>NC_079901.1:8978022-9678732 GCF_024868665.1 Triplophysa rosa | reverse complement strand
TGACCCGGCAATTCTCAAAACGGAGATTGACAGTGACAGCGACCAGCATGTTAGCTGCAGAGCACAGCACATATATTATAAATGAGCATATGGTTTTTTTATTTGCTTCTCTTGAGTTGACCTGGCCTCAGCGGAAACAGCTCTGGGAGAATGTGGGTCAATTAGAGGCAAACATGTGATGATAAGAAATAGGGCTGTCACGATTATGAAATTTGGCTGACGATTAATTGTCTAATAAATCATTGCGATTATGACGATTAATTGACTTTTAATTCTCATACATTTTTTTATTCAGCTTTGAAACGACCATATTGTTCTGAATATAAAGACTATGTTCTTTTTCTTGGAAATACATCGGAAAAAATTGGGTCATCATATATTTAAGGTTTAGGCTTTTAGCTGTCAATAATACAACCGCCAAATACTTGTAAATTAGGTAAATTGATAAGGAGTGAATTGAAGCCACCTTTAAAATGCTATCAGTCATAGAAAAGCTTTAGTCTGTTTTTTTCTCACTTGCAAGACTACAATAAAAGTTTACTTCTATGTTAATGAGATTTTGGAAGACTGGTTTTCACACGGAAATAATATTAAATTGTACTGCAGGTTATTTTTATGGTATTTTAAGTATTACCATGCTTTAGTTACAATATGTACACTAAAATATGCAGATGCACTACAGCTCCCCCTAGTGTCTTCTATAGAGATGTGCAATAATTGCGATGATCTGAAACCATCGCGATTGTTTGACCTCATCGCGATGGTTTCAGATCATCGCAATTATTATTTAATAATCGTGACAGCCCTAATAAGAAATCAGTTAACTTATTTATGATTTTTTTTCCAGCGTGGACGTGGAGCTCATCAACATTTAAATGTGTAGGAAGGGGTGTGCATGTTTTTAATGTCCACATAGCAAACTATAATATTTAAGTTATAAATGAATTGTCAGTCCATTTAGACCAATTTTTTTGCAATGTCAATTCTTCAAGGAAAGGTGCATTGCGGGATATTTATGCAGTGTTCTCGTGCTGTATATGTTTTTGATAAAAGCTCAGCGGTTATGATTTTCCTTTCAAAAGCAGGCTGCACATTATACCAACGTTTATAACGCAAAAAGAAAAAAAACAGTGTTATCAGGCTGTATGCTTTTGTTAAAAGCTCAGTGGTTATGATTTTGCTTTAAAAGCAGACTTTGCATTGGACATTTAAACGTTGACACAACGTAGTACCAACGTTTATAATGCAAAAAGAAAAAAACAGTATTCTCAGGCTGTATATATATATATATATTAAAAGCTCAGTGGTTATGATTTTGCTTTAAAAAGCAAACTGTACATTGGACATTTAAACGTTGACACAACGTAGTACCAACGTTTATAATGCAAAAAGAAAAAAACAGTGTTCTCAGGCTGTGTATATATATATATATATTAAAAGCTCAGTGGTTATGATTTTGCTTTAAAAGCATACTGTACATTGAACATTTAAATGTTGACACAACCTACCAATGTTTATTATGCAAAAAGAAAAGTAAACAGTGTTCTCAGGCTGTATACATGTTTTTGTTAAAAGCGCAGTGGTTATGATTTTGCTTTAAAAAGCATATTTTACGTTGGACATTTAAACGTTGACACAATGTTGTACCAACGTTTATAATGCAAAAAGAAAAGAAAATTCAACTATTAATATTATATTGTTAGCTTGGTACTGTGCATACTTTCAGTTAGCTTTCCATCTACAGCCTAGGCCATGTGTTTATTTCCAGGAGAGTCAGCACAACATCGCACGGCAGGACGCATCAGTTATTTTATAGTTTTAATGATAACCCAGTTCCCAACAAATCTAAACCTATACCTGTACAGTACTCAAACAAATATTTTCGCATGTCAGAATCCCAAAAACTTTTCTTCGGCTAGGAGGAAGCGGGATGTGGTGCTTATGTAAGTACAAAGAGAACCGAGAGGCGAGACTGTATCCATGGCCCCCCGGAGGGTAGGAGAAGAGAGACACCATGCGTGCAACACATCATCAGACAGCACAAACAACCGCCATAGAACCGCAATTAGGTAAACCTCACAGTGGAAAGGGTTTGTACCTAAAAACGTACCTGAGCTTAAAAGCATTCAGACGTTACTGTAGCGCAGCGTGTATCCAACCGGCACATTCTCCTCGCTCTCCCATCTCAAAGAAAAAGAGATTAAATTCTTCAAAAGCAACAAACAAACTGCAGAAGCAGTGAGGCAAACTGTTCTCAGAATGCACAGAGAGAAAGATCAGGAGTTCAAATGAGTTAATAAACCAGAAATGAGTAATTATAAAACGCGTTTATAAACTATAGTTTTACTTGGGGATATAATTAAAATAAGATTCAGGGCCCGAACAATTTTAGAGGTGAGGACTAGTACAAAATCTTTCCTCGTGTGAATGAAAGTACAGTATGGTTGTCTTTTCTATTCTTCAGTGTACTACAGAATTAATAGAACACTTTTCTTTCTTGAACACAAACACTGTTATGGTCTGATATTAAGCTCTCATTCTTTGATGTCAATGTTTCTCAACTGCCTTCCTGTTGACATGCTTTATTCAGGTCTGATGTATAAAACGTAGCAGTCAGGTGCACCCTGAATATGCTACATCCTACTATTTTATAATATTTTATTTTTATTGATATTTATACACTTTCCGTTTGTGTGAAATTTAGCGGCATCCAGTGGCAACCAATGGCTCACTCCCCTTCTCCCTTTCGAAGCATTATGGTGCCTGACACAGGACTAAGATGTCGTCACGTTTTCGGTTCTTTGCCGAAGGAGATTTTGGCTGCGTCTGAAATCGCCTACTTCCATACTATATAGTAGGCGAAAGGGAGTATGAGTCATGTGCATTATGTCGAAACCTCAGTATGCATGCAAAAAACAGTAGGCGAGAAATACCCGGATGGTCTACTACTTCCGCCGAGATTCGTGAGTGTGGATTGGATGGACACTTATCTATCCCATGATGCCACAGGAGCTGAGCAATTGTCAAAGGTAAATGAAATAGTGAATAGTATCTAAATCCTTGATCCTGATTCTGCTAGACCTATCTGCAGCGTTTGACACTGTCAATCACCAGATACTGCTAGCAATCCTGTCATCTCTAGGAATCTCAGGCACTCCTCTCCGCTGGTTCATATCCTACCTCTCTGGCAGATCCTTCAGGGTGTCATGGAGGGGCTCGCTGTCCACTGCTCAGCACTGTTATACAGACGACACCCAGATCTACATCTCGTTTCACCCAGATGATACCACTGTAGCTGCTCGCATTACAGCCTGCCTAGAAGACATCTCAGCTTGGATGAAAGAGCATCACCTCCAGCTGAACCCTGCCAAGACAGAACTACAGAACTACCGTGGGGTGTGCCGGAAACACGATCTCACCATCCAACTTGGCAATACCACAATCACTCATTCCAAAACAGCCAGGAACCTCAGAGTCATATTTGATAAACAGCTGTCCTTCAATGATCACATTGCAAAGACAAAGCGGTCATGCCGATATGCCTTATTCAACATGCCGATATTCGCCTCGTCTTCCAACAGCCCAAAAGGGCTCATGTGACAGCCCTTTTCATCTCTTTCCACTGGCTACTGGTTGAAGCCCATATCCAGAGGTGGACAGTAACGAAGTAAATTTACCTGAGTACTGTACTTAAGTACACTTTTTGAGTATCTGTACTTTACTTGAGTATTATTTTTTCTGAGTACTTGTACTTTAACTTCACTACATTTGAAAGACATATATCGTACTTTTTACTCCACTACATTTATAAAAGGTCCAAAAGTAGAAAATGGTTTCTATGCAGCGGGTTTCCTGTGTGCGCAATTTATCTGGCTTGCGATCTGCCATGACCTTTTACTGTTGCCAAGTATTTCAGTTTTTCTATGCTTGCTGTTTTCCGGCAAGCTTTGAATGGCCATTTGGCAGATTTTATTTACACAAATCTGGCAACTCTGGGATCTTCCCCTCTAAACTAATGTAAACGTAGGCGCTGCTACACCGTTGATAGCGCTCTGAAAAGGCAAATAGAACATTAAAAGACGAAAAAGGCACATGTTAAAGTGTGGTGTAATCATCTGTGGGTTACGATCAGTCAAAGATCGTAGAAACATTGTCATGAAAATGATCGGCATAACGGCTAAACGGTAAATAAGCATCACATACACCTTGAGCTACGCGTGCGTGTTAACTTCTGATCTGCTGCTGTATCATTTAAAGCGATTTGGAAAATGAATGATGTTTTTACTGAAGTAACTATAGTTGAAGTATTCCTGTTGAAATAAAAACAATAGAACCCTGCACAAAATACAACATTAAATCCATTACATTTTATGGTTATAATGGGAATTGTACTATGGATACTTGTTGTCTACTTGTATGTGATGGATTCTATTAGTGGGATGGTAAATCCTATTGGAATAAAACCCAAAACACACTACAAAGAGGAATTTAATTTAAAAATCTCATTCTAATTCAAAAATTCATTGTTTTTTTTCAGCAGGGATGGTATTGTCACGATTGTGGTGCAGAGAAGAACCCAAGCGCAGGCAGGCAGTGAAGGGGTTAACAGAAAATATTTATTTACAAAAACACACAAAACAAAACCCACGAGGGGGTATAAAACAGGAACTAAACTAAGAAACAAACTTGAAATAAAAGACTTCCCACGAGGGGGCAAAATGAAAACAAGAACACTAAACTAAACTAAAGGACACGACCAAACGTCTTAAATCAAAAACACAACAGGGTAGACCACAAGACTCACGGAACAAGGACAAGGCTGGAAACAGGAACACTGGACAAGGCACGGAATCAAGACGACAGGCATGAACACAATACACGGTACATAAGAACAATCCACGAGCACAGGACAAAGAAACATGAGGGTATATATAGGAACACAAACGAGGGATAACGACATGGGGCAGGTGTGGGACATTAAACACTCAGGGAAACATAACGAGGAAACAAGAGGAATGGGGCCAATGACAAGACACTGGAGAGAACGTATATTATAGTCAAATGGACAATAATACGTTTCTCTCCACACATAACCAAAGACTTTGTCATGGCTCTGCTACAGGACCAAGAAAAACCTGACTAAGGAAGCAGAGCCATGACAGGTATTTGCAGTAAAACCACAATATCCACAAATTTACCATTTTCTATATATAGGAACCATACTCCAATTAATAATCTTTAGTAAAACCACAGCAACTAAACATACCATAGTTTCATTATACTAGCTATAGTTTATGTTTGTAGTTAAATTATGGTAATACAAATGGTAATAAATCCAACAAACACATGGCTTCTACACTTGACTATTTACAAGAACCTTACTACTTACTGGTAAATAGCTGCTAAAACTGGTAAAGGGAATATACAAAATCAAAGAACACTGCTTATAAATACATATAGGCCTAGGGGGCTAATGAGGATAATTAGGCTAAATGATCTTACAGGATTATATCTAAACTAAGCTAAACATATAAAGCTCTTAAAGGAGTTGCTCACTGCAAAATTTGCCCCCATTGACTTTCCATAGTAGGAATAAAAACTACTATGGAAAGTCAATGGGGGCAAATTTTGAAGTGAACTGCTCCTTTAATACCACTGATACTGTGAGCTACTCAGTGTATTCAGTAGGTTGCTTCAGAGGCATAAGTTATACGACAATAAAACAATGCACAACTGACATAAAGGAAATTTACTTTTAATACTTGAGTACTTTTAAAAGCACGTACTTCTGTACTTTTACGTAAGTAAGAATCTGTCTTTACAACTTTTACTTGTAGTGGAGTAATATTTGACCAGTAGTATCTGTACTTTCACTCAAGTAAGGAAGTTGTGTACTTCGTCCACCTTATATCAGATTCAAGTCACTAATGCTTGCCTACAGGACTATCACTGGATCTGCACCGGCATACTTTCACACCCTCCTACACTCCTACACCCCATCAAGAACCCTGCGTTCAGCAAACCAGCGGCGTCTTGTACTGCCTTCTCATAAGGGCAGTAAATCGCTTCCCGCTCATTCTCCTTTAACTCCTTCCTCGTGGAATATTCTTCCTAACTCAGTCCGGTCAACCACATCTCTCACAACATTAAAAAAACTACTTAAAGCCCATCTCTTCTGTGAATACTTGACAGGCAAATGAACAAAAAACTTCTCTCTTTCTCTCAACAGGTTTGTTCTGGCTTTTGTTGAAACTAGTAACTTGGTATTAGCACCTATTGTATTATTGCTCCTGTATGACATATTGCTTTATAGTTCCCTGAACTCTCTGTAAGTCGCTTTTTGCGTCTGCTAAATGACTAAATGTAAATGTAAATAAATATAGCGGAAAACTTTAAGGCGGACATCTGTTTTTAATGTAAGTGCCAATAAATGAATTTCTCATGACTAATGGCTGGAATACACTACAAGACTTTTAAAATCTGAACAGATTTTTTTAAAACTAGACATCATACACTTCAGATAGAAACACACTTACTGATCAAATCTGCAGACTGGCACAGACTTTCTGCAACAAGTCCAGACTGAGAATCTGAGCAAAATCTGAGCAAAAGTCTTGTAGTGTATTTTAGCCTTTAATTATATATTTTTTATCAATGCTCACGTTTAGGTTGTTGTTAATATGTCATAGGTCAAAGAGCATACGGGTCGCATGACCATAAAACATGGCGGACGCAGTATGTCCGAAATGTATTCATACTCCCACTCATACTATATAGAACGTACTGTTTTAACGGCCGATGGGTAGGCACTTATTCAAATTCAGTACATACTGTCACAGTATGCGATTTCAGACGCAGCCAATGTATTTATGAAACACGCTCAGTAGAGCAGTTTGTTCGTTTAGGGCTACTGTAGAAACAACATGGTGAATTCCATGCAAGGGGACCTGCGGTGTATCAGAGAAACAGCTGATTCTAAGGTAATAAAAACATAACGCTTCATTATGTAAGGTCTTTTTACACCTCTGAACACATAGTTATGTAAATTATATTGCATTTCTGTCAATAGATCCTCCTTAATCTTCCACATTGCACCTGTAATACACTTTGAGTATATGCTGTATTACACTGTATTGTAATCAGTTTTCAGTTTATCAGTTTTGTTTTGCAGTACAACTCTAAACATCTTTATAACAAGATAGATCAATTTACTTGAAGCAAACTTGCATATGATATTAGAACTTGTTTTTTTATCTTACGCCATTGGCGAACGCGAGAAACTGGAAAAAAATTGCCAATGGGTTAAAAACGTAATTTAAGAGATATTGTTTGAACAAGTTATATTATCTTACGCAATGTTGCTTCTCAAGTAAATTTATCTTGTTTAGATATTTATACTGACAACCAAGTGCACTTATTAAGAAAATTATTTTTCGCAGTGTATAAAAAGAGAAATATTCTTTCTTAATATTAGTCTAGTTTATAATAGTAATATACACACACACACCAACGTTCCAATACAATTTCTTTATTATGCCGTAATTGTGCACTGATGTTGCCAATAGCTGAGAGGAAAAGAAAAACAGCTTGCTTTTATATTTGTTTCATAATGCCTGCTACCGTCTGGGCCCCACAAATGGTAAGAGACTCGAAGGTATATGCCCAGTTTACACCGTTGGTTCCTCTGAGCTTGTTTATTGTATAAGCGGGCAGATGATTTACAACTCCCTTGCCAAAACACGCTAAGTAATGAAAGGTCTGTTAAATTTCCACCCGCTTATAATATTTCATAAAAGCCTTTGCCTATTAAAAAGACAAAGGGGAGGTGGGCTTTATTATTTATAATGGGACTGGACCCAAACCTGCAGGAATGTGATTAAATTAGTTTCCTGCATATTATTCAAGGATTTAACTGTATTCTCACGGAAACAGAAACATTCTAACGCTATTTGTAAAATAACTGCAAATTAGGGGCACATCGCTGGCGGTAGAGTATGTCACATCTGTTGGCACGGCATCATGTGTTTAATGTAACGTCCCCAAAGTATTAGTGTCTCAGTAAAACAGACCAGTGGGTAAATGATGCCGTAAGCCTAATGACCTTGACCAGATGGTAGGAACTCAGGGGCTGTGGACACACCGGGGGTCATGTTCCAAGGCACATAAATACACAAAAATGTACTTTTGATCATTTAGTAATAAATGTGCTGTGGAGACAATTAGGTCTTTCAAGTTAGTGTTTGGATCTCAGATCAAAGCTCTTGTGCGATCATAGATTTTTTTCCAATCAAAGTAAATAAAAAAATGTCGGTTTGAGGTGCAGAAAAGGCAAGGTTAAAATCACGACACAAATATATGTAGCTACAGTTGAGAAATAACAGCTCATGTGAGTTAAAAGCAGGTGTCGAGATGACGGCACAAGGTTCACATGGTTCAGCACTTGTATGAGCTTCCATTTTCAGCCTCCCAGACGGCTGTGAGATGAAATCCATTGTACGACTTATATAAAAATCATGCAATCAGAGGGCTTTAAAGGTAAGCGGGTGGGAGGATAATAAAAAAGAAAAAACATGAAAGACTTTTTACAGCTTTTTAAAAGTACACGTGTACTTTTTTAAAAGTCCCTATGAATATGAATGTATAGTTTTGTGTAAGCATTAATGAAAGCCTAATAGACAACTCAATAGATATGAATACCTATAATGTAAGTAAACGTTTAATGTCGTTCATTTGTACTGTATGTATTGTACATTGATTTCATTGTTTGCCCTTGCTGTGTGTTTTAATGCAAGACATTTTTACCATGTTCTGCTACAAGTTCCATCGAATAATAATAATTTAGCAAAGACAGCACTTTGTTTTTTCTGCAAATGCATCAACTACAAATAAATAAAATAAATAGATTAACTGGGAGTATCTTTTGAGAGTCCTGGTTTTGTAAAAGTTTTTACTCAAGTTATTGATTTGGTATCACTATCCACAGGCTGGGATTAAACTGTAGCCAAAATTTTGGCGCTGTATTGATCCAAAACTGTTGGACTACTATCATCATAATGCCTTCTGAAGAATACGGCCCATGGAAGAAGATCTCTCGCAGCTGTTTTGAGGGCTTGTCAAGTTACACAGATTCAATTTTGTAAGGGCATATGGTGGATGTGGCTGAGGACAGTATGGGAACAGCTCTGTTAGTACTTGTCATGTCATCAATTAAAGAACTTGGCTGAAATAAAGCAGTCTGTGCAAATTCATACCATCTGTATCTTAATAGAGAGCACAGACTTCTCAAACAGTCACTCACTGCTTTTTTAGTCGCTTATTGATGACTTTGGGTGCGTTTTTGTCTGGTCCACAATTATGGGACATTTCACCTTTCAAGCATTTTTATTTGGGTCAATGCCATACTTTTTTCTCCTGTCCTATTCTATGTCCTATTCTAGAATGATTGTGAGCAAACATCAGTTTTTGGCCACCATTGACTACCATAGTAGGAATAATTAAAATGCTAGTCAAAAGTCCCCCAGAAATGTTCGCTTTCCTAAATTCTTCAAAATATCTTCTTTTGTGTTCAACAGAACAAAGATATTTATAAAGCAATTTTCCTACTATTCCAAATATATTTATCTGTGTTCATCAGAACAAATACATTTTTACATATTTGGAACTTGAGGGTGAGTAAATGAAGACAAAGTACAAAACTTTGACTCTTTATCTCTCTTTATCTCTCTCTCTCTCTCTCTCTCTCTCTCTCTCTCTCGCTCTCTCTCCGTCAAGTTCCCCAGTGAGAGCCCTGGAGCAGGAGTGAGGAATCTGTTTCACTGTGATAAAGAGCTGATCAGTGGCTCCCTAGAGTCCAGGCAGTGCTGGACCCCTCACACCAGCATTATGCTCATGTAACCTGCCACTTGGGAGACAGAATAAGACATAAGGAGACACGGTGAGGTGGCGCCACTGGGAAAATGGACGCATGCAGGAGAAAAGTAACCGGTGAGAATGACAGGAATTAAATGTATAAATATCGAGTACTATTGCTCACTTTCAAAGGTAACAGTTGAGAGCCACAGGAAACCAGTGCGCCCGTTGTCACACCCAATTTCTGAGGACATTCTCTGGAAATAGCAGGACCTTTTTAAATAGCTGTGTTGTAATGGATAATGTAGGAATGTCAGTTTGAATGCAATGATTGGACAAATGTTTCTTCTACAGACTATATAAATTATACAAATAACTTTAGACCACTAGGATGTGAAGAGACTTTCAACCAGCGTAACACAAAATGTTTCTGGACAGGATTGCCCACGCTGCCTTTAATTTGAGTTCTTGCTCTTGGCAATTTATTTATTATTTGTTTTTTATAGTTGTACTTTAGTTTTTATTTATTTTCAGTTGATAATTTTAGTGCTTCATGTTAAACATATTTCAGTGTATTCCTGATTACATTCTAATTTTAATTGTAAGTTTTTTTTTATTAATATTTAGGCCAGTTTTTATTTGATTTCAATAAACAGTAGATGTTTTTGTAAACCTAGATTTAGTGAAACTATAATTACCTTAATTTTATTAATTTATGTAAAATCCCACACAAATCGTTCTCAAAAATGAGAAAATGTCAATTAAAACAAACAAAAAAATGCTTTGCAGAAGCAATATGACTTTTCATTATAAATTGTATTGTAATTCAATTAGTTTTTTTTAATTGCTAACAAGCGTTTACCAATACTTGAAGTACTTTTTCTAAACTCTTAACACACCTATACGTCACACAATTAGCTAAATAGTTAATTTTCTTGCCAAAACCACATTCTGTTAAATAAATACAAACTCTACTTTTCAAAATGCTGAATGCCTTTTTCCAACATATGTTAACTCTATCAAAACACAGCAAACCTGATTCAAGTTCTAACTAAATCGAGTCATTAGGTCAAAACATTAGCACTAGTTTTCTATCCAACAGGAACATATTGTTGGATCCAGGGGTTAACACATGTCTGTTTGTTCTGTCTGTTGGTAGAGTGTGAATGTCCTGAACATGTGGAAATGGTTTGACAGATCCACTGCTCACTGTCTGGGTGTTAGTGTGCCCCGCCAGCTGCCACCTATCATTCCCTTGTTAGTCTTAGTGTTTTCACCTGGTGCTTATTAGTTTTTCCCCATTTAGTCACTGCCACCCCTCACCATCTTTGTGCGATCCTTGCTTTAGTTTGGACCGTACTGTCTTTGGTTTATTCTCCTAGTCTAGTCTAGTCTAGTCTGGTCTGGTCTGGTCTGGTCTGGTCTAGTCTAGTCTAGTCTAGTATAGTCTAGTCTAGTCTAGTCTATGCCCTGATTACGGATTATCTTGCTTTGTAGTGTGTATGACTTTTTGTGAATACCCTTTTCTATTGGATTATTTTTCCCTTGGAATTAATTAAGACTCTGCAGTTTAGTTGGACCATTTTACCCTCGTGTTCTTTTATTTTTGCCCAGACTCCAGTCTTTGTTTTCTTTGGTTTTTGCTTCAGTTTTGTTAGCGCCCCTTGGGAGTTGTTCTCCACCACCGCTCATGAGATTACGACTCCCCTACTTCTGATTGGTTCATTCACTTAGGATGCTGCTTTGTGATTGGTCCCTATCTCTAAATCCCACCCCCACACCTAACCCTAACCTTCGTAGGGGAAAACAGGGGAGTCGTAATCTCACGGGGAGTAGGATTTTGATACAACACCACCAGGTTCATCGGCCTCTGGATTTCCCGGCTGCCAGCTCATCTGTGATCTGCCGACTCTCACCAGTGGACATCTGCCTGCTGTTCCCAGTTCAAGACTCTATTGAATTTTACAGTGCATCTGCGTGTGTGTCCACTCACAATAAACTCATTGTACCCGCTTTTGAATCTGCGTGTTTAACTACCCTGACACATATAGTCAATCATAGCGACTGTCAAAATGCTAACAATTAATAACATTACAAAAACTGCATTACTTGTTATGTTTCAGTTCGACCTGTATAGAACATACAATAGGAAAGTCATTTTTTTATAATTCAGTCAGTTGTAAGCACATTTTTTTTCTATTGTGCTGTAAAATAGTTGTTTTTTTCTTTTCTGTATCACAATTACTCTGTGTGGATTCATTTTAGATAGGGGAGAACGGGGAGCAATGTAACGGTTTTTGGTATAAAAAATATGTGATCTTGATTAATTCTATTTTTACACAAACAACATACACGTCTCTACCAATGAACACTTAAAGTTTGTTTCTAGAACCTACCATTACCATACAATTACAGCAAAAGTGATAGAAGTGCAAACGTTACCATACAATTAAAGCAAAAGTGGTTGGGGTGGGGTTCATCGTGAATTTACTGTCAATAAATTAAAGGTGTACATTTGTCTATATTGGATAGATATCCACACACCTATCATCCAGCCATCCCTCATCTAACCATCCTTCTAGATCAATAGATATGGATAGATACATGAGAAATGTGAGAAAATGCCCAATTATAAAAAACATATCATCACAATTGTCAATTACTCTCGCTGATATTGTAATTTCAGTTTCAATACGGTGCTATGTTTTAGATGATATAAGGTTGGATTTGATGATTTACACACTTACTGTAACTGAGAAATTGACAAAAAAACATAGGATTTAAAAAAAAGTTGACTGCTACCAAAACATTTTTCAATATCTCCATGAAAACACAAACTTTCAAAACTTTCCAAAAGCTCACAGAAGACAACATAGTGAAGGATTCATCCGTAGAATGTAAAAAAGTGACTGCTGCAGTAAAGGCTTTATTAGCAATATATGTTGTGGATGTAAAAAAATGCATGCCCTTTGGTTCAAAGAAAGCAAAAATTGAACAAAAAATAACGGACAAAAAATAATGCACAGAACAAAGTACATTTCTAATCTATATGTTCTTAAGCATTTGGATGCCCATGATCATGTAATGGAAAGACTTCAACATCTATGTCTCATATTGAGATTGGAATCAGCTATTTATCAATTATCACTAATTAGAAAATTCTTATCAGGTGTTTTACTGTAAGCTGCTGTTGTTGCAGAAGAAGGTTTTTTACTAGGGTTTGGAACATTGGGTCTTCATTTTTGTCATGCTGTATTTAAGCATTTGTAAAAAAGATAAGAAAGATACATAATTTTGGTATGGAGTAAGCTTGTTTAAAAATAAAATGTAAGCATTTAAAAAATGTGTTAATCGACTGAGTATTGTGAAAACAACATGAATTGTGTTAATGGTATGGTCACTACATACGGATGTTGTGCTAATTGTGTTTAGAGTTTTGAAAATGTGGCTAAAGATTGGTCAAAGGGATGTTGGCAATTGAAAACAACGGTAAGTTAAACAATAAAACTTTTGTGCAGCATTTACTTTTACATACATGTTTTTATTCCATCCAACCATCCATCCATCCATACATACAGTACATACAAAACATTGTGTCTGTATCCCCACACATGCACTACAGTGTCAATTACAACCAAAGCAATTTAATACAAAATCATGATCTTGAAAATGACAATGGAGCACGTAATGCTGTTCAATTAATACAGTTCAACCTTTAGACATCATGACAAAGATACCTGACTTCAAAGCAACCACCATAATACATAATTGTGACACTGGACAACAAAACCAGTCTTAAGTAGCAAGGGAACATTTTTAGTAATCGGCAAAAATACATGGTATGGGTAAAAAATTATGATTTTTCTTTTTGCCAAAAATCATTAGGATATTAAGTAAAGACCATGTTCCATGAAGATATTTGATAAATTTCCTACTGTATATGTATAAAAACTTTATTTTTGTGAGTGGATGGCCTGCTACAGTGCCTCAGATTAACAACTTCAAAGGCGATTTTCTCAATATTTTGATTTTTCTGCACCCTCAGATTTCAGCTTTGTAAATAGTTGTTGTTCCGCCAGATAGTGTCCTATCCTAACAAACCACATATCAATAGAAAGCTTATTTCTTCAGCTTTCAGATGATGTAAAAATCTCAATTTCGAAAAATTGACCCTTAAGACTGGTTTTGTTGTCCAGGGTCACAATTTATAATTACAGTCAGTGCATGAATGAAGGCAGGTTTTTGTTTAAGTGGTTTTATAAATAGGCTGTGTATTGCAGCTCATGTCCCTGGCTATTGGTTCTACATTTTAACTCAAGTTTGTTTTAACTACCTTCACACACACCCAGCTGCACGTCTTACGAAAAAAATCTTGTTTAACTACAAATGCGAAGGAAACACCAATTGTCAGGCAGGATTCAAGAACTGTTGAAGTTTTGATCAAGACCCGACCCCCATCTGGGCCCTTGGATCCAGAGCTCAGCGTGGGATGCTGTCTGTGGTTTAAAGGGGTGCTGCAACGGTGTGTCATGCATTCTGACTTCTTTACAATGTTAAACGTGCCGTCTTCTCATGCTTAACATGGTCAACTTGTCAAAAAACGAGTTGGGCGTATGACGTAGTAGTTCTGTGCTCGATACACTCCCCCACTGATCGTACAGGTTTTGAAAAGTTTTTTTCGAACATATAAAACTGTTTCGTGACAATTTTTCTTAGTCCCTTATTGGATAATTCTCCCGGAAAAGCATGCGGCACGCCCACGCGACAGCAAGGAGAGCAGGAGAAGGAGCATGCGCAGACGTCACTTTCACTTGTGTGCAGGAGAGAGAGAGAGAGCATGCGTTCGCGAAGTTCAGGTTTTTGTTTGTTCACTGCATTTGGGTGATGAATGTTATATAAACGGTGGATATAACGCTGGATTTGGAGATCGTTTGAAACTGATATATGGAGCCGTCCCAGCGCTAAAAGATGCTGGACATGAACCGTATGCGGTGAGTGAAACTGATGTCTGTGTTTTGTTGGCAATGTCCTTAAGTTCAGCCTACCCCTCCCCGCGCCACATGATTTCGGAAATACTCGTACAGCTGTATCTATTTTTTATAAATGTGATCAAACTAAATACTCTTCGAAGATACGAAGTATGCAATACTACTCTAGGTACTCAAGATTAATATGAGATTGGCAGAAACCGCATGTGTTAGGGCCGCTTTAAGTTAAAGCTTGCAACTGTTTACTCCTGCTGGTTTGTCACACTTCCAAGCAGTCGAGCAATACATAGCATATCATATTTTGGGCTTTTGGCAGGATCATAAGCATCTTAAACATAAAGATACACTGTGGTACCCCACAGAGATTAAGGCTCAAAATCTCATAGAGTTGCTTGATCTCTAGATTCAGATGCTGCTGTTTTTTCCCTAGTGAGGACTCTGTGAGTTGCTTCACAGTGGGGCATATCAATATCCAGCTATAGTGTAAGCAAAATCAATACAGCTGAATACATAAGTACAAATCTCTCCCTTCACTGTGAGAGACTTTTGCTCTCAAAGGCAATGATACAGGCTACTAAGGTTCTTGAATAGCTGGGTACCACATGTTTTATTGACAGGGTCACAAAACCTGTATCTGAGAGCTAAGATTCTTACATTCAGATTCAAACAGAAGTTTTGTGCAATGAAAGAGAATGGTGACCACGGCTGTCTCTGGGCCCCATCCATTTTGTTTCCATATGTTTTATAAATATAGTTTTGCTTGGTAACCTTGACGGCATGCCCTGGCGATACATCAGGTTACCCATCCAACTCTATTGATCTACTACTTTACAGATGTCAGATACACTCATAAATAATTTCTGATTCTTTCATTTCTTCAGAAATGAAGTATTTCAGCTATATAGTATTTGATGGTTGAGATTTACCAAATTTATGACACGCATGCTTTGTTTTTACATTCAAAGTTTCATCCAGACCATTGGCTTGACTCTGACTTTGTTTAATAACTGGAACTCAATATCCGTGTGTGTGTTTTCTTATAACTTATAAAAACGTGTTTAATATTACTTTGCGGCACACCATCCAGAGCAGCGTTATTACTCATGAGTTCAAGCAGCTGTACATCTCTATGTCGAATAGACAAAACTTTATATTATCAGAGTCGTGAGACACGCAGAGGTCCAAAGCAATGTACATGAGTTATAAGAGACGTATCCCTGAGCAAATTATTGATTTAAAAAGCAAAAGGAAATGAATGAACGTGGTAAAAATAGTGAATGTAATTTTCTCGCTCTTGTATTTAAGTCAATTTGCTCTTGTCTAATATAAAACACAACTTTATTTGTTAGAAATCAATGTCTGTGCAAGGAGGAAGTTTGACTTTTAAACAAAAGTTGTGAATCAGTTATTCTAAGTGAATTTTTCAGTATTAAGTTCATATCTATGTGGTCATCTCTGTAATGTGGGGTAAGGAATGGTAATGAAATTCATTTTCCTGCGCAAGATCACTGAACCAACAAGAATGAATCATTTCATTAATATACTGGCAACTTAATGACTCAAGTTAACAGCTGCCATCATTGTGATTATGCCATTTATTGCCGTACTCGGAGGAACGTGCTTGAGAACACAACTGTAGCAGCTTCTTTCATTTTAAGCTCTTTGCTTTCTTTAAACACACTTATTCAATTTTATCCTGGGGCCGAGCTAACAGACAGGTAATAATAATAATCTTCATTTAAAATCACAGTGTGGAAATGACAATGTGGTCATACGACAGCATTTTAATAATTACATAATAACCCTCGTTTTGTGATGTATGTGTAACGAATAATGACTTCAAATTTAATCTTATTTTCTTTTTTGCATTTTTCTAATACATAATCAAAACCTAGTAGGCTGAAATTAAAGCTTTTTCTCATTTAATTGCAAAACAGAAAGTATAGTATTATACAGTATTTATTACTGTGTGTGTCTGAGTTACTGTATCTGTTCGAGCATATTTGTTTCTGTTTGGGGTTAAATGATGAAAAAGCACAAAATAAACAACTTGCAGGTGTGAACAACAGCTACATATTGTAGCTTCTCCTGCAAGTTTAGAGAATTGTGTTTTATAATTGGGGTCTTGGAGACCCCCAAAATATGAGTCATTGTTTATATTTAGTATCACAAAATTCGTAAATCTGTGATAGCTTAAAAACAATACTAACATTGTTATCCTATTACAATTCTTTCATCCACAGAGCATGACAGTTACATCACAAGACAAGATTCTTTCTCCCAAATGTATGATAATCAGTTCTAATGAATATGGTGAACATGAATATGGTTTTCTTCACAAGCAGCTGCCAGTTTCTTTCTTTCTTTTGAGTTAGTTGCAATGAATTAAAACAGATAAGAGTGTCTGAAGTGTTTGTGCTTTGGAGACATTAAGAACTTACAATCAATAATTCAAAGATTCTCAGTCGAGGAATATATGTCACTAAAAGCATTTGTCTTGACGTTCAAGGTGGGGGGATATGTCTGTAGGATATGTCTGATATTTGTATCGAACATAAAATGTGTAGTTGTACAAAAAGAGCACCAAACAAATGAAGAGTTTGGATCCAAAACGCGATAAACGCCATTTAAAAAAATGAGTTTCCGCCAAAATCAGAATTGTATCAGGTCTGTATTGAAAAGCCACTGTTTAATTTTACGCAAAATGCGATATCCGCCGTGTTATTCTGTCATGTTTTCTCGCTTTTTTCCCAAAACCGCAATTTACGCCAGTCTCACTTCTCTGCAGAATGCGATATATCCGCTCAACCAATCACAGCACACCATCCACGCATTGTAAACAGTAATGGCGGCGCTCTGAATACGGTCGGCTCCTAGTTTCCCTGATCTACTTTGTACTTTGTGTTCCACAAACAAACACAAAAATGAATAAGTTTGACGGCATTGATGAACCTGTGCTGGTTTCTGCGGTGGGGAAGAAACGTAAGACATCGAAATCTAATCATTTACGTGAGGAGATTAAGAAGACGAGGCAGTAATTTATAGCATACAAAAGATGACCCGTTGAATTCATTTTAGAAGCGATGACTGATTGGATGTATTTTTAGTCCAGTGCCTGTATGTAAGATTAGTATTGTATTGAGTTCAGAGGCTGTCATATGTGGATCAACTCACTTTGTTGTCATGCTGTCTTTCACATTGCTGTTGGATTTTATGGACTTTGTCGCTCCTGAGGGTTGATTGTGTTGAAATTCAACAGACACTGGACTGGAATGGCCACAATACAAATACTGATTAAATAAAAATTTGGAATGGTCTCTTAATTTTTTCTGACCGTTTCAGGTTAAACTAAATCAACATTTTCTGAAGCTTCAGCACCTCCCTACACTAGTCATGTGTTGAAAAAGAAACATGAGTTTGTGTGAGCTCTATATTGTATCCTATTTGTGGAAATTGTCCAACTGTTTTTCAAAAAAGATGAGCTGTCAGCTTTTGGAAATAACTTTTCCTCTCGCTCTCTTTTCTAATACTTTTAGGAGGGGTGATTTAGCTTGCTAATCATGATGAGGTAGCGTTCTCACACTTCTGACCCAATTGGCAAGACCCCCGGTGCTGAAGCAGAGGCCGACCGCAGTACAATGCAGCCATTGTGTTCCTCTGAAGCTCCGGGTTTGTTGTCATTCAGCAGAACTGGGCGATTCTCACGTCTGGGACAGCGAGGGACAAAAAACTCCCATCCATCCACGTTTAAGTGTCTGCACCCACTCTGATTGTTCAAGTGGGAGATATAAATTTAGTGCACAGCCTTCTGATTGTACTATAAACAATGTATATTCTGGATTCTGGGCCTAATTAGAGCTCTGAAGGGATGCTATAGCTGAGATGAGATCTTAAATAGGAGCCAGTGGTCTGCTGGTATCGCACGCAGTGTGACTCTGAACAAGATGAGTTGATTTTTATAAATAGATGCTGGAAATGGCTGCTGATCTTTTTGCTGATTCTGTCACTTTAAGTTCAGTCTAGCTTTAAATAGACCAAGGAGCACATCATTGAAAGACATTTGGAGCTGTTTCCTTGCAAAGTTAGAGCAAGCAAATGAAAAACTTTTCTGACTATGATCAAAAATAGTAGAAACTCAAAAGTCTGGGTTCCACACTGTTCACATAGTTGTCAAATTACCCTGAATACAACGTACCACAAGCGCTGGCTTCTTCTAACTTCGTATGATTTTTTTATGAGATGTTAGATCATTTAGATTTGATGATTAAATCAATTAAATGCACTGTACGTTGCATTGGAAAAAAAGCATATGACAAAATGTAGAACACATAAATAGCATTAATTTTCATTTTACTACAGTACATGTGAAGCGTAAAACTAGTTTGCACAGGTATACCACCGAAATGCAGTTTCTTATCTCTCTCGCTCTGGGAAAAGATGGATGGATTAATATTGAGTTCTGACTCCTGCTGCGTTCAATAAGTCACCTCCACAGGCTGGTCGAGTCATTCTTCCATAGAAAGGAGACATTTCAACTTCTCCAAGCCGTAAAACGTCTTTAGATTTACCATGGTTATTACCTGTATAGAAGTGTGAGTGTGTGTGGGTGTTTGTCTGCGTGTAACGTGATTAGATGAGCGTGTTCTTGTTGGGGTCTCGAATAGTTTACCTCCTCTTGAGGTTTTAAGTGTATTAGACTGTTTTTTTTCCTCTTAAAGGGACAGTTCGTCTTTTACTCGCCCTCTTATCATTCCAAACCTGTATGACTTTCTTTCTTCTGCAGAACACAAAATAAGATATTTAGAAAAATGTTGGTAGCAAAAAAATACTGAACCACATTGACTTCAATTGTATGGACACAATGGAGACATTCCTCAAAATATTTCCTTTTGTGTTCTTCAGAAAAAAGAAAGACATACAGGTTTATGTAATTCCAAACCAGTACATGATGCAATCATTTTCAGTTTTGGGTGAACTGTGCCTTTAAGTGACATACCCATATCTTTTAGTAAAAGAAGTTTGTTTTCTTTTTTCGGCAGATAATTGTTTTTGGTTTGTTTCACAGCAATAAAACTAATTAAAGTTTGTTAAGTTTATGCTTATGAAGAACTATTTGCATATGTGCTAAGAAAAACGAACTTAATTCAAGAAAATATATTCTATGAAAACAACCCTTATTATTATATGCAAATCATTTTAAGGATCTTTAGATAATTACAGGGAAAACAAGACAAAAATACAGATTTGCAGAATACTTTTTTGCCAGCATTTTTCCCCTGTACACATAATTAATGTTTTGTTTAATTTGACAGTACACAGCAAAATCGCCAGTGTTAAAAAAATGTCAAATTAACACTCACAGTGTATATATAATCCACACTCTCAAAGTGTTAAATTTGAGAGTTAATTTGACATTTTTTTCACTGGCGATTTTGCTGTGTACTGTCAAATTAAACAAAACATTAATTATGAGGTTTTACACTGTCCCCATGTTTCACTTTTGATATGCTGGTGAATTTGCCCTGCTTTGAGATTGTGATATTCTTAGATATCTGAATAGCACACTATTAACATGATCTCTGATCTCATTCCTCATCAGAATTCCTTCCATGTCACTTACAGATGTCATCCTCTTCACTAATGAGGAAGAACATTAATGATGCTCACAACCTGCTGAGGTTACTGCAGACCTTTTGGGGAGGTGAGTGGACACCGTTTAGAAAGTTTTGATGTTTTGACAGGACCTTAGTGGCCCAAGCAACACCCCCTCCACCTAACAACTTTTCATTGACTTTAAATTAAATCTTCCTTTGCCTTACTAGATCTATTGGTATATTCTGTGAAAATCAGAACAGTCTGTTGTGGCTCTTAGTTTAAAACTATGGCCGTGATTGATACTTACAGATTGAAATCCTGAAACATTTGAGACCCATGCAGATCCGGCTGTGAATTGTTGATGAAACACTTTCTCATATCGTGACGGCTGGAGCCTTAAAATACATTGCAAACTGATTCTTCTGGACAGAGACTTGGCCTAGTTGTGGGATAAAATGATTGTCGAGGGAGCATCAATCCTATGCTGTGATTAATGTTAAAGAAGACTGAAACGCTTTTTCCATTGCTTTGTCACTTTCATAATTCAATCGAATGAATGCGTTCATTCTAGACTACAGCAATAGTACATTTTTTATTAACATATATCAAGGCAAATACTATGAGATAAAGTGAATTGGAAATGTTCCCAGAGACCATTTCCATTAAGACAAATGCATGGGTCGAGTTACGAATAGGATCTCTAATGCAGATTTGTTTCAACGGCTAGCGTGATTGGATCTGACCAAATACTGGAAATCACATCACAGCCCAAACAACTCAGCCAAATTGCTTTGCCTCTTCAACAAAATAAAGTCAATTGTTTAAAGGATAATTTATGTCGCATTCTCTCTGCAAAGAGTTGTCAATATGCATTCTTCATCTGAGTATGTGCGCTTCAGTGGATTGCTTTATTTGTTGCGTTTCTCACTGTTCAAAGGCTATACAGTGCATCAGAACTACAGGCTTGTGTTCTTGTATTCTGCAAATGATTTAAAGGGCCAGATCATGACGAATGAAATTTTCCTTGATCACTCGAGACAAACCCTACAGAGTGCGTAAATACGTGATCTACTTCTGCAAAGAAGCGAAAATGTGACGACATCTTAGTCCTGTGTCAGCCACCGTAGTGCTTCAAATGGGAGGGGTGAGCGGTGGAGTAAGCCGTTGGTTGCAGTTCACAACCTCACCACTAGATGCTGCTAAATTATACACTAGACATTTATTACAGGAGTACATTAAAAATCTTTCTTTTTTATCAAGTAAAATATGCTTGAGTTACAGTTAGAAAGTATTAAAGATATAAAAAAGTCATGTATTTATAAAATGCATTGGAGTAAAAGTATGATATATAATGTTGTAAAACAAAACTTTTCCAAAGTATAAACACCCTGATAGAGTACATACTGTATACTTGAAAATGTTCATGAGAGTAAAATTCAGACAACGACAACATTTTTCTTGAATTTGTGTAGTATGCACTTTATGCACTCTTGGGCCCTTAGAATTGTTGGGCCCCACCTTTCACCCTCTATAGCCACACCCCTTTTTATACAGAATTTCTTCAAGGCGAGTGCACGGTTTAGATTATGAACAGAAACTCTAATGTGGATTTGTTCCAACGGCTACCATGATTGAATCTGACAAAATACAGGAAATCACATCGCAGCCCAAGCAACTCATCCAAATAGCTTTGCCTCTTCAACAAAACAAAGTAAATTGTTTAGAGAATAATGTGTCACATTCCCCCCTGCGAAGAGTTATCAATATGCATACTCCATCTGAATGTGCATGCCTCTCAGTGGGTTGTATGAATTTGAGCTTGCTTTGTTGCATAACAGTTTAAATATTAGTTTTGAGATCGTTTTCATAATTCAAGCCGCCACTCTAATGCATGCAGAGTCTATTCTGCGATGACAACCAAAGCAAAAGCTCAAACTGGGACAAGTGAAGAGGAGTGGAAGGGGAAAAATAGGGGCGAGAGTAAAATAAATGGTGCGGAGTATCAGGAAATTGATGCGATTATTTCACTTATTGGAAGGAAATGAAAAATTGCATCATGCAGCTGGATCTCAAGTTTGGAGAGATGGGCATTTTCCGTAAGTCACGGAAGATGTGCGGAGAATTTGGAAGGAAGAAATAAGCAGTTGAGAAGCATTTTTCTTTAAAACAGACAGCTTTTAAAGATAATGAATTTGGCAAAATATTCCTGACTGCATTTTTTATTCCATAAATACATAAATGACAGAATACATTGATAAAAATGGTCAAAATAAGCCGTGTTTGGAAATTAATTGCTTTCAGTCAGTCCACCTGTTATTATTTTGAAGACACAAGCAGAAAACTCAACCTCAGACTGAAAATGCTGCACTGTTTTGGAACAACATCTTTATTTTATGGATGTACTTTGACTCTGGTGAAATCACTATCACATCTTATTATGGACTTTTTAAAAATAACCACATGCATATTTTTCATATAAAATCCATGATACAATCCATGGTCCTAGGATTGCAACCAAATGTAATAGTTCTGTCAGTCTAATTTATCACCATAAATATTCATACCCACTGTGTCTCTAGAAGAAAACCTTTAGGATGGGTTTTAAATAAGCTCACTATAGAAGATCAAGAATATAGAGCTGCGTGTAGTATTCTGTTAGCCCGCTGCCTGGTGCGCATGAGATGAGTTTTAGCAGCTTTGCCAAAATGCATAATGATAATGGGCACCTAATGCAATGCGGTGTGTGTTTTATATGATGAGGAAATGGATCTGAAGAGGAGGGGAGGAATCTATCAGTGGCGTACACTGGGAAAAAAGGATGAGCACCAGAGACTTATTTACTATGAAGTCTTTGACTGTTATTTAAAACACACAATTGTGTGTCTGAGTTAAGCATTCAACCTCATGTGTGTACATAAATACAACATTAACACAAAATTGATCCTATTTCCTTTAGAAGATATAAACTAAACATTAATGTGTCTTATTGATGTACCTTGTTGTGCACGATACATCAGTGCTTATTTTTCTAAAGATTTTTTATTTATTTAGTATGATTGATCATGTTCGCAAATTAGATTAAAGTGGTGAGACACCAAGTACCTGAATGTTTCATTCCAGAAGACCTTTACATTAGATTCAGTAGAAGTTTCTAAAAGAATTAGCTCAGAAAAATAACTTGAACCAAACTTCTTATTTTTCTTGTTTATTCTTACCATGTGTTTTAAGGCTGCATGTAGATTAAGTTTCACTGTTATTGTTGCAGACTTAATCCTCAGGTAAACCTAGGTGGAGGGAAATCAATAAACATTATGCAGCATTATGGTGCACGTGGGATGAGCACACCTTCAGCTTCTTCGTTTCATTGCTAGAATAAGAATCTATAGCATTGAGCTTTATAACTCATGGTAATCTGTTTTATCTGTTTCCTCTAGGGGTGTGACAATATAGTGGTATTGGCAATAACTGTATTATTAATAATCGTGATTGATTTTGTTTTAATATATGCATATGATAGCATTGGGCTATGTCTACACAGAGAAAGATATTTGGAAGAATGCTTATAACCAAACATTTCTTGTACCCCGACTACCATAGTAGGAAACATTACTTTATCATTTTTTGTTGTGTTGAACACAAAATAAGATATTTTGAAGAATGTAGGAGGAAAGCAAACTGTTCTGGGGCACTGTTGACTACCACTGTAATTAACAGTTTAATGTCCTTCTATGGTAGTCAATGGGGTCCAAGAACTGTTTGGTTACAAGCTTCGTCCAAATAGCTTTCTCTGTGTTCAACCAAAGACATTTATACAGATTTTGAACAACTAGAGAGTGAGTAATTCATTACAGAATTCATTACAGAACTATCCGTTTCATTGGCCAAAAAACGAAATCAAATTAAAGATGGATTTGACTGATGGCAGTTTTTTATGTACTGTACATATATTATGGCTGTCACAATATATCGGTATTGGCAATAACCATGATATTAAAACACAATTTCCAATAATAGTTTTACACATATTGTGAAATTATTAGGGATGCACGATAAATTATCATCCATATCGGTATCGGCCGATAAATGGTCATTTTTAATGTTATCGGTATTGGCTGATAGTAAAATTTAGGCCGATATATTATAGCCGATAAATTATATATCATTTCCTCTGGTTGAACCACTTCAGCTGCACGCAGCAGTTAACAGTTAAAATCCAGTACAGCACTGTCTTTCTGACGTGATCATTCACTTACTGCTGTTAGCAAAACATTGTTGATGTAGTATGTAGATATTTATGAATGTGTAAGGAACAAAAGCATAATGTTTGAAGCCGACTGCTGTCTGAATGCTTTCTGTCTTGTGACCTGTTAGACATGTGGCTATTGAGAACACCTTTCTTGGTTGCTCTGGAAGAACATCTTTAATTAGTTTATGAAATAAACATTATACCAGAAAAGTTTAAAAGTTAAAGAATCTTTAATTAGTGTAAAGTGGGCTTGGTACATGATTTTCAGGGGAAAAATCATTTTGAGTCTCGGAAAATGCTATATTAATATTTAGATACTGTATATCGGCCAATATATCGGTTATCGGCTTACAGTGTTCAAGAATGATCGGTTATCGTTATCGGCCAAAATTGGCATATCGGTGCATCCCTAGAAATGATTAACTATTAAGCATCCCTTTAAAGTTTTGACTCAAGAATCACAATAGAGGCACAAACTCTCTCCCCGACCCCCTAAGTAAAAATAATACTGTGATATTATTATTGATGATTCTTTTTGCACAATAACCGTGCTGTGAAAATCTGATATTGTAACAGCTCAGGATCAGAGGAAGCCACTCTCCTCTACAAACTGAAACTACTCTGGATGATTATACCCCAATAAAAGAATTCCAGTCGTCTGTGCCAGAAACAAATAAACTTGACCCTTGTGGCAAACCATATTGCAGTCACAGCAGGACAAAAGGTTTATATTAGTATTAATGCACTCCTGCTTAATTAGCCTGATTTCAATGTCTTCAAAAGCTTTACTGCTGGTTTGTGGTTCTGCACTCTGACTTTCAACAAAATGCTGAGTAAATGGAACAATTCAATGATTTTCCAGAGAAACTTTCCTATTGCAATCCCATCACTGCTTAAAGACAACAACACAATGTTTAAAAGTGGTCGAGATATATCTTAATAGCGGTTGAGTGTTATGCATTGTGCAAATGATTTCAACAGCTCAGCAGGAGTTTGTATTTCTTCCTCCAGACCACTATTGTAAGTATATTTATGATTTACTGAAGCATTATTGTGAAAGAAAAATAAAATAAGTTGGAAGCTAAAGGTTAATAAATGGGAGCAGAAATATTGTAAGTGGCATGATGGAGCTCTGCTGTTTTCAAAGGATTGTGGGTACTGGGTAGAGATCTCAGTCTTTATGGATAGAGGCCTTGAAACGATTTAGTTTTTTAAACCTAACCTTTGAGTCTTTTGGTTAAGGTCGGTTAATTATATAGCTGGCATACTTTTAAGAAGCCAATAATTCTGAAGATCAGTGCACAGGTCATTGATTCCTGACAGCTTGAGCCAGCTGAGTTCACTTTTATGAATTTCAACAGCCCCCTCCATCAGTATGTTCCCAATAATGAATCACTGTAGGAGGGAAGCGGAGGAAGAATCTGCAGTAGACTCAGACGCAATGCCCGCAGAACTTTCATTGATCATATCGCTCTCAAATACAAGTTTGAAACTAAAGGCTCTGTTCCAGAGTTTACTGAGCCATCTCGCTGTTGGCTTACTACCTAGGCAGCTGTTTTCTAAGGCGGCATCCTGCAATGTATGACACAGACATACTGCAGCTCTTCGCAATACTCACGGTTTATTCCAAACTGCATAAATGCAAACACGCATATTAGGTATAAAAGTGTATTAGAGTTTTATTTTTTTATTAAAGGTGCTTTGTGTTGTTTTTTTCAGGATCTATTGACCGAAATGCAATATAATATACAGTACATAGCTATGTGTTCAGACTGATATGTACCGTATAAAGACCTTACATAATGAAGCGTTATGGTTTTATTACCTTAAAATGAGCTATTTCTGCCTGCTCACACAGCGGGTCCCCTTACATGGAATTCACCATGTTGTTTCTACAGTAGCCCTAAATGGACAAACTGCTCTACAGAGCACATTTCATAAATACGTTATCTCCTACGACAAAGAAACAAAAACATAACGACATCTTAGTTCTGCTTCAGCCACCGTAGTGCTTTGAAAGGGAGGGGTGGAGTGAGCTGTTGGTGCCGCAAAATTTAATACACTGGATCTTTAAAAGCTGCAATCTGTAACTTTTGCCTCTATATCACCATCTCTGTTTGAATCATAGAATTGCAGGTTAGTTTACATACTTATTTTCATGTTTGTTGAACTCAAATGACATAAAAGTGATGTTTTTCGCAGAATCGCACTTGACCGCTCAAATCTTAAACCATTATTACAAGCTTACCATTACAATCCAGCCTACACTTGAAAACAGGTTTAACACTGATGCTTTTGTGTATTTTAGGTTATTTTAATCAAGAAATAAGAAAAAAATGATTGCAGATTTTTTTTATGAAATATAAATGTAAATACAATTGACATTTTTTCTTAAGTAGTCTACCATGTTGGACCTGTTTTACTTTACATTAAAGCCAGTGGGTTGCAATTAGGGTTGGGTACTGTTCAGTTTTTAGCCAGTACCGGTACTGATACGGTACCTGGAATTCGATACAGTAACATGAAACATGAAAATAAACGGTACGTTTCCCCGGTACTTTACTCTCTGTGTAATAAAAACATTTATTTCAGTGAAAAAAGTCCTTTCAATTTCAACATTTTGTTGAAATTTTACACAAAAGAAATAAAGACTATAGAAATAACTACAGCATTATTATTACTACCATCTTATTCTATTTCTTTATCACACATTTAATCATTTATTTATGCAGAGTGATAATTTACCTAAACCATGAGGCCTCCACCATAAGCAGAACATTAGATAATATAGAAAAAACAAAACTTGAAAATTCTACAAAAATATTCTTAACAGCATCACTACCAAAAATAACAGATTGATTTGTAATATACATTTTTAACAGAGATACGGATAGAATTACATATGTATGTAATGTTGATCATACAATAATACATAATGTAAATGTGCATCAGTCTCCTGCTGACCTGTTCACAGCTTTAAACTGCACCTTGATGGCCTCACTCACCTCTTTCCATCGACTGCTCTAATGCATCTGTCACTAATATCTTTGTTTCGGGACTTCATGAGATGATTTTATTCATTGGTGGACAGAAAACACAAAGCGCCTTAACAAACTTAAATGTTCAGCACAGTGATATATGTGAGTGGGTGCCGGCTGCGTCTGAGCGTGCATTTCCTTAAAGAGTACATTCCTCAATATTTTTAAGGGCTTATTTTGGTTTATGGAGTGTCCGACAACAAGTTTATGTACATACATGATGTAAAAATACTATTATTTCGTAATAATAAGCAGTTTTTATTACCTTACTTCTTGACTGACTCTCAAATGATTCGTTCCGCGATTCATCTGTGTAATCTCCGCCTTTCCGCCAGCGTAGTCTGATCTGATTGGTCAGATAGTGTAGTCTGCTGTGATTGGTCAGATGGTCTAGTCTGCTGTGATTGGTCAAATGGTCTAGTCTGCTGTGATTGGTCAAACGCGTTCAGCATGTGTCGCAAATGGACCGCCTATCATTACTGCTGTATTACGGTTTGCAGGTGGTTGGATATTAACAGTGTATAGAGAGAGATGGCGTCGATTTTACCTTACCAGTTCGAGCCCGAGTCTGACGAATCATTCTTTAATCCTTATACAGATGCCAGTAAGAAAAAGGACTGTTTTAGACACTTCTCTTGTAACAGTTAGTAATCACGGCATACAGTGTACGGTGTTCGTATCTTCAGATGTTATTATAACTATAGTACACCACGCAGTTCTTGAAATAAAGACTTTGTGAGTTAATATGGTTGAACACTTACATTAGCGCAACGAGTTTATAGCTAACGTTAGGTAAACAAACAGTAACAACCCCAAAAATAACGGTAACGTTAGCTAAACACAGACATGAGATAACGTCACACAAATTTAATTTTAAGTAAAGACAAAAATAAAGAGTCACACTTACAGGTTGTGATTCGGTGGAGCTTACAGGTCCAAATAAAGTTGGTATTGCAACATCTTTTAAGGAAAGACGTTTAATGTATCCTGCAGTAAAGGCGCCAAGATTGATGAAGCAATCTTAAAATGATGCGTGCAAAGTAAAACGTTCGGTTTATACTCCTTTGGTGTCGTTTGAAAAATAAATAGTAACCATTTTTTCCTCAGAAGTTCTTCGTCAGAATAAGACTGACTTAGTTTCACTACATAGAACACAGCTTCTCTTAGACATGATGCACACGTCACGAACGAGCTAGTACAGTGTTTGGGGAGGAGAGAGTTAAGTTTTCGCAGTCAGTCCTAGGCGGGGATTATTTCTAGTGACGTAGATACATTGTGGTTAAAGATTCGGACAGGTCATGACTTGTTCGCGTGATTCAGAGTCGATTACCTTTTTTATAAGCTAATAACTTTGTTATTCGTTCACCTTCGGATTTACAACTTGGCAGATTGCTTACATTCAAACACGGCAAAATTAAACACTTCATGAAATGTATTTTTTATGATCTCGAGGAATGTACTCTTTAAAGTGTATGCTTCATTTTCTAAACAAGAACAAGTGAAATAAATAATATAAATATGATAACCATATGTAGAGTTGAGTGTTTATTTACACTTTGTAAGTTGATTAGGACAGCCTGCTTTATTTAAAATGCTCTCTCTCTCTCTCTCTAACGTACCTGCTCTCGCACAGCACCCGATGCGTTCTCAGGTACAGAAATTTGGCACTGATTGATTTAATGTGAATCGATACGCAGTAGTACCAACGTACTGTAATTCGGCCGGTGCCCTTAAAAGTACCGAGTCCGGTACCCAACCCTAGTTGCAATGCATTCTGGGATTGTTTTCTCGAGGATGGAAACATATGACTGCCTTAATCCCCCGTTGGCAAAGAGAATATAGGGAGCAGCGTATCTGTTTGGCTTACATTTTGAAACCGTCTTGGCTTTGGGAAAATCCTCCCTCTGTAGGCATCCCAGTTTTGGCAAAGGCCTAAAGTTAAATTGATTTAATGAGCACGTTTGAGCAAGAACTGATCAATGCATTTGCCAAGATTTGCCAGATTTGTGGTATCATACCTTTAAAACTTGTTTGAGGCACTTAGTAATTAGATAACTAGACATTCAGAAGAGGCATTTTAGAGCTAGACTATATTCATAGTGGTCAATGGGGTCCAATAAATGTTTGGTTACAAGAATTCTTCAAAATATACTTCTCTGCGTTCACCAGAACAAAGAAATTGATACAAATTTGGAACAACTCGAGGGTGAGTAAATGATGACAGCATTTTTATTTTTGGGTGAACTGTCCCTTTAAATCTGTGACATTTATTTCAGTTCATATCAGAGTTTTATCAGTACAATTATAGTGATATGTGTTATAATAAAACCCATAAAAGCAGCATATTAAAACAAACCAGACTGTGTTTAGTCACTTTACATATTGGTCAATCAGTCCTTTCATGTCCAAGTGGGCAGTTTTTGGCTAAATGAGCCTGTGGATCATACTTCTGGTGGTCAAAAGTCTGGTTTTAAGGACAAGCACACATTCAGAATAGCATGGCATTTTGACCACAGTTAGTTATCCCTATTAAATGGCTGAATTGTTAAAGAAGATAGCAACGTCTGTTGCCAACCAGTAGTGTTCAATCTCCCTCACAATGTTACCCGCAAATTATATTATAGTTAAGTTTGCCAATCTAGAGCATTTTTACTCTGCATAGAAGCTGTATTAAAGCAGCAAACACACTTTTTTATGCTGAAGAAACAACCTAAAAGTATATATCACAATTATGTACTGCATTTTGACATGCAAAGCAGACCAAAAGACGTGATCGACATGAAGTCACATGTGATGCAAAGAAAAAAAATCTTAGAATGGATCCACCAGCAATACTGCATGGTGTCACTGCTTGTGGGCGGGGCCTCATCTCACGATTACTCAAACTGTACATCACAGTTGCTTGAATTGCAACCCAGCTGTCCCTGTTATAAAGTTGAGGTTCAGTGCTTGAAGAAAAAAAAAAATCTCCCCTCATGTCTGTTTGTTATCTGCTAACATTTTAGAGCAATAAACATTCCAAATGTTTCACCAATCAGGTGCCCGCATGGCATGTTTTCTCCTAAAGCAGGCACAATCTGTTAAGACCTTTAAAAGAAATAAATATATTTTGTTGTCCGATTTCCAAAGCAGGAGCTACGCAAGGCGTAATCCTTCTGTTTCCTAGCAGGACGAGATGTGACATTTAGATAACACATTAAGCTCAGTGGGTTGCCGCGTTGCCCGGGCTCTCAGTGCATGGATGTCATAAACAATGACCATTATTTCACTAGTGGGGGAAAATTTGAAGAGAGTGTAGCTACATGTTTTCATCTTCCTCGGAGTATGCCTGCTTCTTTCTGTTTTATTTAAGATGAGATAAAGTTCCCAAAGGAGCAGAATGTTTTAAGAATCTGTGATTAATGAAACATTGATCATAAATTTTGTAGAGGAACAGGAAGACTTGTCACTTTCTATTTAGACCCAGAGAGAGAGAGAGAGAGAGAGAAAGAGAGAGAGAGAGTGAGGGCGAGGGAGGACATGAACGAAGGAAAGAAGGTTTGAGCTGTTAGAAAAGGGGGGATGTCAGGAGAGGTTTGCTAGGAAGAGACATGCTGCTCGAAAAAAGCCTTTGGAATTCATAAGATGTTGACTCTGGTGAAAGCTTTGAAGTTTTGAGGGGTCTTCATTTTGCAGCAGACCGATTTTTTTTTCTTCTGTTTCATTGTGTATATTTCGCAAGGACTATTGAAGTTTCTGGAGGTCCGATGTGGATGTCCGTGCACCTCCTGTCAGTGCCTTAGGACACGGCAATGTAACGGGAACTAATAAAACAGATCTTAGGAGCCTTTCACGTGGCTAGTCAAGTGGAAACACATTGACAGAAAGTGCAGCACGTGGAAAGCTGTGATGACGGGTTAGCAAAATGAAAAGCTAAATACGGTGCCGACAAACACCAGCCTCTCTCTCACAGGGGAAATGTCAGATGCCGATAGCAATAACGTGTCTGTGTGGGATTGTATTTATTTATTTAGGTTCATCATATATACATATATATTCAGAGATATAGAGAGATTATCAGTGGCAACCGAGTGCTTGCTGACTGACTGACAGGTGACTGCTTTAAATACAACATGCCTGTGTGCACATGTGGTCTGTTAAGAACGCTTCACGGTAATGTGGCTGAACGTGTGAATGATCAGATGCGCCTCTTGGTTAATGTGGCGTCTTGGTGAGAAAAACACGGTCGATAATGTTTTAATGAATATAAACAGATGGTACGAAATCATATTTTTTAGACCTTGTGTAAATTCAGCCTGATAGACCTGCTGTTGTCTATTACATTTTTAATAATAATGTTCTTCCTTTTAATGTTCCTTCTTCTATTACAGATTCTTTACTTGTGTTGAATAAGGAATAGTTCACCCAAAAATAAAGATTGTCACTTAAACCTGTATGACTTTCTTTCTTCCTCAGAACACAAAAGAAGATATTTTGAAGAAAGTTGGTAACCAAACCGCGTTGGCACCTATTCACTTCTATTGTATGGACACAAAGCTAATGCAAGTCAAAGGGTGCCAGTTCTTCAAGATTCTTCAAAATATTTTATTTTGTGTTCTGCGGATGAAAGAAAGTCATACAGGTTTGAAATGACATGAGGGTGAGTAAATGATGACAGAATTTTCATATTTGGGTGAACTATAAGTGTAATGCAACTGTTATCTAAATAAAAATATTAAATGCTGTCGTTTTACCTTAAAGGGATAATTCACCTAGAAATGAAAATTCTTGTATCATTTACTCATCCTCATGTCATTCCAAACCTATATGATTTTCTTTCTTCTGCAGAACGCAAAGAAGATGTTTTGAAGAATGTTGGTAACCAAACTACACTAGACCTCATTGACTTCTATTGTACAAACCCAAAATAAACATTTCTCAGAATATCTTCTTTGTGTTTCACCAAGGAAAGATTTATGTACATGTTTTGAACAATTTAAGGGTGAACAAATGATGACGGAATTTTGGGGGGTGAATGTTTATTTTCAATGTTTTGTATACATATTAATTTTTAGTCATTTTCAGTACTTTTAATAGCATGTTAGGTTTGGTTTGTGTTGTTTCACTATATAGTAAAAATGCAAACATTTGGGTAAATTTAAGCCATATACAGTATACTGTACACTACCGGTCAAAAGTTTGGGATCATTTGACAAACATGTTTCTCATGCTTTTAAAAATCTTTTAATCTGAAGGTGTATGTTTTAATGTTTGAAATTACTTGTGTGGACAAAAATATAATTGTGCCAACATATTCATTTCTTTCTAGAAAACTACATTTTTATATAATATATATTTTTTTCAAATGGATTACTTAACAGCCAATAAGAGTCCAGCATAGATGGAAATTCCTTCAATACTGTTTAAAAAGCGTCCCAGGTTGAGACATCAAGAAGCTGGATTATAAAATGCCAAGAGAACACTTTTGCAAATTCCAGTCAAAGGGTGACTACTTTGAAGGTGCTAAAATAGAATGTAGAACGTAGATTTATTTTAATGCTTTGTCACAACATAATTCCCACAGTTACAACTGTATTATTCCATGGTTTAATATTTTACTATTATTCTAAAATGTGGAAAAATATGAGCGATCCCAAACTTTTGACCATTGTGTATGTTATTGGATACAGTATGCATGTGCTGTACAAGTACATATGTGACCCTGGATCACAAAACCAGTCTTAAGTAGCACGGGAACATTTTTAGTAAAAGACAAAACAACATTGTGTGGGTCAAAATTAACGATTTTTCTTTTATGCCAAAAATCATTAGGATATTAAGTAAAGATCATGTTCCATGAAGATATTTTGTAAATTTCCTACCTTAAATATATAAAAACTTTATTTTTATGAGTGGATGGTCTGCCACAGTGCCCAGTGCCAGTGATTAACAACTTCAAAGGCGATTTTCTCAATATTTAGATTTTTTTGCACTCTCAGTTTCCTGAGTTTTAAACGGTTGTATCTCAGCCAGATATTGTCGTATTTTAACAACTCATATATCTATATAAATCTTATTTATTCAGCTTTCAGATTATGTAAAAATGTCAATTTCGAAAAATTGTCGAAAAATTGTGGTTTTGTTGTCCAGGGTCACATATTGTAAGCAAAAGTATGAGGACACCCCAACTCATACTCATATATTTGTTGAGTCATACATTTTTAGGCATTCTTATAAATCTCGCTTGCCCTAACATCCTCGAGAGCTTCCCGGTAGTCTTCTATTCATGAACATCAGTAAGATGATGCTAGGTTTCAAATTATTGCCACAAAATTATCTCACACATTTGTTTAGAATTGCATTTTATGTTGTGTATTACAAATTGGGTGCTTGGCCAAGCTGGGTGTTAGGAAAACGAGATCATCATATTTTTGGCCGTGTAGTATGTATGTACAGTAAATAAATACCGAGTTATGCCAAAACATTGAAATATATGTCAAACCGTGGACTTTGATAATGCCAGCCAATGTTGCATAAGCAGCGCGCTTGCTATTTGATTTATTTTGAACTGTATCTTATAGGATTTTTTTCAGCGAAACAATAACATTTTGGTTGGAATGACAGCCCTGAGCTTTCTAATGTTTTAGCACAACACAAACAGCAAATATTGCAGGAAAGACAGTGGCAGCGGGAGACCAGCGCGGTATTGATGCCTTTGGGCACAACACTTGTGTTTTGAATGGGTCTGGAAGAAGGAGAGAGGAATCCAATAAAGTAAACATGGCAGCCGCAAGAGCTATGAACTTCTAGTGATTTCACAGCCCCAGAAATTTGACAGTGGTGGCACCATTGAGCGACGGCTGATAACATAGCTGTACGCTCTGAGCGAGCTGCGAACCAGAAAATGCCAAGCTCGGAATACTAATTCGCCGCAGACCATGGAATAAAAGAAAATTGTGATCTCTGTGTTCGCTTAGCGCGCACACATGCTATTTTATTCCACTGTATGCTACTCAGCCTATTTTTGAAAGAGATTCGAGAGGTTGTTGTAAGCCCTTGCAAAACATGCAAACGCACATATGCGAGCAATTGGAAGTCTGCTCGTGTCCATGGCTAAGTTTTACCACCTGAGGCGATTTGAATCTATTGACGCACTAAGTGCTAATGAAAAAGGGGAAGAGAGCAAGATTGTGTAGAGGCGTGAGACAAGGAAACTAGGGTATGCAAAAAAGCAAAGAGTTAGGAACAGTAAGACTCGGTTTAGTGACTCTTGATGCAAGTCTCTTTGAGATGGCAAGTAAGCCCGGAGCTACTTTGGATGAAGTATGATAGCCATGAAATGGCTGCCAGTGGCTAGGATTGATATAAAAGGGGACCCACAAGCTGTTGAAGGGTGTTGTTGGGCAAATCCACTGGCCTTCATTTGCCATGCTTGCATTTCCCGTCGTATCCAACCTTTGGGACTTTAGAACAAAGGAATGGCAGCACTGAGACCAAAAGGTCATTTGCTTCCAAAGCCAGTCCAGTAATTTGGCATGGGTTTGCTTGTCTATTCTGTCTCAGCATCAGACCCTACGTGATGTCAGAAACAGAGGGCGGACATTTCTATACAGCCACAGCTGTAGTTCTGAACCAGTGCGAAGTGAATTGATCATGCCTAGCTGGGTGCATGACATCAAAGGGCTAAGGTCAATCACCATCTTCCTCAAAACAAACGTCTTAAAAAAGGTGCCACTCTTCACAATGCCACAGAGCAGTGGTTTTGGTCCACAAGGGGGCCCCAACTGACTTCCAAGAGGGCCTCAAGATGACTAATCATTTAAAATGAGACAAAATGAGCAATGAATTTCATTTTAAAACAACTAAAAAACAAGATACTTACTATTTGGCCATTTTTATATTGAATAATACTTTTGCAGTAATGTCGAGCTCTGAATTAGTAGACAATTTTAGTCTTTGTGTGCTGAATGGTGACATCATAACTTTTTACATCGAAAGAACCTTTATGTTTGACAAAATGTCAATTCAATTCAATTCAATTTTATTTATATAGCGCTTTTCACAATGTGCATTGTTCCAAAGCATCTTTACAGGAGCAAATAAGAAAAACACAGAAAGGTAAACCACAGCACAGTGCATGGTGTTTATAGACCAAGCAAGATCATTATAATAAATAATATCTAATAAATAAATGAATAAATAAATAAATAAATAAATGCAGTCTCCCGGTGAGCAAGCCAACACTGCACTGCTCTGCTGTGGCGAGGAACCCAAACTCCAATGATGAATAATGGAGAAAAAAAAACCTCGGGAGAAACCAGGCTCAGCTGGGAGGGCCAGATCTCCTCTGACGTGTCATAGCTGCACTCAGTGACCCCGACCAAAGCCACCGAGCAACGTCCACGAAGAACAGGGAGAGCCCACGAGCCGCGACCCAGGAAGCCCCACCCGCCGAAACCGTGCAGGTCCAACCCGGTCCCATTCCGTGGTCAACAACAGACAACAGAGGGACAACCAGGGAAAAGTAGTAATGGCATAATTAACTTTATTCCTCTGTTGTCCGACATCGACCACAAAACAAGACCAACCAGACCAGACCCACACAGTCCCAACAAATGAAACGCCCCGAACCACAACCAACAAGCCCCCCCACTCCCCACAACACCCACCCAGCTACCTCCAATCAAAGTCACTGAGTGCAGCCATAACTTCAAACTGCTGTCGTGTGATGTAAGTTTAGCATTAAATACCAAGTATTGTAAATTTAGCATTTATGTGACAGGTAGTCCGTCTTTGCTCTCGGCTGGGGATGGAATTGTCTGAGCTGGGCCGGCCAGATGGTCGCCTTTTTCTTGGGTGGTGATGGAATTGCCTTGGATGGAGCTGGATGGTCAGTCAGTCCGCAGGCTCTCGCAGGAGGATGGCACGGGATTTTCAGATGTAGCTGGCGTAATCTCTAGTTGTGGATGGGCATATGACGTTCATCTGGGTCTGGCGGAATCTCTCCCTACCTCGGGATGGGCATCCCGAGGCGAGGGCAGAAACAGAAAGAGAATAATTAGCGTAGCTGCTGTTCATTAGCTATGTATTAGTGAATGCTTGGCTGAAAAGATGTGTCTTTAATCTAGATTTAAATTGGGAGAGTGTGTCTGACCCTCGAATAGTATCGGGGAGGCTATTCCAGAGTTTAGGTGCTACGTATGAGAAAGCTCTACCCCCTTTGGTGGATTTAGTTATTCTAGGTGTTATCAAAAGTCTGGAGTTTTGAGATCTTAGAGAGCGTGATGGGTTGTAGTGTGGTAGAAGCTCTGTTATGTAGGTAGGGGCTAAACCGTTTAAGGCTTTATAAGTAATTAAAAGAACTTTAAAGTCAATACGATACTTAATGGGTAACCAGTGAAGGGTTGATAACATTGGGGTTATGTGATCGTATTTTCTGGACCTGGTTAGAACTCTGGCAGCTGCATTCTGAACTAACTGTAGTTTGTTTATTGATGATGCAGGACAACCACTAAGCAGTGCATTACAGTAGTCAAGTCTTGAGGTCACAAATGCATGAATAAGCTTCTCTGCGTCAGCCACACATAAAATATTTCGCAATTTGGCAACATTTCTAAGGTGGAAGAAGGCTGTTTTTGTGACATTTGAGATGTGATTTTTAAATGACAGGTTGCTGTCTAATATAACGCCAAGGTCTTTAACTGTATTTGTTGGAGTAACAGTGCAGCCTTCAATTTGCAGGTCATAATCCGAAATATTCTGCTCACGTGTCTTTGGTCCGATAAGTAATATTTCTGTTTTATTAGAATTTAAAAGAAGGAAATTACAAGTCATCCAATGCTTTATATCGTCGATGCACTCTGCCAATTTGGATAGTTGGAAGGAATCATCTGGTCTTGATGAGATATATAGCTGAGTATCATCTGCATAACAGTGGAAGCTAATTCCATGTTTTCTAATAATGTTTCCAAGGGGCAGCATGTATATGGAGAATAGCAAGGGTCCTAAAACCGATCCCTGAGGTAATCCATAATTTACTTGCGTTAGATTTGATGATTCCCCATTTAAATGGACAAATTGATGTCTGTCTGATAAGTAAGATCTGAACCATTGTAGTGCCTGTCCCTGAATACCGGTATAATTGTGTAAGCGATCTAGAAGTATTTTATGGTCTACAGTATCGAACGCAGCACTAAGGTCGAGCAGGACTAGGAGTGAGATGTTACCTTTATCTGATGCTATAAGCAGGTCGTTTGTAATTTTAACGAGCGCAGTTTCAGTACTATGATGCGGTCTAAAGCCTGACTGGAATTTTTCGTGTATGTCATTATTTTGTAAGAAAGAGCACAACTGAGTGGACACTACTTTTTCTAGTATTTTAGACAGGAAAGGGAGATTTGAAATCGGTCTATAGTTTCCTAGTTCATTGGGGTCTAAGTTTGGTTTCTTGATAAGAGGCTTAATGACGGCCAGTTTAAAGGCTCCTGGGACATGGCCTAGATTAATTGACGAGTTGATAATGTTATAAATGGGCTCAATTGCAACGGGTAATAACTCTTTTAATAATTTAGTTGGTATGGGGTCTAATAAGCAAGTTGTAGGTTTAGATGTTGCAATAAGTTTAATTAAATCTTCCTGTTTTATAGGTGAAAAACACTGTAGCCTTTCTTTTGGGGCGATGGTTGGTACTAATTTATAGGACAGACTTGGAGGTTGAGTTTTTACTATTTTGTCTCGTATGTTTTCGATTTTCTCTGTAAAAAAATTCATGAAATCATTGCTACCAAGGTGCGGCGGAATACCCAGGTCAGGTGAAGTCTGTTTATTTGTTAGTTTAGCAACTGTACTAAATAAAAACCTTGGATTGTTTTTGTTAGTTTCTATGAGGTTACGGAGGTGCTCAGCCTTTGCTGCTTTTAGTGCCTTTTTATAACAGTTTGCACTCTCTTTCCACGCAATTTTAAAGACCTCTAATTGGGTTTGTTTCCATTTGCGCTCCAGTTTACGTGTTTCTCTTTTAAGGGCGCGAGTGGTGCTATTGTACCATGGTGCTGCGTTTTTCTCATTAATCTTTTTTGACTTCATAGGTGCGACAGCTTCTAATGTATTAGAGAAAATAGTGCCCAATTTGCTGGTCATGTCATCGAGCGATTCTGTATTTATTGGTATGGTTATTAAAGGAGTCAGATCTGGCAAGCTCTTTGCGAAACTATCTTTAGTAGTCGAGGTAATTGTTCTACCCTGTCGATAACGAGTTAAACGGCTGATTTCTGCAGTGCGCAGTGTACATGTTATAAGATAGTGATCAGTGACATCGTCGCTTTGAGGTATAATATCTATATTGGTTAGATCGGCTCCGTGAGATATAATCAAGTCTAGTGTATGATTAAATCGATGAGTGGGTCCATTGATGTGTTGTGTTACTCCAAAAGAGTGTAATAGCTCTGTAAACGCCACTGCTAATGCATCGTTAGCACTATCTACGTGGATATTAAAGTCTCCGACAATTAGTACTTTATCAACGTTAACCAATAGGTCCGATAGGAAGTCCGCAAACTCTTTCAGAAAATCAGTGTAGGGACCAGGGGGTCTATACACTGTAGCCAACGTACAAGAAAGCAATGGTTTTTTACTGTCAATTGGAACAATTATGTTCAACGCAAGCACTTCAAATGATTTAAATTTATGCTCCGTTCTCTGAGTTACAGTAAGAAAGTCTCTAAAGATTGTTGCGACACCGCCACCTCGACCAACCGGACGTGGCTCATGCATATAACAGTAGCTTGGTGGTGTACACTCATTTAGACCGTAATAATCATTTGGTTTAAGCCAGGTTTCGGTAAGGCAAAGTATATCAAAACTGTTGTCTTTTGAATTTAGTGATCTAATATTAAGTAGGCCGAACTTTATGAGTTTGTTTTGGTCGTTTATTACATTGTCCTCAGGTTTAATCACGATTAGATTTTTTCTCTGAGATTTGGCTATTTTGTTATATTGTAGTATTATTCGGGGGACAGACACAGTCTCTATGCATTTGGAAGCAGTAACATTTCTAACAGATGAGTGGGAGGAACACAGACTATGGTTGAAGTTTTGACTTAGCGCTGGGAGACGTAGTCAAGCGGTGCGTAGCGTCTTTGAGATGTTGTCAGACAGAAGAAAAATGTTCTTTGTAGTGGAAAATGTTCTTTCGATTGCATGATAAAAAATGAAAGTAAGATATAAATGGTTTGTATTAGAACATTTGAGTAAAGGGTTCTTTCGAGAACCAAATATGGTTCTTCTATTACATCACTATAGGGCTTTTACACAGCAGGAAAGATTTTATAGTTCCAGGACGATTCCAGAAGTATCCACTTTTTGTTGTTTTCACACCGCAGGAACTGGTCTGAATTTTAGTTCGGGAGAACCTTTTTGGAGGAACACTTTTCCGAGGCAGGGTCTAATCCAGAAGGATAGGAATGACCTGTGACGTAAGCAAACGTTGATTGGCCGAACATCTGTTGTTCGATTGTTTGGCGTTGTTCAACGGACGTGCTTAAATGACATTCCTGTTGACTGGCTTACTTCACTAAATAGTTCCTTTTGCCAGTGCTAATGCGATTGGGGAAATGGACTAAGGGGGAACTTAGTTTACGAACAACAGCCCTCTTTATCCGGTCGGAAAGTTCCTACTATGAAGAACTTTTTGTGTATACTAAGAATGAATATTGGGTCAAGAGTGTTTTATTTGTTTAGTGTTTACTTCTTCAAAACTCTGATTTCTCTTAAGACATAACATTTAAAAATATTAATAGTTGTCAAGAGAATCTTGACACAGCTCAAAATATGCTTGGAAATTGAATTCTCCATACTAATAAAATTCATGTTAACTAATAAAACAATGTAGAACTGAGTTAGGCTGTCAAAAGCTTTAAGAAATAAACAGAATAATGTGCATCACCAAGACGCACTGACTAGCTAACTAAGCGCTTGTCTGTCATATCACTGATCTAATGTTTTATTACTTATCAGTTCAGACAGACCCACACCCTCCTATGACTGCTCTCCGTGTATCAAAAGAATAATACACTCACCTAAAGGATTATTAGGAACACCATACTAATACGGTGTTTGACCCCCTTTCGCCTTCAGAACTGCCTTAATTCTACGTGGCATTGATTCAACAAGGTGCTGAAAGCATTCTTTAGAAATGTTGGCCCATATTGATAGGATAGCATCTTGCAGTTGATGGAGATTTGTGGGATGCACATCCAGGGCACGAAGCTCCCGTTCCACCACATCCCAAAGATGTTCTATCGGGTTGAGATCTGGTGACTGTGGGGGCCATTCTAGTACAGTGAACTCATTGTCATGTTCAAGAAACCAATTTGAAATGATTCGAGCTTTGTGACATGGTGCATTATCCTGCTGGAAGTAGCCATTAGAGGATGGGTACATGGTGGTCATAAAGGGATGGACATGGTCAGAAACAATGCTCAGGTAGGCCGTGGCATTTAAACGATGCCCAATTGGCACTAAGGGGCCTAAAGTGTGCCAAGAAAACATCCCCCACACCATTACACCACCACCACCAGCCTGCACAGTGGTAACAAGGCATGATGGATCCATGTTCTCATTCTGTTTACGCCAAATTCTGACTCTACCATTTGAATGTCTCAACAGAAATCGAGACTCATCAGACCAGGCAACATTTTTCCAGTCTTCAACTGTCCAATTTTGGTGAGCTCGTGCAAATTGTAGCCTCTTTTTCCTATTTGTAGTGGAGATGAGTGGTACCCGGTGGGGTCTTCTGCTGTTGTAGCCCATCTGCCTCAAGGTTGTGCGTGTTGTGGCTTCACAAATGCTTTGCTGCATACCTCGGTTGTAACGAGTGGTTATTTCAGTCAAAGTTGCTCTTCTATCAGCTTGAATCAGTCGGCCCATTCTCCTCTGACCTCTAGCATCAACAAGGCATTTTCGCCCACAGGACTGCCGCATACTGGATGTTTTTCCCTTTTCACACCATTCTTTGTAAACCCTAGAAATGGTTGTGCGTGAAAATCCCAGTAACTGAGCAGATTGTGAAATACTCAGACCGGCCCGTCTGGCACCAACAACCATGCCACGCTCAAAATTGCTTAAATCACCTTTCTTTCCCATTCTGACATTCAGTTTGGAGTTCAGGAGATTGTCTTGACCAGGACCACACCCCTAAATGCATTGAAGCAACTGCCATGTGATTGGTTGATTAGATAATTGCATTAATGAGAAATTGAACAGGTGTTCCTAATAATCCTTTAGGTGAGTGTATAATGTGGTTGGGATCTGTTTTCTTATTCAGAAGCCCGGCTTCATTTACACAACAGAAGCAGCGATGCTTGGACTGGCATTGATTTCTTTTGATTTATCTGTACAGGGCATTACTTGGAGTTCATGTTCATTGAGCCTCGCACACACTCGCCTGCTGTTTATGAGGGGAGGGATCTGATCTCTAATAGAACAAAGGCAAATCAGCGTCCTCGGGTTGTCCCCGAAAGCTCATTTAGCTATTGACAGACTCTATATCAAGCATCATTGGTTGGTTGTTAAAAATGCAATTCAAATTCTGGATACAAGAACTTTCTGTTGATGGGAGAGAATTTATTTTACATACAGGTCAACTGGGTGGCTATCATTCAGGTGCTATTATAACCATGAACCGTATCCCTTCACTTTTAGAATTAGATGTTTTTAAAATATATTGACTCACATTTTGGATAATACATAATTGGGTTTGGCCACAGGTAGCTTCATAACTATGGAGGAGCCTGTTACAACCGGTTGTGTTAGCAGTCAATCGAATAAACAAAAAAAAGAGCAAACGAAACTGTAAGAGGTATTGCTAATATGGGTAGCGCCCAGCTACCTGCTTTTCGGCAAATCAGAATGACAAAATGACTTCAGCTAATTAATATTCATGAGCCAAGCTTGTAAGATTTGTAATGCGTCCCCCACCCGCTCACTTTTCATATCATTCCTACACCGCTGCTGTGATTAGATCCAAGCAATACTATTTACTTAAGTCGGTGACACACATTTTTATTGCAAACCGGTTGACACCCGAAGCAAAACTCTGCAAGTAATGAAGCATTAGCGAGAATTACCGCATGATTCTGTGATTAGCAGTCGCGTCCCGTCAGGAGGCATGGATGAGTTTGAGATAAGAGACATTGCCGCGGCCGTATCGGAGAATCTAAGCAGAGATTTTGCAGCGTGTGTCAAACTGCTGACAAACTGGAACACGGTTAGTGCGACATTGACATTTTAGTGAAAGCTGCAATGAGAAAAAGGCATTTTCACAGGTTTGTGAGATGGAAGATGCCATAGATACACTGACCCATGAATGCAGCATTGGAACTGGCTTCGCTTGTGCGGCTCTATTAGACCTCGCAGCAAAACACTTAACCCTGAACTGAACCTGTACGTACTGCATACTGTACAGGCAAAAAAATAGGCAAAAATCTTTGTCTTGGCAAAAGAAAAGAAAAATATACGTTTCATCAAAACACAAATTTATGTTTTATGACAACACAACATGCACCAGTGGTTGGGCATGTCAAACTGGAGCACTGAATCTTGGCTTTAAATTATAAAATGAAAGATTCAATTTTATTAAATAGGGTAAAATAAAAGCGAACATAAAACCCAGTTTTTACTTTTTACCTTACAGCTACAGCTTTGCATTTTGAAAAGTTTCACGTACACATGACAGCGTTCTCAAAACGATCTGCACCTGGGAAAATGAATAAAAACGATGAGGATTAAACACATACTATGCATGTCAAGGTTATTTTAGATTAAAATTAAAACTTTGAAAACGTTTTTGTTTATTGGAATTAAATCAAATATTGACCTTAAAATTATTGGGAAAATGTTGCCTCAAAATTAAATTGAAATAAGTTTAAAGCACTAAAATTATAAAAATAAACAAAACTATACTAAAAATTAATTGATCTTATATAGCAACATAAAAAAAACAATTCAATTATAAAATGACAAAAGCATGCACCAAAATGACTAAAACTTGAACTAAAATTAAGATAATTTTTAAAATAAAAAATTCTAAAAATAAAAGCTAATTTAAATTTAAGAAAACTAAATAAAATCAAAACTATAATAACTATGACGCATACGTGTGATGTCCTTGTTTTCAGAAAGTTCCGTCTTGCAGTTTACACAGAGCAAATAATGGTGTCGTTTCAAAAACATGCACTTTGACATGCACAGTTTTCAAAAGTTTGCTTTTTCAGTCTCCCAAAACACAGCTGTCGAACGGCTAAAACGCAAAAAAAAATTGTTGTGTAAAGGCCTCTTAGTTTGAATCGACAAAAGACTTATTAAGGTGGCTCTGTAAAACAGACATACTGCACAAAAGCACAGCTTGAGAAAACATACAGTACATTTGTGTAATTGGATGTTTTACAAATCCTTAGTCAACTTCTTCCTGTAGAAAACATAAACCGGGTACAAACATAAGTTTATCTACCCCGGTACCACAGATAGGTCTTTACTTTACACAAAAGGCTGGGAGAAGATAAAATGGGATTGCTTAATTGTATTATACAAAGCTAAATCGCTAGCAAGCACAATCTCCTCAATTTTAAACAAGCTTTTTAAACCCAGTCCTACTTTCTGACACAGATGTAAAGACTACTCTGTGTTCAGATGGTATTATTAGGCTATGAAGTTTGTGAAGAATCACAAACATCGAAAAAAATCTTATCACATTGATGCATGTGGTTCGAAGATGAAAAACTTTGTTTCCTCTGTGACTGCCAGAGTAATTTCCATAACACTTGCATACGCATGCCTTGTGTTTCTAAACCAAACATTCACTGCTCATGCTCCCCTTAATAATTTGAGTGCTAATTTGGTAAGCATATGAAACCGAGATTTGTTTGCTTGAGTCCATGTGTGTTTTTAAGACATCGGGCCGTATTAGCATAGTGATTGCTTATGTTTTGCATAGGCTCATGCAGGCATGACATGTGCTGTGTTCTTGCTGCATTTCTTGTAGACACATTGGCTATATTGAAATCACGAATTATACAGATCACTTGGATAATATGAGAATATGAAATGTGAGCGAGAGATTTCATCTCATCAGAGAGTTGTCCCAGTTTTGAAACATTCAGCAGACCAACATAGCTGTCAATCTCCAAAAAGGACAAATGTGTCTATATAAAATATAGGAAAAGTACAATATAACATTTGCGCTTTACTCCAAGTTTTCTAAAGCCATACAGTAGCTTTGTGTGATGAACTTTGTGTGATGTTTTCGTTTTATTAAAAAAAAAATTCTTGTGTATCACAAAAAAATAACATCACACAGGTATGTGTATTAATATGATTTTAGTTTGATTTGTCCTGAGCCCATTTATCTCTTTCTAACTCCGTCACATTGTAGTTCTGGTTAAAGGGAGTTTATCCAAAACTGAAAATTCTTTCATTATTTATTCACCCTCACGCCATTTCAAACTTGCATGACTTTCTTTTTCTGCAGAACACTTTGCATTTTGAAGAACGTTAATAACCAAGCAACAGTGGACCCATTGACTTCCATTGTATGGACATAAAACCACAGAGACATTTCTCAATATATCTTCTCTTGTGCTCCACAGAAGATAGAGTCACATATTGTTTTTTTGGATGAACTATACCTTTTACTTTTCTCCTCATGTGTATGACTGAGTGTGCAGTTTGAGTACAGATAAGACGAGTCTTTGTTTCAGTTGAAGTTGAATGTGAACGTGGCTGAAAGCATCTTTTAGCTAATCTCAGTCGCCTTACTCCTCGGTCTTTCTGCACCTGCGTAACATTTCCACCTCTCTGCTGAGCGGCATCAAAAATTTGTGTCACAGCGAGTCTTTCATGCTTTAGTGTGCAGTAAATGTGTTTGTTTTGAAGTGCGGGAGGTGACGGGGGTCATTACGTAAGACTGATGAATAGAGCACATCCTCTTGTGGCAGGTTGGCTGTTCACTTGACAGTTCAGGATCAGAGATTATAGGCAGTGAACCATGAATCGATTCATAATCGATTCGATTCTATACGTGAACAAATCTTTCTAGTCCACACAGCACTACACAGAGCATGTGAGCATCGGGTGAGATTGTGGTGAGAGAACACACAGTAGAGGAAAGAGAAGGCGTGTCATTTTTTTCCTGAGACCAAGAAAAGTGTGATTAGAATCATAACACAATTTTATTGTTTGGAGGATATGATTTTTTATTTTAGTACCCATTCTACGCATATGTCCTCTGCATACAACTTTAGGAATTATTTAAATATATTATTTGAAGAAAGACAGAAAACAAATAAAAGAGAGATATAACAATTTATCAATATAAAATATATTACAGAATGATTTCTTTATTTAATATTTACTGCTAGATTTGTTACCAAATTTGCTAATTTTATGCATTATGCCAAATGAGAGACCTTTTTATAAAAAAAATGTATTTGTCTGTATTTTTATCCCTGATACCATTTTACACTCAACTTGTAAATTTGCAGTTTATTTATTTTTACCGCATTTCATAAATGGCATAATGGCAGCTGTAGGTGTACTTCAAGGAACAGTTCACCCCCCAAAAATTAAATTCTTTCATCAAGTGATTCACTCTCATGTCATTTCAAACCTGTATGACGTTCTATCTTCTGCAGAACACAAAAGAAGATATTTTGAAGAATGTTGGCAACCAAACAACATTGACCCCCATTGACTTCCATTGTGTGGACATTTCTCGAAATATCTTTTTTGCGTTCCACAGATGAAAGTCATATACAGGTTTTGAATGACATGAGGGTGAATAAATGACCACAGGATTTTCATTTATACCATTGCGTTGTTTTTTATGTGAGACAGCACATTTGCAGCAGATTTAATACATCTCTGTACAGACCGGGAGTCTCCAGCACTGACTATGCAGACCAATACTGTGCTGTCACTGATATTAATAGCCAGTTTGTCCTGGCACTTTGCTTTCCTTAATTAAGGAAATCAAAAAACTTTGGCGTAAGTAATTAACATTTTATGATTGCCTGGTCATCACAAAATATTTCGATAAACACCAGCCATCCTGTTTCCCTGACAATCTCACAGTGTTTCCAGTGCACAAGAGACCGTCAGCTGTTTTCCAACGTTATTGGTTTCTTATTAATTAAACTGCTAGCAGTGTCTAGCTGACCGGTGATGGGGGGTGGCGAGGGCTTTGGTCGTCTTTTCTGTTTTTCCTCCGTTATCGGACAGGTTGCGGGATACAGGAGTTCACAGTGATGGACCGACCCGTGGGAGTCCATTAACAGGTCAGGAGGTGGTGTGAGGAGCACGGGCTAAATTCATTAGCACTCTGCAGCTACCATCCAAGTGTATCGAGCGGTGGAACGGAGAGTGCGTGTGTGTGCTGCCAACACTTTGTCATTGAAGTGGCTCTTAATTCGAGTTGATGTGTCGTTCTCTGCGGGGGTTAAATTGGGGTTTTGAAGGTGGGGGAACTTAACACCTGGTGGTGTTTCTGTTGCCTTAGGCACATCCTACCTGTGTTAAAGGGATAGTTCACCCAAAATGAAAATTCTGTCAGTCAACATGCTCAATGTTTACTAGGCAATAATGATCACAAGGTTTAATTTAAAGAGATAGTTCACACAAAAAACAAAAATGCTGTCATCATTTACTCACCCTCTTGTCATTTGAGGGCAGAATTTTTGTGTTTGTGTTAACTATGTCTTTAAAACCCTGTGATCATTATTGCCTAGTAAACATTGAGCATGTTGACTTTTTGTGACAGATTATATATTTAATGAGGTGTATTTGCTAGTTTTTGGTGTGCACTAGCACAGATGGTCTCATAGCCAGCAAGAACAAAGAACTAAAAGCCACAAAACGTTTTTTGATTTCATGGACAGTGCCTTCCTGCCTGCTGTTTAATGTTTAAAAAAAAATGCAAACTATTGTGTACTTGACTCTCGTGTGAGTTTTCAAAGGCAGTAATTAGATTTCTTTTAGATGTATTTTTTTCTCTTCCTTATATCACTTGGTTTGACATGTAGCCTTGGGCTAAATGTAGAAATTGTCTAGAAAACAAAGTGTTTTATCTAGAAAACACAATGCAGTGTGAAATCAATATACTATGAGATAAAGTTGGGAAAAACAAGTTTAAAACTGTTTTTAACATTGTCCACTGCAGTAAACTTCCACCATAGTGTACTTTCTAATTGACCACAATATAGTCTGTGTCTTCTGGATTTAATGATGAGATAATGGGCCTATCACTTTGAGAATTAATGAATGTTTGGTATGAAACACCTCATTACAATGGCAATTAATCACACTCCCTCATAAACTCGGAAAGATCATTTCAGATAAAGGTGTACTTAAAGATGGGCAGCAAACTCGACACCAAATCCTGGTGAAAAATAAGAACAACTTTTAATGTCATACCACAAATCAAGCGTATGGCGTTAGTTCTGGTTGGTCACGTGAGTCAAGCTTGCATCAGCTGATCCTCATCTGCCTATAGAAATATGACGCTATCACTGCTTTTGACAATAGTGATCCTGACAGAAATGATCTTCTGACCGGCCGATAAGAATTAACCTTAAGTCACACACTGATATGACACACATACAGTATGTCACAGAGTTAAATTTTGTTAACATGCGATTTGGAAAATGAACCGTAAAATTGAGTTTCACGTCAAATGGTGTGGGACTATGTCTGCTCTGGCTGGTGTAATCCCACTATTTAAAAGACAAGCATGAAATTCCTAGCAACACCATGAAAGGAAACAGCAGACATTAAGGCCCAATCCCAATTCTACACCTTACCCCTACACTTTCCCCTACACCTCCATTTGGCGCGTTCACGTGAAGGGGTAGGGGTGTCTCAATTCTCTTTTGGTTGGAGGGGCAGTGGTATTTTATGTATGTTACATTCAATCTTGTGTTTGTATTTACGGTGATGTTCTGTTAACGTTTGCAAAAAAAATCGCTAAAGTTTGCTAGCGGACAGCACTGATATTATTTTATGTCATATACCCGGTGCATCGGCGCATGTCCTCTGACGTAACATTAGGAGCTAGCAACGACGTATGATGACGTATACCAGTGTAGTAGTGGTGTCCCATTTCTTAGCGGAAAATTTGTAACCCTTCCCCTTGCCACTTTGTTTCAAGGGGCGAGGGGTAGGGCGAAGGGGTAGAAAATAGAAATGGGATTGGGCCTAAGAGTGCATTCACTGAATTCAGAGGGCATCCTGAAGTTATGGCTTTTGAAATTCGTCATCTTGGCTGTTGAATTGGATATGTGTGAGTTTATAAAAAAGAAATATCATACAGTTAATCTTTCTGGCTTTTTTCATAATAAATCCTATAGCACAATTTGTACAATTGTATTTTATATAATTTTACATAATTGTCTTTTAGTAGGTGCATTTTGAAAAAGTCCTAAATATTAGGTACATTCTGAGCTCTGTGGCTTGTTGGTTATTTCCCTGATCAAAATCTCTTTGACATGAGGGGTCTGTCCATATCCATCTGTTTATCCATCCATCTGTCTGTCCATCCGTTTATCAGTCCATCCATCCGTTGTCCATCCGTTTATCTGTCCATCCATCCATCTATCCGTCCGTCCATCCATCTGTCCGTCCATTCATCTGTTTATCCTTCCATCCATCCGTTTATCTGTCCATCCATCCATCTATCCGTCCGTCCATCCATCTGTCCATCCATCCGTTTATCCTTCCATCCATCCGTCGTCCATCCATCTATCTGTTTATCCATCCATCTGTCCGTCCATCCGTTTATCCTTCCATCCATCCATCTATCTGTTTATCCATCCATCCGTTTATTCATCCATCTATCCGTCCGTCCATCCATCTGTCAGTCCATCCGTTTATCCTTCCATCCATCTGTCCGTCCATCCGTTTAACCTTCCATCCATCCGTCCGTCCATCCGTTTATCCTTCCGTCCATCCGTTTATCTGTCCATCCATCCATCCGTTTATCTGTCCATCCATCTATTCATTTATCAGTCCATCCATCTGTCATCCATCCGTTTATCCTTCCATCCATCCGTTTATCTGTCCATCCATCCGTTTATCTGTCCATCCATCAGTTTATCCGTCCATCCATCATTCCTTTATCCCTCTATCCACCCGTTTATCTGTCCATCATTATATAATATGATTATCCACATCTTAAACTGCATAATGAGATGAGGGCTGGTAACCTTCTGAACACGACAGGTCATTTTTTTATATTTTGTTGTTGTCCGAATTATAATAGTTTCAAAGGACTAGCTCACCACAGAATAAATATTTGTCATCTATACATATTTAAAGTCTAATGCGATATATCTTGGACAAATACGACATCTTTTAAAATGACTCAAATTGTCTCCGGCAGAAGAAAGAAAGTCATAAACTCTTAGGATCACATGAGGGTAGGTAAATTATGGATTAAAATACATTTTTGGTGAAGCATTCCTTTAAACTTTTTTACTCTTTACACATTTAGTACATGAGCTTCGGGGGACCTTGAGTTGTCTAGTGACAAAGAATAAGAACATCATATTTTTGCCTATTTTTCCTGTGGCTCCAATATTAGTACATGAAATAGTCTTGTTTTAACCAGTTGTACTGGTTTTGTTCTACAGTACCTTTATGTTTCTTTCTATTTACATCATCCACAAAACTGTGGTAGTTGCTCAAATTCCAAAAGGTCATAAATCAATCAATTTGCATGCGACATTTGGATGAGTTATGGAACTCTTTTGTTAATAATTTAGGGATTAAATGATGCATACGTTACAACAAAACTTTCTATTAAACATATAAGGAAAGTTTGAGATGGGCCTATTGTTACTTCAGACAAAACAGGCAAAGTTATCCTGACCAGAACATTGACAGCAAACATGTGAGCAGGGTTAACAGGGTTGGAAGTAAGACAATCTACCGTAAACAGAAAATGCATTCCATTGTGTGCTGGTGTCTTAAAGACTGAGTGAATATTGAAGGATACAGCTCAAGTTATGTTTACAAGCTATGAAGTGAGCATTTTTTTTGTTAATTTCCACACTTGCAGATCATTAAAGGCTGTGTGTATGTTTGGCAATATGGAAAAGCGGCTCACTTGCCCTGGATCCTCTGTGACTTCCAGTCATTGATTTAGCAGAGCCCAATTAGTGGGAAAACCTTTGATAATTCATAGCTTGGCAAGAATGGATTTCTCAGACAGCCTGTTTCCAATGAAGCGCTCACAATATAGCACATCATTACAGTGTATTGAACAGTGTCAAAGCATTTTTTAAATTAGTCTTCCATTCCTTAGATTAACGCTCAGTGCATTCCTAAAATATATTTTTACACATCCTGTAGGAGAGAGCGGGGCTTATAGTGAAATTGTCACAAAGGCCAACTTCTCCTTAGAAAGTCTTAAGGGATAGTTTACCCTAAAATAAAAATTCTGCCATCATTTATTCACCCTCATTTTGTTAAAAACCTGCAGTATATGACTCTTCTGTGGAAAACAATGTCCCAGTTTTTTCTTACAGTGGAAGTCAATGGGTTGTTTAGGTACTATTACGTCCCCGTCTAGGGGAACGAAGGACGCAATATTTTTTTTTGTTCTCTGTAGCGGACTCTACCCACAGCCAGCAGACCAAGGAAAAAGGACACCCTAAAGAAGTCTGGATATTTTTTTTTAAACATGAACTGAATATAGAGAGCAATAACTTCAGGGTGACCCAAGGCCAAAGCAACAAACAAAAATTAGACTAATAAAGAAAACCCATAACATAACTAACCTAGAACACAACAAAAGAAAATACAAACACACTACCTAACTCCCTAACAAAAAAAAAACAATCAGCAAAAGACTTAAAACAGAAATATCAGGTCACCTCTACGCTCCCAGGCTTCAGCAGGAAATTGTTGACAGTGAGTAAGAACAAAAAAAAAAACATTGTAACTAACAAAGAAATGTGCAATGGTGTCTTTAGTCTGCGGCGAAGGGAGAAACCGCAGAGCTCTCAAACATGCGGCTCAACAAAGAGCTCGCAATGATGCAAATTTTAAAAGTACCCGCCAATAGATCCGCCAATCCCATGCCTCACCGATAATGACTGGACAGCCCCCCCCCCTCGCATCACATGGGAGAAAAGAGAGAAGGAGAAAAAATACAGGAGAGAGATAGAAAGAACACCGCATACAACAAAATCATACAGGATATAACAGTACTAACATTGTCTTGAAGGGATACTTCACCCAAACATAAAAATTCTGTCATCATTTACTCCATTTTTAAACCTGTATAAACGACTTTGTTCTGATGAACACAGAGAACGATATTTGTAAGAATGTTAGCAATTTTCAGTTCTGGGAAAATCGCCACTAGCATCCACTACCATAGTAGGAAACAATATTGTATATTTTCTTTGTTCTGTTGAACACAAAATGAGATATTTTGAAGAATTTGGAAAAAACAAACAGTTCTAGGCCACCTTTGGTTACCATTTAATTTTTCTACTATGGTAGTCAATGATGTCCCAGAACTGAAAATTGTTAACATTCTTCCAAATATCTTTCTCTGTGTTCATCAGAACAAAGTAATTTCTACAGGTATGGAATTACAGGAGGGCGAGTAAATGATGACAGACTTTTTATTTTTGGGTGAACTGTCCCTTTAAATATTTTCTTTTGTGTTCTGCAAACAGGTTTGGAATGGCATGAGGGTGAGTAATGAATTTATATTTTTGGGTGATTTATCATTTTATACATGTGTTTCTCTAGCAGTGGTTTGCATGCTGGTTTCAAATCATTCAAATAAAGAATCCTTGTTCATACTAACATTTTCACTTTAATTTCTCATTATCCCAGTTAATGGCAAAGAATGATTGCATATTGGTATTTTTATACACTGTAAAGCAAAAGATAAAAAATGTACTTGAGACACAACTTGCACAGTTTGTATTACATTTACATTTATGCATTTGGCAGACACATTTATTCAGAGCAACTTACAGATATACATTTGTGACAGTATACTGTATGTGTTCTCTGGTATGAGCTTTGTTCTGCTAATGCAAATGCTGTATTAATTGACCAAAATATTAATGTTAATATAAATGTCAATTATGCTTAAAAAAATGTGTTCAAAGGATTTCTGATAGCCAGGCTTTCAAGATGTGCGCACATACAGAAATTGACTTTTAAAGGATAAACCTCCCTTGAGAAATATTTACTGATGTAAACATTTTGACAGCTCTCCTCAGTCACCTCTGAATTTTCCAACCAGCAAACTTTGCCGCCGACTGTTTGCTTGCTCTACTCTTCAGTTTTATTTTCTTAAATGGACTGCGATATTTAGATTGCTTTGATCTGGTGGCAAACAATCTTTCTTTCTTTCTTTCTTTCTTTTTTGTTTTTTGCCTGCCTCAGCAAAGCACAGTATAAATGCTACCTTGCTACCTAATGACTATGAAATGAGCTTGGCACACCTGCATCTATGAAGAATCTTCGGTCAATTGACAGTTGTCTGATCAAGCAGAAAAGAGAGAAAAGAAAAGAAATCTGTAAAAGCATAGCCGTGATCTGTATGCGCACTGTGTGGGTATTAGAGAGAAAATATATTGAGCAGATTTAAACTGGAGCCTTTTAACATTTAGACACTTTCCAATCTCGCACAGAAATACAACAGAGGGAAGAGAAAAACTGTCAGTAAATATACTTGGTAAATTCTGGGGCGTTCACTAAATGGTTGCGCCATTTTTATGCAAAACCTGCATCTTATTCACTAATCTGCAATGAAATAGCACTGAGCTGTTATTGTTGTTTTCAGCTCAAACACGCCTCCTTTCTATGTAAATTATGCTTATTATTGATTTCATGTTATTTACAAAACTCAGTGCTATTTTCCTGGCGCAGTTAATGCTGTGTTGTTGTCCCCCACATTTTTGGAGGTGGAAAACTGAATATTATTTTAAAGACAACATGGAATCAAAATTTCAGTTCTGATGTTTTTGTTTATAGTTTAGTTTACTCCCAAATGATGACTAAATTCACTACAGAGTGCCACAGGGAATACATATTTTTTTAATGCAAAACTCTGAAGCGAGTTAGCCTTTTTAGCACTTACACTGTTAGACATTTCTGTAATTTCTGCAGTTATTTACTTCATATCACCCAGTATAATACAGCAATTTCTCTATGCAGTAAATAACTGTAATTTCCATTGCATTGTGGGAATTTTGTGTGACGCATCAAACTAAATACAGTGATTTACTGTATTTTTAAAATTGATGTATTTTACTGTATTTCCCCTAACGGTCTTTAAACAGAAAGTAATTGTTTTGCTCATTTCTGAGGGATAGCGTATAGGCTTTTTTGCATTTTGGAAAAGTAACCCCACAGCAGCACAGAGAAGGTTTTTACTGGGGAAGTATATTTGAGAGACACAGTTCTGGAAAACACCTGAGCTGAAGATATAACGGTGTGTTTTCGGCGGGGCTGAGAGGGACTTTGCCATTTCAGCGAATATTTTATACCTGAGAGAACCGCACGTTTCCGACAGAGCTGAGAGGACTGTGCATTTTCAACGAATATTTTATACCTGAGAGAACCGCATATTTCCAACGGAGCTGAGAGAACTTTCCCGACGGAGTCGAAAGAACCGCGCTTTCCCGACGGAGCTGAGAGAACCGTACATTTCCGACGGAGCTGATCTTTCCCGACGGAGCTGAGAGAACCGTACATTTCCAACGAAGATTTTTATTCCCAAGAGAGCAAAAAGCAAGGTAGTATTATTACTAAGTTACTTTGTTTAAGCATTTTCCGTGAACGACTGCTAGCAATATGTATTTCTGTAAGGTTTGCAACCACCATACTGCCCGGTTTAAAACTTTTGGTGCCCAGCATGAAAAAAGTCATAGAAACCTAGCTAATTACAGATTTTCATGTGGCATAGAACATTGTCCTGGGAATATCAGAACGTTTTCTGCATTGAAGTATTATTGAAGTCTCACATGTTCAGAAATCACACACCTGCTCTGTCACAGAAACCAAGCATGTTTCAGTGTAGTGGTAACCACAAATGCAGTGTTCAAGGATGTCATTATGTGGCTGATAATGTTTACCCCAAAATGAACGTTCTGTCATCATTTACTCACCTTCTTGTCAGTTCAAACCTGTATGACTTTGTTTCTTCCACAGAACACTTAAGAAGATATTTTGAAGAATGTTGGGAACTGGGAAATGACAAGAGGGTGAGTAAATGTATGAAACGTATGGATGCTTATTACTTATTTTCCTATTATGTTCCCTTTTTAGTGAGGATAAATCCAGAGGATGGAACAAAGTGCACCGCAAAGACTGGAGTGAGTCGAAAGACAGGCGAAATTGTGAAGAGAAGAACAACAGCTATTAACACCAGGGTATCATCCTTCCTTCGCCACCTCACGGAATTTGAGTGGAAGAACTTGGATTAGGTGAGACACTGCTCAATTCTCAATAGGATGTGTACAGTATACAGATAGTTTTCAGTTTACTGGGGATTTATCAGTATTTATCAATGCACAGGTTTTGCTAGATCTAACTAATAAACTAGCAATTTAATGCATAACATACTGTTATACCAACTCTCTCATAAGGCATAAACAAAAACTTTTTTAAGTTAAATTTCTGCCAATAATCTCTGTATAGTCAATTATGATGTTTTTTCTTTTCCTACAGGACCTCATCAAACAAGGAAGTTTACTCTGTGAACACTTGAGCGTGAGATGTGATAGCTAGATGTACTCTGAGAACAAGGTAAAGCAACGTGGTCGTATTTGATGTACAGGGTTTGCCTGATAACACAACATCAGAAAGAGACTTGTAACCTTCTGCAACCCACACCCCTCCTGCGTCCTTCTGCTCACCATCCATCCTTTATCTCCAAAGTCCCTTCCAAGGAAACAGACATTCATCGCTTAATAAAATGCTTTGTTTTACTTATGTAGCTGTTGGCTCCTGATTGCCCTTAAATTGAACTAGACTACACCAACTTAGAATTGTCATTAAACAAAATGCCACTTTGATTTTATACCGAAAATACAGTATGTTTACTGTTATTTATATTTATTTTCTTAATATTTGATGCTGTTAACTGCTGTTTGATGCAGTTAATGGTGAATTCCATTTAAAATAAGTTCTGTATTTTTTCTTTACATTTGATACAACGGTTTGAATGACAGAAGGGTTCATTCATTGCTGCAAATAAGATGAATTGTTTTAAATCGATTTTTGTGCACATTTCCATTTTCAAGTGCTTTAAGCATTTGTAATGTAACTGCTTTCCTGTGGCTCAGTGGTTAGAGCATAGCACTAACAATGCCAAGGTCATGGGTTCAATCACAGGGGATTGCACATAGTCAGAAACAAATGTATAAAACAATGCAATGTAAGTCACTTTGGATAAAAGCGTCTGGCGTAAATGTGATGTTTTTAAATAATTTAAAGAACATCTTTTCAATATTGTATTTGGAGTTACATGTGTTGGATAAGAGTATATTCTATATAAATATTATTAAAATCTAATTTATATTTACTAAAAACATGAACCAATAAATATGATTATTGGTTAATCTAGGGTTTTACAGTACCTGGACTGTATTATATAGTTACAGTAGTGTTTAATTACTGTAAAAGTGAAATACAGTTATGGTACTGTAAAACTTAATTACAGTAACTTACTGGCAAGTTACTGTAAAAACCCTTTGAAATGTCTAACAGTGTACAATTCCGTCATCCTGGTGTCAATGGGTTTTTTGTTAAAACAATGATCTGAAATGAGATCTGTGGTTAAAAGCTCTAAATATTCTCATGTTTTATTCTATGACTTAAAATGTACTGTGATTGTGATTCGTGAAGCTTTTATGTTTTTATATTGCAAGTTTCTATAAGTGACATTGTAGGGGAAGTTAAACATCATTATGCATAAAAATTGTCTTAATTGAAAGTTGTTGGAGGCTTGGTGGTGGTGACGTTGATATCGAGCGACTGGTGTAGTATGTTTATAGCCTTATGTTATCTTTTTACTTCTGGTGATTGCATTTATGTTTCAAAATACGTGAATGTCATGTTAATTTGGGAATATTATCTTGATAGAAAAAACGTGTAAACATCGTAAAACTTTGTTAATCACAGAACAGATTTTTTGCCTTCTAAAGTGGAATCTAAGAGGAAACTTCTGGGTTTTATAAACCTCTACAAAAACATGTCATCCTTGCAGCATCTTCTTTTGTAGGAAAATGGACCAAAACGTATTGCTGACTCATATTGCACTACAGAGATTTTTGTCCAATCAGATTTCTCTAGAGTGAGAGTGTCCCTCCACCTCCTGCAGCCGAAAAGCACAAAGCAAATTATGGTTCATGGCTGTAATGTAACTGAAACTAAGTACAGTATCTCTGTCTGCTGCATCCTCCACAGTCTAGCACTCACAACCAAGTGCACATCGCTTTTAGGCACAAATTTTGTGGATGTGTTCCATTACCTGCTTTGCTAAAACGATGCCGACAGGGCTTGCAAATAAACATCACTCACTCTCAACAGCCACAATTCATTCTTAGTGGATTCTCTTCTGTTTGCCACGGTGACCTAATGTGCTTCATTTAGGGGGTTGTGGTGGACGCTTTCTTGGTTGTTTCTTGATTTAGTTTATCTGATATGTTACCATCTCAAACTTCACAAGCAAATAAAAGTGTGTTAAGTGTGTTAATGCCATATAAATGCACTTCTAAATTAACGACTGCTGTATATGTGCATCACCGTTGCTTTTGATGTCTTTAAAGGGATGTTGTAAATTCACCAGGGACCTTGGCTGAAAAGGGTCTGCGCTGAAACAAAACCAATTTGACCTACACATTGAAAAAGGTGAAGAGAAAAGGTTACGTTTTCTCAAAGTTTGGCCTGCACCCTTAAAATAAAAAAGAGCAGCGAGGGCTTGAAGAAAATTAGCCACGGCTGTGACCTTTTTGCATCAGGAGAGGCTATCCGAAGAACGATACAGGGAGCTGGGCAGAGGGCAACGCTACCTACACTTCATTCTAAGAGAATAACCTTTTTCACCCACCCTGCTTGAGGTGACCGAAAAGAACAGTCTGGAAACTTTATACTGTAAATAACAGATATAAAAGCACCAGAAAATAAAGTATATTTTTTGAGGGGGGATTTTGATCCCCCCCAGTCAGCCCTCGCATGTAATGAATGGACAAAGGTACTACTTACTAAAAGTCTTACTTTCCCTTATAAAGGGTTTTTTTGCCTCAAAACTCACATGATGGACTCAGAATTACATTTATTTTTAAGAAAGTGCCCTTAAAGTGAAGCATGTGTGAGATCAGATACTACCGTGAGTTTCTAATTGAATAACATGGTACTTTTAAGAAGCACTGAGACATCTTTTTTTGTCTCGGTCCGTAATGACCCTTCTGTTAGATGAGTTAAATGCGTTATATGACCAGAAGTGAGATAATATATCTTTGATCAGAGTATGTGGTGATGCTTTTGTGTCTCGCTTGCAGGCAGGTTATGAAGTGCAGCATGTGAGGTGAGATATAGCAATTTCTTTCTAAAACAATGCGAGTGCATTCGTTTGCGACAGAAAGAAGTCATACTGCTGCTATTATGTTTCTTTTTTGTCTTTATTTTTGTACATTTTCTCTTTCTTTGAGTATATGGAGGATGAAGGAAAGCAACATTTACCATCACAAGTTCAGCATTATCTGTTGTGAGGAGGTTATACAAGGAAATTAAAGAAATGGGGTTTTCTTTTTTACCTCCGGCCCTGCCCACTTTGTGTTTATCCGAATACAGATTTAGATGCGGGTAATTTTGTTATTGAAACAGATGCAGACACAGATACACATAATGGCATAGCTGCAAACCATCATTTTTTTTAATGGACTGAATCCTGAGCCCATAACAGTTGAGAACAATTGTTTTTGTAATGTGACTGTGGTGATGTGTTTTGGCTATGTTTTTATGCTATTCTTTGTGGTAAAAAGTCACAGTCTGTTACATATTATCATACGTCTTCTGGTCCATGATGGATGCAACTGTACAATCTGGCACAGCACAAGTTTCTGAGAGATCAGACAGTAAGACATTATTATGAGCTGGTGCTGATAGTGGTGCAGACATTAGAAACATGAGCAAAACAACCATTGTGCTGGAAAGAGTCAATACATGACAGGAGTTTGACAGTAATTGGACTCAAATTTTTAGAGGAAAACACCAACTAGAATGAGAAACCACGGAAAGGTTTTGTGACTCTGAATCTCTCAGGTAACGAATAAAACATTGCTCTGTGTAAACATCAGAGATTTTCAAAACACAGTTGTTTAAAGGTGCACCTCTGGTCTCAATCATTCGTGCTTCAAAATGTATGTGGCGATGGTCAGATTCAGGTCCCTTTAGTCATGTTCTCGGGAGACTGCCAGAGAAAAGAATCTTCCAGCCGCTGCATGTAACATTTCAGAATTTAACCTCCTCCAAATGATAGTTCAAGGTGGATTATGGTACGTTTTTATTAGGGGGAAACTGATTTTCAATTTAAATGTAAATCAGGGCCTTTTTCAGTTATTAAAATACTGTGCTACTTATGGCTGAGGAGAAAATGTAATGGGCCACAAACTTCGAGAGGATCCCTTAAAATGATGGAAACCCTGAGAGATGCCACAAAGCAACAGCAAGACACAAGGAACAGACAGACAGAGAGAGAGAGAGAGAGAGAGAGAGAGAGAGAGAGAGAAAGTGATTTGTAAAATAGGCAGACAAACAGATACTTTGTTAAAGAACCAAACACGGTTTTGAATGTATTGTCCAAGATAGAATTTGTAAAAAAGAGTAAAAGATTGTTTCATGCTAAGGCAACCTCTTCTTTACTATCGGCATTCTTTCTTTTTTTGCATAGTGTGACTTGTTTACTGTCAGCTGTGAGATGATGTTTACCCTCTGACAGAATGAGAGTGTTAGAAAGTTTTGGCCATGTGACTGCTGTGATGTTTGTCTAACGAATGACCAATAGAAACTATAGGTGCGTCCCAAATCGCGCACTTTTGCACTATTCTACGGCATTTTGGAGTATAAATAGTGTGAGTAGTGCGTTCACGGTGAAAATTCTTAAAAAATAAGTGAACTTTAAGTACCCGGATGATGCACTTTTGCAACCGAAAATATGAAGTGTGGAACTGTGGACACTTCACGCACTCAACGGTAGTTTCGCTTTTGTAGCGGAAGGGAGGCGGGGCTATCAGACGCTGCTCGAGCAAAACTCTCCTGCAGAGGGATAACGCTTCAATCTGATGATGACTAAAGTATTGCTGGGCAAAACAAATGAAAACTACATTAAATGTTAAATGCACAAATACATTTTTATTCACAGGCATTGTGCCGTGCGATTGACGTCATTTGTGCTCATCTGGGAAACCGATATACTTCCGGTTAGTATAAAACGGTCACTAGATTGTTAAGTGCATATTGCATAGTTTAAGTGGGCTGTGCACGATTAATCGCGATTACCAATAAATCATGCTGAAATCGAGCTGGCTCGATTATGCAAGGCATCGATCATTTTTTATGCGTAGCTTGTCCATGAAGCACGGCTCTGGGATCAGTAGGAAATGCTGCTCGATCTAAAAGCAGCGCGAGTTTGCTTATAACGTGCATTTAAAAAAGCAACACCCGTCAAACATGATCATTATAAATATACTTTATTATCATAAACATACCTGATGAGGCTTGAGTAACAGTGATAAAAAGATGTCCATAGGCATTTCCTAGACTCTAGAAGTGTTATGGTCTTCTTCTGCAGTGCGTATTTGGAGTTTCTGCACGAGAGCGCCCTCTGGCTTTCGGAAGCAACAGCATTTTACCGTACTTCACTCACAAGTTGTGCATAAATCACGTGATATATGTTTCGGTTAATCGTGCACAGCTATTAAGTTTGCTGTGTGTCTGAGAGAGGGGAGAAGAGCTACAGTAATTACTGTAGGTTTATTTTTTACAAAGAGCTCACCTATACAGAAGGTACAGTATATGATGGATATGGCTTTTCATCCGAAATAATTGTCATCTGTTTACGTATGATTTAAAAAGCTGTCAGTTTACAGAATATTTGAAATGCAGTAAAAATGTCAAAATAACAGAAATAGAAAATGTACAAGAAAGTTTACAAGTTGGTTCTAAAATAACATGAAAAACCTGGGTTGGCATATTGCAGTTTTTTTCAGGTATTTTTACTGCATTATTTACTGTATTCATCAAGCCTTCAACCCTGTTATCTGAGTCATTGTCATCAATTTATTTGAAAAAAAAAACAGTAATTTAGTTTAGTAATTGTATTTTTCAATACCAGCATGGCTCAAATTTAGTTACTATTTCAACATTGTTTTATTGTCTGACAACATAAACAGAAAATATGTCAATGAGAATGGCTTTATTGGGCATTCAGCTGTATTAAAATACATTATGTGACAGTTCAAAGAGTAGAAGTGAAACAGATCTGAAGTGCCAACACAGTCTGAATTCAAATATGATACGATGATGTCACAAATATGCTAATTACCAAATGCCGTCATCTACTTCCTCACAAAATCCTGTATGAAATATTTTATGTGTTTTATTCACAGTAGATATCTGAGAATGGTTTAGGATTTGTAGTATCACCATGGACCAAAGTGACTATAGAGGGCATACAGAGCAGTTGTGATGCAGGATGTTACATCACTCTCATTGACACTCCTATAGAGCCCAATTTGGATTTGGAAACTCTTAGTAAATCTTATGAGTTTGGAGGCTGTCCTACATACTTGCATTATCCCCAATATCAGTTCATATCTAATTATGAGCACCAGTTCATGTAGAACACTAAGTGAAGTGTCACTCAGCAGTCCAGTGTAACCTCCCTCACCATCGGCCGGAGGTAGAGAATGGTCTGTTTGAATAAGTACTGCTATTGCTCTGGTGAGATGGTCATTGATTGCTTACAACGGGGAGTCTTAACCTTAAAAAGCACAGCATGGTGGAAATGTCATCTCACAGACGAGATTATGAATAGAAATGAATTAGCAATGTTCTTTAGCGGTAGACTACTCATCCACACAATGTCAGAAAGCCTTTCGAATAGGGAAGCAGAATTATGTGCAGTTGACAGAATATAATTACAAAAAGATGGTAATTTAAAAAAGTTACTGTATGTGAAGGCATAATTCAGTGGGTGAATTGAACTCGAAATGAGTATGTATATCGTATGGCCTTTCACAGATAACTAATGTAGATACATACTGTGAATACAGTAACACTTTACTTTTTTGTCCAATTAATTTAGTTAAAATTCCATGTTTTTAAAACTATTTTTAACTAAATTAAAAAGTAGCTAGTTGTAAACTCATCAGATTTTCATCAAATTGTCATACCGTTTACTGAAAATTGTAATTGTTAAAACGTATTTATGAAACTCAAACTTCAACCCTGTTACCAGTTATTGTACAAAAAATCAAATATTTTTCTTTAAGTAGAGAAGAATATACAGTAAGTTTATGTAATAGAAACCAACATTTCGTCAAATTGTCAATCCATTTACTGAAATTGTAATTGTTAAATTAACAGTATTTATGAAACTCAAACTTCAACCCTGTTACCCGAGTTATTGTACCAAAAAACAAATATTTTCATTTAATTCAAGAATAAGAATTTTTATAAAACAAACCAACATTTAGTCCCAAACTGATTAAAGGAGAAATTCACTTTAAAATTACTTTTTCATGATAATTCACTCACCCACATGTCATACAAGCCATCTGTGTGTTTATTTCTTCTGTCGAACACAAATTGATGTTCTACGCCACATAATCGACTTGAACGGGGGGCTGTTGGTTAAGGTCCATCACATCACAGGTCCATCACAAGGTTTCTTCGCAGCTTCAAAACGCTCTACACAACACCCGCCGATGAATAAGGGTGACACTTAAAACAAAAGCAGGAGAAACGGAAAAGACAAAATTGTGTTAGTCAGTTAAATGTGCCTTCACAGACAAAGTGAATGAAGACTTTCCAGTGGAGGGCAGAAGGTCTTTTGGGCCATTAATCAGTCCGGAGGCACGTGCCGTACCTTGGGTCTGTCTCACTACCGCATGGCTCTGACCCAGATAAAGCTCTCATTGATCCAGAAGAACCCGTGTAATCCCTCAGGATTACAGTCAGCTGAAAGTAACCGATATATTTGCAAACAGAAAGCCACTTACATTAAGGTCATTTTCTCCAGGAGGAAGGAGAATAAATGGATGAAGATGAATGGTGAGGCGCTCTAGAGCGCTTCAAGCAGGACACGCTCAGACGTGAGCCAGGAGACTGAACAACAACACACGCACGTCTCTGTGATGAACCAGTATAGCTTGTTAAAATTTAGCAGATGGAAGCCGATCGATCAGACAGAGTGGATATTACAGATGTGAAGTTCACCTCCTGTTATTTATTTAATGTTTAAGTTCCGGAAGAGCAAGTTTTCCACCAGATGAAACCGCCTATCTTAACAGCCTTCTGATTTTCTCAGTCTGGCTAGGGCTGTTCAACGATTAATGGCAATTAATTGCCTCCAGAATAAAAGTTTGTGTTTACAAAAGAATATATGTCTGTGCACTGTGCATCTTTATTTTATATTTATAAACACATACATGTATATATTTAGGAAATATTTACATGTATGTATTAATCTTTATATGTAATTTTATTTATACTGTATTTATATTCATTTTATATTTTTCTTTAAAATATACATGTACATATATCCATTTACAAATACAAAATGAATATGCACAGGACACAGACACAAATTATGTAAACACAAACTTTTATTCTGGAATCGATTAATTGCGGTTAAGCATTGAACAGTCCCCGCCTGCTACATTTTGGACCCATCATCATTCTGCATTTAATATTTAGATTTTTAATATACTGAACGAGAACAATAGTTAGAGAATCAAAACTATGAAGTACCACGTATGAAGGAATGATAATGAAGTAGTGACAAACATGTTCAATCTTATATTGGAGCTTCTTCAAAGTATCTACACCTTAACTAGATTCAGCAGCTTTAAAGGGATAGGTCACCCTAAAATGAAAATTCTGTCATGATTCACGCACCCTCAAGTTGTTCCAAACCTGTATACATTTCTCTGTTTGTCACAAAAAAAAGATATTAGGAAAAATGTTTGACTACCATAGTGGAAAGATTTTTTTTTGTTCGGTTGAACACAGAAAATATTTGGAAGAATTTAGGAAGACAAACAGTTCTGGGGCACCTTTGACAACCATTTTAATGGTAGTCAATGGTTCCCCAAAAATCTCAGTTTCTAACATTGTTTTAAATATCTTTCTTTGTGTTCAACAGAACAAAGAAATTTACACAGGTTTGGAACAACTTGAGTTCATTCTCAGCTTGAGTAATTCATGACAGAATTTTTATTTTGGGGTGAACTATCCGTTTAAGAGATCAATCGAAATTTACGATGTACCCAGCACGCTCTGGACGTTCTTTCAAACAACATCATGAAATGTTACCTGCCACGCTTCTCCAACATGGGCAAGTTCTCATGTAGGGTGTGCACTTGCTGAAGCTTTATTTTCACTTAGCCCAACTCATCCAAAGTGAAATATACAAATACAAAATAAATATTTCTAAGTTAATTTTCAATCATAGGCCTTTAGATCGAAGGATAATTCGAAAAAATATATTCAGTCAAGTGTCAAAACAATTTATTGGCAGACACTTTTTATCATCCAACTGGAATAGAAATTACTAAATGATTGATTTCTGAGTCATTGATTTCTGTCTTTACCAGCTGATCACATATATAAATGTAAATTATAGGCCGAGCTTACACTATACGTATGTGATCGTAAAGGTTCAGTGTGTAGTTTTTTGGAGGATCTATTAACAGAAATGTAATATAATATACATACTATGTTCAGAGGTGTATGAAGACCTTACATAATGCTTTAAGCGTTAAGTTTTTATCATCTTAGAATGAGCTATTCTATCTACATACACCGCGGGTCCCCTTACATGGAATTCACCATGTTGTTTCTACAGTAGCCCTAAATGGACAAACTGCTCTACAGAACGCGTTTCGTAAATACGTTATCTCCTTCGGCAAAGAAGCAAAAACGTGACGACATCTTAGTCTTGTGAACGCCACTGTATTGCTTCAAAAGGGAGGGGTGGAGTGAGCCGTTGGTTGCAATTTCTTAACCTCACCACTAGATGCCACTAAAATCTACACATTGCTCCTTTAAGGAATAGATATGATATGAAATATGCAAATTCACTCACCCTCATGCTTTCCTGAACGAATCATTATATTCAAGTGCTGTCACGTTATCGTATGTTACTCACATTATAAGAGAAATTTCATGGTTATCATAGAACTAAATTGTCCTTATACCGTACAAAATATTTCCAGTGTTATAATCATTTAAATCAGCAGTGAGAGTCCACAAAAAGTGCACAAAGTGAAGGTTGTTTCTTCTCCTTGAGCAATGACACTTTGTGCATTGTGTCTTTACTTTTGTATATTTATACATTTCATATTGGGAATGCTAAAATGGAGCGCTTCCCCAGCATCCTAATGCGATTGTTCACACCTGCCCGTGAACGCACTGGTGTCCTTCAGACAGAAGATCATCTTTTTCTGCTGAAAATGTGATTAACATAGCCAGGCAAAACAACAAAGGCGTAATCCGCACAACAAGGGCACGTGCAGAAAGAAAATAATATTATTATAAATTCCAATATAAACAACTGTGAAACGGGGGGGAATAATAAACTGTGAAGTTCCCGCCAACCACTTAATATCTTCAAAGATATAGTCTGATATATTTTTTCAACTTAATCTGAAAAAGACCCAGGATGTTTATTTATTACAATTGTAACATTGCTATTATTATTTCTCATGCAAGGTGGCTCAGGGAGACATTATTATTATTATTTTAAAATAATATTGTTGTTTTCGTATCACAGATGACAACCAAGAGGCCTTGGTCAAACTAGCACATTAAACCGGCCTGCATCTCTTTATATATGAAAATTGATTTACATTTTCCTAACAGCACTAAAATCTCATTGCAGATGGGATGTACTGCTCCTTTCCTCCGAAGCGTCTGCACAGAATGTTTTTCCTCTCACATCAAAGACCGTCTTCTTACATTTAACAGGCTGATTTAAAGGGTAACGGAAGTGCTGACAGATTATCTGTACACGCAAACCTGCCGTAGCAACTTCAATTACTCTCGACACCGATACCTCAGTGATTATTTTCGCTCATTATGGACATATTTGCACAGCAACCTGCACTACAAATAACAAACAAAAGGCTTTCGTAAACTATTGTATGGGGCTGTTTGCAAGTGCCTTATATAACCCAACTAATTAGTAAAACTTTACATGTGTCTGTTTACAACTGCATGGGAACACTATAACTAGGTCATCGCCTGAGTGACACGTTTTTAACAAAAGATACTTTGTCTTGAGATGAAGAAGAGATTCATTTTGCTGGTGACCCCAAAATGTTGAAGAGCCGTCTGGTCATTCTGAAGGAATGCACTCATTGTTGTGCTATGTAGGGCGTCGAGGTCTATGTAACACCCTTCTAAAATAAACAAATAAATGCTTTGTTGTTATTGTAACAAGCTGCAATTAGTCCATAGCTGACTGCAAATAGTCAGGCAAGAAAAAGAGAGAATAACTCTGAAAAGTTTCTTTCAAGCAAGTGCTTTGATGCTGTTGTAAAAAGAGCCACAATTAAATCTGTTGGAGAGCTATGTGCCGAACACACACAGAACACATTATCCACAGTAACAAGCATAATTATTTGATCACTTCAGAAAATGTATGACTAGCCTAGTTGCATTTGTACAGATATATACACAATAGTGCAAAAAATAACCATCATTTTGTGCCTTATGCAAGCAGATATTCTTTCCATGAACGGCTTTGTTTGCGCATTTTGTTGATTTTTGGGTAACACTTTAAAGGGAGGTTTTGTTTCATGCATCTGTGCTTTCAAAACTTCCTAGCTTTTATTTAAAACTTGAATAAATGTACAAATACATATTTACTGCGAGCGGGGGGGTCCAGCAAGGCGAGAGGGTTCAAAACTCCATCATACAGGCGGCTTCTCTTTGCATTTTCAATTGGGACCGGTGGCAAAACACTTTGTGAATATTAATGTATGTTAATATCGAGCTGAATCTGCAAATGTTACTATATTCTGCTTTGATGGCGTACCGTGCGGGCGTCAGCACTTTTTTGCGGATTCCTACTCGCAATTCACCTCCATCAAGTTAACACTTTAATACTTCACCGCCGTCAGAAAATATGTTTCTGAAAGTGTATTTTTTAGTAGGTTTTCATGGATAGTTACTTTCTAGAAATACAGTTTAGGTTTTAATGAACCAATTCATTCTGACTGCTGTCTTCCTTCTCGAGAATATTTTAAAGCCGTTTGGTAGCAGAAACCAGCATTCATTTACACCTGCCAAACACCTTATGGTCGTATCCACCGAAGAAGCTCTCATTTCCCCACTTCAACAAGATTATCTTATCTCATGCACACCTTTAACCAGAGAAACTTTAAGACGGTAATCACATCTTACTGCAAAATCAAATTACCAGCTACTTCAAGAGGATGTAGTTCGCCGAGATGCGTTTAATACCACGGTCTACCTGTGGAAAGTTACTACAACCAGCTCTTCATGCTAGTTTGTGCACGATTGTAAAAATTGGAGTCATGAAGGTTCTAAACAATCCCACGATCCCATTCTGCAGGAGGGTACCCTTAAACATGTTGCACCATCTTTACCCATAATGCACCATGTTTATTGGTTAGATAAACATACAAGTTGAAGTACAATTGAATCTAACACTGAAAGGCTTTTCACCGGTAAAGAGGTGACGTATAACAAACTTGGCATATGCAAAAGCCTTTGACCTGTGTGGCAGACATTGGCCACATGTGGTCTGCTGATGGTAGCATTAGTTTGTTTAAAGGTGGATCAGGAAGGCAAATCTATGCAACCTTTGCATGCGCCGGTCTGGCTTTGTCTCCATTCGTCCTCATGGTTGAATGGAAATGTTAGTCAAATCAAGCTAAATACCAAGAAACCATAGTTAAAGGCAGCCTACACGTTGCAAATCATTCATCCGGAAACAAGAAGTTGCTGTTTTGTAGTTTTAATTGTACCCGGAGGAAGATTTTTCTTGTTCGGAAGTTGTTCAGTCGTTGCTCAGGAGACTTATTGGAGTTAATTTTCCTTTGGGTATAAACTTTGTTGGAGATGTTTCTACTTAGATTGCTTCGGAGAAATAGACACAAATGATACCATTGTTAATGTATAGAGTAAAATAATAGATTTGATACAATTGTTGTGGAGCTTACGGAAACCTCTGTTTTTTTTATGGTTTATGTGAGCTGTTTGTAAAACTGTTTAGATCGCATTTAGAAGAGAGACGCATGTGAGATTAGTCTGTAAGAAATCTGAGAAGTGCGAGACTTTAACAAAAGGTTTACAATAGACCTGAACAAAAGAAAGCAAGATCATCAACAGCTCTCATTTTTTTATTTTCTGTGGGTAGATTTTATCCATAAACAATTTTTTTGTTTATTTTGGTATGCTTTAAATAGCCAGTTATGCATGTGTTATTTTGTGTTTATGAATAGATCTTGAAAGATAAAATACAGTAGGTGTCATGATATTGATTCCAAGCCAACACTCTTATTTGAAATTTAGACACCCACACAATGCCTCTCAAATGGACATCACCATAACCCAGAGTCATATCGACACACACACAGAACCCGCCGGCTTTTACTCACAACACACTGGCGTACATTGTGGAAATGTAGGCTCAAGTCACATAAACAGACGTGTCACTATTCATTTGCTTCAATGTGAGACTGGGCTGTCAGTCATATTTAAATCTTTCTTTCTGGTGTTTTTTTTTTTCCACAACAGGCTTCTCTTCATTTAACATCTAATAGAAAGACAGTATTATTATCAGAATTGTCAGCTACTGGAGCCGCAAGTTGAGGCTCAGATGGCGCCCTTTCATACAATCTATTTCATGTATTCTTTATGGTTTTCATGCACTTTGTCCTGACATCAATGGAAGAGACAGGATTTGTATTTATTAGCACCTGTTCTGAGTGAAGTCGGCTTTGTCCTTTACTGCAGTATGCCAGTCCCACATCACATTATATCTGGCCAAGACAGTGCATTATAGTGGGCTTCAAAAGTGAGAAGTTTCAATATACAGAACTGTGCAAAGGTCTTGATTCCATTAGAATTTTCACCGCAACATATCTTTAATATATTTTGCTAGTGTGTCAGGAAATATCAGTTTACATTTCCAAATATCCAATGAAATTGCTCCACATAGAGATCTGGTCTCACCATCATCGAGTCTATTATTACATGAAGAGGGAGAAAAAACTGACACAGATGAAGAACTGTGGCTGTGTCTCCAAGATGCTTGAAGAAAACTATGAGCTTTAAATGGAAAGGGTGGTCAGACTAATTTGATTTAGTTAAAGGTCCAGTGTGTAATTTTTTTGGAGGATCTATTGACAGAAATGCAATATAATATACATAACTATGTCTTCAGAGGCGTATGAAGACCTTACATAATCAAGCGTTATGTTTTTATTTTCTTAGATCATTTCCATTTAGTCATTTAGCAGACGCTGTTATCCAAAGCGACTTACAGATGAGGGAAGCAATTGGAACAACATAAGGACAACAAAAAGCATAAGTGCAATAAAAGAAAATTGGTCTCATATAGCCTATCACAGTATACAGAGCTAAGGTTTTTTTTTTTTTTTGAAAGAGTAGAAAAGAGATAGAAGTCAGAACTGATCAGTCAGGTGTTGATGGAAGAGATGTGTTTTCAGACGGTTCTTAAAGATGGCTACAAAATCTGCTGATCTTGTAGCAGCGGGCAGATCATTCCATAAATGTGGAACTGATCCCGAGAAGGTACGTATTTTTTACCTTTTTGGGATGGCACCACAAGACGTCGTTCGCTTGCAGAGCGTAGGGATCTGGCGGGTATATAAGTCTGCACTAGCGAGTGAAGGTAAGGGGGTGCCAAATCAGTGGTGGTCTTGAATGAGCTATTTCAATCTACATACACTGCGAGTTTCTAAACGGACTAACTGCTCTATAGAGCGAGTTTCATAAATATGTTAACTCCTTCGGCAAATAAAGTGAAAATGTGACGACATGTTTGTCCTGTGTCAACTGATGTAGTGCTTCGAAAGGGAGGGGTGGATTGAGCCGTTGGTTGCATTGTGCAGCCTCACCACTAGATGCCGCTAAAATCTCCACATTGCTCCCTTAATAGAAGGTAATTTATAATTAAAAATGATTTATGACGTTATTTTTGAAAGCACCCCCACATTACACTTCACAGTATTACGTTTCTTCAAGCGTCTTGAAGTCTTCGTGTACTGCGCAATTTCAATGTCAATTCATGTAAATGGAGTTCTACTTCATTTTTTATTCAAATGGATATTTAGGCTGCATATGGAAGAACATTTACCTTTAGCATTTTTTTGTTTGTTATTTTTGTTTATTTGTTTATTTTATATGATATACATTTATTAAGTCATATCTAATTTTAAAGTGATCTAGTTCATGCATTTAGGCAACTTTTTTTTAAATAGATCAAAAATATTATGTCTTTATTAATATTATATACTTATATATTGTTTGGATATCATTAATAATCGACTTTTATTAATTTGATTAATTATTAATTATATTTAATTATTAGTTACCACTCACCGCCTTTAGTAATGAAATCCTTTGTAAACACTGCACATGTTTTGTTGTTGTCAGACAGACATTTATCTGCTGTAAATCTGCTGTTAACAGCTGTGTGTTTCAAATCATTTCAAGTCTATTTTGTTCAACATCTGTCCAAAGTCAAAATCCTTTTGTCAGCAAGTCTATTTTCAGTACTTTGATACGATCAGATCATTTTACAGACCTCACATATGGACAAAATCGTTGACCATGTAATAAGTTCACCTGTGTTTCTCCGTAACCTCTGCTGGAATGCGTAAGGATTTCAGTGAGCTTTCAATGAGCTCAACAGAGAAGACAAAAGTAGCGATAGTTTTTATACGGTCATCTCATATTCATCCGTTTCCATCAGAACGGTATCTCCATACAGCCCTCATCTGCACAGAATTACACTCGTGACTCTGTCTCTCCTTTTCTTTTATCCCTCTTTTCCTTGTTTTAGATTGATGCTTGTTCCAGGTAATTTTAAGGGTGTAGGTTTCAAAGGTCACTTTGCAGCTCTCAGTCATTAAGTCGGCGAGTGGAGTGAGCGGGAACAGTGTAAGCGGCGAGATGAAGGCGTGAGAAAGTTCAGCATAAATGAGATTGATTGCCTCTCCATCCCCATGCGAAAACACTTCAGCCAACATTGAGATCAATCTCTCGTGCCTCTGTTCAGGGCTTTTGGTTTTAGGAACTCTGCATTTAGAGCTTATATATTTTCCTCTGACACATTTATATGGCTGTTAATAGACAGTAGTTAAAAGCATAGAGGTGCTTTCGCCAAAATTTGAGTGATCTTCGCAAAACCATTTGCTGAAAATGTAAACTTTTGATTGCATTGCGTCGCACAATTCCCGAATGCACAACATTTTATTACTTGTTATAATTGCTATTATTGTTTGAGGTTGTTTGCCATTTAATTGGTCAGGAAATAAAGCATTGAAAGGGCGTCGGGGGAGGACAGATTGGGACATGGTGCGGGTTCTCCGCCATAGCTCCAAATGCCTGGAGCATGCATGCAAACCACAAGGTGGGTCATGCAATGTTAGACTGACCCGATGACCCAAGGTCAGGAGAAACACATAAACATTCAACCCACACAGCCACATATAATCCAAATGTGTTTATACTGTATGTATAATGTTATAGAAAACATTTGGTCACCAGTCTGTGTATACATGAATAAAATATATGTCCTCTATATATATATATATATATATATATATATATACTGTATATACCGTCAAGTTCAGGTCTTGAGCGTAATATGTTCTTATTATTTTAGTGCTCACCAGTTTTTCGTCACCGTCAGAACACTTCAGAAGAGCTGATTTATCAAGCAGAAATCAGATGATTAAAAATATTCTCATGAAATATTGATTCTGGGCTTTTGTTTCTTCAGTCAGATGCAGCGATCAATTCTTGTTTGAAATCCGGCATAATAAAACGAATGGTTGTCAAAGCTAACAAGATCTCAAGGCTCGAAAATTACAGTCGGGCTTGCAAATAAACATCAAGAGACTTTAGAAACTGTTGTTTTATACTGAGCTAATGATATCTTTTTCTCCTAACCCTAAACCTTCTCGTACCTTCTGTGTAACCCTCACAAAACCTTTTTTTCATCTTTTGCACTACTTCATTTGTTTACTTAATTTATGTTTTAGCCGGCCCACGCGATGTTCGTAGGTGATTTCATGTTTAACTATCCTTGTACAATGCAGGCGAAACCTTATTCGCACGCCCGGGCTTACTCTAGTGAGGTGGCCACAAGAATATTACCTCTAAATAATTTACACAAAAACTAAATAGAATGTTTTGACCATGTTTTTCAGTCCCGGTGTTGTTTTCAGAAGAAAATGCAGCTTTCTTAGACTTCTTTTCTTAGGAAGAGAAAGCTGAGGAGACAGAAGCATCATGCAATATTTAGTGTGTGAAACAGTCTTGTACGCAAGTCATGCATTAGTGAGATTAACAACTTTTACATTAGGAGGCAATAAATGATGAGGATGAACTCTGCTTTGATCATTTGAAAAAGTAGAGCTAATGTTATTCCAGCACTGAGTTTGGATATCTACTAGACAAACTTTTGACCAGTGGCGGCACTGGGGGGGTTGGGGTTGGTTGGCTTGATGGGACTTTAGCCCCGTCAGAAAACTGCTTAGCCCCAGCAAAGCACCCCCAAGGATTTCCTAATATCTTTTACGGTGTGTCTGTTTACACTGATTGCAAATATTCCGTCTTGTAAGCAGAGGCTATATACACTAGCTCTGCCTACCAGTTTCTGATTGAAATAGAGAAGATGTAAAAATGACGTTGGCCAATTAGTGTCTCCAGTGGCATAGAGAGTGAAGCCTATGCTCACTACTTCATATCGTCGCAGGTTCGAATTTCCCCATCACATATCAGATCACAAAGCCATTTATTCTTAATAAAATGAAAAAGATTGAAAAGTGGCTAACGGGTGTTTAATAATAAAGTTGACTGGCAACATAACTAAACAGACCTGACGGGCATATTGTCCCTCCCACCAATGATGAACATTTTATTTCTTAAAATAGTATTATTTTATTGATTTTAACATAATTACAAACAAGCTGATAACACCCAAAATCTTTCAAATTTAAATAAAATGTATTTTTGGATAATGTTTGATTGGCATCTGTTATCAAGGTTCAGCCTTGCGAGTTTGTGGTTGGCTGTCCAGCACTTTAGTGTAAGAAAATGTGACTTTTGGATAGCAGTGAACTCAATAAAACATTATATATATAATGTTTTTTATATATATATATATATAATGTATATAAAATAAATCGCATTGACCTAGAAGAGAAGCTCTCCATTTTACCGCAGAGAGCAGCTCAAGAGCAGGTAAAGCAGAATTGCCGTGGCAAATCACATGTTGTGTTGTTTTTGTACGTGGAGCGCAGGTGCTATCTGTTTTTATGTTATAGTTGAGAATTGTAACACTACAACAGAGTAGATGGAGTTTGGGCGAATTGTGAATATATTCAACGTTTTGATTAATCTGAACTTGGCAACACGTCGTGGTCTTTGCTGAAATAAGCTTGTTTTACTGCGAATTCTATTTCAATACAAAGAACAGAAGGGTATAGCATTGATTAGTTTGCTTTTGGTTATAGAAGGAACAATTAGGCTAGCTAAGGACCCTTAGTGAAAGGACTCGAACCTTGTGCTTGTGGATATGCTATTTTTTCTTAACAGAAACTGTTATATGTTTGTACTTTACACATTGCATAATGTTTTCAACAAAAAAGCACAGCATATAATGTAAGCTTGTTCTAAAATGGTCACAAAATCTTAAAAGCCCACTGCAATGCCTTGGAACGCGCAGCATTATTTGATATGTTTACGTAATTTCAACTGCAAAATGCAGAGAGCAAGACATATCGAGTGACCTCGCCGCCTTTTAAAATAACCAACAGTGTTTTGTTTACGGCACACAGACAGCCTGGCAAAGCTGCATTTAAGAACGTAATAGCCACAGTGGTATAAAAGTCTGTTGAAAAGAATAGGAAGATCAGTGTAACCATGTGTCATTTGAAGCTTGTTATTGCATGTATGATCGCGCAAATGATCAGCTCTGTGCTGTCAGGTCTTTGAACCGGAGGACGCTCACGTGCAACCTCTCGCGTGACACTAACGCGAAATTTAGACTTTATGTTAATGGTTACACTGTCTGGATCATCCCCTACATCCCATCTAGTGCATTATGTGTCATTCGCCATGTACTGTAGGACATTATAAATGTGTGAACAAGTGGCTGATATGAGGCGCCGCTTCTGCAGCTCTCATAATGAAGGGGGGGGCGGGACTCTGCGGATTCTAAAGCGGATTTGATTGGATGAGATCTTTGACGAGAGGCTGAAGTGTACCGTGATGTCATGGAATTTCTAGATTTTTTTTTGAGTGCACGTGCCAGACTTGAACGCTTATACCTTCTAAATGGGAATTTTGTCAGTACGTAGGAGCATATCAGTTAATTGACGTCCTTAAGGCTAACTCATTTTTAATAAAAGGAAAAAAACTTTCGTTTTGATTTCACTGCGTCTTTAATTAATTAACAATAACTATAACGTCTCGGTTACGACTGTAACCTCCGTTCCCTGATGGAGGGAACGAGACATTGTGTTGAGAGACAGACTGGGGTTTGATCTAAGATCAAACCCCAGTCTGTCTCTCAACACAGCTTCGAGAGACCGACTGAAGGGGAACTAAGTGCACCCATGGGAGAAGTGTAGACTAATGCACTACAACAATATTTTTAAGAAGCTGTTCTGTATTTAAGTGGCAAAATTGCATGTTGTCTAGCTAAGGCATTTATTAATTTAATAATTAGCACCCGAAGAAAAGTGCCCCCCCCCTCCCCCTCTGCTTTTGACTAATGGTATAAAGTCTTGTTTATTTGTGTGTTTTTTTCTGGTGTAGAACCACAGAAAGAGATTGTTTGACTGACAAATGAAGTGATTGACTACAGTTTGTTGTGTTGGTAACAGTTTACAATAAGGTAATGTGAACTAGCAATGTAGTTTTCAGCATTTCTTAAGCTTTTCTAATGTTAAGGTCCAGTGTGTAATTTTTTGGAGGATCTATTGACAGAAATGCAATATAATATACATAACTATGTCTTCAGAGGTGTATGAAGACCTTACAAAATGAAGCGTTATGTTTTTATTACCTTAGAATCAGCTGTTTCTGTCTACATACACCGCAGGTCCTCTTACATGGAATTCACCATGTTGTTTCTACAGTAGCCCTAAATGGACAAACTGCTCTACAGAGCGCATTTCGTAAATACGTTATCTCCTTCAGCAAAAAAGCGAAAACACAACGACATCTTAGTCCTGTGTCAGCCACCGTAGTGTTTCGAAAGGGAGGGTGGAGTGAGCCGTTGGTTGCAATTTGGAACCTCATGCTAGATGCCGCTAAATTTCATACACTGGACCTTTAATATCAATACAATTTTCATGTTAGTTTATTGTACAATAAGTAATAGTTACGGTATAGATTTTAGATTTCAATATTTGATTGTTAAAATTAATGTCTGCAAAAATGTATAAACACTGTAGAAGTATTGTTCATTTATCTGAATTTATCTAAATAATTGGTACCATAATAATAGGCTGGCGTAAAATTTTGTCATGTTTTCTTTCTTTCTTTCTTTCTTTCTTTCTTTCTTTCTTTCTTTCTTTCTTTCTTTCTTTCTTTCTTTCTTTCTTTCTTTCTTTCAGATTATCTGTGATTCCCAGCCTCGTTACACCATCACTGCTTGGCTTGACCAGGTGGGCGGGGCTTCTGAGCCGCCTGGCCCCTGCCTTCCCCCGCTCATCCACTGAGCGAAAGGGAGACGAGAGGAGGGAGGGGTGGGGAGGAGAGCGAGCCAGACTGATTCTCTGAGCCTGAGAATGGAACGGCAGTGTGTGAGAACGAGAGAGAGCGTAGCGTGCGAGTACTCTGAGTTTCTGACTCCGTCTGCATACGCATCATCAGAAGAGTGTCACTTCAGTTACCGTTGGACGACACGGCAGATTGTCACCACAGACTAAAAGAGACTTAATAAGGGAACACGAGAAGAAGAGAAGGAAAGAGACTTTGAGAGCAACATCTAATAAAGCCTCTTTTATTAAGAGAGCACGTCGGGGGACTGACACCAGCAGCCTTTCAGAAGAGTCTTGTGTGCGAGTTTCTGAGCTTTGCTTTCTTGGCTTGGTGCCTCAAAGGTCACCGACCCTCCAAAGTGCCGAGATGATCCTGGAGTTCTGTCTAATCCTGTGGCTAACAGGTCACGGTAAGCCGCCCGGTCTTTCTGTTCTCCGTGGTGTTGTGCTGTGTCAGTGGTCTGTGTGTCAGCTGGAAGTCTCTTGGAGTTTGCAAAGCAGTCTTGTGCACCGGCTCTGGGGTTTCGGCTGCGAAACCAAGAGTTCATGTCAGCCCCTGCTTCAGAATAGTTGTGCTCGTTGCCTTCCGTCTTGTTTGTCCGTCATGCGAGTTGTATCGAACCCCCATTGAGAAGACTCATCTCACTATTGTAAGCGTCTCGCTTGTAAGGTCATGCTGTATCAAGCCCCTGAACTGAAGGCATGCCAAAGGGTATTCAGCTCACAAAGACCCTCATTAGCCGCGGACACAAAGCTCCTCTCGCTCGCGTGGATATTCTTAGACATTCCCTGAGTGGGGCTTGGTATTGGCTGATGGATGCTTTCTGCCGCTTGCCGCCAGGTGGTTGTCTTTGAAAAACAATCGGAATGAATCGCAGGCTGCCTGCGGAGACCCCCGAGAGGGGTCTTCGTCTCGCTCCCACCGCGAGCGCCAGGAACGGCGGCAAGGGAAGTTTTGGCAGCTCCTAAATACATTGAGTTGATTGTCCTCTTCTGAAGCAACCAGTGAACCAGAAACGGAAGTTCAAATACATCTGAAAGCATTGTGCCCCGAGACCTAATTTGAGACGCCGTGCCAGAATCTACAAGCACAGCCGTCCCCTCGCAGAGAATTTGTGTACGTGAAAAAAAAAAGTAGCATTCTGTCTGACCTGTCGTGTACTGTAGCTGTACTTTGTTGAAGTCTTTTTACTCTTTTCTCCTCACGGTTACGAGGGACACATAAATCAAAACTGGGAGGAGATGGCAGACTTGATGACCTTCTTATCACTCAACCTCTCTCTTCGAATCCCATTATAACGTTGCAAGACCCCTCGCTTGAGAGAGCAGAACCTGGTGCAAACGTGTAACTTGGTGCACATGTACAGAAGCAAACGCTTTGGGAAAGAGCGCATGGCTGCTTTGAGTGCGACAGCGGGAGTGAAGTATGAAGCGCTCTGCTTCTTGTTTTGTAGATCATGCCCCGGGAGGCTGTCAGCTTTATGATCTAGTTTTTATAGCAGTGTTAGTGTACTCTGCCATGTGTCCGGCAAATAGGATTTTTTCATGAGGAGATTTTATTTACGTGTCTTTCTTGTAAAGGATAGAAGGGCAAGGTTAAATTTATTTGATGGTCTTTTAAAGACATAATTGGAACACAAATATTGCTAATTTCATTGACTTTACAGCCTGTAAAACTAGGGCGTTAATTTGCTATGTTATGCAAAAAAAACATCAGTTTACGAATAAAGTAAAAATGTGTCTGCTCCAAGCTCCTAGACATCATAAATGCAAAGTAGTGTAATTATAAAGTTCTTTATTTGACATGTTAATAATACACATTTGACGCCAACATAAATGCAGTCAAACAGTCTGTCTGATATCCTTCCCGTTTTTCTTTAAAAGCGGGAGAAGTTGTCTTGTTTTGTTTTGCTTAGCAGCTGAGCTGAGGTAGTTTTTGTTGTTGTAAAGTGAAAGCAGTCCAGCCCAGGCAGGTAAACAAAAGATAACAGCAGGCGCTCCTGTCGCCCAGCTCCGGCCTCAGGGGATGGCAAGTTCCCCAAAGCTAAATTGTTTTACAAATTATTGCCGTTAACAGAGCCAACCTGTGTCAGCAAAGTAAATATATAAAAGAAAATCAACCTAGAGAAAACAAACCTTTCCTATATATTTAGGAGAGAAAAGACGGATGAGGAGAAACGTGTGCGTGAGAGGATGACAAAAAGTCCAATAGCTGCGCTGGGAGCTTGGAAAGGCTGTATTGAGTTTTTGTCAAGAGTTGAGTGTATATGTAGGGCACTCTCTCTCTCTCTCTCTCTCTCTCTCTCTCTCTCTCTCTCTCTCTCNTCTCTCTCTCTCTCTCTCTCTCTCTCTCTCTCTCTCTCTCTCTCTCTCTCTCTCTCTCTCTCTCTCTCTCTCTCTCTCTCTCTCTCTCTCTCTCTCTCTCTCACTCTCTCTTACACTTGCTTGCTCTATCTCTCACACACACATACCTGGTGACAAGCTCTAACTGATGGCACACAGGCGGGCAGAAGCTCACCCCTGTGCAGCTCAGAAAGCTGTTGCACCACAGGCAAACCTGCTGTCCAAGAGCTCATCCCTCTCTCTCTCTCTCTCTCTCTCTCTTTCGCATATCTACTCTCTCCTCCCCTTTTTTCTCGCTTTCGTGCTCATACAGTTTGCTCATTTTCACAGAGGCAGCAGTTCTCAACCGGTTTCAATTTGTCCACTTTTTCCAATTCTCCTGTTTGTATACAACCCTTACATTTCTCTTTATCTGTTTTTTGTCACGGCGCGTCACAAGGGAAATCTGTGTTTTATATTCAATTTCTGTGAAGTATTTCAGAGAATTTTTACATGTTTTGCTCACTATTTGGTTGTGCATATTTTGAGTTCAAATAATCTGGAAACATATTCTGAGTCTGAATGTGTTTGCTGTTCGTTTTGATTCGTTTTTTCAGTGTTTCTATTTTTTCCGCCCGTCATACTAACATAGTTTTGATGGCAGTGGCAGTTGTTTCTAATTTGTCACATTTGTATTTATTCGTTTTTTTAACGGATAAGAAAGAATACGCACATGACCAGGTCCGATTGTCTGCGCGCGCATGTGTTTTTTTTTTTTTAACATGTGATCACCTGTTTTTATTCAGAAGGATTTGACAGGATTTCTTTTTAACGTCACAGACGTCCATACATCATGTTAAAAGAAGAGCTACAATAAAATGTTTCCAATATAGTGTTCTGCTTGTGACCAAGGAAGGGTTTCACCCCCCCATCCAACGCTCAATAACATTATAGAGTATCTCATTAGATTCTCTCCAGCTCCCTCTTCTCCTCTCACGCTCAAGTCCACTGGGGGCAGTGCGACATAGATCTGAGGTCTCGTGCCATATCCACCTGTGTCTGTCCATATTTCTCTCGTCCTCCATCACCCCCATCCCTTCTTACCGCGGCCGTGTTGTTCTAATAAAGAGGCAGATGCTCCTCAGGACTCTTCTGGTGTTAAGTCCCCACACAGCCAAGAGCGTAAGCTGTGTCTTAACCCTGGAAAGCAGGTCTTAGTCTGGCCTCTCTTTCTCTCTTTCTCTCTTTCTCTCTCTCTCTCTCTCTCTCTCTCTCTCATTTACTAAGCTGCACCTCAGCAGGCTTGTAATTAAAATGGTCAAATCTCTGCCGCCTCGTACACGTATCAGAGGAATCAAACATCTGAAATGTGTTTTGCATTAGAAAGCGGAGCAGTTTTTCCCCTGGTTGGTCTTAGCGAGTCATTATTTGCAACATCGTAAATCCTTTCTCAACACGTGCACGGGCCAAATCCGATCAGAAGTAATGGATTTACTACATCTCAGTCATATTTCAGGATTAATTAATTTTATATATTTCCACGACATTCATACTGTGTATCTTCTTAGGCTGGGACATTTTTATCCTTGGATTAAACAGTTATGTTCTGGTAATGATTCCTCGGTTGCAAATGGCAACGCAGAAATGCGAACGCGCAACGGTGTTCTTGCATCCTTCTTGTTGTTGTTCCTTATCGACAGCTGAGGCGAAAGAGCTGACACCAGATCAGTGTACTGATTCATGAGGGTGTTGCTTAGTCTACCTGGTGTGAAGTCCAACCCATTAATGTGACCCATGAGCTTTGAACCGTCTAATACGACCCCTGGACATATTATTTGTGTTTCCTGAATGGGGGTTTTGTTTTTATTTTTGGACGTTATTGTACTTCTGAAGAAAATAGAGAAATTTATATTTTATATGTGCTTAGTAGTTTGTTTGTGAGATTTCATTAATAAAAGTTTTAGCTGTTTATGTTTCCCACGGTCATGAATAAATATATTATTTTTTTACGTGCAGGCTGGATATCCCATTAAAAGTAATAAAATGTACTGTAGGTTAAAAAAACCAAAAGTAATTGATATTTCTATAGCAAATACATATTTTATATGTATTAATTTAATACATTTTAATTCTTACAAGTAAAAAAATCACAAAGTGTTCACAAAGTTTTGGATTCCAGAGAATTCGAAAGTGTTTTATGAAATAAATGCTTTGTTTCGTTCCCTGATAATTGAAAGAGATGTTTCTACGCTCTAAAGGTTGCACCTCTCCAGATTCAGGTCAAGAGAAGATGGCCATTCATTTGGCCTTGATTCCTGAAATCCATTGAGAGCAGCTTTGCAGACAGGCTCCGTGCATAAACAAAATGTGTTTACTGGACTTTATTAAGATGCACCAATAAAATCTGTGCTCTTAACCGTGGTAGAAGAATCCAATCCCTGTCCTCCCCCAACCCTTCATCTCTCTCTCATCCAATCCACACCCCTGACCTGTGCCCACCCTCTGCCCTCCACGCTTCTAAAGCTATCCCTGTGAAAATCTCAGAGCCCTGGAGCTGAATTGCTGGATTTATCCAAATTGGTGCACTTTTTGAGAAATGGGCATTATGTGGGATTACATATCTGCTGAGCGCGATGTTAAGTGATTCAACCAGATGCTGCTGTGCACTTGAGGTCACCTGCCAAGCTTCCTCTCGACTCTTTCTGTTTATTCCTTGAGGATGGGCGGAGAGCCGAAGGGTTGCGGTGGGACTCGGGGATTGGCAAAGGGAGGGGTACGGCTCTCTCGATGAACCTGTGTCGGCGAGAGAGAGGTTCTGAGGTCAGGGAGGGTCAGCCTCCCAGGAGCACTACAAGGATTTTGCAACAGATTATGGCACAGATTAATGCCGTCTAAATTGCGACCTAATGCATGGAGAAAACAGATGGAGAGATGTTCCTGTTTTAGCTGGCATAGTCTGATGGCATAGACAAAAGGAAAATATTGTGCTGTATACAACAATATTGCTATACTTTATTATTTATACATGTAAACTGTTAGAGCCAAACAGCCACACTGTGGTTTGTTGGTATTGTCAAGTTAGCTTCTCTGTTGTAACCGCTCCATTTGAAAAGTTCAGAATTTACATATTTTTTTTACATAATTAAATTTTACAAAATGTATTTGTATGCTATAAGACCATTTTTGCACTGCCAAACTGACGATGGTTGAAGATTTGGTGGAAGTTTCTACAACAGCAGCATTATTACACCTGAATGAACCGGACAGTCCCTTCACTCTCACTTCATCCCCGTCTGGTGTCACACTGCGCACAATGAACGGCTTCGGCCTGTACAAATGTGAGTACATGTTTGTGGTAACAGTGGGGAGTTGCATTGTAGCACCAATTATAGTCGTGAGCCATAGCTTGGCAATATAAATGCTAATCAGACTTTAAACTTCTGCTCTGGGAATCAAGGATGAAAAAAGCACTTGAACATAAGGTGCGTACCTGCTATTATGAATATGAAACAGTATTGTCATGTAGCAGAAATTGCACAGTGGTTCCTGGGGCAAACTCTTGAAATAACTAGACAGCGAGACGCACCTGAACTATGAAAGATAACAGGAAGATGTTTGTGTACGCGCGTGCGTTTGTATGGTTGATGTGGCCTGGTGGGTATAGTTTGGGAATTGTTTTTTTCTTGAACCAAAGTTTCACGTTGTTCAGGTCTGTTAGCGGTTCTTAAACTTTTGAACTATAAACAACACCGTACTAAAATTCTGTTTTTAGTGCAAACTTTACATCTGTAGTGAATCTACAGCACCACTGCAAATGAATATTAAAATCAAAAACCTTAATCAGTAAATATTGTGTGATTCTAATCCCTGGCGGGGCTCGCCAAGTGGTTTATCGGAGGCCTTTTGTGTTGCTTGTTCTTTCAGATAGATCTGTGGATTCTTGACCTAAACTTACAGAATGTTGCTAAAAGTTTGTGGATTCAGCAGTGCTTTCAACAGTTTTCAGATCTGTTTGCAGGAATACTAATAGCTGCTGTTTCCAACACGTCTGCACCTCTCATCCATGATAATTCTGCTAATTAGCCTGCTAACGCTAGGATTGCAGACAGTGAATTTCTTTCTTTCTTTCTTTCTTTCTTTCTTTCTTTCTTTCTTTCTTTCTTTCTTTCTTTCTTTCTTTCTTTCTTTCTTCACATGTACTCTATAATAAATGACTACTTCATCTTTTTATTTGGTTTTGATTCAGAATAGTCCTCCATTGGATGGTCTCAAACATTTCATGAATGTTTCATTTGAATTCAAAGAATAAATGATGAACTATTTGGTTTCATTGATTGCTCCCGTGGAATAAAAGAGGTTTTGCTCTGAAAGCAGTTTTGAAACCAGCGAGCGAAAGACTTACACCTACACGTCCTTCATTCTGTTATTTCCCAGTTTTCAGCCTCCCTGTTCGCAGCATTGTTGCATTGAAATCATTTGTACCTCAGTTTGGGCTTTGTCCTTTGTGTATCGGAGTGGTTCTCTGTGAGGGGGGCAAACACTGAGCCACACTATAATTAGCGTAGCGTAGGCTTTTATGCGCATTACCATTCGGTTCCTGTTGAGATCTTTTTCACACAGATCTCCTATTTATTTATTTCCACGGTTATTTATTTAGACATATTTAACGGCGGCGTCCTGCGAGCTTCGACTTCAAATAGAGTTTAATAGTGTGGCGTTATTCCACGCCAGTGCGGCGACTGAAAAAATGCTAATGTACCATCAGGGTGGTTAAATGATTTGCTATCCTTTCAAACGTGCTGGCAGGGGTTTCAATCTGGCGAGCCTCCCGGGCCAGTTGACAGTGGTCTCCGCTCGCTCCCTCGAGGACGTTAGCGGGACTCTGCGAGCCGGGCGGGAATAGCGCAGGCATGCCGCGCTGCCGCTTGGCCACGGCCCAGCTCCCTGCGGTCCTGCCCTCACGCGCTAGCAAAAAAAAACACCCCACCGCATAGGAATCACCGCTTAAAATGGATTTAATCAACTTCTCAGTGGCTCTTTTGGAGCTCGACTGAACAGAGAGGAGTTTACTTTGGGCCAGAGAATGGTCTATCTGTTATTGGAAATGGGGGTTGGAGGCGATGCGAGGGTCTCCGGGAAGACCAGTGATAAAGGTGCTAATGTTCAGAGATTGGATTAAGAGCAGAGTGCCCCTAAAAGAGAGTGCAGTTTATTGAAGCCTTATCTTAAGTGATGATGTTACCATGAAGAGCAGTATAATAGCAGCGAAGTGGACTGCGGCCATATAAAAGATCTGGGCGTGAGTGAGAGAGGAAGATGATAGGCTGTAAGAAGAGTTGGTGCGGTCAACACATTAGACACAAACCGCCGGGTCAGGGTAGTTTTATTAGGAGATGATGACGATGAGAGCGATGTTGGGTCATCCATGATGCCAAGGCTTTGTTTCTTCAACAGAATACGTCCGGATTTGGACCGTTTTGTTCTGCCCTATATTTGGCTGAGCATGAATGCTGTGGATAATATGTAACCGTAAATACATTTGGCTGGTGCACTGTATGTACAAGCTTCTTTCTGTGCTGAGATTAAAATACAAGAGAGATTGGGTTAGGACAGAAATGAAAATTGCTTTGTGAAGAGTTGTTTCTTAAGATTCTTGGCGAGAAAAGGATAGAAGAATATGTTTTTCAAGAATATGGGATTCTTGAAGGGATTCGCAGGCTGTTATCCAGTTGTTGTCTGATTAAGAGCATACAAATGCAATACCTCAGAAGGTAAACACATCTATCCCCTCACACTGCGACGGAATTGTTGTCACACATGAAAGTAACTGGAAATTGGAGGAAATCCTTGCCTGGATTGCGGGCTGGTTTTAAAGGAGTTTGACCAATTTTGAGCTGGTCTTAACTGGTGAGCTGTCCCGCAGTATTAAACCAGTTAAACACCAGGTTCGCCAAGCAAGGAGGACTAGCTTCAACTCGCTAAGACCAGCCAACCAGCTTAGCTGGGTTTTTTTTAGCAGTTCAGCACATACACTGTAAAATCTCAACTCATCGTTTTTGCATGGGTTTGAGTTTTACTGACTCACATTCAAATTCAAAGTTCAAATTTGTCAAATTAAATAGATTGAAGAAATCAATTGGATTAACACAGATGACTACAATAAAAATGAACAGTGTACAGTGTAGGTTTTATATATGAGAATTTAAACATACTTCATACAAATACAGTATATACTGTAGGGGAATATGATGTTTTTTGTTCCCTACATAAAACGTGTAATGAATCATGCATCTGTGAGGTTGTTGCAGCAGATTAAAGCTGGACAGGGCCGTTGTTTTCTCATTCTTGCAGGCTATACTTCAGTTAAAACACATTTACTCCCGTGGTTTAGAAGTCGGAAGGTACTAACAGAGATGATGTGCCAGTGTGGCCTTTTGACACGAGCATGGAAGCTGTTTTAAAAATGTAAGAGGTAAATTCACCTACAGCAACAACTACTGTATATCTTATGGTCTCTCTTGACGTTTCACTTTCTCCCAGTGTTCACATTGTGAATTTTTCAAGCTTTTTGTTATGAGGGAAAGGTACTTTTATAACAGAGGTCATCTGCGGTAATTCTGGTGTTGTGATGGACTGGTCTGTTTTCTGTTTTTATTTTTTTTCAATGTTTCTTCTGAAAATCATTAAGAGGAATGAAAATGTACGTATATGAGACAATTGCTGATATACAGTTAGATCATAGATGAATACGTTTAACATATTGTAAATAGCATTGTTTAGATAATTGTTTTTTTATTAATTAAATAATAATGTTTGTTTTTATCAAAATCGCTTTTACAGTATCTTTGCAAATCTGAGCATAGCGTTTAACTCTATTAAGATCTTTTCTAAAACCCTAGAGCATATGCATAAGTGATGCACAATATTTAATTAATGCAATTTCCGATATGCCGATATGTTTCAAGTCATTTTAGCCGATACCGATATACTGTAAGTCTATAAGTCTTTTTTGATGATGATAGAACAAAAGGTGGGTCTTTTAAGTTTTTTTCTATCATGGCATTTCATAAAGTGGCCACTAGGGTGCTCCAAAACCACTTATTATCTAAAATTGTTAGTCTGTAATAAAAAAGCAATCGTTTGTTAATTTACGTGTCTCTGTTATAGGCCTATTTTATCTTATGTAAATATATGCAAAACTTTTGTTAAATTTAAACATTTTACGTGATTACATGAAGTTTGTAAAGGGAGTTTTACTGTTTACTGACAGCAATAAAACAGCACACAGTAATAATGTCAAATAAAACCTTTAAAGAAAAAAACCAACAACTTTTTAACAAGTAGATACCAAGTGTTTTCCATACAGACTTAATGAGAATCGTTGAGAAATGATCAAAGAAATCACTCGTTTTAATGGCCAATAGCTTTAGCTGTAGCTTAGCATCAGTGTAAATGACTGCGGAAAGCCTTCACACAGCAATCTGCCATAAACAATGAGCTTTTGTCCTCATAATATACATTCATAAATACCTGCAGACTCTGTGCTGACTGATTATGGCTCACTGATAGAGCGAATGTACAGTACTGTGCTATAGCATTAGCATATAGCTGACAAACTAACAACACATCTGTAAAATAACAAACTTAAGTGTGCTTGTGAAATATGAATCATGTGAGCGGGGGCTCAGATTTTTCACTGTTTTACCGGAGGAACACTCCGCTGTCTGCACACTTTGTTGGAAAACAATGACAGATGGTTCTTTCACAAGAAATCCAATGTACACAATGGGAAATATATTCACAGTTCTCTGATTTATCACGTTTGTGGACTGAAAGTGCAAATGTATGTCATATGGTGAACGCTTGGCATGGAGGATTTAGCAGTGTGAGGTCGACCTTGATTTCTGAGTGACGTGCAGTATCATAATTTAAGGTATGTAGCGCCATTATGAATGATTCACTCCTCGCACAAATTATTATATTACTGCTGCTAGAGCATATATTTTATTAAACTGTGTTCGGATATGCGAAACAAAACAAAACTACTTAATAAATTAAAAAGTTGAGAAACAAAAATAAGTAGGGCTCTTAATGGTAGCACAAAATGTCAGAACACCGGCTTAACCTAAAACCTTGTGTGTTTTTAACACAATGACAGTTCAGGCGTCGCGAAAATGAACTTTAGTACTCATGTGCTGTGTGGCAGCTGGTGTCTTTGGGAGTGCACGCTCATGTCAGAACGCCTACACATAATCGACACGTCTTTTTTTAATCTGCTAAGCATATCGGCATAATTTTTCATATCGGACCGATGCCGATATTTAATTTATATGCCAGTTAGGCCGGCCGATAATATCGTGCATCCCTAATATGTATGTTTTCCAAGGGAAAATAATAAGAACACAAGACTTCCATTTAATCTGACTGTTATATATATATATTTTTTTTTGATAATGACTGCAATGTTAATAATTAAAAGTAATATAAATGATACATCTTTATCATATTGTATTAAATGAATCATACCTTTTTGACTCTCAGACAAGAGCATGTTGTACACACACAGATAAAGACACGCACTCTTTGAGAGCTAGAGCACATTGAAGTGTTGGAGACAAAAGCGTCTTTCAGACCTTCTGCCTTTTGCGATTGAAGGTTGCCAAACATATAACTTTCATCTTGTAAAGCGGCAGACATGGCCAACAAAGGCAGAGGACACTTCCAGCATGCTGGGTGTGAGATGAGAGGGGTATAGAGAAAAGGAAATGAATTATGGGGCTCTTTTCATGCCTGGGCTCTTTATGGCGTCCTCAGTGAAAATACGTCTACTTCATAGTACTCTCCGTCACCTCTATCACGCTTATCATTTTGGCTCCGCTGAGGTGAAAATGGAAACCGGACCCCATCAAAAGGCTCGGGTGCAATTAAGGGGGCAAGCGAGTCGGCCACGTTCAGGAGAGGGGTGGCACCCCGATGTTTGCCGGCTCTAATGAGAAAGGATGATGAATAGATACGTGAGCCACCCAAGCCCCAATTTTCCTCACAGGGAAAGTAAAACGCTCAAGGTTTGATGAATGTAAAGACATCAGCAGAGGCTCGTCTTTTATTTGGCTGTCAGCGCACACAAAGTGCCGTGCTGCTCAGGTGGGCAACGTGAACTTGAGTCTGGCTCGCATAATTGCCTGATGTCATCATTATCTGTTCTCTGTATTTGTCAATAAATCAATAAATAAATAACTGTGCTCAGATTTGCCTAGATACAAAAAAATCAAAGATATCAAGTGATCTTCTAACATTTCCTTCATGACCAAAATGACCTAAACCACACAATCCACATTGTCTTGTTGCATGTCAGCGGTTGTCTTATTTTTACCTATTTTTATCTCTCCAAAGGACGTTTACGAGAAACATCTGAAACAAAGACGATACTGGTAACGTATATCAATAAAGTCTCCTGAGATCTGATGTGATAGCCATTAATATTTCTTTTCATGTTTATATTAAAAGTGCCCATGTGTACGTTTTTTGTTGTTGTATACAAACCAGTCTCCGTATGTTAGTAAAACTGCATCTGTCACCTGTCAGAAGTGAAGAGACATTGTGGTTTTTAACACATTTGTTTTGGTGGCTTGATGTGAGGACATGATTCCACAGATGCATCACCATTTGGAGATATATAAACTCAGTTTTAGGTGTTCTTAAAATGAAAAGAAAAACTGACGTAAAATTATTAGAATATGTGCACGTCGTAACAGATGTTTTGTGGTTGTCTGTTTGTGTGTCTTTTATTCGAAGGCATCACAAAAGAAAAGGTCATAACATAGTGCACATATTCTTTAATAGTCCCGACAGCTTTAATGCCTTGACTCAAATGCTTAAAGCGCAGCAGAGATCAAAATACAACAGAGATGTAACTATAGTAAGATGGAGATTGCAGAAGGATGAGGCAACACAGAAAGAGGAAAGCATGAGAAAAATTGAGAAGTAAAGTGATTTGGTATCTCTGGATGGTGGAATTCTCTTAGCTGAATTAATGATGTCGCAACAGAAGAGCCGGGCCCGGTGGAGACCTGATCCAGATTTCAACCTGAGGTCCCTGGAGGTTGGAGCCACTCAGCATGACAGCGGAATGGGCCACAGCGTCATAAACTAGCCATGAGCGGGACCGCCGGGACCCTTTTCATCACATGGCTTGCTCTAGTGTTCCCCTGCTCCAAAATTATGTAGGACATGGATGGAAACAGCAATGTGTGTGTGTGTGTGTGTGTGTGTGTGTGTGTGTGCGCGTGTGTGTGTGTGTGTGTGCGTGTGTGTGTGTGTGTGTGTGTGTGTGTGTGATGGTGGCTAGTATTTATCTTGGCTAAAAGAGGCTCAGTTCCAGAACCTAGTAAACTGATTTGGAGAAAACGGCACACGTGAAACAGACCTTTTTGCATTAGCATGAGGCCAAAGCTAATGAAGTGCTACTCTGATAAACCTACACATACTGTAAACATTTTTTTCAGTATGTAATGGAAATGTAGGTTTCTTTTCATTTGCTTTGTTTACTATACTAGATTTGTTTTGGCACAATGCATTCTGGGATTGCAATGCTGCCTTAAAATTTGGCCAAAAGAGGTCTTAAAATGCAAGTTCATTTAAAGGGATAGTTCACCCAAAAATAAAGTTATTTTATAATTTACTCGCCATCATTTTAATCCAAACCTGCATGGCTTTCTCTCGTCTGCAGAACACAAAAGAAGATATTTTATTAACATTAGTAACCAAGCAACGATGGCACCCATTGGCCCCATTTGTTTGCCAACAAAACATTTCTCCAAATATCTATCTTTTGTGTTCCACAGCAGGAGTCAAATACAGGTTTTGAACCACACGAGAGTGAATAGAATATGACCGAATGTTTATTCATGTGTTAACCAACCCTTTAAAATGCAGTGAAGATGTATATGGGTGATCCCACAGCCATCCCTACAGTTTAAACCTAAGCTTCCTATGATGGGCCACTATGAGACAAACCCTGTGATGATAAAGTTGAAATGTACAGTTTGCAGAAATAAACATCATGAACACCAAAGAGTATGATGAAAAGATGATGAAAAGATGGCCGGATGATGGGGACCCGCCTATCGCAAAGGCAAATTACCCGCTCTGAGGAGCCAAAATGTATTTTCATTCCCCGGTCGTTGCTTGTAATGAAAACGGAACGAAATTCAGTCCGCATTACTCCATCTCGCTCCGTTGCCGTCCTCGACACCCCTCGCTCAGAGGAAGACACGCTCTGCTAGTGTACATGAGTGCTACTGGAGAAAGCCTGCGAGCATATGTCATTAAAATGCTTAGACGAGTGGAAGAGAGCGGGGGGATGGCAGGCAAAGGGAGGGCAGAAGACATTACGTCGGGCAGGGGCTGTCAGACAGAATCAGACTCCCTCGCTCCAGATACCTCCTGCAGTGTTTACAGGTCAGAAGAGGAGAGGGACCCCCACACGTGCAACCGAGGCTGCTGAGAGAGATGATGTGAGAGAAAAAGAGACAGGCAGACAGGTGCCAGTGTGCTCTGTGGCCATCCATACAGTGACAGGTGTCTGTAATTGTAAGGGAGAGGGGCTTGCGGGCGAATCAAGACAGGGATACGGCAGCCGGACCTGGCATTCTCTGCCGGAGTGCGGAAGGGTCAAGCGCTAGCTGCGAACGCCGGACAATTAGGCACAAATAATTGTTCAACTAAATTGAATGTGTGAAGGGTTTCCACGGGTCCGTTTTAATATTTAATGGCCTTATATTTACTGCAGCACAGCTGCGTGTAATTGAACCCATATTGTTTGGTAACAGGGAATCGTGGCACAGATTCGGATCCTGCGGGAGTGGGGCAGAAGGGCTGTGTTGGGCTCTAAAACAGTAGCTGCTTAACTAGAAAGGGATTTCATGGCAGGAAATATAATGGAGTTCTTGGTCACGTGCTGTCTTATAGGGATAGTTCCAACAAAAAATGAAAATCATTCATCATTTACTCTGCCTCGTGTCATTTTAAATCTATGACGGACTTCTGCTGAACACAGAAGATATTTTGAAGAATAACAACAAGCAAACAACATTGACCCCGTTGACTTCCATTGTATGGATGCAAAACCATTGAGACATTTCTCAAAATATCTTCTTTTGCGTTCCACAGAAGAAATAGTCACGTACAGGTTTTCAAAGAAATGAGGTTGAATAAATGACAATATTTTTACATTTCAAACTTTGGTTTACATTGTTTATCTAAAATTCACTTTAAAGAAGTTAGACAAAATGGTCATTTCTATTTTGAAATGTTACGTTTTGATCGCAGACTTTGGTTTCCTGGCATCCAAGCACAGTTTGTGATCTAGTAAAGCTCTCTTCTCTTCACATTTGAAATGACCCTTTTTCTTAGGAATAAAGAAGCATAAGCCTTCAGCAAAAAAGTTTCAATATGCTCTTCATTTAATGTCATTTTTGTCTTTTAAAAGAGATCTCTTTTCCCCATAATTCTTCAAGGAACCCAAGAGGCCTTCACTTTTCCTTTGTTAAGTTCAAGTGAGCTTTATTGTGGTTCTGCTGTATGTGAAGACAAAGCAAACTACACGTTGTGCCTGCCTCACAAGACCATGGTGTTATACTCTAACATACCGTAACAGCCACGGGAAAAAAATAAGAGACCGTTTCAAAATTCTAAAACAGTTTTTGAATTTACTATTTGTAGTTATGCGTTTAGGTAAAATGATAGTTTTTGTTTCATTCTGTGAACTACTAACAATACTTCTCCCAGATTTCAAATAAAAATATTGTTTCTATTGGCAGAAAATGAAACAAGTCAAAATAACAGAAAAGATGCTCTGTATTTTTCAGACCTCAAATACTGAAAATAAATCAACACAACAGTAATAGTACATGAACAGTATGTAGGAAAAGTTCTATAACCTTGAGTTATTTTATTTTAACTAACTATATATTTTTTAAACTTTAACTACATGTATAATGACTTTTTATTTTATTTGTCTTAAGACTGTTGATTGAGTTTTGTCTTGATGTTCTGTAGTTTTATCTGTGACTTTGTTGTTGTTTTTATTTTGTTAAGAGCTTTTACTTTGTACAGCACATTGGTCAACGGTAGTTGTGTTTAATCATGCTTTATAAATAAATTGAAATTGATCAATTGAAATTTAATTCTTTGAGCTAAAAAACCTTAAATAATTGAGACGTATAATTAACAAACTCCAAAACCTTTTCTCCAGTACTCTTCTCAATTGCAAGACCCTGTGAGTGGTTAAGGACGGACTACTTATTCAACAATGAAGGATTGAATTTAATCTTAAGGGTTAATTTTTTAATGCGCTAGACCACTTTTAATTGCATTAATAATAGGGATGCACCAATATGTAAATTCTGGCCGATAATGATAACTGATAATTCTTGAACATTGGAAGCCGATAACCGATATATTGGCCGATGTACAGTATCTAAATATTCATACAGCATTTTCTGAGACTGAAATTATTTTTTTCCCCTGGAGATCATGCACCAAGCCCACTTTACACTAATTAAAGATTCTTTAACTTTTCTGGTATAATGTTTATTTAATAAACCGGTCTCAAGACAGAAAGCATTCAGACAGCATTCGTCTTCAAACATTATGCTTTTGTTCCTATCATTTACACGTTCATTAATATCTACAAACTACATCAACAATGTTTTGCTATTAGCAGTGAGTGCATGATCATGACAGAAAGACAGTACATGGATTTTAACTGTGAGCAGCGTGCAGCCGAAGTTTAACCAGAGGAAATGATTCACAATTTATCGACTATAATATATCGGCCTGAATTTTATTATCGGCCAATACCGATAACATTAAAAATGACCATTCATCGGCCGATACAGATATGGCTGATAATTTATCGTGCATCCCTAATTAATAATGTTAAAATCAGAAAAACAAATCGAGAGATAAAGAGTGAAAGTCAAGGATCTGAGGGACAGGAAACCCATTTGTGTGTTTGCACATTGGCGTGTGTATGACACGGATCTGTGCAAGAGCACAACACAAGGAAAGGTGCCACTGCGAGTTTGTCACGGCCAGCGCAAACTTGCAGGGTGAGGAAAAAAGAGCCAGAGAGAGATTTTCCCCAGGCTCGGAGACTCTGTCATTCTGATTAAGTCACGCAGAGCAGTAAAGAAGAGCTGGGAAATCAAATCAGTGCAACGCCGCAGAACGCATGTGGAGAAACATGGAAAGGAAAACAAGCATGGAGAGGGAGATAAAAGGATGAAAGCAATACCACAGAGTTGGTATACGTAAATGGACTCTTTTCTGGACTACGAGATCTTGCTGGGGCCATGCGGCGTGATGCTTTCTTTTCCTCCCTAGACTATTCAGATGTTTGACACTTTCAAAAGTTAAGAAAACAGATCAAGACAGAAACAATCTTGTGCACGGGAGGAGTAAGAGGAGGGTCAGGGGTCGTATTAGAACTCAGGGGGCACATTTAAAGCGGCCCTAACACATGCGGTTTCTGCCAATCTCATATTAATCATGAGTATCTACACAGTAGTATTGCATACATCGTATCTTCGAAGAGTATTTAGTTTGATCACATTTATAAAAGATAGATACAGCTGTACGATTTTTTCCGAAGCATACGGCGCGTGCGGGGGAGAGGGGTAGGCTGAACTAAAGCACGTGCGCACCCATTGCCAACAAAACACAGACATCAGTTTCACTCACCACATGCGGTTCATGTCCGGCATCTTTTCGCGCTGGGACCGCTCCATATATCAGTTTCAAACGATCTCCAAATCCAGCGTTATATCCACCGTTTATATAACATTCATCACCCAAATGCAGTGAACAAACAAACACCTGAACTTCGCGAACGTATGCTCTCTCTCTCTCTCCTGCACACAAGTGAAAGTGACGTCTGCGCATGCTCCTTCTCCTGCTCTCCTTGCTGCCGCGTGCTTTTCTGGGAGAATTGTCCAATAAGGGACTAAGGAAAATTGTTACGAAACAGTTTTATATGTTCGAAAAAAACTTTCCGAAACCTGTACGATCGCTGGGGGAGTGTATCGAGCACAGAAATACTACGTAATACGCCCAACTCGTTTTTTGACACATTGACCATGTTAAGCATGAGAAGACGGCACGTTTAACATTGTAAAGAAGTCATAATGCATGACACACCGTTGCAGCACCCCTTTAACAAAATTCTAATTTCTTTAAAGATATTAATGACTCGGTTAAAGTGATAGTTCACCCCAAAATGAAAATTCTGTCATCATTTGCTCACTCTCATGTCATTTCAAACATGTATGACTTTTTGACTTTTACAGAACACAAAAGATGATATTTTGAAGAATGTTGGTAACTGAATCTGTTGGTCCCCATTGACTTGCATCGGTTTAGTGTCAATACAATAGTAGTGAATGGGGACCAATGGTTTTTGTTTACCAGTACTCTTCAAAATAGCTTATTTTGTGTTCTGCAGAGGAAAGAAAGTCACACAGGTTTAAAATGACAATAGGGTGAGTAAATGGCAGAAATTTTATTTTGGGGTGAACTATTGCTTTAAACTGCTGATCCACAGGGGTCAGATGAGTTGATGTGATTGGTTGCAGGTTTGTGACGTCATTAACTGGGGCAGTTTCAAACCACATTTTTTCAATTGTCTTTGGTAAACTGCAGTTTTATGAAGAGAATACTCAGCAATAGTTTTAAATTATAAATTTGCACATGGTTTGTCTTAAAGCATATTAAAAACACCATATAAACAATATTAAAAACATGATTTTCACCACAGGGGGTCTTTTAGAATATCTATTATAAATAACACATTTACTCCTATACAATTACACCAAAAAGTAAGCATGATGTTAAAATGACTCGTGACAGAGGCTTGATGCCCTCAAGCAACTACAAAAATGTTGATCCAAGTAGCAACTATTTCTGATGGCTTCAGGTAATGTTGCCGAGGACACAGGAGCTGTTGTTTTAGAACATTAAGTCTTTCTGAAGAACAATAGCACTTTGATAGATTCTTTGAGGCAAACGCACACAGCAAGCATTCAAATCGAGCCGTTTTATGTTGATCTCGTGTGACTTTGATAGTGAGTTTTTCCTTCGGCTTGTGACGTTAACATTTAGATCAGAACAGACGTGTCTTTTGTCTTTACACACGATCTTTGTCAGAGACAACAGGCAGTGATAGATGAATATTTCATAAAAGGACTACAGACAAACCCCCCCCACGCACACAAATATAAACAATAATCATAACTCATTCAATAGTTATTAAACTCTGTGGGGATGCGCGATACATTGTTGTCAAATTATCTGAGATATGTTTGTTCTCTATACTCTTGTTGTATATCTACAATTGTCTGTTATATTTTCTCCTAAGGATATTTTGGAGACGCTAATGAAACGTACAGTCACTGAAAGCTCCATTAATTCAAGTTATGCAAGAACAAATATTTTCTCTCGTTTTTTGTTTTGTTCTGCATCTTTCCATTAATACCCACAGAGAGCGCTAACAATGAGAACTGTTTGCAATTTGGCCGAGAGCTTCTCTTTAGCTTGGACTGTTCATGAGCATGAAAGAAAGAGAACTTCGATGAGAAAAGAGATTTTCGTGCTTGATCTTTTGAGGTTCTGTGGAGCAGGTGTTCTTCAGGGTCTGACGGTTATCAGCTGGTTCATCTCTTGAAAGGGGGATGGCAGAAAAGGGCCATGCCTTTCTATCTTACTCCGATAAAATAAATGTTTTCTGACAACTTCCTCAAAAGATTGGATCCAACAGTGAGTGCGTAAAGGCAAATGTCGCGTTCAGGGATGATATCATGTGGCAGGGTATCTGCGTGGCAGATCGCAGTGACCAGAAATGATGCTGGAAAGTTGAAGCAAGGCCAGTGACATCTGAGTGTGTACGTTTATGTTCAAAAGGGAGCCAGCAGAGTGACTGGAGGGTATGAGATGCTGTAGTAATGGCCACATCTGTGATTTATAATTGTATTTTGCCACACAAACCACTGAAGCGGAAAGTCACTCAGTATAAAATTACTTCATATTGAATTGCTGTTAAGCAGTCACGCACCTTGGAAAAACACTCAGAACCGGTTATCAATACGCTGGCAACCACATACAAAACCCCAAATTCCTCACAGTGAACTTGCATGGCCAACACCAGTCATTTTCTCTGTAAAATGTGATTAATTAATAATATAGTGAATATTAATATGCTACGAATTTTTGGCACTAAAACATGTACAGCAAGTCCAAAATATCAAACTGAGAACTGTTATTTTTTAATTGAAAGCGAAAAACATGCCTTTAACGCATGTTTAATATAACCTGAAGTAACAGTCTTTGTGATCTTTATTTAATACCGGCCTTCAAATGTTATCAGGCGATTGAGGCGAATATCTAGGATGGCTGACTGACAACTTCAAGCTTTGTTTATACCGACTAGCACATCGTTCTCTTGAGAGGAATTCTGAGCACTTTAAACACTTTCACTTGATGAAAGGGCCTGATCTGCCTCCATTGATATGATGTGTAAGAAGTGAAAAAATGCAGCCTTGATAAAAGTAACTAGAAATAAAAATAAGTGAACAGCTGGTGAAATTTGAGTATTTTTTTTTTATTCATTAATTGATTCTGTTTGAGCATGTTTGTCATGAAAATTTATTTTTGTACTGTAATAAAAAACAATATCCTATCAAAGTTAAATATGCAAAGGCATTATAGACCACTTTGCAAGATGTGAACACTGGTCTAGAAGCACTTCCGGTTTCATTTTTCATTTATTTATTATCAGTATTTTTATTGTATTTCATTATATTCACGAAGAGAGTCTATAAGTTGTACTGTACTAGTTTGCTGCATCCGTGTACTTGGGACAAAGCCGGTCTGAAGAGGAAGTGATGCTGGTGTATCTCCATCCACCAATCATAAAGTGAGATCGTTTGTCTGTCCTGCTATTACTAATATATCAAATTCAGCGTTATACTCCAGGCACATCACATGACCTCATGTCAGAGATGGGTTGTGAGCCCATTTAATCACAGGCACGCAGACAAACACACCGCAGGAATCTACAGTAACCGCTGTAGCCCCTGCAGAGAGACGCCTGTCAAAGTAATGGTCCACGCATCAATCAAACAAGTGTCACTCCGGCTCGGTCCTGCACTTCAATCTTCAGATCACAGGATCCTGTGCACATCCTGTGCACGGATCCAAGTTAGTGCTTGTTTGTGCTCTGTCATTCTGTGTCAGACAGTGGAAAAATCTATTCACTTTCCACCTGTCATGGTTTTCAATCTGAGGGACTGTATAGCGTGTGGGTAAACAATGTGTCACATTTTGTTTATTTGGCATTCGTCACGCGCTACACAAAATCAATGTTTCCCATCGGCGGAGTTGAAATACCTGCTTATATGTGCGGATATCGACCTCGCTGGTAATGAAGCGATTCAAATAAAGATACATTAATGAACGTCGTCTTATAAATAGGATCATTAATTTGATGCCTTAATTCAGTCCAATTGCTTATAAAGACATTAACTCAATAAAAATATATGCAGTTAAATTTGCCTTTAAAAAGATTTGAATTTACTTTGGATGGATTGGCACGTTTGGTTGACTGGATTGCTATTGGTTTATGTTAAATGATAGAATAATGAAACAAATGTTATGTGCGCAATGTTTTTGTCTTTGTAATCCTCACAAAGATGAGGCTGTGATATGAGATTTTGACATTAGTATATCAATTAATTTCATCATAAATTGTAATTGACAGCTCTATTTATAAGATGTTTCTTCAGTGATCATTGAAAGCCATCATTACATTAACAGTTGCTATTTACTGACAGTTTCAAGAGACTCTTAATGGTACCAGCTGACCTGCATTTGTCCATTAACCATCTGTTGTCTTAAAATGAGATATTTTCACGGAAAAAAGAAAATTGTGTATTTCAGTCTGTTTAACACGTTATTTATGAAGGTGTCTACCCTGCGGCTTTCAAGTTAACCTCACACAGCTTTGAGACAGCAGAGATAAGCAGAAGCCATATATAGCCAGATTAAGCCTGTTTTAACCGCCTCCTGTGGGAATGACCCATTGAACACGTGCGGGCGTACTGTACCTTTAATAACACCTGCATTTCATTTTCAGAGGAGCTGCCTATAACTCCTGGTACACTTTAGAAATATTATATAATAATAATATATTTTTATAATAATAATAATTTTATATTATTATTATTACTACTACTACTACTACTTCTTCAATATATGATCACGTTATCAGTTGAACACGTGATTCATTTTGTTCATGAATTAATGTGATTATTGTGTGAGCACATTTACATACGCCCTTACCCTGGCCCCTTGGCAAGACCCCATCGTGACCTGGTTTAGGGGTGCCGTGTTGTTGCACCTACGCTTAATTTATTACAGACCAGAATATAACATCAGGTGTACTGCATTTGTGTCTCAGCTTGCGAGGTACGAAAGGACATGACGTATTGACAGTGCAACAAAGATTTGACGCAAGGTTAATGAGGATATCTGTTTAGGCCAGAGAGGTGATAAAAGAGAAACAGGGATGGGCATCCTAAATTGTTCCCATTAGCTGGCTGGGTCGCAGGGGAATTTGGGGTTGATTCAGTGGCCGAGATGAACAAGGCATTCTGGGAATATGAAACGAGATGACGGAGATCAGTGACAGGGCAGAGGGATAATCACACGCAGATCACAGCCATCTGCTCTCAATCTCTCGTGCCATCCATGAGCAAGACGACAGTCAATCCCATAATCCTTGCAATCTGCAGCAGGCCGTCATAATCCATAAAGCAACCTTCCCACCAACCATTAGAGAAGACCCCCCCAAAACACACCTCGATACAACATAGTCAAGCACTTAACCTAAATCCTACTCATCCAGCCCACTAGACAGTTATCACATTATCTTTGACACCCCTCTACATCATGCTTGTGAATGGCATCTGAGGACAGCCAGGTCTTCCTTTGTTGATTAGATTAGATATGGGATCAAACCCCTTTAGGCTCATTTTTGGTTGGTAATGTGTAATCTGTTGTGACTAGAATATTGAACTGAAGAAAAAATACATTTGTTATTAACAGTGAATGACATGTGTTGCCCTTTATGCAGAATTCTTAAAGGGATAGTTCACACAAAAATTTAAATTCTGTCATCATTTATTCACCCGCATGTCATTACAAACTTGTATGAATTTCTTACTTCTGCAGAACACAAAAGAAGATATTTTGAAGAATGTTGGTATCCAAACAACACAGGCCCCAATTGACTCAAAATATCCTCTTTTGTGTTCCACAGAAGAGTCATATCGTTACTGTCAGGTGCCAACCTTTTCCAGAAAATGAAAAATACTGTATTTGCAAGCAATTTTGGGTTTTCATTGGTTAAATATTCATCAACAGGGGGGCCGGGGCCCACAAAGGGGCTCCAGCTGACTTCCAAGGGGGCATCAAGATGACCAATATTTCAAAATTGGACAAAATTTGCAATGAAATACATAAAAAAGATATTTCTTATTATTTGGCCATTTTTGAGGTTTTGTGAGTAGGAGGGGGGTCTTCGGATATAGTTGAATACAATGGGGGGTTTTGGAGTCAAAAAGGTTGAGAACCCCCGCTATAGACAGACATAAAGGGTGTCCAAAAGTAATGATTTATTTGTGTTCGATTTAGTGAGTAGTACCAAAGATAATGTACAGTATATTAACAAGACATCACAATGAAAAGAGAGGAATTCCAGTAGAACGATCCAACCGTCAATCGATAAAGACTGACGATTCTCTTGGGCGGGGCTTATGTGAGGCACTTGCCAGCCTGTGCACGTACGCAGTAGCTGAAGCGACCTCGAAAAAAGTGATTTTTAAAGCAATTTAAGCTCAGCAAACTGAAGTTATAGGACAGCCCATATCAGGTTTAATCATTGGTCGGAAATATGCTATATATTTGTCATCTTTTCCAGCGATTTTAGAAATATTTGCCATCCACCATTCAAGGAGATAAGACTGTTGACTTGCTATGATGTAAATAACTGCCCAGAGGTGTTGCAAACATGACTCCTGTAAACGGACTTTGGTAATACACAAAAGGTAAAATTCCTCTCAGACTCAATGAAAGACTGTGGAAGACATTGCTTTCAAATAAAAACAAGATCTAATTCGTAGACTGAAGGAGATCTCCAAAGGAATTCTTGGTAATGCTGTTGTGTTAAATTGGATGTGAGATTCAAACAAGAGACATGCTCACGGAGACCAAGCTGATAAGTTCAATCAAAGAACAAGACCTCTATCTTATTATTAACCAGAGTCTACAATGGCGATGTTGTCAGGGTGGCTAAGGTCAATGACCAACCTCCCCACTCCCCCAGCCTACAAAATAAACCTCTAAAACCCGAGAAAATGGAAGAGATAAAAGCAATTTCCTTTGGCTGTACACCAGCAAAAGGAGTCAGAGGTAGAAACCTGGAGTCTGATTTCAAGGACAAAAAACAATGTTGCCTTCTCCGAGTCCTTTGGTATTCTGGCATCTGAATTCAGTGTTGTTTCTTGTTTGTTCGTCTTTTTGATGCTGCAGGCAAACACAACAAGATTTCGCCATCCTCTGAGTCAGCTGAACGTTGTCAGACGCTCCCCATCCAAAATGGCATTTTTTTAAAGCGACACTTTATTCTAGCTAAAAATACTCTCGTGCCAAATCGCTTCACAGTTGGATCTCTTTGTTGTCTCTCCAGGGACCTGGAGGCAGTTTGATGGCCTGGCCTGGCAGGCGGCTCAAGGCCAGGGCTCTGGAGTTTTGCGTAGTGCTTTTATGGCCCTGTCCTTAATTTTACTCTACTGGAGGCCTTTTTCATTGACTGCTGTGCTTTGCATAGTTAATTTGTTCACTGAAGCAGTCTAATGCATTTTGGCAGTTTTTTGCTAAATATCACTATTATTTGTTTTCTCTACAAGCTGTTTCATCTGCCAAAGATTATTTCACTGTAAACGTCATTATTTAAACTCTTGATCCTGGTTTCTCATTGGTTGCCTGCATAAAGGCACTTGATAGCATTTCCAAGTTTCAAAGAGAGGGAAATAATGGTGTGTCTTGTCCGTTTTTGTGGAGTTGTTTAAATGAATATGTATTTGGGGTGTGCCTCCATGCATATGTAAAAAGGGTGGTCTCAATGCAAATAGATGCGATTGCGCCCACGAAATGATTTATCAAGCCTGAAGTCAATTCATGAAAGTCAAATGCGGGGTGAGCCATTGGTTTCAATTCACAACCTCACTGCTAAAATGCATTATTATAGGCTTTTCTCGCTTTATCCAATCACCATGTTGGGTCTCAGAACCATCTATTTGTTCAAGCTTTTAACACCTGACTGATGTTAAAGCATTGATTTTTCCCCCTACCCTGTTATAGGCATGAAAAAAAACTTTCCAAAAGTCTCAAGGGTCTGTTACATCACTCGTGGCATAGTTTACTTTGAACATATTTATTTAATTATATCTCAAATTTATATACTCCAGCATCTATTATTCATGACCTGGTTTGACAGTTGACACGTCGTAGTTTAATGCATACACACCAGAACGTTCATGGAAAACCCTGGAGCCCAGTTGAAAGAAAGTTGATTCGAGGACGAACATGAATGCGTTTACCGAGTAAAGGATTTTCTCACAGAGTAATCTTGGTCCTGTCCTTGACTTATAATATATTGTTGGAATGCATCGTTTTCTTGCTCTGTACGGACTGTTGGGCAGGATAAATCTATGCATCCAGAGTAATTGTTCTCTTAGGGCTTTTCCCCCCTCCCCAAAACAAAGTTGTGTATGACATCTAAAGAAGTTCTCGTCCTTGATTGACAAAGAAGTGGAGAGAAAGCAATTGATCTTCCATTCTATTCACCCACCTCATGGTTTTTAGCAAAAGTAGCCCAAGAGGTTTGGACTTAAGTGGGATTAACTGAATGAGGGAGAACATGACCATATTTGTTTACCGATGTCTCTTCTTTTCATCCTCAAAGCGGTTGTCTTGGAGAGGGAGAAGTAGAGAGCATTAATGCTCCCAGCCAAAGCTCGACTAAAGACGTTCATTATTTTTTGACACACAACTTAATTCCTGGCTTTGCATACCCCGGTGCTGACTTTTCAGGGCCCTGCGTTGTGTTGGATCAAGATTCGTCCTCCAGGCCAAGTGAAAACACAACCAGTTTGGACATATCTGGATCATGGCATGCTTGTTTTAACACTCATTAACGGGTTTGTTAGCTTGCTTGCTCATCTAATATAACATTTTCCTTCTCATTAAAATGTTCATTTCCTTATTTCTTTGCTCCTGTTTGAGAGAATGAAAGTGTTGTTTTAGTCTATTCGCTTGGAGGTCATTCATATAGACGATTTTATTGGATGCACGCGCCTGGCCTACAGTATAACGATTTATTTTATATTGAATGAATATTTCATATTTTATTGTATATTAATTGCAAATGAATACTACTCAACAGTTATTGATTCTTTGCGGAGGTCTACCTGGAAGTTGAGTTTGGGCCACATAACATTTGTTTATTTTGTTGCCACTGAATCCGTCTATATGCGTGTTAAACGTTAAGTAACGATATGAAAACCTTTAAAAATAACAAATGATAAAACACCAAACAGCGAAACTGAAATAATCCACCAAAGGTCCAAATGATTATAAACAGCACTTTAACGTCAACATGAAACACATCAACAACAGAGGGTTGTTATTTGTTATCTCCCGTCCAGGGTTTGATGCGTCCAGATGCTTCGTCTCCACCTAAACCAATCTGAGATGGATGAAAGGATCAGACCCACTTAAATTCTTTATGTAAAAGATGGCAGATCTGCATTTCTGGCCAGGATTTACTGGTGTAGTTATAGCCCACCTCATGATTATAGGGGGATTTTTATGATAAGCAGCTTGGGCTCCTCAAATGGCAAGAGAGGATGTACGTAAGTGCTAACATCCCTCTGATAAACGTATTATTTTATTTTCAGCCATCTCGCGGCTAATGCTGCCGGCTATAATGATTTTCTGAAGGTCTTGCCGAGAGAGAAAGAGAGGCTTTGAGTATGAATGGTTGGCTTGGACGAGATTCACGTACATCGTTTATCAGTCCAGTAATCAGATAGTGGACACGTTTCTTCGGAGCAGACGACCGTGGACAAGATGGATACATCTGCGTGTATTCTTGAGCAGTGAGGTTTTAGATGAAATTTATATTGCTGAAATTCCCTTTAATGTGCATCAAAGGAAATATGACTGAAGCAGCACTTTACAAGCGAGCTGACGGTGGCAAACTCAAATTTACGCCAATAAAAATACACACGTGAGAGAGAAGGGTTTACGAGTCTTTCTTCCAGGCAGCTTAATGGATACTAAAAGTGATGGCTTACGCTGGTAAACCCAGTCCCGGGACCCAGAATGCTCTTTTGCGCAAATCATCTCATCTACCGCAATTAGCCAAAACACGCATTCCATCTTTTCTCAACTTCCTACTTGTATCCAAAGATCTTCAAATATTCAGTAACCGTGCTGGTCATGAAACTGGTTAGTCTCATGAAAAGAGCGAACTGTCTTATTTATGAAAATAATCTTGAATCATTTTCTGTAGACGTGCTTTTAATCACGCATCAGATGATATGATGCTCAGATCAGGCCACGGTTTGGTGTGCATCTCTGAAAGAGATTTTCTAATCAAAAGATATCGAGTGAAAGATAACATTGGCAGTAATCCAGAGTAATGTCCTGAAAATGACAGGGCGGGCGGCATCGCTCAACGAATGCATACATGTGATGTGGAAGGGCCAAAATGGCTTCTGTTTAAGTGAGTGTCATCTCTGAGTGAGGAGAAGAAATGAATCCACACAGGAAATGGGATTGCAGTCATGGTAATAACACTTGACAGATACTGCAGCGAGATTGCATACTTATCGCAGTGTTATGTGAAAAGGGAGACATTTTCAAAGATTTGAGTGCTTATTTGCAGTGTGTATGTGTGTTAGCTGTATGTGATGGCAGTGACCCAGTGCTGTTTGCAATGATGATGGCTGTTAGATCTAAGAGCTGTCAGATTACTCTCGTTTCTGTGTCCGTCTTTCTGATAACTCATCATATCATCTATTAAACACAAACAAAGACAGCGACACACACTTACTTAAGGTTATTATTATTAATACAAATACTACAAAAAGTGTATTAAAAGTGTTGTTATATAGCAGTTTGCTTATGGTCAATGCAAGCTGTGATGGCTCTACTTATCTGCACTTTGCGGTTATATTTAGTAATATACAGTATTTGAATATTATTGTTATATTTCTGATTATATTCATGTTCCTGTGACTTCATCAGATCTCACTGGACAGACATGTTACAGTATGCTCTGTTATGTCTCCAAAACCTCGAACAGAATTTCCTAAAAAGACGTTTGACTTTGAAGCTGCAAAGTGAAAAAACTTTTCACTTTTTTATGCCATCTTTGTTTGAAACATACAATTGCTGGTTACTTTACATACTTATCCTTACATGAAATCAGATGACATCAAAGTGGCATTGCGCCTGAAATCATAAATACCACAAAATATATATCATTATTTATAAATCATGACATATTTATTATAAGCTTATAGTTGTGAATCGCGGTAAGAAAACAGTTTTTATATTTTATTTCTTTTTTTATCGCCAAAAAGTTGTTTGTGTAAAAGTTCATTTTTAACTTCATTTTTTAAGTTAGTTGAAAAGTACTTTACTTTACTTTATTATTTCTTTTATTATTTTGAGCCATTTAAAGCAGAGGTTTTAAACTGGGGTGCAGGGGGCTTCAAAAAGTTTGCAAGGGGTCCCCATAAAATTTAAGGGAATAAAGATAAAGCAAAAGTCCACTGAACATTGTAATTCTCAGTGTTTATCTGCTTTTTTGCTACATAGTTTCCAGAATTGTTTACATGCGTATCTTTATAGTGAGTTTTTCTCATTAGATCCTTCGTACTCAGAGTGAGAGTTGGAAATAATATGTTGTCTTTCATCATCAAATTTACTATTTCTATAACAAAGTTGGAATGTTTCATCACACGTCAAACATTTAAGATGGAAATGTAGAAAGGGGGTCTGTGAACAAAAGGTTCATCTTATTTGGGGGTCCTTGGCATCATAAAGTTTGAAAAACCCTGATTCAAAGAACTACCCTCATCCATTTACATTCTTTGTCGGCTAAATTAATCACCACTCTTTTCTCTTCGGTCTCTTTCTGGGTGGGGCGGGACCACCATCAGCCTCAGCAGGGAGGTGTGTTGATGTGTTATCTAGTCGTCCTTGTGCGTGTCTCATTAGCAAGTGGGTGGACCCTTTGATTACTCATTAACGCTTAATTATCATTTAATTAAACAAGGTCAACAGGCTTGATAACCTGTTCATCAGCCTCTCGGGGAATTGCATGTTACGATGCTCATCAGGACCAAAACAGGATGTTAGCATGCACTCTGTGAATCATTGTTACATCTGCAGCACAAATAGGAAACACAATTTGTCACTGGAAGGCACAGCTGGTAAAAAATAACATCTCATATGTTGACTATCTACATTTTTATTGGAGTAGTCAAGGAGTCTAGCAGGGAAGAATGTGTGCTGGTTGTCGCTACGTTCCTCGCACAGATTGAAAAGATCGGGAGATTTTATTTGCCCTGGTATCTGTTTACAAATTCCTAATGATAGAGAAATGACTTGGTAAATAACAGAGACATCTAGCAGATTGCCTTTGAGGAGATACTTTCCCCTGTGTAACTGCTGCTCTCAATTAAGACAGCAATTGTTTTTACAGGATTGAAGCGCATGATTAGTCAGATGAGAGGACGTGTGTGTGTGTGTGTGTGTGTAGGTAAAGGTCTAGTTTTAAATGAAGAGCTAATGGAGGTCAAGTTAATGTTTCTAATCTTCCTAACGTGTATACACAGACTCCATGATCACAGAGACATTCGACAACATCATTTATCTGGGTTAGTTTCTTGGCTCTTGGAGGTATCTTTCAAGTCGCCCTAAAAGAAGTGCTGACACCGGCAGACAATTCAGGGCTGTGGTCCACGCCGGCAGCCGGCTGGAAAGCACATATTCAGACACATGTACGTACACTTGATTAAATGAATCAGGAAGCTTTCGTAGCGTGTTGTCGGGCTTTGCAGGTAATAAAGTCAGTTTGCCGTGTAACCTGCTGTGATCAGCCTCTTTGATTCTTCCTCACACAAATTCAAGAAAGAAATAATCAGTTCTTTAAAGCGGGGTGAGCTCGCCAAACAGTTCCACCACTCGGTTCTCGTGCACGCACATATAACCACCCACAGTCCATTTTAAATGCACCGGAATAGTGCATGCATGTAAATGAAGTTTTTATGATTGTGTTAGCACTGACTGTGTTTGCGCTGTTACCTGATTCCTACAAATCCTCAAACAATACAGGCAGTGCATGCAGGCACGATTTATTCCTAGTGAATATATCAAAGATAGTACCATTTATTTCACATGAGAGTGTCTCTGTCTTTCCTGTCAGCCCGACAGAAAATCTTGTTGAACCCGCAGTCTACAAAATACGTGAACAAGCTCGCCGAGTTGGGTATTCTGATGGTTTGGCAGGTGAGCAGTAATTGGACCGTAATGAACAGTCTCTTGTGCAGTCTAATGGGATATCGTTCTGCTTCACCTGCTAAACATTCAATATCATACATTATTGCTATGCGTATACCGCACTCAATATTCAGAGAGAGGAGACGGATTTACAGTTTCGCTCTTGTCATTTTATGCTGTTGTTTCTCTACCTTCCCAATCTGCTGATGAAATAGGTCTCTCTCTCTCTCTCTCTCTCTCTCTCTCTCTCTCTCTCTCTCTCTCTCTCGCTCTCTCTCTCTCTGTGTGTGTGTCTCTCTCCTCTGCACAGATTAAACCGATGCACTAAGCATGAAATTAGGAATCGATTATTTCAAGTCCTCCGTGCTTGGTTAACCTCCTTCAACACCGTGTGTGTATGTGTGTAAGCGTTTAAGGGCACAAACACACCGCCCCAGGTTACCCATTAATTCCTTCAAATCCGCGCAGGTGACACCTCTGTTTAAAGATTTACTGTGATGGTACCGGAGACCCCAAAGAGGTTGTGAGCTCAAGAAGCGACGGAGGTGAAATTGCTCTCTTTTTAAATCAGCATTAAGGGTATCTGTTCTCTCTCCTCACCTAAGTGACTGAGCTCGGATAGATGAATGGCAAAAGAAACTGACAAAAGAAAATCTCAAATGTCCCTGAATGGATTGTCGTAGGAAAGAAGAGTCTTGTAGACGGGAATGAGATTAAATAGAGAGCCAATGGAGACCTTGCTTAAGTCTCATGTTTTTTTTAATGATTTTTTGAGGATAAAGGGCATTTAAGCATTTTTTATTTTGTATTAAACCAAATGCTCTAAGTTCGGTTTTATGTTGACCTTCATGGAGGTTCTTAAGTTCAGAATGTCATTTTTGTTATTTATATTTAAGTGTTATTTATATTTTAGATATACTGTATTTATATTAATATGTCAATTCAATGTTGATGTACATTATACATGACTTAAACATTTTTTGGCATTTTTTTAGCATGTGTTTGCTGGGAATCCATATATATAGGTTTTTTCTGCATAGAGAAATTGGAGGCGGCCGCCTCCGTCAAATGTCGTGCCGCCTCAAGCTCTCGCCAAAATTATGTTGCGAGTCTTCACAAGAAATGCTGCGTGCATTTAACAGACTGTCATTTGTAACTGCACTTGCGACATTACGACGAGACACAGTGGAGGCACTGTTTCGTTATCAGCACACTGAGGCGCTAAAAAGACTTGCAGAACAAGAGCCAGCCTGTGTTTCACGGCTGTTTGTTTTGCATCCAAGTACATTTAATTTCTTGAAATTTCTTAAATTAACATGACGTACCTCATTGTAATGTCTTTAGCTGTGCAGTTGGATCGTTGAATCAGCGTATACTGTACACAGCGAGTTCGCCAGTATGAACGCACATTGCGTTTAGAACGACTCGCACACGAATGACTCATTTGAACCGATTCATTTTAACTATTGAACTTTTCAGTCACTAGCGAATATAAGAGATCCTTGAATCATTTAAAGTGAACCACAGAGAATGCAAGATGTGAATGAGCTTTGCTCATTTAGAAAGACTGGTTAATTCAGTTGGCTATTGTGGGCTGAAAAGTAGGTTGAAAATGATAAAAATGCTTTATTTGATAAAAAAAAAACAATAAAAATAAATCATTTTTATCTAATTTTGTTAGAACTTTTAATATATGAAACTCAAAGTCACGATGGTTAAGCCACTTAAAGGTACGGTAGGCCTACGTGTGTGTGTGTGTTCATGTTTGTATATCCCGGTGGGGACCTAAACCTGAATACACACCAACACATGGGGACTCGTGTCACCGTGGGGACCAAAATTGAGGTCCTCATGGGCAAAAAAGCTAATAAATTGTACAGAACAATATTTTTTACAAATCTAAAAATGCAAAAAGTGTTCTATGATCTTTAGGTTTAGGGATAGGGTTAGGGATAGGGGATAGAATATACAGTTTGTACAGTATAAAAACATTACGCCTATGGACTGTCCCCACGGGGATAGTATCAGGATGGCACCACCTCCGCCTCATTTTGAGCCAGGAAAAACCCTGTATATATATATATATATATATATATATATATATTCCCAGTAAAACATATGCTAATATGTTTATTTGTTTTATTATATGATTTATTTATTAAGTTTTCCTAAACAATTATAGAGAAAATTGACATACAAACACCAAACATCAGAAAGGAGAAAAAAATGGACCTGAAAAGAATAAATAAAACACACCCCTAATGAAAAGTTCAGTGCGGTTTACAAAGAAAACTTGCAATGAAACCATGTAATAATACAGTCAAAGCCTTAGTTAGGTGTAGAGTAACATGTTTATTTCTAAATGTATATTCATATATATTTTTATTTTAGGGGAAAAAATAATGACACAAATTTAAAACTGAAATTAAGCATAACAGCTTTAAACACTCTGAGCAATAACATTTTCTCATGCACATAAATTCGCAACGGCAAGCAGGTTACTTAATCCGAATGCTATTACCATAATCATTGTTAACAAAGTATGAAAAGCCCATCTCGCAGCGTTGCTGTGATCTGCCAAAGGCGGTAACAGTGTGTGAGCTCTCAGTCTCAGCTTCTCTGTCACAATCAAATAAGTGTTAAAGGTGCACATTGGTTTAGCGTTTAAGTGGTATATGTGATACCTCAACCCGTGTCTGCCAGGTTTTCATTTTTATTACAGGAGGCCAGTGTGCGCTCTTAACGCGTCAAGCTATTTCCAACTTCAAAGCGATTGCTCGGGCTTTAGACACAACATTGTGTGGCATGAAGCCAATATACTTTGCAATAAGTGGAGTCTTTGAAATGACCCTGAGGGAAAAGAAGAAACGCTGTAACGAATAACGGAAGAGGGGAGAATGAAGAGGTTTAAGGCAGTTTTGGTGTGGAAAATGTGGACAAGCCTTTTGAAAAAGAAATTTCACCCCTTTTTGGAAAAGGACTGCACTAATGAACAGCATGTAAAGGGGAAGCAACTTGTAGGTGTGTGTGTGTGTGTAAACATGCCCTGCATGGCATTCAGGGAGATAAAGGATGAGGGCATTAAAGGCACTATCCTGAACGAGGATCTGAAAGGTAAAAAGCCAAAACTGCTCAGGAACGCCAACATTTGGGATGGTGCATGATAATCAGCTTATAGCCTTTATAAAGAAAAGCAGATAAAGGATGATGGGTCGCATCTGATTACAGACAAGGGACATCAATCTTTGGGTGGGTGAGTTGGGTGTGCAATATAAGGTGTAAAGTAAAGAACTGGCTATGACTATTTAAGACACAAAACTCAGCCAATATAGAACATAGTTCATGTTTAATGTACGGTTATGTGGAAGGCAGTTTTAGACCAATGAGAGTTCACAAATTATGTGGTTATGGCTGATGCCACAGAAATAGAAACATGCCAAAATGTCTTCTCACTTTTTTGTGACCCATCTGCCGGAATATTACATTTTTAGGCTCTTTTTTAGGTTTGCATCAAAGCATAGCATAGCATTATATTTGTGACCCCTGACCACAAAACCAGTAATAAGGGTACATTTCGAAATATCGAAATTGAGATTTGTACATCATGTGAAAGCTTAAAGGGATAGTTCACCCAAAAATGAAATGTCTGTCATCATTTACTTACCCTCAAGTTGTTCCAAACCTGTATAAATGTCTTGTTCTAAAAAACACAAAACAAGATAATGGGAAGAATGTCAGTAACCATCCTCTATTGACTCCCATAGTATTTATTTTCCCTACTATGGCAGTAAATGGGGGATGACATGTGTTTGGTTACTGACAATTTTCCAAATATCTGTCTTTGTGTTCAGCAGAACAAAGACATTTATACAGGTTTTAAACAATCTGAGGATGAGTAAACGATGACAGAATTTTTGTTTTTGGATGAAATATCCCTTTAATAAACAACTTTCCATTAATGTATGGTTTGTTAGGATAGGAGATTATTTTGCCGAAATACAACATTTTGGATATTGAGAAAACCACTTTTAAGTTGTCCATCTGTAGCAATAGATGTAGTAGGCCTTTGCTAAGAATAAACATGATGTTGTTGAGAGTAAATGAACCCGAAAGCATAAATTCTAAGCGTTACATAGATACCAAACTTGAGTGTGTAATTCCCAAAAAGCGAGCAGCAGCGAGTGAAGTTTGTACAGTAGGTGTGTTTTGGTCCAGAGTTTGCTGTATCCACTCACAAATATAAAGTTTTGATAATTTTTCTACCATTAAAATACAAAATATCTTTATGGAACATGATCTTTACTTAGGCCCAATCCCAATTCTATTTTCTACCCCTTCGCCTACCCCTCGCCCCTTGCCCCTTGAAACAAAGTGGCAAGGGGAAGGGTTACAAATTTTCCGCTAAGAAATGGGACACCACTACTACACTGGTATACATCATCATAGTCATTGCTAGCTCCTAACGTTACGTCAGAGGACATGCGCCGATGCACCGGGTATATGACATAAAATAATATCGTGCAATCAGTGCTGTCCGCTAGCACACTTTAGTGATTTTTTGCAAACATTAAAAGAACATCACCATAAATACAAACACAAGATTCAATGTAACATACATAAAATGAAAAATTGTCATAAAAATCCTTATTAATGGCAAAAATTACTTACATTTATGGGTCTGCTTGCTCGAGTGAGCAGCCATGTTGGAAATTTCTCTTAGCCCTTCGTTTGAAGTGAGGTCCCGAAAAATCTTCGTTTGAAGGGCTATCTGGCCCTTCACTTTACCCCTACCCCTCCAACCAAAAGAGGATTGAGACACCCCTACCCCTTCACGTGAACACGCCAAACGGAGGGGTAGGGGTAAGGGCTAGAATTGGAATTGGGCCTTAATATTCTAATGATTTGGGACAAACAATGTTTTATTGGCTACAAATATACACATGCTGCTTATGACCGGTTTTGTGGTCATTTGTCATTGTTAGTTCATGTAAGCTTATGCATGGATTCATGCTTATAAATACAACTTTATTGTGACTTACCACAATACAGCCAAACCACGGTTTTGCTTGGTGGTGCTGTCATTTGTTAGCGAGCAGAAGGCACTTAGCGGGAATGCTCGTATTTAGGAAGTGATTTACCTCATGTTACATGCAAATAAACCAGAAGACAAGCTGTAGGCAAATCCCACATACAGTAGCTGCCTTCCCACACACGCACTGCCCAACAGAGCTCACACCATGGGCAACAATCTGCCTATCCACTCTCCCAACTTCAGTGAGGCGGAGAAAGTTCACATGACATATTAGAAATGAAGTGGGTTGTTTCCTCCTAGAAAACTTGTACGTGTTATTTATAGCCAAGAGAAGACCAATGCGCACTGCCCGAAAAGGAAATAGTCCCGTGTATGTGATGTTACGTAAAACTTCATTGTATTTCTGGACAATGCGAGCTGTTTCTCACGGTTTCTCTCTCTCTGTCTTCTACCATCTAGTCAAACTTGTGAGCGGTATTGAAAGACCCCGCTGACTCTCTTTCATTCTCTTTCTGTATTCAAATGGCCACCCTTTTTCAGTTTTTTCCTTGATAAAATAATTCCTCTCGTGCGCGGCCCTGATATTTGTCAGCTTAAAGGCTGCTGTGGATTCTGTCTGTCAGTTGCCGTGACAGCGGCGCATGCTTATTTGCCCTGCTATTTTGAGCAGTGATTGACAGCCGGACAGGCTTGACATTCTCAAGCGTGCGGCGGAGCCTGTCATTATGCGAACATTAACATTCCGATAAACACATGGTCCTCCATTGAAAAAATAATTACACACCATCATTCTGCTGTCTCGGAGAGGTAAGAATATGCGTATGAGCATGTGCGTCTGTGTTTAGGGTGTGTTTGTGTGCCCATAAGAATGAAGAAGGAAGAATGAGTTCTCTTCAATATCTCGGTTCTGCAGTCTAGACATCAAAAGAAATTCAGAAGATTTAAATGTTGTCTCAAACTGCTCATATTAATTATATAATGTGACTTATAATTAATAGTTTTCTTATTTTATGTGAATTTATTCCTAGAGGAATTCGGAAGAAACGTCAGAGACGAAGCTGATTCGTAAAAAAATCACATCTCTAAATAAATCTTCAGAGCTGTCAGAGAGCAACATCTGAGCCATAAAATTTCCTCTCTGTGTGCGTGGGAGCTTTTTGTTGTTTTGTTTGATTCTTCGTCTCTTAGCCAAGTCTAAGCGCATTTGGGTTTTCCTTCCATATGGATTTATACGGTTAATCATATCTCTCTCCTTTAAGCGTGATTCCATTTGAATGACACGCTTGATAATAACTTCAATTTGTACATTATTTAAAGGACCGTAACCCTGCCTTCGTGACTGATAACTTTAATATCACGAGCCCCCTTTCACCATCTCTCTGAATGCGGATTCGTCTTTCGGTTCCGCTTCCTGCGGTTCTATCTCGGTGGAGGCCGTAAACCCGTCCCAGTGTTTTGCTTTTCAAAGAGAAAGAGCTGTTTTAAAAACGCACAGAGCCGTAGATATAAAATGTAGCGATGCGCGGAGGAGAAGGAAGTAAAAGGTATTCAAAACCAGGAAATAACACAGAGATAGCACGAAAGGACCAATGTGCCGGGGCCTTGGGTAAATGGATTCTCGCAGGCTTCATAAAGGTAATCTCAATGCACGCAGAATGAGTTTAAAGAAGACGCTGCAGCCCATACAGCTAAAATTATATTTCTGTTCCTGGCACTGATATCATTTACAACGGGTAATAATGGACTGAATAAGTTAATGAAGTTTAGAGACTATGAGAGTCATTCAGCATCTTTTTAGAATAAAAGCATTTTTGGTGTCAGCTATTGAACTCGTGTTGAAAATGAATGTATTGGATGAAGCTTCAACAAAATTATGCTAATCGCTTACGATGTTGTATTAGGAGCTTCACAACTCTTTCAGACGAAGTGCCGTCATTCTTTAGTAACTTTTCTATTGTTTTTTATTACTAGGTGAGCATTTGCATTACATTTACGTATATTCATTTTGCAGACAATGCTTTATCGGAAGAATTCCAACCCTGTCTGTGAAAACCAGGCTAAAGTCTGAAAATCAAATTATGAGATAAGCATCAAAGTTTGATTTCAGCCATTCATTTCAATATTTGACGAGACCTTACCCAGTCAATATTAAACACATCAAGATTATATTTTCACAGACTGAACCTTGCATGACCTAGGGTGATTTTATGTATAAAACAGTACATCACAAAAAAACGGGTTTTCACTGTCAGGGTCACATTTTTTCAATATGTGTGTGTAATTCGTGGATATCAAACCCATGACCTTTGCATATTTAGTGCAATGCTACAGTTGAGCTACAAAAATGGATGACCCCACCATGTGTCACAAAGGTTACACGAAAGCCACCGTAAAGCCTCCGCTCAGCATCTTCCACTATAGCTTGTGCGTCTGTCTGCAAGAGAAGACGCTTGACAACAGCTCCGCATCATACTCCATTAGCATCAATGATATACCCTAGAATCAGCAGCACGGCTACCTGTATTGTTTGGCTCTGTGCTGGGAATGAAGTTAACAAAAAGACCAATGCACAACTTGCAAGCCAAGCAGGAGTCAGCTTACAGTTCAAAAAATCTGAAAATAAAAAACAATGCGTTGAAGTAGAACAATATTAAACCTCAGAGGAGAGGCGACTGTTTGCGTTTCTATGTGTATTTTTGTCCTTCTGCTGATAGTCAGCTCTCTTCTTGCTTATATCCCAACAGTCCTCTGAAATCTCTTTCTTCATCTATCCAGGGGTATCCGTCTTTTACCTACAACTCTTTCACATCACAGTAGCGTGAAATACATCGGGCTGACAGGCGGTGTGCTGTCTGGAGGGATCGCTCATGGTGAACTGCTCTTCACAAAGACGGCGTCGCTGAGTGACTGCTCAGTCTTTCAAAGGGTCCATTTTGTGTAAATCAAAGGTGGTGGACACTGTGTTCTCTCTGCGTGGCGTCTGAACGCATGCTGTGTTTTCTTTCGACAAGCGTGGCTGTCATGGCTAAATGTCTAATGGGTGAGGCCACGGCCAATGACGGTGAAAGAGAAGCGAGTGAGATACCCGACACTTTTAGCACCTTTCCCACCAAGCGTTAAAGGTGCAGTGTGTCATTTTGTGTAAGATCTATTGGCAGAAATGCAATATAATATTCATAACTATGTCTTCAGACCTTACATAATGAAGCGTTATGTTTGTATGACCTTAGAATGAGCTATATATCTACATACGCCCTTCTGCAGAGCGCGTTCCGTAAATAAGTTATCTCCTTCAGCAAAGAAGCAAAAATGCATCAACATCTTAGTCCTGTGAGAGCATCAGTAGTGCTCTGAAAAGGGAGGGGTGGAGTGAGCCATTGGTTGCAATTCGCAACCTCACTGCTAGATGGCGCTAAATGTCACATTTACATTTATGCATTTGGCAGACACTTTTATACAAAGCGACATACATTGCATTCTACTATACATTGGCATACAATGGATCTTCAAATTCAACTTCCTGTCACATGCTAGTCTTTATGCCCTGCCTCCATTCTCTCACAGAGAATCTCCTTAAATGCACAAAATGCAAGGCCAGCTGTCACCTCGCCTTTTGTTTTTGTAGAATCGGGAAGTATACAGAGAGTTCATGAGCGCTCGGTGCGTGTCAGCACAAAGCAGCCGTTGATGTGCCCCTCGTGAGCTCTTCTTTTACAGCCTCGCTCTTTAGGGTAGTAAAAGCAGAGGGGCAGAAGCTGAGACGAGAGAGAATGTCCGCTGTTTGTTGATGAGTGTTGTGGGAGATGATGATGGTGTTTGGAAGGACTTGTAATTGACAAAATGAAGCTCAAGCTGATTTAATTAGCAAGAGAGAGAATGAATGCTGAAGAAAGAAAGCTTGAAATCGGTTAAGATAGAATAGCATACACGCTGGCACGGGCTAAAACCAAGCCAGATGTAATTAACCAGTAGGAAATGTCCCAAAAAGAAGCTAAACCTCATTTTGGTGTTTAATAGCTAGTAATTGATTCGTAGCCTTTGAATCCCGCAGGTCCCTTGGGTACCGGCACCCCTAGGAGTTCCAGCAGAGATATTTGCGATTTTGAATCGGATTCCAAGAGTGTGGGTTTGGGTGTGAAGAATAAGCCCTTGAGGGCAATTAAAAAACGTAGAATACTCTTATCAGCGATCTTTTATTAGTTTACGGTCCCAGTTCCGCAGACGTGTTGTTTGAAACATACCCAATTAAAGAGCCTGAAGATCACAGAAAAATACATTCAACACCTTTGGCAAAGGAGCCAAACCTGGCTGTGTTCTTACGCACCTCTCCTGCAGTACTGTGACCTGGATTACTGAGCTGGCAGTTAGATAGAATGACTCCGTCTGCCAAACGCTGCGCCTGTGTGTGCTTATATATATAGTCTGTCTGTTCCCAAATTACCCATACCGGGCCTCCCCTGGGCCCGGCTCTTCATCTCCCATTTTCTCACAGGTAGGCCATTGACCTTTCGGAGGCATCTACCCCGCATGTCCTTTCGGAGGTGCCGAATTCTGACCTTTCGGGGCCTTTTAGCCGCAGCAGGTAATCAATTAGTGCCCAGCTAGATTATCAGAGCGAAAGGTGAACTGCAGAGAGTCAGAGGTCCTGTAAATGTTTCCACTTTAATCATTAGCTCACACTTCAACAGTGCCATTGTGGTTTCAGGCAGTAGGAAAGTGTCCTTGTAAATTTACAGTAAAGCTAGAGTTTAACCAGAAATTACAATTTGGTTCGTTTTCTCACCCTGCATGCTGTTGTTTCATGCCAAGCAAAATGTCAGAAATGATCTTTTTCATACAGTGAAAGTGAACAGATGACGTCTAAACAACTCGTCGAAATTACAAGGTTCTATCTGCATTCTGAGCAGTTTTGAGATATTGAGCTTCAGAGTTGTTGGACTCTGTAGTTAAAACCTTTTTGTACATCCAAAAATGTACAAAACATAACATAATGTAAATAAGTTGTCACATAATAAGAATATAATTTTGAAAAAAAAAAGTCTGGTAGAACCTTATACAGTACTTCTAAGGCGACGAATTACAGTCCCAGTCAAAAGTAATGTCCAACTTTGGTCACTTGACATCTTTGTTTTTTTAATGCAAATATGCTATTAAAGATGTATTAAAATCTTTGTATTCATGTTGCATACTATTAACTGAAGCTCAACTTTAAGAATAATTTAAGGAGGCTTGGCAAAAAAATAAAATAAATAAATAAATAAGAATAGTTTATACAGACTAGCTCAGGGGAATGACTACCTAAGAATGACTAAGGCCAAGGCAAGTGATGAGGAGAAGACAGCGTGCTTCTATCCACATTGTTGACTACGAGAATATAAGAAACTGACCTCTGAGCCCAAAGCTTTTGATGCCAGGCAATGACTTTCAACCCTGAGCCATTCTAATGCACTGAGAGACAGATTTCACCCTAATTGCTACAAATCACTTTCATAAGGGTTCTGCGTGTGTTTGTGTCATTGTGTGAGTTCAGCGAATGACTCATTCAGTTGCATGTTTTGGCAGAGGGCTCTATAAAAGCCAAGCCATTTTCAGTTTCTATTCTTATTTTCTGGATCACAGGGCAGGAATCGAAAGAGCAGCCGTCTACAGATTCACACACAAACGTACACAGTACAACTAGACACATTCCATCCATTTTCCATTTGGCTACTTTTCTACATGCTCTGACAGGTACACACAATGACTAGAATAGTGTGGTAATCGCACATGAAACAAAAAGATCTAGTCCTGGATGTTGTTCGGTTAATACGATGTTCCGGGTGCTAAACACAATACAGTAACTATAACCTGATCATAACACGCATTCATCTAGCTACTGTATGGATATCACAGTATCAACAGGATAATGTTTTCATGACAGGCATCTTCTGTGTCTTCTAGCAGAAAGAGGATTTTTGTAAAAAGTATATCTAAAAGCTTAGTTAAAGCTGCAATCTGTAACTTTTGCCTCTATAGCGCCATCTGTTTGAAACAGGAATGTTAGTACTTAACTGCAACATGCATACATGACTAAGTGTAATCCACTTTTAAATGACATTAAAGGTGTGATGAACTGGGCTTGTTTATTGTTTAATACTGTTTTATGAGGTCTACATATGACGTTAGCGTGATTTTTACATTCAAAAACAGCAAAATCAATAAGTAATAGGCTATTTTCTACCCGGGTTTTGAGGCCATCTCGTTAAACGCTCGGTTTTAATGGGCACGCCGCATTGAAGACTTGGAAGAAAACGCCCACTGCTTTGATTGGATAGCAGTTTGCGTAGTTAAAGCCTTCTGTGAATTTGGTTCGAGACGTAACGTTAGGTTACACATTAGCACCATTCACAGTTTTCGCAGGGCATTAGTATTATCTGGAGACCTCCTGTGATTTATAAATGACCTCCCCACATCAGTATTTCATGTGACGCATTCGCACGGGATGATTTTACTCAAATTTACTGACTTATTTCCCCGGATGTGATGGCAAGGCTTTGCGTATAGTTTGTATAGCCTATAGTTGTATCGCGTTTAATGATATATGACCGTACCTGTCGGCATATGAGACCCGTGAACGCGAACCAGACAAAAGATCACCGCGATCGCAGGTCTCAAATGTTACGAGAGTTTCCATGATAAATAAACAAACGGGAGACTCCCGGTAACTTATGGATATCACCCAGCACCCGAAATAATACCAAAACACTTAAAAACATCCTCCATTATTCGCAAACGGTGGATAAAACCTTGAAAAATGATATATGAGCCCGCCAAATCACAGAGATCCCAATTCGCACGGGCTTAAGATCACAGACAACCACTGCAATTAATACAAATGACTAGAGGTCCCCAGGTAATACTACTCTCGTGCGAATAGTGCTCAGGGCACATCAAGCGATCTCTAACAAAGCAATAGTGACGCAGAGTACAAATATGTTTTACTCACATAAGATTGCTGCGCCATTCCTATCGGATCCAATATTGACGGCACAGCACTGCTTTTTCATTTTAGACTCTCCACAAATCCAGCGTCGACCTGTGCCTTGTTCACGAAGGGATCCTCGGAGAAATGAAAAGAACAAACGCTCCATGTTTTTCCCACATGAGCTGGAACGTCTTTAAAAATAAACTTTAACCCCGCATTCCTAATATCGGAATCCGAAGGAAGGTTATGCAGCGACTGTATTCTTCCACAACCAGGGACGGCACAATATTTAGCTATCTTTAACGGCATGTTTGTTTATTACCTGCTCGCTCTATCTGGTTCCGGGCCACTTGTGTTACTTCAGAATTGTCATGCGCGAACCAGTGGGCGGGGCTAGAGACGTAGTCGTTGATATTCTGTGGAGGCAGTGTTCAACCTATCAATGTCGTCATAGATATGGTGCATTCCAGAACCTGGCGTTCGCTGAGCCTGGTGTCAATAACAGTTGTAATCTCAGTAACAAGGGCGTTTTCAGTTCTGACACTTACAGGATGTTCGCTTGAATACGAGCGATGAATTACAGGATGTTCGCTTTAGAATCCCTCTAAAGCTCGAGTTAAAATTGTGATTTTAATTCATGCCTCCTTTAAAATATTCTCAGAAGATTTCATTAGCTAGTTGTTTGTGTTTTATCTGCCTCTGCACATCTCTTTTTAGCAATTTTTTCAATATGTTTGCTGGTTAACTGATGTGTACATGATAGGGCATTTGTTGGGTATTGATTTGGCTGATGGCACACTACACCTTTGGAATGATGAAGCAGAGAAACTCATCGATACATTGATAACAGGCACGCTGAGCAGAGCCCAGTGATTCAGTCTGGATCGCCTGTATACACATTTCTTCACCATGATATTGATCGGTCTCTCCTCGAACACGGACCTCAGAGATTCAAGGTTTTGCCCACACACATGTGAAGAAATATTTCAAAGCCGTATGCAGTATGTGAAAGACCGCTTCACTGCTTCTAATTCGGGTACAGTGTTTAGCAGCTTTCCAGTGGCTCGACTGGTTTTAAACTGGTCTGGTTTTGTGTTTTTCTAGTTATATGGTCTAGTATTTCTTAAATGGAGCTTTATGGACAACTGAGACAGTAGTGCTTTGCTAAACCAACCTCTCGTTTCTTAAAAAAAATCTGTTATTTTTAATTTAATAATATTAATATTAATAAACTTTGCATTTTGAATATTTTATAATGCCAAAGTGTTTGTCTAAATGCTTATGTTTATCATTTTTAAAAATGTATAGCCCCCTTAAAAAGCTTCTATTGGGATTTGTCTGCTTTTTGTTAGTGGCTATAGAGTATAGCAACAGTAACTCTTGAAACAGTAACCAGAAAACCAAATTGACTCTAGATGATCGAATAATCATGAGCAGCTTGTAGCTTGGAAATGTACAGTTTTTGAAAAATCTCCCCCAAACACCAGGGAAAGGTTAGTGGGTCTCTTATTTTCTCCCTGCGTGTCTATAGTTAGCATCCCTCTCTTACCTTTTTCTTAAGCCTGTTCGCGTTCTCACTCCATCAGTGTGATGAATCTGCCCGGCTTCTCAAGGAGACCATGACCACCTTCACAGGCGCATGCAGATGGTTTAACTGCAGTGGGCTGTTTGTGGTTTTTTAGGGTGATGTGTTCTGACAGGTTGATTAAAGCCGGTTGGAAGATCTACTGCTACTGTCACTCAAATCTTTGACATTTCTGAGATGGAGGGGTCAGGAACAAAGAGATGAGGGTGAGGGTAGGGAGGGCTTACCAAATACAACTATACTGGGATGTAGGGACAATCTATAAAAGGAGAGGTGGAACTTTTACTAACTTTTAGGAATAGTTTACTCAAACTAAAAATCGTTCAAAACCTTTATATGACTCTTTTTTTCTGTGGCACACAAAATAAGATATTTTGAGAAATGTCTCTGTGGTTTTGTGTCCACACAATGGAAGTCAATGGGTGCCAGTGTCGTTTGCTTACAAACGTTCTTCGAAATGTCTTTTGTGATTGGGTGACTGGCAGGCGAGCGTAAGCCATAATTGCGATCGCAATTTCTTCATCTAAGAAATGTCTCAAATTAGGGTTGCCGTATTAGTTGCTATTCCGCTCAGAATAAAGGACTCAAGAAAAAAAAAGATTTAAAATAAAGTTGTTTTAAAGTGCAATTGACCATATGACCAAGTACCTTGAGGTTGTTTTAAATTAGAATCTCTATGTTGAATATGTGAAACCACAATATTTTAATTGTTGACTCTCTGCCCTTCAGTGATCAAAACAATGCCGACAGTTCTGTCCAGATTGGTCCAGTTTAGTAGGTCAGCTCTTATATCTCGGTTAAAATAACTTCTTAATAACTATCTTATTTCAGAGAGTTCATCTAAAGGGCGGCTTCACTCCTGTATCCAATTACTGAACAAACTAAATTTGTCAGCACAATGCAAACTGCATTTCGATGGCTGCTGTGTTGCGGCTGAAAGGCTAATTTGTTGTCGATTACAGCGGGGTGATGTGTGGGTCTTGTGGTGGTTGACCTTGTCTGTAATGATCGTCTCTCTTCGACCACTTTCAACCACAACTATGCTGTATAGATCCATACTTTCACTTCTAAGGAAGCGTGTTTTTGTGTGTGTGCAGCCTTACAATGTTCAAAAGATTTGATTAAGTTCCTTCTATGGTAAGAGTTTTCGGTCAATCCACAATTTTGTATGTGTCATACCTTAAATGCAACACATTGTCACTTCATGTGACATGAATCATCGTGACTGCAGATTCATCATTTAGGAACCACTATCTGGTCGGATAATAAAGCTTTGTTTCTTTTTACACCCACAACCCTTCCCTCCCACTTGACCAATTGTTTTGTTAAGACTGCAGTCCAGGATACAAGATGTGGCTTTAAAATCCTCAATATAACTTCTAAAGAATGAGCCCAATTAAAAGTGACAAAGCAGCTTGTTTTATAGCTCGTAATGACCTGTTTATGAGCCAAGTAAATTTAGGCACGAAACTGCGACAACACTAGATCCACATAAAGCAACAACTGCTTCAGGAAGTTTTGAGTGTGATAACTGCTTTAATGTGCAGGAGCGAATTCAGAAAATTATTGTTCTATTTAAATACACAACAAAATATCACAGGAATGCGTAACTAATTCGTAAACCTCCGATGTATCATTTGTATGAATTTGCACGATCTTATCCGTACGTATTAGTACGATTTGCTTTCACGTCTGTAACAGTAGGTTTAGGGGTGGGGTCAGGGGAGGGGCCGCAGTGATGTTTTTATCTAATTATTTTTTTAATTGTTAATTAATTGTTTTTTTTATGTTTCTCATCATATGAATTAGCCACCTCATAAAATTGTTACGAATTCTCGTAAGATCAGGTTGGAATGAAGCAGCTCACGATGCCTAGACGAAACCTTTTGTTTTCACGTTTCACATTTTTTTAGGGATGTAACAATTCACTGTGAGCCAGTTGAAAATCGAATGTAATATGTTACGATTCAAGGCGGTTTTGAACCGCAGGGGCCGGTGTGTTTACTGCAAACGTGGATGCTGATATTTCTTAAAAAAAAAAAAAAAAAGAGGTTTGTCTCAACTCGTTTTGAAAAAAAAAACGTGGAAAATTTGTAACGTGAGATCAGTACTGTAAATCGTATAGCGTCGTGAGCTGAGTGAATCGTTACATCCCCACTTTTTTTTTAAACAAGAAACATGGATATAGGGTTGGGAATCGAAAATCAACTCCAATTTGGAATCGGAATCGAAAGGCTAGGAATCGGATCGGAAACAAAAGAAATAGGAATCGGATACTTGAGGTTAAAATTCCTCATCAATTCCTGTGTGCATATTTTCAGAAAACTACACGCGTTGCGTGATCTGCTGATACTGTATCTCAATTAAAGCCCTTATGAAAATTAACAATATTTTTATTATAGTAAGCATAGTTTAACTATAGTATTTGCATTAAAAAGCACAGGAACCACAAATTAACCTAGTTTCATTACTACAGTTTAACCATGATGTAGTTCAGCTATGGAAGTACAGATTGTAATAAATCAGAAAAATCATGGTTCTATGTGTATATATTCACAAAACAGTGCTCATAAATATATATACAGTTTGCAAACAAGTCAAAAAGCAGGCTAAATAACCATACAGGTTGATATCTAAATGTTTTACTTCAACTGTGGAATCGAAACTGGGAATCGATAAGAATAGAAATCGATAAGCAGACTCGGAATTGATCAAATTCAAACGATTCCCAGCCATACAGTACATGGATATCAAGAAAACACATGTGGGTCATAATATGAACAACAAATAGCCAAAGTTACGAGGGAATTCCTTACTAACTCCAGAAATTTGTGTGATTTTAGTTTATTGAGCCCAGTGGGGTCTATAGTGAGTCCATAGACATTTTTTCATTGAATTTATTGACTTTTCTTGAAGTCAACCTAAACCTTATTGAGCACCTTGAGGACAAGTTGGAACACAGAGCAAGTTCCAACATCGTTTTCTGTGGGCAAATCCCTCCAGCTATGTTCCAACATCTATTGAAAAGCCTTTCTTTAAGAGTGAAATCTGTAATATCAGCCCAGGGAGAGATCAGTGCCAATAGTTTTGAAATGAAACATTCAACAAGCACATATGGGCAGGTGTCTACAGTACAGTATACACTTTTGCCTGTGTATTGTATTTAAAAGTTAGTGAACGTCCCAGATGGCAAAGTCTGTGCCCACAATTCGTATGGCACAGTGGGATTCTCTCATATGATTTGGCTTTCCCCAGGTATCACATCCCAAACGCATGTCTGCATACACACAGAATCTCTCGCAGAACTGCGAACTGCTTAGAATCGCAGTGCCCCTCAAATTCTGAGATACAACAAAGACTTTGTTAAATAAATCAAATCTGCAAATAAAAAGTAAAGAACGCTGGGAAAATGGTGCGTAGTGAGGTGTATATTGCATGCATAAATCAAAGAGATAGATCCCATGCCACTTCATCATTCATTTAACATATGGTACACCAAAAACAGAGACATGAAAGATTTCTTGGAGATGTAAGCACACAGACGTAAGGCCCTGTAACTTTTTCTTGCTTTCTGAGGGATTTAAACTTGTATTCGCATCGGTTCGTACTTTCGTTAATGTTGTTTTTCTGGGTTTCTATTTTCATGCTCTCCGCCTGAGCTGGGCCAAACGCACAGCGCTCCATACTGAAGAAGGAAATCCCTGAAACTCTATGGAGAGGAAAGAGAAAGCGGGATTAAGGCTTCTATGCTCAATTCTTCCTTCTAGTCTTAAACAGACATCTCCTGGTTGCTGCAGTGCGGTTAGGGATTGGGGCAGAACTGCTGCTAGATTTCCATGTATTAGTCCGGGAGATATTTTTTTCATTACTCTTTGACTCAAAGGGGGAGTTGAGGTACGAGGGAATGTCTCCCCGTCGAAAAAAAGCCTTAGGTCGGCTTATCGGGGCAAACAGCTGCGGAGAGCTCACGGGACCTCATCAACCAGCTCTGGGAGAGGCCTGCCTGGTGGCGCAACGCCATCACCACGTAACATCCACCTTTCCAAAATCACCCCCGCTCACGGGCCCAGGGACACGCAACCCAATTACCTGACCAAAAAAAAGCCTCGAAGAAAACCGCCGTGCCGGAACCCACATTTATTTATTAATATCGGTTTATAAATTTGCTTGCGTTTTAAAAGATGGCACGGCAGAAATGTGTCAGTTGTACAGTGGGAGGTAGTGCACAGTGGCAGGAGATATGGAAGGAGTTTGCGCTGTCACATGCTTCTTGAAATAGCTTTGGCAGATGAAATATATGATGGCTTGGAGTGTGAATGCCGTAGGGGATACATTATGATTAGAGGGAGAAGATCTCATGCGAATTTGGAGCCGCGAGGCTGAAAAACAGGATTTCGTGCATGGCGGTGTGTGCCGCGTGATTGTGTGCGTGTCTGCGTGCGTGTCCTTTCGAAGTCGCCCTCTATCATTCTTTAGAAATAGGGTGCAGAGAATCAAATCAGTTTCACAGGGTCTCTGCGTCGCGAGCTGCTAGTGACGGAAGATGAGAAAATTGGCCGGTTCTGGACCTTTAGAAGTTCAAAGATTCCCTCGCTTATTTTGACCATCGCCTTGATATCCTGTTTTAATCAGGACATCAAACGAGTGAGCTGATTAGCTTTCTGATCACATTTCAAGGCAGATTTGTTTGGCGGTAGGCGCGCATAATCGTCCCTCTTTTCAACACACACACATTTACACATCTCTGTACATAACCATAAGAAAAACTATTTACACACAAAAAATCTGCCAGTTGGTCTTGTGGACTAAATTTGAGACATGATTCACTGATTCTAACTTTCAAATCAAATATAATCCATTTTATTAATACATTCGTTTATTTATTTCTTAAATAAATAACAGCATCGATGTTTGAAACATCAAGTGAGTGTCTAGAATATTTTTCTTTAACCATAAAGCAACAAATGTCCTTAATGTTAGACAAGCTTATGATTTTTATCCGAGGTTTAACCCTCCTGTTATGCGCAAATTTAAGCAATGATTTAATGTGTGGGGTTATATTGACACCGCAAATGTTTTGATATATTATCAATTACTCAAATTGCTTTTTTTTTAACTCAAACTTTACCTACCTATTTGAAATACAATTTTAGGACAAAACATATCTTTTTAAGTTGTTTCTATTTAATTTGCTGAGTTTTCTGAATTGAGTTCCATAGAATTGATTCTCATAGATTATTGTGAAGTGATGTATGTAATGTAAATTGTGGTTGTGATGATTATTTGTATCGTTTGTGTGTTTGAACATTTTGTCTAAAGACAATTTTCTACCCTACTTGGGATAGACAATGAAGCTTTATGAATTTGAATTTAAATAGATGCTTCGAATTCTTAAAATACTTCACACTATTCAAGCTTTAGTTCCCGAAGGCGTGGGAAAATAATATATGTTAACTTATATTCATGTTTTTATCATATGAATGTATTTTTATGCTGACTACTTTCATGACTCTGGGTTCTAGGTTCTATTTTCATCACTTTTCTGGTGTAAAAATTGCAAACATAACTGGAGGGTTAAACATACATAGCCTACATGTGTGGAAGGGAAAGAAAAAAATAATAATAATTGATTACAACTGAGGCGCATTTTACAACATGTTTTATTTATTGTGCTAAGTGTGTAAAAAATAAAGCACTCGCAATTACATTTATATGTTGCTCCTGTGTATTTATGCTTCTCTAATAGGTGCTAATTGTGGATATGAATGAAGTTTTTTTTCTCTCATTGTACTTGATAGAAAAACGGCAGATCCTCAGATGCCTTTTAATTAAAATGGAAGAGGAATCAAGAAAATCTTTTCCCATTAAGCCACTGAATGCGAGTAATTTGCCCAGAGATTGCGACATACTGAATAATAGTACTAGTGCAATTTCTGAACACCAGCTTCCCGCATTGTTATTGAACAGGACATTCACAGGAGGCTTTTTATCACAGAATGGCTGTTAAAACATTAGTGTTTACAGTGAAGGACTGATGTGTGAAAAGACTCTCTTAGACGTCCTGAAGCTCATGAAGATGAGGAGGAGTAGGATTTGAGAAGGTTGCTGGGAAGGAGGTGTCAGGTTTGATTTATTAAGCATAGCTGTTTCTCTGACTCCTGCTAACTTGTCAGTCGCCACATAATGGATGGCACACACACCTCACTGCGCAGTGATTGGCTTTTTTCCCCTGGACATGGAGAGCAAGGTGTACCGCTCCAACCCCTATCTATTCTCTATTTTTAATTAATTCATTATTCACGCACGCCCCCTGTTTGAACCTTGGATGGGATGGTGCTTGATAAAAGATCTTGAGTGCTGTTGCCTCAAGTACTTTCTTTTTGTCTCTCATGTATCTCAGCACAACTTCTCTCAACTTCAGGTTTTATATATTGCTGATTTCATCAACTAACCGAACCAGGTTTACAGACAAAACCACTTTTTGCTGGTCCACCCAGCTTGAAACAGGATAAAAATGTCGTCATCACGATTGCTGTCTTTTGTTGTTCTACATGTGTGCAGGCATATCAAGTTTTTGTCTTCTCTCGGAAATTCTTTGTAATTGCATAATATCGCTTAGAGGGACGGGATCTGTACTGATGCAGAAACTGATAAAGTGAAGTGGTAGCAAAAGTAAAAGACATAGAAATTGACTGTTTTAAAATTGCTCATGTCAGAAGAAAAGACTGCACGTGCAGAGAGAGAGAGAGAGAGAGAGAGAGAGAGAGAGAGAGAGAGAGAGAGAGAGAGAGAGAGAGGGAGAGAGAGACGGTACATCCTGCAAGAGCGACAAGACCCAACTGACATCCCAAGAGATCTATTTAACATCACTCATCTCTCAGATTATACCCTTCAGAGAGTCGAACTATAAGTGAAGGACTAGTGTCTGTTCATCTGAGAGCCCTGCTGTGTTTCATCAGAATAAAATATCAGGTGACTTACTTGCTTTTAAAACTGTAGCCTGCCAAACTACAAGCAATGATCAAGCTACTTTTTTTAAGTAGGTAGCTACAACACAAGCTATCACACCTACCAAAAAGAATTTAAATCTTATTTTTTCCACTATTGGATTATATAGTGCTACTATACACATCATTTGGCAGTTGCGACACTATTTCTATTTTATATTTTATATTTTAATTCAATATTTCGTTTTATAAATGAAAACGAGCCTTCTGCACATTGACTGTGTTTATTTTAGTTTTCTTTTTTGTAATTTTGTTATGAACATTTTTTTTTTTTTTTTAAATATATTGCCACGGACCACTTTGGAATACGTAACAATGCTGGTCCAACGCTGGTCTAGAAGAACTTCTTCAGTTTTTTGACACTACACAAATACACAAGAAAATACATTTATAACCAAATCAAAATGTTAAACGAATATCTTTAAGATTTATTTATATATGTAAGATTAACATAATAGTATGAAATAAATAAAAATGTAACCGGAACTGCTTTTGGACCAGTGTTTACATCTTGCGAAGTGGTCTATAGACCATTTTGCAATATGTAAACAACACTGGTCCAGAAGCACTTCTGGTTAAGTTACTTGATTATCATTGTTTATTTCACATTTATAATTAATTCTTAAAGAATTTGATTAATTTCTAAGAAACTTGATTCTGATTTAAATATTCTCTTGGTTGTATTTAATTTAACATTTGTGTGGTGTTAAAAACTGCTTTGGACCAATGTTGTTGACATCCTGCAAAATGGTCCATATACATGTAAGTGCAAGCTATATTTATTTCAGTTTTAGTTTTTATTCTCAGGTAATCATTTTTGTTATTAAATGTTTTAATATTAATTGTTTCAAAAGTTTTAGTTTAAGTAAACTATAATAACCTTGGTCCAAACGAACCAATTCACTAGGATGACTCTCACTGTCTGTATCAGACAGAGAATAAGAAAGTTTAGCCATTCACTCCCCAACTCTACATTTGGGTCATGTGAATTGATAAAGTTCTCATTCTTCTGCCATAACTCTGCCTCGATCACATGACTACCAACACAAGAGGTAATAACAGTGAGTCTAAGAGAGAAAGACATTTAACCAGACATGTTAGCTGATGTTGCGTAGTTAAGACGTTTGACGTCGCCGCTCCAGATTTGAGACTGATGATGCTTGACACAACAGCAGATTTCAGGAAAGGTTTACCCACTAAGGCAGCAGCAGTGTGGCTCGCCCGAGGGTCAGACCTTCCCTGCTACCCCACTCATCTCCCCATGTCACACGAAATTTAGACCGCCTTCCTCTGAATGAGAGCTGACAGGATACAGAGATGTTAGCACAGCATGCTAACTTATTGTTCAGCTATGACCTGCCCTCTGGGTAACAAACCCTTCCATGGGTTGAACTTGGGTTGATGGTATAGCTGCTTTGGAAACCTGGTAGCTAGCCTTTAGCTGGTAGACCACCTTGGATAACGAAATAAGGTGCCCGGTGGTAATGCCAGCTTATGTTGGTCAAGCTGAGTTTTGGAGCATGTTTTTAAATACAGCACGCAACCTAAATGGTGTTTTTTAGCAGAGGTGTGTGATTAAAAACCGGTGAAATTCAAACAGAGCTTCTTTTCTCACTCGCGTTACTCATTAGCCTCACAGAATGAGAGCAAATGTGCCATTAATCGCTCATTAGGCCTGATCTGAAAACATTTTAGAAGTTTTCAAAGTACAGTTTAATGGTGCTTTCGGGGGTTTGCATGCTTTTCTTGTTGGAGATCATCTCAAAATAAATGCTTTGAAATTGCCGTACATATATTTACATACATAAATTATTTTACCGTTTCAGATGAGACACTTTCAAGTAATATGTTTACATGAATTTGCATATCATAGACACTTTTATACAATAAACATTTTATTAGTGTTATTAGTATTTTATTAGTCTATTTTCCAGGAATCAAAGCTGCTACCTTGCTCGGCTTCTTTACATTTACATTGGCTGCAACCTTCATCTGGTCAATACACCTGTGTGTGTGTTGTGCGGCTGAATAGAGAATAAAAACGTTCAGTATGTGAAACTTCTGTCTTAAAACTGACCGAGACTGCCAGTGATTTACGGGCTCAGTAAATCTCATCACTTCCCGGTTGTTTTTGCACTTTGGGCAGGTCTGAGTGGCATTTGAAAACATCAGACTGTTAAAATGTGGCAGGTATTGTTTATGCGCAGGTCCAGGAAGATTGAGAGTTTAAGAGTGGTAAGAAGAGAAAAGTGAAGAGAAGGGTTTTTGCGGGAGAGTCTTATCGATTTGAATAAGCCAACCCGTGAGCTAATGGGGTGCGTCATTTTGTTTTCCTCTGCTGTGCCGACAATCCACCACCTGTCCGTCAGCCGGAGAGCACGGCCGTGCGCCATTGTTTGTGTGATTTATAGAGAGCTTCACAGAGGGTGCACTTTGTCATTCACAAGCGTCCGAAGATCACAATCTCAAACTGCTAAAGCAATCCGAATGGAGAAGTGTAGGACGGGGACGGAAGGAACGACAAATATTTTTTTCACCTTGATGTTGTTCCAAACCACTATGAGTTATTTGTTCTCTGTATAAAAAGGCTCAAATTAAAACTTAAATTCCACTTTTCTACTTAAATTTGTGTTGGAATTGTCCTGTTATGTGAGAAACAGTACATTTTAGCCCTGGAAAAATTTAAGAGACCAATCCAAAAACAATCTGTTTATATGAACTGACTCTAGGTATGTGTTTTAAGTACAATCATCATTTCATTGTAATTTTTGTTTAGTTCTGTAAACTAGTGACAACATTTCTCTCCAATTTCAAATGATAATTTTGTTTTTATTTGCATTTATTTGCAAACTTGACACAAAACAAAAAAAAGCATTAACCCTGTAAATGTCAAAAAACCTGAAAAAAAGCAATGCATTGTTTGCAGATCTTGAAAACTGCAAAGAAAACTAGTTCATACACAGTTAAAAAATGAATGTATGATGTATCAAGTCAGATTTTTTTATATAAAAAATCTTTTAGTCTTTCACATTGCTGTTGGGTGACTTTTTCACTCCCGAAGTTTATGTTGAAATTCACTGCACCGAAATTGCCACAATACATGTTTGCGCACAAATTGTATAGACAACTTTTCATGTTTTATAGTCATTCTGTTTGATTCTTTTTTGCATTAGTGGAAGAAAGCATAATGAGTCTCATTGGCATGGCATGATGGAAAATGTGTGACAGTATCTTCAGTTTTTGGTGAACAAACTCTTCAAAGATTGAATACAATCCATGTGGCGCACACCGGAGAACTTGATGCGATTTCTCCCATAATACTCCTGTTCTACAGAGCAGCCTTCAAAAGCATCACTGTTCAGTTTCCTGCAGCATCTTCCCACTCCAAAACCAGGTAGCAGAGATCCGGTCAGCTGTCACCTACCATCCATCTAGAAGCTTTATAAACTTGGAGCCTGAAGCGGAGCTGGTGAGATTGCTTGTGACTCGACCCTCCTTAGACGTCACCACTCAGCACTGGAACATCCCGTCACGATGACAGCTTCTGTCCCGAGGCCATCCGCCCTCTTGGTGTCAGGCCTGATGGAACGCTCACAAATTCCGTACAACATGTGCAATTAGGTTTATTATTTGTAACTGATGATGATTTGATTGCACTGTTCTGCTTTGTTGTATGTATATGAAGCCTGAAATGAGCAGAATTATTTTTTGCGTAAATCATTTGTAAAACCATCTCATACAGCCGTTGAATGGTCAAAAAATGTACACACAATATCATTCTCCTTATCTTTTAATACTATATAAGCTTGCCTTAAACTTGCCCATTAATAAGTCCATTTAATCTTAAATTACCAAATGAAGTGATTCTAATTCTGACAAAACCAACAACTCACCAGAGGCAACATTAAGCTTTACCTTCTCTCAATGCGATTCTCTCAATTCTCTCAAAAACTCAATGCGAATGCAAATGTTCTCCGGAAGCGCAGTGAGCGATGCGTCCAATTTTTATGCATTTCTCCTCCTGTCAAGCCCCAGGTGAACCACACACACACACAAACTGGCTGCCAGTGCAAAAGGGTGTAAGCGTGGGCGTCTGGAAGAGGTGCCAACAGATGCTACAGCCTCACACATTCGAATCATCCATCTTGCTTTTTTTATTGCCATCTCTCGCACTTCTCAGCGACCCACCACAATCCTTCTATGAGCAAGAAACCCCTCAGAACACACCTGTTAACTCACTGAGCTTTATCCTGTCAGATTGAATACCGTTTCTACTGTAGGTTGTATCCGGTCTAGGTGATGGGTTGGTTTATCACTGACCAGGACTGTATAAGTGCCGAATACAGTAGGGTTTCAACATCCACATGCAGGACATGGACCAACTGGACTGATTTGCTCAACACAAGCAGCTCAGAATGGGGCAAGTTGTCACAGAGGGATGTTGTCAACTGTATCGTTTTAAATACTACTAGATGTGTACTTTTGTTTATTTTAAAAGACTTTAAAACCAGGATTTTACAAAATGTCCCGACACATTCAAAGAAGAAATAAACAATCTTGACAAATATAAATTTATAAAGGGTGTTTGTAGTGGGTTAGTGTGCACCGGACTGCATTTTATGTGAATTGAAAGACCACAATTGCACAAATGTTACTGAGTTTACCACATAACAGAAAACAGAATCTCAACAAACAAACAAACAAACAAATAAATAAATAAATAAAGTGCTTTCTTTTTTCTATACAAGGTATTAACTATAGAGAAGGTCTGCTGTAGCTTTAAGCTCATCTCTTTTCTAGCCATCGTTATATATGTGTTTTTCATTTGATTCTGAAAATATTAGATTTTGAGCTGTTTTGTAGTAAATTATGGTGCATTACAACACATTTGTTATTCATTTCTAGTTGTAGCACCACAGACGTCCACTAGATGGCCAATTATGTGCAAATCAACCCGAGAAACCCATTAAATTGAGGAGTGAGGAGAAAGGTGACCACTAAAACAGCAGTTCTAATTTACCCTTACATTTCTAATTTGCTCTTTGGCAAACCGTATCAGGGATTTGGGAAATACTGCAGTCATTTATGCCTCCAGGTGTTGTTAGAAAAAATTACAGACTGCATGAATCTCAACTAATGGGCATTGCAGTGTTATTCATTTGTGGCATAGCTTACCATTACACAGTAGTGAAAAATACATTCATGAGATTTCATTTGAAAGGACGAATTTGGTTTGATACGACTCGCTTTTACCACTCACTGACTTAGTATTTACTCACAGGCGGCTATTTAATGATCAGGAGCCAGCCGGGTGCTTCCCAAGCAAATGAGACGTTCCCATGAGGCCGGGTTCCAAACCTGTCTGGATCCATTTGTCCAGGAACATGTGTTTTGTGTCACCCCATTGCATGCCCCGTTAAACCATTACAGGAACAGCTTCACAACCAATGCCAACACCTCTCGCGTGGGGACGGTAACTGACAATATTGTGTGATAATGGCATTTCCTTTCGGTACCCGAACTGCCCTAATGCTTTATGTTGAAGGTGACGTTAGGTTGATTGCTCTGGGATGTGAGTCCGTCCACAGGTGTGCAAGTGTGGGGGAACAGTCTTTGAGATGTGAAGCACCGGAGACAGGTGAGAATGGCTATGCGGGATGGAAGGGCCAGATTGTTTACATGCTTTTCTTCATACTCCCATGAGGCTTTGCGGCCAGACACGGCTGAGTGTTCCATTAGCACAGAGCCATGCCATGACACAGGCGCGCTGATCAAAATAACACTTATTAATCAGGAAAGATAACACACGTCGTCCTTGAAAATGTCTTGCTTTTCGCTCCTCTTTTTTATATTTTTTTCCTCCTCTTGTGCTCCCTCTCCTTGTTCTAATATAGTGCAATATTTCATCCAGGTAATTCACCACCTGCCCTCTTTCCAATACTTACTGGGTTTGTCTCTCTCACCCCCCTCCCTCACTCACACACTTATAAAGGTGCATGATCGACTTTCCCTGTTGATTTGCTCTCTTGCCTTCGACCTCTGTATGCCATTAGAAGAACCGTAGCTTCATCATTTCCACTGTGGCTTGGACTGGCCTGGTTTCGAAGCCAACCTATAAGAACACATGAAACTGAGATGACAAAGATTGGGTGTGTCACATGCGTCTTATGTTATTATTTAAAGCTGTGATTATTTTCTTTGTTAACTTTTATTGTGTTTGCAACACACAAGGTTGTGGTGAACACACACTGTTCAATTGTATAGTTTAAATGCACTGTTTGTCGCTTATGATAAAAGCATTCGGCAAAATGCATACATTTAAATGTTAAAAACGGTTCCCTAACCTTATTTCGCAACAGTACGCTTATAATAATGATTTATAACTCAACTCTCAACTCAACTTTATTTATATAGCGCTTTTACAATTTTCATTGTTACAAAGCAGCTGTACATGAGACACATTGACTACAAGCAAAACAATCAAAGTTGTACCTGCAAAAACAAGAAAAGGTTGAAAACACAGAAGACAGACACACCCACACACAAAACACTCCACACACACAACACGCACACACACCAACACACAGAGACACACACACGTACGTACACAGACAAGTACGCACACACACACACGCTCAGTGAGAGCACACATTTAGGATAAAGGAGAGAGAAGCACAGGTCAAATATAACAGATAATAAATTCCTATATGCAATATTAATTAAGTAAAACTTTAAAATTCTAAAGCAGCCCCCCCGGTCAGGCAGATAGTGCAAAAACAGTATGCAAACGGTGGCGAGGAACCCAAAACTCTAATCGAGAAAAAAAACCTCAGGAGAACCCAGGCCCAACCAGGGGATTCCAGTTCCCCTCTGGCAAAAGCTGCTGCCTCTGCACAAGCTCCAGAGAACTTGCACAACAAGGCTAAATAAAATAAATAAACTTAATAATAAAATAAATTATAGTTTAAGATTATCATTAATAATCTAATAGCATTTGAAGTTTTGTGGTGAAGACATGTCAAGAGACCGAGTCCTTCTTTATCCAGCTCTATCATCTCAGCTCTTGTCAGGTCCCCACTTCCCATTCTCCGCTATACCATCAGGTCAGGCCATGAACTGCATCCTGCTCGCTGTGGTAACCTTGGAACAATGAGACAAGACTGGCTGAGAGTAGAGTACTGTTCTGTACTCTTTGATGCAACAAGTACATCAGTTGTGTATAAGTAAAGTTGTAAGGTACAGTTGCACAGGAAATGCCATTTTGGCATCATTTGAAGTCAACATACGTAAAAATTGTATGTAAAGTAACCTGCAATTGTATGTTTTATAGACAGATGGCAATAGAGAGAAAAAGTTGTGTATTCCAGCTTAAAATGATTAGATTTTCCCTTCACCTGAAACTTTCCCCGCGTCTCAATTTCCATACTATGCGTTTTGAGATTAAAATGAGTAAATCCCAAATCATAGTATGTTGAAATGAGTATTCATATATCAGTACCCTGATATACTTTTATCCGTGAAAATTCGAAGTGGATCCATGGACGCTTAAGCGGCTGATTATACCCACAACTCATCGCGAGAGGGTAGGGTTTAGTAACGCTACACTGCATTAACATAACGAAATAAGCGATGCTTCAATAAATAAACAGAAACTGTACAAATTTTCACATATTTCAAACATTATTTTCCAATTATCACTGTCAGAAAATTCTAGAAATGTCTGTAGCACAGGGAAGGTGGGATGAAGCGATGACTGCGGTGACTACGTCTGGAACTTGGTTCGTGAGGACAGTAGCCTTTTAGTCATAAAAGACAAAAACGATCAAATGTACACTTCTGAAGTTTTGGACGACTCATTTTTAGTAACGGTTATGTTAAACTGTTGTTTTGATCTCACTGTTATGCCAGTACCTTGTAATTTCTGTGTACGATCGTTTTTGTCGTCAAACCTTCGTCAACTTTCCGCCTCCGCTCTGTTTTTTTTTGACAATCCAATGATTTATACTCAGGATCTAAGGGGCCGGAGGGATCAGCGGGGAGTGTGCCAGAAGAGCTAGCGATAGCAGCTAATTAGCAGCAGCTGCTGATGGGGACACGGTGTGGACGTTGCCAGAGGAGGCTTGACAAAATTGTTATCAAACGCAATTAGAGGAAGACAGGCAGGTTTTTTCGAGATAAAGAACCTCAGGCTAGCTCTGAGAATAGCGTATGTGTTAATGTGTGCGTGCACACCTGTGGAGAGCTCAGAGTGTGTTTGGGCTCGGGTGTTTGCGCTGTTAGCATGCAGTGTGTGTCGCGGGAGTGTGATATTTAGAGAGAGTTTTGTGGTCAGTGATTCTGTGACAAACCACATATACAAGGTTTATATTTGATCAGTATTTGCATTACCTTGGAATCAACACATTAAGCTACAGCATCATACCATACAATTAGTTGCTGTCTTGAGTTTGTGTCAGATCACATGACTTCAGTCTCTCAAATATTCCCTTGGCACTATATAGCATCATTTGCGTCTGCATACTTGCAAGAATTATGTTTTTGGCCATACACACCCACCTGCATGGACGTATTCGCATACACACTCGCATAGGGGAGCCATCTCTGCATTAGCAGATGGTTGAGTAGGAAGGAAGGCCTGGTGCTCAGCCAGCCATGATTTCATGACCGTCTCCAAAAACTCTCTAGAACTTTCTCTTTTCTTATTCTCTTTCTGTCTCTTTACTGTTATCCCGCTGTGAAGTTGCACAGACTGGTCGCAATGTAATCGTGGAAAAAAACTTTAAAGGCAAACGAGCTGCTAAGCTCAGCAAGGACTCGGCCAACTGCTGCCCATCCCGCTCCCATAAGCCCCTTAAAACAGTTCAGAAGAAGCCGGCTGATCTTTGTTATCTTGACAAACACTGAAACTTGGATAAAAGACTGGGTTTAATTCCCCAAAGGGGGTGTAAGAGAAAGCAGCTAGCTAATACACCTTCTCCAACCACCACTGATTTCCAGGTGGATGCTTGTTTATGTTTGCATGCATGCTCTGCGTCTTTGCATCTCATTGGTTGGTGTGTGCATATGTAGGAAGACTAGAGTGTGGCCGCGTGTCCGTGTGGATAGTGCCGTGCGCACTTAAGTGTTTATAAGACACAGGTGAGGCATCGACTGCTGTTGGCACCCTGTGAGACTAGGTTGGGTATCTCTGGGTTTGGCACAGGCAGAGCACAGCAGCAGATGTGAATTGTCAAACCTTGTGTTTGGTTCATTAGCTGCTCTTACACTTGCAGCAAACACAGCTGTCATTTGGCCCAGAGAGCAGGAGCGTGCAATTGTGTATGTGTGCGAAACCCTATATATATATATATATATATATACACAAACACAAATTAACCCATAATAAACTCACAACGCTGTCATTAAATTCCTTTAGATTCAGTGTGTCGGTACTGGTCTGTAAACATAATCTTATTCCTTTGACATGTAAACTGTTTTATGTGATGATGACCCATCTCTTCAGCTTTCTGAACTCAAAGCGAATGTGTGTCCTCAATTGGTGAGTCTTTGCTTTTACTATGTACAATTTTAGCATTTTTAAATGTGCAGCTTTACATTAGCAAATATGTGATGTTTGTCACAGTAAGCAAGACAGTCAGGGTTGCCAAGTCAGTTTTTTTCTGCAGAATTCGGCAACTTGTGGCAACCTATTGTTTTTATGTGGTTTAATTGGAAGGATTTTGTTCATCAGCAGTTATTTTTAAGATGAGATGAAGTTAATTATAAAAACAAAATGTGTTTGATTGCTACTTTAGTGATTTTTTTAAAGAAATTGCGTGGAATGCATAACGGAGAGTTTAAAATATGTATATTAGGTATTGAACTGGCATGTTTTGAGTGTTGGTATTTGGGCTGGGGTCATTGAGCTACAATGTAAAAAAAATCCTGTAATAAAATATTTTCTTTATCAGCTCGGATGCCAGTAAAAAAACTGTAAAATAACAGCCTTTTTTCACGTAAAATTACGGTTTCATCTTTTCTTGTAAAAAAATATTGTATTTTTTTGTAATTTAAGGTTATTGTTTGTATTTCAAAAATACGTGAAAATCTGGGGAAAAAACTGTAAAATTAAAAATATTTTTTACTGTGTATTTTTTGGCTAGTTTTGATTGGCCATTGGACTAGTTTTATTATGCAGATCTGGCAACCATAATGACATTCTGACTCCTGGTTTGGTCAATGTTTAAAATTTCCCACAAATGTGTTGAAATTACACATCTTAAACATGTCTTATTCATGCTATTTCAAACAAATGTTATATTTGGGGATAATAAAGTATCTTTATAAAGGGGATGATCTCTTTTTCCACAAACAAAAAAATCAGACCCTATATCAGTATAAACACATACAAGCACACACAGACAGATCTAAATATATATGACTCTTGTTGTATAGAAGCCCTAACTCCCAGTTGTCTTTGAGTGTTTAAAAATGTTTGAGAGTGGGAGAGAAAGAGAGCTAAAGCCCTTATGGGAAGGCACAGGCTCGCTGATGGAGGAATGGAAGGCTGCACTCTAGTGTTGTTAATGAAATCCCTCCTGCCTAATTATGTGAAAAAGCACAATATGTTTGGGATGCGCTCAGCACAGCTCCTGACAGGCACTAAAGAGCCATCGACATCTAAAGAGCGACAGAGTAGACACGCTGAGAAAAAGACAGCCAGTCTGTATAAGATAGAGAGAAGTTATAGAGAGAAGTTATTATTAAGAGATATTTTGCTGGTACACACAGAGTCTTAATAGGAGACTTTACTCCTGCAGGGGCAGGTCAGTCTGGAAACATACCGCACAAATGAAATCAATTCATTCATGTCTAATTACATTCTCTTCCTAACTGAACTCTTGAGCCTCATATACATAGCTGGGTATGGAAGGGTTATTATGTTGTACTAAACTCCACACAAACACTTTTTTTCATTTGCATTTAAGTACGAAGAGTAAAAAAAGATCTATCTCTTGGACCTATATTTTTGCGGTGCACATGGAGGTACATAGATATGAATACTCCCAAAATAAAAACTGTATTGCTCAGAGGTTGCTTATTCATAGCACTCAGTTTACAGTTGTGTTATATTTAAGTATCAACTTCGTCTCAGATGTTTATTTTAAAATTTCTTAGGAATAATATAAACAAATGAGACCACCGGGTCTCAAATACATGCAGTGAAGGTTTGAAATGAATGTAATGTAGATTGTAAAGGTGTAATAATCCGGATTTGGGTATATTTAGAGAGAAATGTTTTAGTTCAAATCGAAATCTTAGTAATGTTGACTTTTGATTGCAGACTTGGCAAATCTCAATTGCTGATATTGAGATCTCTTCTGTAACTTTAATGGAGGCATTTGTGTGTCTCCATTTGCTCTCAATTTACTCTCATTGAAATTTGAAAATAACATTGAGATATTAAACATATCTCCAAAGAGTCTACATATCATTACTTATTTTTATGTCTGTTTTATACACCACTTCAGAATACGCAAACAAAGTTGGTCTACCACTCATCCAAAAGGTGACCCAACCTTTGTAAAATATTCAGAATTGGTACAAAAAATGTAGTGAGAGAGATACAGAGGCTGTAGTTGTGCACCATCAAAGATCAGGCAGGCTTACCGGTAGAGGACTCTGTAATTGAAAATATCTAGTTTACACAAATCACTTCACATTGCTCTGCCACTAATGGCTTTCACATGAAGAAGCAATTTGGAGTTCATTAAAAAGTGATTAGCCCTGGGTTTGATTGGGTAGCAACGTTCACAGAAGCACATTTGAGGCAACAACACAATAGTGTGCACCTGTGATGAGACAGTGGCTGACTCTGTTGAAGAGAGAGAGGCAATTGTGTGATGCAGCATTCCAGAAGAGGATGGAGAAAGGAGATTGGCATTGCCAATTGTTGGAACTGGGGCCGTTGCCATTGCTTTTGATCCTGCCAAGCATCCCTCGCTGGCCCTGTGAGGAAAAATCCATTGTGCTTCTTTTGATTGTGTTTGTTTACTAAAAAAATGGTGGCGGTGCCGTCGTCACCACAGACTGGTATGTGAAAAATATTTTCATTAACATTTTTGGGGGTCGCCGTCATGCTAGGAAGACGTTGAGACTGAAGAACATGAAGGGGAGAGGATATGCAGGAGGAAAGTGCATCATTCAAAAGACACAAGAAGAGAGAGCATTTAAAGGGACAGTTAACCCAAAAATGAAATTTCTGTTATTATAAAATTCACCCCTGATGGTTTTTTATTCATAGCAGTTGTATTAATCCCAGCAGCTTGTTTAAGCCCGTGATGGTCTTTTGGAATTTGATAGCCCCTGGTCTCCATCCACTTCCATTGTATTGACAGTAAACAATGTAAATGATCACCCCACTTTATTTTTTGGGTCAGGTATTCCTGCGTGAACATTAGCTGGGAGCATGCAAGGACTGTAAAAAGAGCCAACTGTATCACTTTCTTTCAAATTACACACCTTGCTCAGCTGACGTGGGAATTCACCGTGACGTGGGAGTTCGCCGCGCCGCAGGCAGGTGCTTGGCCACTGACTAAAAGTAGGTGCCATGTGCCGCGCCGACTGCCAGCGAATCTGTTAATTACGCATGTTAATGATCGTAATTGGAGCCATTTATGAACCCAGAAGCCAAGGTAAATGCTAGGTTCATTGTTGGTGGCACAGTTCAGGCCGACTCGGAGACACGAATCCCTGCTCGAGAGCAGGATGACGAGAGTCACGGGGGAGCGGGATGAAAGAAACTGGGACGAGAGAGAACGGGGGAGCACGCAGACTAAAATGCCATTTGCTTCAGGCACTCCGCAGCTGCTCTCAGGCAGATACCCAGCTGTGTGAGAGTGGCCCGGCCCTGCCAGAGCAGTTAGGACTGAGTAGTGTGCTAATTCAAGAGCTTGTGTTGTGAAGGTTAAACTACAGTAACTGCCCTCAAATGCTCCACCCAGACCAGAGTTGCACGGTCCTTCTGTCGAGCACTTGGGGATGGCTGACATGTATCAACTTCTATTTTAAGCACCTTATGTGGGTTATAAAGGTGAATCCCATGATAATGTGAAGTAATATACTTCTAATATACTAATACTTCTAATATACTTCTAATACTACTAATATAATAATTTCGGACTATGAAGACATTCTTTTTACAATTAATGTTTAATGATATTTGCCTCTTTCGATTATCATAATGCATATTTTTACTGTATAACAGTAAAAAGTCATTTAAAGCGGAGGTAAAACACGCAATCTCATATTAATCTTGAGTACCTATAGAGTAGTATTGCATACTTTTTATCTTCGAAGAGTCTTTAGTTTCATCACATTTATAAAACACAGATACAGCTGTATTTCTGAAAACAGTAGAGTTCCTGGAAGCGTGCAGTGGGCAGAACTACAGCACAAGCACACAATACATCATCACATTCTCACTGCATAACTGTTGATTCACTATACGTTCGTGTTGTTTACATTATGCATGTATGCTCTGATTGCCAACAAAACACGGACATTTGACTTAGTTTCACTTACCGCGTGCGGTTCATGACCGCCATCTTTTAGCGCTGGGACCACTCCATATATCCATAGAATTGTCCAAAAAGGGACTAAGAAAACGTTTAACGTAACGGAAATTCATATTTGAAAAAAACCTTCTGAAATCTATACGAACCCTGGCGGAGTGTATCGAGCATAGAAATATTATGCCCATCTCGTTTTTTGACAAGTTGACCATGTTAAGCATGAGAAGCCAGCACTTATAACAATGTAAAGAACTCAGAATGCATGAAATAGCATTTACTCCCCCCCTTAATGTGAATTGCATTTTATTTAATAAATAAAATAATCATTTGTAATGTAATGTGTATTTTATATATACTATATATGATATTTTACATTTAATCTTAACTATTGAATAGTTTTATATTAAAGATTTTACAATTAAATTATGCATGTGGCATTTTTCATTACAGTAAAAAAATGTTTTTATTTATTTTTATTAATCAATACAATTTCTTATTCCTTTTTTTGGAAATTAAGTTCACTCAGAGGTCTTGGCATGCTATTAGGCCTTTTAACAATAAACTTTGTTAAACAAAAAGCTGAAGGACAAAAGTTTTTTTGCCAATACCTAATAAATTTGTGTGCTTTGTTGGAATGCTAGCACCTGTTTTTATTCACAGACAACATTATGACACATCTTCAGAATTGTTACATTTTATTATTCGTAGTGTCTATTTGCACTGAATATGTGATTGTGACGCCCACCAATATGTGATTGGAATAGGTAAAGTGTAAGATTGACACCATTTCAAACAGTGATTCGAGTGGCATAAAGTGTAAAGTCTGTATAGTGTGGCATGGGAGACCAGGGTTCAAATCCCACTGAAAACCTTTTTAACCTTTTTTATTACTATATAGAACATAAAGCCATTTGTTTTCAATAAAATTGATTTAAGATTTAAAATTCATTTTTATTCATAAACTTTAGGTTTAGGGTAAGGTTAGGGGTAGGTGTAGGGATTTAATATCTCAATAAATTGCCATCATTTTAATAATTTTATAAATATAATGATTTGTCTGTTATTATTGCATAATGTTTAATGCACAACAATACTGAGGTGCAAATAGTAACATTATCTGCCACTGTTTATAAGTAAATAGCATCTAACTACTATTTCTACTTAATCCAAAGAAAATAGGCCCTACAGCTATTTTTGATTAGTGTAAATGGCATATCGCTAAGAAATGCTGCTATTTTCACTTAGCGTAAACAGAACTTACTACTATTTAAACTTAGTGTAAGTAGCATCTGTCACTATTTACAATTAGTGCAAATAGCCGCTGCCTTTATTATTTGTCTGTACAAGACCTTGTTGAAAAAAAAACCTTATTGAAAGTGCTCAAAAAACATTACCATGCTGTCCTCATGTAAACTCAATAGCTTATCCATCAAGAGCAAATTCTGTAAGATTTTCCCAGTTTTTCTGCCTAATGTTGGGACTTTATCTGTGGCACAACCAATCATTTTGATGCGTCTCTCAAAAGCACCTGTTTTGATTTGAACACTAACCTGTAATTTGTCCGGCTGTTTACCCCCTTAATATTTCCTGCCCATATCTAGAAACTCAACGTACAGTTTTCCATTCAGATCTTTACTCTCATTTGTCTCAGCCGAGGACATGAGAGCTAATCTATATCAGGCTGTGCCCTGGATTGGATTAATGAGGTTTGTGCTAGCTAATGTCGCAATGGCAGGAGTAAAGGTGGGGTCTTCCCCCGAAGAGATGTCTCGGGCTGAATGTGTGAATATCATTGTCATCAGGGCCAAGCGTCACCATTTTCTGGCACGGGAACTTTGATTGGCTAATGCTTAGCTCATTTAACATTTTCAAATAAAAGGCCATGGTGCTGCGCAGACGGGATCATTAGCAGGTCTCTGCGGTTCACAGCTTCGTCCATGTTTGCTCATGATAACCTTTTTGTGAAATGAAAATTGTGTCATCGTGTATTCGTGCTCATGGGGTTCAAACCAACTTGAGTTCCTTTGTTCTGTGATACAGAAATTGTCATTTTTTAATAAAACTGTCCTGGCCACTGTTTTGTATGGCAGTGAATTGGGAATGGGGTTGTTGAGCTATCAAATTAAAATACAACGACGCTAAAGTATCATAAGTGCTCCAGATGATTCAGATGTCATAAGTCTCCTGCCAGAGTTTGCTTTGCTTAGAAGAACATAATTTAAATGGAAATGCAACTACCTTAAAGGGCTAGTTCACTCAAAATTAAAAATCAGTCATCATTTACTCACCCTCTTGTCATTTCGAACCTGTATGACTTTCTTTCTTCTGCAGTACACAAATGAAGATATTTGGAAGAATGTTTGTACCCATTCACTTCTGTGGTATGGACACAAAACCAATGCAAGTAAATGGGTACCGCTGTTGTTCGGTTAGCAACTATTTTTTATCTACTTTTGTGTTCTGCAGAAGAAAGAAAGCCATACAGGTTTGAAATGACAAGAGGATGAGTAAATTATGACAGAATTTACAATTTTGGGTGAACTATCGCTTTAATGTATACACTATATACTGTCATATAGAAAGAAATGCTTAATACAAAATTGCATCCAATTTTGTTATTATGTTGCAACTGCTTTATGAATGCAATGCTATATACTATATTCTCGTTGTTGCGAGGGTTATGAACAATCTGTTGCATGTCATGCTAACATTGCCCTTTAGCTGTTAATACATTCACAATGTAGCATCTCATACCGCATTGCTTAAATAAAGCCATTGCTTTTACTTTTCACTGCTAAAAATCCTATTGCGTTCCACTTTTAGATTGCACTCAATATATTTCCCACACGTCCTTTCTCTCACACACAGAAATATATACACACACACAACCGCACAAGCTCATCACAAATCATCAGTCAGGAGCCCGGCTAACATATGATGTGTTTTATTCTGTTGTCCCTCCTCCTGCAGTGCATAAACACCTCGGCCCTGTGAAGTAGCCAAGAGGGAATTAGCCATCGACCTCGTAAATAACTTTCTCACCTCTAGTCAATAAGTAATTTCACGTTACCCCACTATCGAACACAGTAATCACTGTGAAAAGTGACTGGAACGGAAAAAGAGCCTCTGTTTTTGTGGTGTGGGCCACTTTCAGGCACACACAAACGCACACACACACAGTTGTGTTGTGAAGAAACCTTAATCTTGTTGATCTGTCCTGCTGGCTGAGAATCTGACAGGTGTGTGCGTGTTTGTGTGTGTTCATGTGGTTGAGTGTGGTGCTTTTGATAAAGGTGTCAGATGGAGCAGATTAGCTAAACTTTACTAAGATTTACCTCAGACTGTGGGGTCTTGGGTAAAAAGAGGCAAGATAGGTCAAACTGTGTGATGAAGTCGGTGTTGCGCCAAAGGCGACAAACAGGAAAGGCGGAGCTTCTGTGACCAAAGTCTCGCCTGACCGCCATTGGAGATAAGCGCAGATTAATTACTCGTGGTTATGCGGCACAGGGGCCAGGTATAATGTACGATTTTTGTGTTTCATATGTATGAGCTGAATTATCATCTTGCAGGTCTGTGAATGAACTCTGGGCGTGTGTCTAGATCAGATGCTGTCTGGCGAGTGGATTGTAAATTACGGGAGCGCAGTGGTTTGCAATTGAGACAACCGTACAAATAATCACGACTTTTCGAACAGTTTTGTCTTTAAGATAAGTATGTGATATAGTGCTCAAAATTGCTTTTTCCAAAGCCATACTGAGACGAGGAGATGGGAGGCAATCGAGAACATATTTTTTACTGTAGGTGGACTCAGTGGGATCGTAGTGCATTAATCTGAAGCGTAGGATACTTTCCTCACCAGCATCTGACCCGTATAATAAAATGCAATAAATGGTTTTGGGATTGCAAAAAAATATTTTATTCCAAACAAGGTTATTATAGTTTACTAAGACTTAATTTAACTATTTGAATAAATTTAGAAAGTAAAGAAAATTGACTGAAAATGTTGCCTCAGCAATACACTAAAACAAGTTTAAGTTTGGGCACTAGAATTAACTGGAAGAAAAAAAGCTGAATTACAATCAAATTAAACTTTAACTTAGAGACGGTTTTATCGGCTGCACACACCTGTACATTAACTGTACATTAATTGTATTAAATTAAATTAAAATTACTCAACAGTTGTTGATTCTTTGCGGAGGTCTACCTGAAGTTAAGTTGGGCCACATAACGTATGTTTATGTTGTTGCCGCTGAAACCGTCTATATAGCAATATAAACAACAAAGAAATAAATAATACAATGACAATAGCACATAACGGAATTGCTAATAATTAATCAAAAATTAGCATAAAAACCGAAAATAAAAAATTAAAGTTAATACAAAGTATTAATAAATCTACAATGAATCATAATTTAATTTGTTTACTAAACAAGTGTGATGCTTCTTGACGTGTTTACCTCAGAAACAAACAATGCTGTGAACAAATCCGCTCATAATTTATGCTGTGTATTTCCTGTAACATAAATAAACACGTTCTCCACATTCTCCTTTTAAAAATTTGTGTGACAGTTTCGTCCCGGGAATAATTTGTCCCCGCCATGTGTCGGTAGAACAATGAGCTTCTCCTAAAGCCCCCATCATGCCACATCACCTTCCTGTCTGAGCTCCTAATGCCTCCTGAGACCTGCCTGATATCAGCTACAGCTCACAATATAGACCTGAGACAATACCAAAATAAGATGTGTGATCGACTATCTCTCTATCTTCCAATCAGCCTCTTGAGACTTCAGTCTCATTTGATGACTGATTCTAGTGTATTACTAGCTACTATGTTGCTGTCCAGGTGTCCCAGAAATGAGGGTGAGAAAATAGACCTTGTGAATTCTCAGTCCCCTTCACATCTGTACCCTTAAGAACTCATTCTTTTGGCCATTTTGTTCTTCTGTCTAGGAAGAAGAAAAAAAGATGACTGTAATACACTCAATAAACGGGAAGGAAGGAGGCAGGAACCGGCGAACATTTAAAGACTTTAATCAAAAATAAATAAACAATAAACAGCAGCAAAACAGGCCGGCAGCCCCTCACGGACGACTGCAGGCCACACGAACATAAACAAAACTTAAATGTCCGGGCCCGGTCCTCTCTCGCCGTATACTCCTGTCGCTCGACCTTTTATGCTTCCGATCTCCTCCGTGAGAGATACAAGGCAGGTGTGGCACCCAGCTGACACTCATTATCAATCGCGTCACAGGCCTCGCTTCCTCCTCCCACGGCTCTCGTCAAGCCTCCCTCGTCACAATGACCATGTTGTAGTTTATTAGGCCAATCCATATATTTGTATATAAAAACTTACATATTACACCACCAATCACACTTCAATTTATGTGACGTTTAAATCTGGGCAATAAACTATATCCGAGGTGATAGTCTGGGAAGCATCTTCAGGCAACTTTCTGTCACAAACTGTTTTTTGGGATATTTTGAAAAGAGTTGATATCATGAACAGAATGCTGCTTCCCTCAGCGGGCAAACGGATGTTTGCTTGATATTAGATGGAGATTAATTAAACTGATGAATCTTATTAGAGTTTTTGTAGCTAATGCAATTAGTACATTTTTTAATGCACTGGAAAAAATCTGAATATGGCACCCGAGGGCTACATCTGAATTCTTGTACTTCACAACAACTTCAAATAGACTCCAACAGTCTTATGTAGTTACTTTTTACACTTTTACACAATTTTATTTGTATGTGTGTTCCCTGGGATTGAACCAACAACCTCTGAGTTGCCAAAGAGCAAAATGCAAGTATTTTGACATCCTGCTAAAAGTTATTAAAGTTTTGTTTTCAGTTTTATTTATATTTTTAATTAGCTTTTAACTTGTAATTTAGTTTTCATCTTCATTATACTTTTTTGGTTGCTATTATGATATGTTCTTTTGTCATTTTAATATTTATTTGCTTATTTATTATAATTATTTATACAAGTTTTAATATCTTAATTATTTTCTGTTGATAATTTTAGTGCCTCAACTTAATCTTATTTCACAGTATTGCAGAGGCAACATTTATCATTTTCATTAAGCTTTTCAAATAATATTTACGCCAACATTTTATTTGATTTCAATTAAAACAATTGTTTTAATATTTAATGAACTAATAACCCTGATGTGACTGCTTTTTGCAAATCTCTGCTGTCCTTCCGAAACCCTGTATCTCCATTGTAGCGAGGAAGGCGGGGCCCGGGTCCTCTCCCTCGATGGTCCGGTCGCTCGTCCTCTTATGCTCCCGAGCTCCCCCGTGAGGCATGCGGGGACCGGCGGTCGCACAGCTGACACTCGTTGCCACTTACGCCGCCGGCCCCGCCTTACTCGCCCCACGGCTCTCGCCCCGCCTTCCTCGCTACATCCATATTTTGTGATTTTAATTTTTTGCCATGAATCTGTCACGACTCTGCCTTATCTTGTCATGGTTTTCTTGGTCATGTGGCAGAGTCGTGGCAAAGCCTTATGTTTAGTGTGAGAAGCCATGGGGTGTTTACCTTTTTGACATTCCATGTGCTTTCTCGTGTCTTGTCATTGGTCCCGCCCCTCTCATTTCATGTATTGCTTCCCTGCCGTGTCTAATGTTTCCCACCTGCCCTGTGTCATTATCCTTCGTTTGTGTTCCCTACTTAATGCCCTCTTGTTTCATTGTCCTGTGCTCAGTCATTGTATATGCTTGTTCATGTCTCGTGTGTTGTGCTGGTTCCCTGAGTTCCTGCCTTGCCTTGCTCTGTGTGTCTCTGAATGTGAGTTGTGTTTATTTATGACTTTAGTTCGTTTTTGCCCCCTTGAGGGAAGTTTTTGTTTCTAGTTTTGTATTTTAGTTTGTCTTGTCAGACACCCCCTCATGGGTATTTCCTTTGTTCAGTGTTTTGTCAAATAAAGTATTTTTGTTAACCCCGTCATTGCCGCTGCCCGCGCTTGGGTTGTCCCATCACGTTTTCGTGACAGAATGACCGAGCCAGTACCGAACCCAGCAGGAGGCATGGAGGAGTCGAATGAGGCGTTCAGGAGCCACCAGACTCACGTCCTGTTCGGCATCCGCCAGAGGGGGACCCCAGTGAAGGACTTCGCCATGGACTTTCTGTCCACCGCGCGCTACTCGGGGTTCACCGAGGCAGAATTGAATGTAATCTTCAACAGCTGCCTCGATGAACCCTTCGAGCCAGCGGAGATGCACCGGTTGAGACCCCTGGGCTTCGTGGACCAGGTCCAATTCGCGATGAATCGTGAGGAGTCCAGGGGAATGTCCATGGCGGAGCCTCTCATGGGGTTGGCGACCATCCAGGAGGATAGCCCCTTACAGGTCGGGGGTTTTGGGTGTCACCACGCCATCCTCCTCTCCCCCGGCAGCTCCTCCTCCGCCCATCAGCATCCGTGGCCGGCGTAGACGAAGGGAGTCGTGGGACTCCCGGTCCGACTCCTCCGGTAAGGAGCTAACCGGGCTCCCCATTGCTTCTCTCCAGCCGGCCACACGTCCTGTGGGCCGGGCCAAGAAAAAGAAGCCGAGGAGGGGGATGCTGAACCCTGCCCAGCCGCCCGTGAGCGCTGCCCAGTCGGCGTAACAGCCGGTACAGCCGGGATCCAGTCCGGTGCAGCCAGGATCCAGTCTGGTGCAGCCAGGATCCAGTCCAGTGTCCAGTCCGATGTCAAGCCCGGTGCAGCCAGCATCCCAGCCGGTGATCCAGCCGGCATCCAGTCCGGTGTCCAGTATCGTGCCCAGCCCGGGGCAGCCGGCGTCCAGTCCGGTACAGCCGGCGCCCAGTCCTGCGTCCCAGCCGGTGCAGCAGCCAGCCTTCCAGCCGGCGTCAAGCCCTGTCCAGCCGGCCTTCCAGCCGGTCTTCCAGCCGGTGTTCCAGCCGGCGCCCAACCTTGTCCGTCGGCGGTCCCCCCCAGGACTTTCCCCCCTAAGTCCCCCAGAACTCTGCACCCTCAAGTGCGCCCAGGGACTAGGACTGTTCCCCCCATGAGCCCTTGTCTGTCCCCACAGACAACATGGGAGGGGGGCCTCCCATGTTAATTATTTTTGATGTCCCACCCTAATCTTGTTGTTGTCCTGTCATGTTTGCCCATGATTTTGTTTTCATTGTTTTGCCTTGTCTTGTCTGTCACCCAGTCGGTCTTGTCTCGTTAGTCTACCTCATCTCGTTAGTTAGCTCATTAAAGGGGGGGCTTCTGTCACGACTCTGTCTTATCTTGTCATGGTTTTCTAGGTCCTGTGGCAGAGTCGTGGCAAAGCCTTATGTTTAGTGTGAGAAGCCATGGGGTGTTTACCTTTCTGACATTCCATGTGCTTTCTCGTGTCTTGTCATTGGCCCCGCCCCTCTCGTTTCATGTATTGCTTCCCTGCCGTGTCTAATGTTTCCCACCTGTCCTGTGTCATTATCCCTCGTTTGTGTTCCCTACTTAATACCCTCTTGTTTCATTGTCCTGTGCTCGGTCATTGTATGTGCTTGTTCATGTCTCGTGCGTTGTGCTGGTTCCCTGAGTTCCTGCCTTGCCTTGCTCTGTGTGTCTCTGAATGTGAGTTGTGTTTATTTATGACTTTAGTTCGTTTTTTCCCCCTTGAGGGAAGTTTTTGTTTCTAGTTTTGTGTTTTAGTTTGTCTTGTCAGACTCCCACTCGTGGGTATTTCCTTTGTTCAGTGTTTTGTCAAATAAAGTATTTTTGTTAACCCCGTCATTGCCGCTGCCTGCGCTTGGGTTCTCCCATCATTTCCTGGCAGAATCATTATTATTAGTTAAGCTTTATGTTTGTCACTGGGTTTTGCAAATATCCAACCAATAAAAAGTATTATCTGTCAACTCTGACAACACAGTATTTAATCATTTAAAAAGTACAGTGTTTTTTTCCATTTCCTAAAAAAACTGAGAATTCGGACAACCAAGGTTTCGTAAGGACAGCAACGATATTATGTTCAATAAAAGTCTGATTATTCAAACAAAGTGAAGCCCTTAAGCTGTCAGAACTGGCAAATCTGTGGTAAAAGAAGTGCTGTGCTGCTTTAAGAATACACTGACTGCTATCTCTCTCTCTCTCTCTTTCTCTTCCTCATGTCTCTTTCCGCCTCTGTAAAGACAGAGCATAAGCATTGATGAAAAGAGATAACACTCCACTCTGGGACAGCGCAAACAGGCCCAGTACATCCAATATCAGCAACAGCTCTCTCACCTCACCGTAATGCCAACTCTCCACGCACATAAACTTGCTCTTAAATATACTTGCAGCTGTACAAAGACGTATAAAACCTTCTCACAGCTTCCCGCAAAGAAACGTTTTCAAGAAGTTTAAAAATATAGATAAAGATAGAGGTAAAAGAAAGTGTAAGAATAAAAAAGAACACACCGAGGCCTGTTTGAAAGGCCATTAGTGAAGGAAAAACACAAAAGGCTAGAAACAGCAGACAGGTTCCATTTTAGCCCACAGTTCCTCTCGGCCTCCTCATTAAGGGCCCTGCGGGCAAAGGGTTTTGCAGACAAGTATCTGACAAGGTGAAAAGAGCCGGGCCCCCGCTACACAGCGGCAGGCCCTTCAAAAGTGAAGGGAGAAGCCATTAGTCTTCCCACAGCCCAGGCTGTGAAGTGAGCCTAACCGAAACTGAAGGGCCCGTCACACTTTTAGACCTGAGCAACAAACACAGTTGGTCACAACAAGCCGTCGGCTTTGATAGGGCAGAGACAGCGGCCTATCATTGTGCATCGGTGCTGTCCTTAAAACGAGTGACTGGCCAATCTGGTGATATTTGACTGTGTATGTATTCTCTCTCAGTATCTCACTGTCTCTCCTTTGGTTGCTTGTTTGTCAGGAGAGTCGTGCTTGCAAATGAAACCTGGCAGCCTTTTATTTGATAGATGTGTGAACACGGGACACTGTGTTGGTATGTGTTTGTGTTGGCAGGTGCTTTACTTCCACGGAGTATATCACCGTGACAAATACTGTGGTGAAATATTTGTAACGCATAACTTTCACTTTAAGTCACATTAAAAAAAAATCTATTTTTTCTTTTAGTATGACTATGGTACCTTATGGATATAAACCTGCTGCAAAGCATTAACAAAAATCGAATTTAGAGCTAAGAGTATCTCACTTCCACCAGTACGGCTCAATGGTTTTTATATCATCATTTGCACTTCAGTTTTGCATTAGATTTCAGGCTCTGAGGTAAAATAAACCCTATTGGCTGTTTTAAAAGGGGGAGGAGCCACTCACTGTTCCGCCCAGAGCCATTGAGAGAGAGAGTCGCGTCAACTCCGTTGACTCCACAGGAACAGTTTTTTCACAGTAATGGAGGTTCATGGAGGCTCTCAATAGTTCCCGGAAGTAACAAGTAACTTATGGAGCTGCGGCTGAACAGACCAACTGAGGTAAACGTTTAACCCATTTAAAGACGTAAGTCATTTAATGAATGAAAAAAGAAAACTTCCTGGAACTATCTGAAAGCTCCATGAAACACGCGAAAATTTGGAACTTACGTTGTCGCGACTCTCTCTCTAAACGGCTCTGGTTCCGCCTTAACTCCCTGTTTCAGTAGAAATGACATAAACATATGCATTTCAGGGCTCAGTTGGTTTTTCAGTGTATTGTTTTAGATGTTTTAGTCACAACAAAATTCCCATAGTTACATCTTTGTTTTTTGTTGTGATTACTTTACTGTTATTCTAAAATGTGGAACGAATATTAAGCAAGTGACCCTAAACTTTTAAATGGTAGTGTATATAAATATTTCATGTAAACTCAAATACAAACACTGGCAGCAAAAATATGATGTTTATTAACAATCTTGTTTATTAAATAGATATGTTTGTTTATTTATTTTATAAATACAGAGAATGTGCATTTATTGGCATTCATAAGTGATTCCCAACACAATTTAACCAAGCAGATTTTATTCCTAATCTGTTTTACGATCAAGGTCATTGGACAGGAGAATGTTTTTACTGTAGACGGATGCTTCGCTGCTGTTTTTATCCAGCCTTTAACGTTTCAATTTGCAAAATAGAAAGTTTTGTTAATGGTCATTACATGAGCGAGAGACAGAGCATCACATGAAAAAATAAGTTATGGCATAAACTTTGATGCCAGCGCAACTGGTAATTTATGCTTGCAGTCGCCGCATCAGACAGTCTGTGTGACAGATGTTGTATTCCCAGAATACCCTGTGGCTCATTAGCACACCGCAAACAGAAAGCATGCAAACGATAGCCTGCCTTTATCACAGCCCACAACAATGACCTTTTCCACGGATAGGGGTTTATTTGTGCGTGTGGGCAGAAAGAGAGAGTAGATTGACATGAGAACAATTTTACATTTTACATTTTCTTAAGACAAAACAAGGTGAGAAATATTTGCTGGTACAAAACCTACTTGGATGTTGTGGGTGCTGGTGTGTGTACCCCTTCAGATACTTTATCATAAAGTATAGTGGTCTTTAGATATTACCCTTCGTCCCTTTGTAGTATATTTTTTATCTACCAGGGGAAATTGTGAGTGTGACAGCTTATAAAATTAATAGCACATCATTTCTGAAGAAGTCGCATGAATCAATGTATCATTAAAGAACAGTAGAATTTAAGGTCCAGTGTATGAAATTTAGCGGCATCTAGTGGTGAGTTTGAGAATTGCAACCAACGGCTCACTCCACCCCTCCCTTTCAAAGCACTACGGTGGCTAAGATGTCGTCACATTTTCACTTCTAATGTATTTACGAAACGCGCTCTGTAGAGCAGTTTGTCTGTTTAGAGCTACTGTAGAAACAAAATGGCGAATTCCATGTAAGGGGACCCGAGGTGTATATAGATAGAAAAAGCTCATTCTAAGATAATAAAAAACATAACGCTTCTCTGAACCTCTGAAGACATAGTTATGTATGTTATATTGCATTTCAGTCAATAAATCCTCCCAAAAAATTACACACAGCACCTTTAACCATGTGCAGTGAGTAAGGTGAGTTCAATGCAAAATGCTGGGGTTTTGTTTCCTTAATCTATGAATGAACAAGTATAGGACAATTACTTAAATTATTTTTAAACACTACATTTGTATGAATAAATGTGGTATCGGCTTGCATTCTGTATGTAAGTCACAGTCAGAAAACCTACTTTACTGTTGTGACACTGAAGGCTCCCAAGGGTAACCACAAAATAGGTTTGTGGAAAAAAATGATAATAAAATAAATAAAACTATATGGCCTTTCTGCAAAGATAATAACTAGATTTGGTGGACATTACAGCCCTGGACATTTCACCATACACAGATACAAAAACACTGTTAACCTCTCGACTATTTAACGCTTGTTGGACAGACCGACTGCGCTCAGATATCAGCATGCAAATATAAAATGAAAAGTCTCTTTTATACATTAAGCTCAGCACTGAAATCTCTATAATTGCAGTTCATGTCATAATGTAACACTGTAAGAATACTTTGCGCGCTGGTGTTGTTTTAAGCCTTTAAAGATTTCCCCCTTTGACCTGAACGTGCAATTAATCAAATAAGCACAAAACAAAGAAAATACATTTGCGAACAAAGCGCACGTGTTTCCATTTACGCCGTAATTTCCAATTAACGAAATAAAAACAGGTTCAGCGTTCCATTGTGCACAATAGTCAGCACCCCGTCCTCAACCTTCAGAAGACATCCGCGACTGCGTCCGCATCCATCTCTTTTGTCACCTCTCCTGCACTATCTGTTCTTTTTGAAGCTTATTGCCTGAATTGAGCTGAGTGACACACGGAGCAAAATGTGCCTTCAGCTTCGGGGGAAAGATTCCTCATCACATTCACCTCACCAATCATAATTTTTAGACGTCGCTTGTGACAGGATGCTGTGCTTACCTGAGGGCACGCTGAGCTGAATTGTAAATATGTAGAGTGCAATTTCGTGGTACGGTTGTGGAAAAGCGTAGCAGCGGAAAAGGTACGTCTTTTTTAGACACGGCTAAATAAACCCTAACTTTTTATTGACTTCGCCTCACCCTCTCTCAACTTTTTGGATAGTCTTACGCTTCTGTTATTGCACTTTTTGTTTCATAACCAGATTGAAGTTTATGAATCACTTCCCACTTCAAGTCCCCCCGCCGACCCAGACCCCAAGACTTTCGTTCTCAAAGCATCGCCACCTCCGCAGTAGCCCCGAGGGGTTAATAACTGCAGTTGTGACGGCTGCCTGCATTTCCACTTGTTAAGCGTGCCTATACACCAATTAGTGGCGAGAAATAAATAAACCCTGAACTGTCGAGAAAGGCCCGCTCTGATTACATCGGCTACGGAGTGGGTTGCTTACACGTAAGCACATGAAGGGTTTTAAAAGTACAGACCACAGCCCGCCCGTCCTCTCTCTTTATCCACTTATCCATCAAAATGACAAACCGCTAGATTAGTACACAGCGCAATGACAAATCAGAAAAAAAAATGTTTTCAAAGCCGGGCCACGATTTTTCTCATCACACCTTTTTGCTGTTGTGGGGCCATGGGGCGTTTTATAAGTATATTTGATGAGAGCCATTACCAAGAGCCCACGAGGCTTCGGCGGACCCAGACTGATCGCTTTCAGCACTCGGAGAAGTATTTTCTGATAATACCGATGTTGTGTGAAGAGCAGATTGTGTAAGCATCCATGTTTTATGGAGTGCCGCTGCCCTAGTTGCTCCTGTTGTAATTGAAAACGGTATTGAGAAACAGACCTATTCTTCGTGAGTCACTTTCATTTTCCTAGAGGGGAGGAAAAAGGTCCGTACATCCGTACTGCACTTGTGTATATTGAGGTCGTGACACTGGAATGAAACCTGTGACAGAAATGCCCAAAGGAGTGTATCATATAAAGCTTCATAACATTTGGAACGTCACCCACACGCCTCTGGGCATTATGGGACTGAGCAATCCAAGATCGATGTGTGCTGAGACTCAATCCATATGTCTCAGTGATAAGGTACCAGACTACTTTTTTACGCTTGAAATTAGTTGACTACTAACTATGAAGACTAGTCAATAAGTATTGCTGTTGTGTAGGGCCTGTGTAAACTAGTCACGGATCACAAGACTTAAAGGGATAGTTCACCCCAAAATTCACCCTCATGTGATTTCAAACCTGTATGAATTTCTTTGTTTTACAGAGCACACAAGAAGATATTCTGAAGAATGTAGGTAACCAAACAACACAGGCCTCCATTGACTTCCATTGCATGGACACAAAACCACATTTCTTAAAATATCTTCCTTTATGTTCTACAGAAAAAAGAATCATATACTGGTTTTGAATAACATTATGGTGAATAAATGACGACACGATTTGTATTTATCGCTTTATTTTGAGTTTGCCTATATAGAGATAGCAAGGGAAGAATCCCTTTCTACACAAACAGTGTATACCGGTCCTTGATAATAATACAAATGGCAAGACCTAACACACCCTGGGTCATATTATCATATACTTCATCTAAATCAAAATTCGCAGAGACATGAAGCATCACTTCAAATCATGCAGAATGTCACACCTGCTCAAGAGATGAGATGAAACATCGTCTGCACTTTTGTATTCTCTGTTTTTGCCTCATCTAAAACAGGAGGAAGAAACAGAAAAATGAAAGAATAAGCGAGAAGGAGAGAGAAAGGAGTGCATTTGTACCGGAGATGAAGGGTCCTTGAGTCTACCTGAAAGCACGGAGGAAGGCATGAGAGAAAAACCGTGAATATTCTTCATCAAAGATGTTTATACATTCATAATACTTGTATGAACAGAGCTCGATACATACGAATGAAGAGACGTCGCCTCTTTAAAACCAAATAAAGGTTATTTCATGTCTCTTTGTCTGTTTCAGAGTAGACGAAGGGGTGTTTGTGCGCGCATCTGTGTTTTGGTGTCGTACATGTGATGTTTTTCCTCCCCTCAGAAATGGCAGTCTGTCAGAAAAGCAGAAGGCAGAGAGGAGCTTTTGTGCTTGCGGCTGTAACATTATTACCAAATGTGCCAAGGCGAGAGGATTAGTCCAGGAGGGGCGTAACTTTAATGCTCCGCTAATAAGTTGAGTCTTCTTAATGTGTTCCCCACCGTAATTCCAGTCTGGATAAGTAAGGCTTTTATTCAGCTGTGCTCACACGTTAATGTGCCGTCTGGGTTTGAGTTCAGCATGAAATATTTGCTTCTCAGATAATAAGACTTCCATCAAGTGTTAACTCTGTCTATTGATGGCAGGTTTAAGAGCTGTATGTTTCATTGAATAATGTGTTTTGCAAGCAACATATGTGATGTTTCTTGTTTTTTATATTACATTTAAACTACATTAGTGTCAATCTGTAACTTTTGAAACAGAATTTACAAGTTACTTTACATACTGTACTTACCATCACATGGGTCAAGTCAAATAAAGTCAAACTACTTTCCCATTACCCACAAAATCATACCTGACGGCTCAGTTTATAAATCGTTATTATTATAAGCTTACTGTTGTAAACAAATGTTTTCAACTCTAAATTTGTCCAGTGTATGAAATTTAGCAGCATCTAGTGGTGAGCTTGCGAATTACAACCAATGGCTCACTCCATCCTTTTCGAAGCACTACAGTGGCTGACGCAGGACTAAGATGTCGTCACATTTTCACTTCTTTGCCGAAAGAGAGAAAGGTTTTTTACGAAACGCGCTCTGTAGAGCAGTTTGTCCGTTTAGGGCTTCTCTAGAAACAACATGGCGAATTCCATGTAAGGGGACCCGCGATGTATGTAGATAGAAATAGCTCATTCTAAGAAACATAACACTTCATTATGTAAGGTCTTTACACACCTCTGAACACATATTTACTTAGGCTATGTTATATTGCATTTATGTCAATAGATCTTTCAAAAAATTACACACAGCACCTTTAAAAGACATGGATTTCTATTTTGTCCTGTCTGCCACATTTAACATCACTGTAAACATCTTTCTTGTAAGATGTATAGTAATACGAACTTTTGTAAAGATGTTGTTGACCTCCTTGACAGATCCTAGAGCAGTTACAGAGACAGGTGTGGTTTCATCTTTTTCAGTCATATCTGTCTGAAACAAAGGAATTTTATGCATGTTATTAAAAAAGCGCTTACGCCACTTTTAACTAACGTGAGAACGGCAGATGGTGGTCCGAACAGAATTACAGTTTGGTTCTGGATATGCCCGTGTGGAGTTTAATGCTGAGTGCGTTTCATTGGTGAGATCTCGCTGAAACTCTGCGGCCCCCTGTTTCGTTTAAGTGCTTCATATCATTAACACGAGCAGGGCGCAAAGAGCGGAACATTTTTTCGTCTATTAGAGAAGAAAAGCTGGCACGGCTGCAGAGATGCTGACTCTCTCTAACTCTCGTTCAGTGCAGCCTTCAGAGATATCAAGCCCAGCAGGCACATTCGCCTGCGCAGACAGCAGACATATGTGCATACCTCTCTCTCTCTCGCTCTCTCTGTGCCCGGTGAATGCTCTGGGCAGCAGGCAGAGGCAGGACGTGAGAATGTCAATTAGGGTTAAAAGGCGCAGTGCGAGAGGGAAGGGAACACTGGAGCATGGGCCCAGCCCAGTCATAGCACCTGATGCTGATAATGGAAATCGACATGGCTGTTTAATTCCTCCTCTCTGGGAGAGATTCTATATTAGCGTAAGAAAAGCTGGGGGAAAGGATCTCTTGATGATGCTTCTTGTAAAGCAAACCAATGAATCGAGTAGATTATTTGTAGTTTAAAGTCATAGTTCACCCAAGCATGAACAATTCTCTCATCATTTACTCACCTTCATGTCATCCGAGATGTATTAAACGCATACACATTTCATCAAAATATAATTCTAGATGACTTTTTGTAACAAAATGTCAAGTGTGTGAGAAAACAAAACATATATTTTGAGCATATTTGGTGAAATTTAAATCCAAACCAATCCAGAGCGCTACATTCAATGAAAGTTTTCTCCAATCTGGATTTATGGACGTGTCTGCGTATTTGAATTTAGCTAAATATTAAAAATAATTTAATTTGGCTAAATAAGCTCAAAATATCATTTTTGTTTGGCTTCATAAATTATTTGGATTACTTTTACAATGGCTATATGGGCTTTTGGGAGTTTCAACTTTCCTTTAGAAGGACCCATTGACTTGGTTTTGTGTCCATACAATAGAAGTGAATGGGTACCGCCGTTGTTCGGTAACCAAAATATCTTCTTTTGTGTTCTGCAGAAAAAAGAATGTCAGAAAGGTTTGAATTGACATGAGGGTGAGTAGGCCTACATGCTGAAAAAAATTTCATTTTTAGGTGAACTATTCCTTTAATAATACAATTTTCTTGACTACATGACTCCATCTACAACAGAAGGACACACACTATTCTAACAGAATAACATGACTCATTATGTCAAATATCAGCATGAATACAAAATGTACCCGGTTTCATTTCTTGATGTCTCTGGTCTTATTGTGTATGATTTTTAAGTGCATGTTGTTCTAAAGATGGTTTTGTTTTCATTATCTTTCATCAAATAATAATAACCTTCTTACTCACTGATATCAAGTAATAATGTTTTCGCTGATAGCCCGAGCTATGTGGGTGGTTAGAAAAAAACATATTATCCAACAATATCAATAATATCAACCTAATCGACCATCAAATCCAATTTGATCATATATTTATAAAATGTATTACGATATTTCCTGTGCAACATCACATTTCACTCCAAGGTAAATGCGTTGAAATGCCATTTCAGTTTGCTCACGTATAACAAGAGCCTGAGGTTTGTTCAAGACAGCAGCGGGTTTAATGTCGCTATGAAGACACGCACAGTCTCTCAGTCCCAGTAGCTGGAGAGCTGTGTTTGACAGGTAAATACACTCTCCTTATTGTACTCGGCACTCCTCACGTTAGCAAACAGAGAAAGAGCGGCAGAGAACAGACCGCAAGCCAATTTTCACAGGATTATTTGTCCAGTCGCGTCTGGGGTCTGTGTTTATTGAGATGGTTGGGGGTCCGGGCCTCGTAGTCATAAAACAGATAATACCGCCGTTCTACAAACTGATCTGCTCAGAAAAAAAATGTGTAAAACCTTAAGATTTTATCTGAGTTGTATTTTCTGTCATTCTTATGTTTGTGTTGTTATTCAGTTTGATTTAAAATGACATGAATGAACAACAAAATATTTCTGTGCTAGTTAAAAAGTTATGTTGATTTTCTGTGTTCCACTCAGTCCAGAGCCATAGTTTAGCTAAAACGTCCTTAAATCTACAGTCTGTAACTTTTGGGGGGTAAAAAATAAACAGTTTTTAATTAGGTAGTGAGTAAGTACGCCTTCCTACCTCATCCCAATTTGCAACAATAAGCTTATAGTAGTGATTTACAATTCAGGACGTTGGGTTAAATTTTGCATGAAGAAAAAACCCTCTGCAAGTAGCTTGCAACTTTATATGTCATACCGAGCTAGCAAAAAAGACGCACAAGTCACAAATTGCAGCTTTAAGGAAAAAGTTAACACTTTTAATTGTGCTACAAACTTTGCGAAGCAACCTGTTTATTCTCAATTTCTGGATGAACCACAAACTTTCTTTGCTGTTTAGAAAAGTCTTTTGCTTTTGTCAGCGGCAACGTGCGTTTGTTTGGGGACGTGTTTGTTTCTGTCTTTGAGTACAAGCTTTGTTTTGTTGCCGTGTTGTTTGAGGCTGGTATGAATTAATTTGACGTCCAGAGTGTTTCTGTTCATTCTCTGACTTGAGAGTTGTGACTCCAGCATCTCAGTCCTTCTGCGTCTGATACAGAATGCTCAAACACGCACGGGTTATTCTGCCGTAGCTGAACTAATAAGACAACGAAATAAAGGAAACATAAACAGTGAAGACGATGTGCCATTGAGCAGCTACACCGTTGGACTTTATCATGTTTATTAAAGGAATAATTCATGCAGAAAATGAAATATTGTCCTTTTTTTCACACTCAGACCTGATTGACTTTATTTCTTGTGTGGAACACAAAAGAAGATGCCAATGCAACACATTCCAATACAACTGTCAAGCAAGATTCTGATGAATAAATGCCTTTAAAACAACCTATAACGTGGCTTTCGATTTTCCCCAAAATAAGGTTTGGAACAAAAGTAAATGATGAATTTTCATCCTTGTGTGAAATCTCATCGCTTTAAAGGTAGCTGGTTAAAAGTCCTCCGTAGTTATATTAATTCATATATGATAATTAAGTCACGCATAATCATATTCCTCTCAGCAAAGAGCAAAGGTTTCCCCCAGCTCCAATAAACATCTATGAGACTATTATGTAATAAATGTGCACATTAATTTTATGATAATCAGGCACCCTTTTTCCCAAGGTTATATCTGTGTCCTAGCTGTTTTACTTATCTGCTAGTTTTTTTTCTCTTTATTTGTCTCTCTTTCTCTCATCCACCTGCGGTCTTTGCTGTTAAGGACGTTATTCTGCTAATTGCCGTGGTTGAATCTCACACGCTGGGCTCTGGGGACCAGCAGCATATCCAGTAATGGGGACAGAAGACTGTGTACTTTCTGTGTCCAGTAGTTCACTGCCTCAAACAGAAAATAAGGGTGTGACTCATTTAGCCGTGTGCAAGGATGACGGGTGTGTATAGGCTGTTTGACACTCTGTTCGATTGACTGAACCAGAATTTGATTCCACCTCTATACCCATTGTTTGGGTATGGACCACGCTGCTCATGCATCATTGTGTGGATCATTGTGACTGCTATACTAAACACTAACACATTGTTTGTGTTATGCACACATTATGCATGTGTCGTTTTAACACATTAGGTGCCATTTTGTGTCGTCTTTTGGTACTTTTAACCCAACTGTTGTCCCAGAAATAACAAAGAGATGAGTTCAGTTAAGGACAAAAGAAAGGAAAAGGAAAAGTTCACTTCAAAATCAAAATCGTGTTATTTTCTACTCACCCACATGACGTTCAACATGTTTTAAGGCCTCCCGGCATCTTCGGAACACAAGTAAAGATATTTCAGGTGACATCCGAGAGATTTCCAGGCCTCCTAGACATCATGGTTATAGCTGTTGTCAAGGTCCAGAAAAGTACTAAAGACATCGTTAAATTGGTCCATCCGCTCACAGTGGCTCAACTGAATTTTTTTGAAGCGACGACAATACTTTATGTGCGAAAAACAAACCAAAACAACAACTTTAATCGATATATTCTCAAACCGAATGCGGAAAAAATCCCTCTCACGTACCTTCTCTGGATCTGTTCCACATTTGTGGAATGATCTGCACGCTGCTACAAGATGAGCAGATTCTGTATCCATCTTTAAGAATCGGCTGAAAACACATCTCTTCCGTCAGCACCTGACCGATTAGTTCTGACGTCTATTTCTTTTCTATTCTTTCTATCCTTAAAAAAACCTTAGCTTTGTACACTGTGGTAGGCTATATGTGACCAGTTTTACTGCACTTACGCTTTTTGTTGTCCTTATGTTGTTTCAATTGCTTCTATTGTTTACCTCGTTTGTAAGTCGCTTTGGATAAAAGCATCTGTTAAATGACTAATGTAAGTTTGGGCCACATAACATTATGTTGTAACAATATATAACAACAAAAGTCTAATGACCTCATTCAGAAAGGTGTGTGTGTGCGCGTGTGTTTGTGTGTGTGCACAGTCTTTTCAGTGCTGAACAGGAGAAATAGTCGCACAGGAAATACTGTCAAATGGAGCCTGACTGCCAAATGCACAGCGGTCTGTTAGACTGACATCTCAACTGATCTGACAGTGAGCACAGTAGATTTACAGCATTAATGATCAATAACAAGCCATGGAGCTATTAAAGTACAATAACATTTAAAGTAATAATGAAGTTTAATTAAGTACACAGTTAATTAACATTGTCATTATTCAGAGTACAACTGTGAAACATTGTTTCTAATTCACCATATTTCAAATGCATTACTAGAACTATATTATCTATTCTATCTCATTCAAAACAAAGTACAGTGGTGGTACTGTAGGGTAAAGCATTTTTTAACTGAGTCAGAATTGCTAAATTAATTGTTTTAAGGTTAGCCAATCAGATTAGAGCTTGCTGGACCCAGAAAGTACTTTACAAATAATACCCAGCAAGCCTCCATACAGTTGGAATGATAAGAAGATGAGGTAGTTAAAAACAGCAGTCCATCCCTTTGAGAGCGTGTATAGTGTTAATGGGAACACCCCAGTGTGTGTTTATATGTGCAACTGACTGGATGATGGTTATGTAACAGGGCAGAGTTGGTACTCCACTGTCCAAATACATCCATCACATCCCATCATCCTGACACCACAACCTGCCAGCTCCCCTTTCTGTTCCACACAAACCTGTATGCCACCCATAGGTTATCACATACACAAACTGTCTGCAAATAAGGTCCATTTTGCTTTTGCTTACAATTTAAGAGCCCATAAATATCTGGCATTGTAAAAGCAATTTAACTTCTCTGAAGTATATTTCTTTGTATGATCGATACAACCTGATCAATTTTTTCCCCGAAATAAAAGATTCCTGCAAAAACAACTGGACCAAAGTCGCACACGGCTATCAAACCGTAATCCATTGCAGCCCGAAGCCCCAATAAACTAGATCCAAAAGAGTTTATTTACGCTTCATTTTGTTCTTGTTGATACAGTTCTAATAAAATAGCCGGTCCGCTAAAGCAGTTCTCATCTCTGAACACCATTTTCTTAGATATATTAAACACAGAGCGTGCGCTGTAAACAACTATGGACTAAAACAGCACAAAGATTAAAAAGAAGATGGGGTTCAGCTAGAAGTCAATAAGTCTGCATCGGCCGAACCCATTTGGGCTTGATGTATGTTTGTGTAGATAGTTGCCCCTAAGCTCAATTAGTTGTTCTGCTTACACACGCGGCCCTTATGGAGCCAAGCTTTGGGTTTATGCATCCAGGATTCAAGCATAACTTTGTGAAGGGCTTGCATTTTTCCCAGCAAACATAAACTTTGTTGAAAAGGGAAAAATATATTATTTATGGTTTAGAATATTTTACTCTCACTTTGTTTATTGCTGTGCTCACCATCTCTAATGATATTGTAGTCTTTATGTACCGAAGGGATTTGAATGTGTTTACCCTCTCAGTTTTCAGAGCCTTTGGGAAACGCACACCTCACTATTTGTGTTAGCGTTGTGTTAGAAACGGAGATACCGTATGAAGAAGTGTTCATGACTACAAAGAAGTAAGACAAACACAATTTTAAACCAGTAAAAGAATAATAAACAACCTTGTTAAAATTTACTCGCTACTGTACGTCAAAATGAAAATTAATGAGGAAGGATTTGGTCTATCACTTTGTCTTGTTTATTTCAGTATGAAATAACAAAAAATCATAAATGTTGGTCATCCCTTGGGATACAGGACGAGCGTTGAAGACGGAGGTGGACTAACCACTCATGTTTCTTAACACAGCAGGAGCCCGTGTTTGTTGCAGTGTTGCTTTGAGTCTGTGCCAGGCTTTGAGTGGGGAGCTTTTAATTGTTGAAATATGCATGTGACCGCGTCTAGTATAACTTCAACCCTGGTGGGTTCCTGCAACAAGAAAGTACACATGGGTGTTTTTCCACCTCAGGGTTGACTCACCGTAAAATTCTGAGAAAGCCAGTGAAATAATGAGGTTAGAGATATGTATGAATACAAACTTATGTAGTGTAAGGGGATCTATTTTTGTTAGTTCATTAGTCCATATTTATGTGGGTGTAACACAGTGAATTGAAAACCTTTTTCTTTCCTTTTTTAACTGTTTGGTGACCCTCTCTGGGACACCTTAACTGCAAATCCAGCTTAAGCGGAGGGTTGATTGACAGGCTGGAGATGACAATTACCTGTCGAGGAGTACAATTTAGAAGGCAGGATGGACATCAAAGACTGTCTTATTGGTCTGTTTGTCACTCTTTCTTGACAAAACTCCCTCACTTCAGCGCTAATCCTTGTCATTTTACTTGCGGACTCCATCATTTGAAGCAAACAGATTTATTCAGCCTTTGACGGCACGCAATTCCAGACAGTATGTTATAGAAATGTTTTTAGCTTGAGGAATGGCCCTTGACGATTCTTTCCAATCGTTTGTTATTAACTAACATGCTAATGTCTCCAGTATTTCCTGTTTTCGAGGGATGGCGATTTTGACTGTGATTATGCCAGACCGTCCCAGTGTGTCCAATTGTTGCATGTGGCCTTTCCGAACAGCTGGATGCCAATGTGGCCACACTCCAGGAGCGTACGATGGCACCAGCAGATGGCCAATTAGACCTCATAATGCCTAATTGTAAATGATGAGACAGGTGTCAAATTAGGTATACCTGCAAAATTATCGGACGTGCTCGGTAAGCAGTTTTTGAAAGAGCTCCCCACAGAGAGTAGGCTCGGGGCAGAGCGTCCGTCTCTCAGCGAGACCCTAATGCTAATTGCTCTGGTCAGAGGAGGACGGTTTGTGTGGATGGATGCCGCCCGCGCCAGGCTGACATTCGATGACTCACCAGAGGTTTGCGAGGCGCCGCAAAGGACGCGAGACGTCTCATCACGCTCACCTCCCGTCTGTCAGCCTCAGACTTTGAGGTCACTTTCACTTAGTCAGGGACGTTCGCTTATCCTTCCATCCCACCCGTGTCACTGTGACATTCTGTCTCGGATACAATTAGACCTTCCTCTACTTCTAGTGTCACCATGTCCTCTCCAGTTAATTACAGCAAATCCCTCATCCTCAAGGGGTATGCTACTGTCTTGCTACCCCAGACATAGGGACAAACACAGACAGTACACACTGCCCGGAGCCCATCATTAAGTTATGGTTGCCCGTATTGTAATCTCATCATGATGACCCTATCTCTTACAGAGATGCTCATGTTAACTCAAAGGACAGCAAACCACCTACTCGGTCATATGAATATAACAAGGTCAACGGGACAACAAGGTTCTACTACGACTTCATTGTTTAACAATGGCAGAGCAGTAACCATTATGGGATGCATTATGGGGTCAATGCTTGCCTCACAACCAATTTTTTTGGTTGCCTCACAACCAAAGCTTTTTGACCCATTGGTTTTTAACTTTGGCATCCATGAAGACATGCCAACCTGCGATAATAGACTGAAGTCTTACACAAACAAAGAGTACTTTCTTTGGGCTTGTTGTAGAAGCGCCTTGGAAGCATTTAAGGTAAAAACTACATAAAATAAAAGCCTTTACGCTCTTTACAGAGTTCTTTGGAACCCACAAGCATGGAAATGGATGGGCAAACAGCTTAACACTCAAAGCCCAGCTAGGGATAATTTTAACACCCCTTAGAGGAATGGCCCACGTTGGGTCTCACTGATCCTGCTGTTCTCAGCATATGGAGGTAAAACGATGCCAGGGGGCTAGCAAATGGTCTGTGGCTGTCTGAGTCTCTGTGCCATGCATACTGGCACAGAGATTTACTTCCAGAGACCAAAATTAGGCCATAACACCACGGTGGTAAAGGTTGGATGGAACAGAGGAAAGAAAAACAATTTCAACTGAAGTGCCAACCATGGCAATTTTTCAGGCGCTCAAACAACCCAAATTCACACTTTAATGTTGTGTCAACAAGCACGCAAATTTAGAAGTTACATGTAAATTGTTTATCTGTGTGCCTTGGCTGACATATGGTACCATACCTTCATAACAGAAAAAATGGATTTTGCCTTTATTAAAGGGTATGATTTTAGACTTTGCTCACGTTTGGTTCCACTTATGCAAATAGATGAACATTTGCTTGCATGCCTCTTCCCAGGATGCCGAGGGGCAGACATTAGCATACTTGTCTGTTTCTGGGCACGCTATCATAAAACAGACATCAATAACTACGAATGGAGCACTGTCTCGCGGCTCCTTAAGCCATAGCAGGGTTAAGCCATTATTTTTATTCCTGAATATAGCGGACTGCTCATTTAAAACATTTTTTGTGTCGCCTGGTCTTATCTGAGGCATTTCATTAACATGCCAAAGCATCGTGGGCTGCTGCTGGCCAGTGTTTACACGCAAATGTGTGTGTTTGCGTGTTAGCGTTTGAGAGCGAAAGGTGACGGAGGAATGTCCCACAGCAGGAGAGATCTCGATGTGAGCTGCGAGGCAAGCAGATGATGCCACAACAGGAGGTTTGGAGTTTGTTTTGGAAAGTGTCTGTGTCACACCAATCCCTCTTACACACATTGAATGATTCGCAGCCAAGTATACATATAAATGAGGAGAGGCTAGAGCGCGCTACACATATCTGAGAGAAGAAAAATGAGCTGCTTTGGAAACCAAGGTGAGTAAATTAAGAAGCATCTGGTGGAGGAAGGGAGCAGAACTCAATCCAAGATGTCAAGGAGAAGAAATGATATAGAGGAAGTTTGCAACTGCAAAATCATCATCTTACGTCTTTTTGTGTCTTGGTTCACACGTATCCACAAAGGTGGCGACCGCAATGTCCATTAAGAGGTTAAATAGGCATGCATATTTGAAGTGTCAATAAGGGGCTCGTTTAATGCTAAGACAAGGAAATTGAATTTGTCTCAAGTCAGGCTTCATTAGCTGTTCGTGACTCTCAATCCTTTTGCATGCAAAGCCAGCCTAGCCATAAATCAACTATTTGACCCTCCCCTCAGCTACAAAGTAGAAATGAGTCTCTGAAACACATCTGAGCCCTCTCACCTGTGACTCAGAAGGCTAGGCTCTAATTTGCTGCGTAGTAATTGGTCAGGACTGGTCAGGTTAGCAAGTTTTGTGTGGATGAAAGGGCACACAACCTCACATAAGTGCCAGCTATACAGTCCATCTGCAGATTTCCGACGGTACTCATGGGTCCTTGTTAGTCAATGTCATCTATCTATGTGTTCAGCTCTTTATCTGATCTGCATAAGGGGTGATTTGTCTGTGCAGTTTAATACAGATTGATGTTCTTCAGCCCTGTGTGGGGCAGACGTCCTCCTGGGCTGTGTGCTGTGTGTTAAATGGCGTGTCACGTTTAGGCGTAATTTTCTTCGTTCTGCTTTGCCAACGCAGTGGCATGACACCGGCAGACGTCTACAGTATGTGCATGTGTTTGAGTCAGCATCTCTGCAGGGTTAACACACTATTCACTCTATATTCATACTTGAGACAAAGAGAAATACAAAAGTCTTGCTCTGGTGTCTGGACCAAGAAATGTGAAAAAGCTGCTTTGCTGTTTTCTGATTGTCTGATGGAGTCAGGTAGTGAGTTCTAGTGAACATAATACCAGTTTTTTTATAAGTAGCAGGTGAAAGACTGGCAGATATAACTGTTTGTAATGAAATTTAAATGTATTTCCACAGAGCTTTTCACAGTTTTTGCATTGTTGCAAAGCAGCTTTACAGAAAACAAAAGAATAATCAATAATGAATATATCAACATATAATAAATAAATACATAAAAATAAATAAATATAATTAAACATACCTGTAATGTATAGAGGTGTACTAAATGTACAATGTACAAAACACTTCGATTTATGTATAACTTCAGACTCTAACCTGTTTATATAATAATAATATAACAATAATAGTTGTTGCAGTCTGTAGAAACCAGTGTTGGGTAAGTTACTCTGAAAAAGTAATTAATTACTAGTTACTAATTACATATTCGATAATGTAATTAGATTACTGTACAAGTTACTCTCTCCAAAAAGTATTTAATTACTAATTACTAATTACTTTCTATATCCTACATCAACCTTGATGAGTTAAGTGATTCAAGGATAGACATGAAATGGCTCTTTTAATTCATTCAAATAAATAATATAAAACTACATAAAGTAGTATTATTAATTAAAAATGTGAGAATTATACATTAAAGCATTCATTTTAAAGTTAGACTTTGAATTTTGATGTCAATTCCACTAGTGCACACACACATATTACACAAAGTATTTAGTTTAATTACATCAGAAGTAACTGTAATTAAATTACAGAAAAATAAGAATAATCCCTTACTTTACTTTTTCAAGGGAAAAGTAATTAAATTACAGTAACTAATTACTTAGTAATAGTTACACCCAACACTGGTTGAAACAGACATTACAAGTATCAAACAAACTGTTCTAAAAGCGGTAAATAGAGATGGAATAAAGAATATTACGTAATTAAAATTATTTACTTAATATTACATTAAAATAACTGTCTTCATTGTGAGAAACGTTTGTCAAACAATATAATAAAAATACAAAAATTCTACCAGATTTTAGGCTGTGGCACATTACATTTCTTATTGTGTCTCGTTGACTCGATGCATTGCTTTCTGTCTGCCTTTGTCTCCTGGTCTGTTGTTGTCTTTTTTCTCAGCATGCTTTATTTACGGCAACTTTTCATTGCTGGCATGATGCCCGAGCAAATTGTCACTTTAGGAAAGCTGACGCGCCTCTGTAGCTCTGTCTCCCGTCTTGACTCCATGTCACTCAAATGCTCCACCATCACCACCACCACCGCACTAAACCTTTTAGGAGCCATTTACTCGGAAAGAACATAGCACAGTCTGGCAGGCATGAGACTTAACGCTGTGTCTTTCGCTCAGGGAATCACACTGGGAAATTATTCGACGTAAAGTTAACAAATTGAAACCATTGATTGCAAATGAGACCGAAATGAACAATTCAATTGTGGGAATTGTTTCAGTGTGCTTCGCTGCAGTCTGAGAGCTGGAGATTGTGGGTGTAAATGCATATTTCCTATTAGGCACATCCCGGATCGTGGCTGAGTTTTTTGCCTGTTGATAAACACAGACGCAGATGTGGTTCCATTCAATACAATGCAATTAGATGGTCGCTGGAATTGAGTGTGCGTTATTGAATTTGTGTTGCTTGGTGAAACTTCTGAGAGGATAAATATGATTTTCCAACTTTAGAACAAGACAGTCTTCTAACACAAACATGCATGTGTTTTAATGTGTACTGTATCACAACACTAACTATAACTAAGTGTTAAAAATCATTTTAAATTTCAGACAATAGCAGTGATGAACAAAAAACACTGGAATATGATCAAAATCCACTTCAATTTAAAGAACTGCATGCAAGCTTATAAATATAAACAGAATATAAACACAACGTATCATTCAATGGTCTACCTCAGAGATGATGTGTTTTTGAATGCAATGTTAAAAATGCATTTTAATACTTCCGGTTGCATCACCCCAAAGTCTATGGGTTTTTTTACTTTTTTGAATAGGTTTTTGGTAAATTCCCTGAAAAAAGGTTAACAAATCTCATATTTTCATGTTCACTTGTGTCATCGCGTGTATAAATCTCACAAATAACGTGGACACAAATCTCTAAAACCATTGTTGGGGATTCATTCACGGAGTAATTACTTACCAGGGGACAAAAAAAAGTTGTCCTAGGCTTGGTGGTGGTGACGTTGATATCAAGCGACCATAGTGTAGTCTGTTTATAGCCTTGTGTTAGATTCTTACTTCTGCCGATTGTATTTAAGCTTCAAAAATAGGAAATATTGTGTTAATCTGTGAAGATGATCAAAAACGTGTAAACATCATGAACATTTGGTAATCACAGATCTTATTTTTTGCGATCTTCCAAAAGTCTATGGGAAAAATACACAGGCTTTCAGTCGTGGGAACCAGCGCAGCGCTAACTTCCTGGTTGGCCTACAAAAATACGTTATCTCTGAGGTACTCTATTGTGTGAACACTAGTTATGCTTATTGTTGTATTTATAGAGAATGTGAAGCTGACGTCACACCCTATGTTGCAGTGGCGCCGCCATCTTGGGAGGATCATACTCGGATGCTATTATTGTTTTGATATGTACCATTACTTGTTTTGTTTGATATATGGAGAAATCGAAAGTGAAAGAACCAGGGGCTTTCCTGAATGACTCTGCGTAATGCTATTGCCGTTTTTAACACAGCAAGACCAACCTACCATAGTTATATTTCCTAATCAAAGAAGAAAAACGAAATGCTGCATTGAACGCACTAGCAGCCATCCTCCCAAGAAATGGGCAACATTTAACAAGGCGTGACGTAGCTTCACATTCTCTAAAGTCATTGTTCTGGGCAAAACAGTCACTATTTCTATTCCTTACACCACTTTTCAGGCTTATATATCATAGACACTTTGGGCTGAGCTCTTTTCAATTGGGCCTTCAAACAGTCCATCTGTAACAGCATAGCAACTGCATAGCAACCCACCAGGATGCCCTTCTAACTATATAGCAACACTTTCCAGCTATATCATGGCAGCAAAAAAATCACATACTTTTATCTTGAGATTGTATTCTGAGGTGCCATGTAGCGTTCCCGATTCCCCATTTTTGGCCCCGAAACCCTTTGAGAAACAGATCATCACAGAGATATAAATGTGGGCTCTTTTGCTTTGAAATAGTGTATTGAGGTCCTTTGTGGGACCATGGTAGTATCTAGGGGTCAGAGACGATACAAACACTGCTCACATCGTATTCAAAAGCGTTTGCATCTAGTTGTCAGCTGTGATTCTCCACAGAATCCATTTCGCCGTGCCTGCCACAGCAATTGAGTTAAGGACATTATAACAGACACCCCTTTCACCCCACTCGAGCACACGCACACACTCATGCATAAATCCACAGAACGTCCGGAAGCGTTTCTTAATTATGGCGAGACGCAGCTGTCCCGAGTCATCAGCGCCAGGGAAGATTTCTTGCGCATGTGTGCATCCGTGTATTTATGTTGAGGCATATCTGTATCTCTTCATCAGTGCGCTGGGTAAAGGTTAACCAGACTTGACATAAGGGCAGCCATAATGAAAAGCTTGGGCTGTAATTAAGCCTCTCAGTGAAGAAAGATGGCTATGAGATGCTCGCGTTTCCAAGGAGCACTCCATTTCTCTCTCTTTTGGTTTCTTGATTCACGCACGTCTCCCTTCTAATAACCGAAGTGAGTCTGTGCTGTGTTGAGTTTGCTAACATATGCTGCAAAAAGAAAGCTTTGATAACGTAAACTTCACAGTCAGCTCATTCTCTTCAAGCATTGAATCTTTCCTTTGAGTTACCTTGTTTGTTGTGCAAAGACCAGCCTGTGGTTTTTTTAATGGACTCCAAAGAAAAATCTGTGTTCCTTAGGATGTCATTAGACAGTAAATGGGATCTGAGTGGCATTAACAGCATTAGGGAGGTTGATGTTTCAGAAGAAAGGCTGACAATCACTCTCAGGGTGAAGCGTCTCGGCGGTCTCTATTTTCCAAAAAAGCTCATTAGAGTCTGATTAAAACTGGTGGCGTGCTCACTCTTTTATCTCAGGAGACGGTCTTTAAAAACATTTTCGGTGCGTCTCGCCGAATAATGAGTGCAAATCACTACAGGAAATGGGAAATAAGTGACGGGGACACGCCCCCACAAGCAGTGATGTCATACAACATATAAAATAGAGACTACACAGGCTGCTTAGAGACTGTTTTGTGCAATTTAGTTCATTTTATGTTCATTTATTTGTTTTTTTATTTCATTTGAATACTTTATTGGAATTCTGTAAATGTATTTAGTCTGCCAATATGCAGAAGTCTGTGTCTTACTCGGCTCTATTTTTACTGTATTTTCACATATTGAACTATAACATAGTTGGCCTATACGATCCAATGCTGAGAGAGAGAGAGAGAGAGAGAGAGAGAGAGAGAGAGAGAGAGAGAGAGAGAGAAGGCTTATTTCTAACCTGGAAACGTGTTTTTTGGGCTTCAAAAGCATATCCCAGCTCTGTGTTTGGATGTACGTCTTTTACAACGAGATCATTTTTAAATGCTAAGAAAATATTAGCACATGCAGATGTGACATTTGATATAATAATTTGTTTTAGTTAAATCCACTTCCCCGTACGTGAAGTCTCTGCGGGTGTGGGTGGGCTTTTCACTCCATTAATCTATCGTTGGCCATGTTTAAACTTGTGAAAGCAGATTTTCACTGCCATGCTTGTAAATCCTTTGAAAGGCAACAGTGTGTGATGAAATAAATATGCGTGTCTTGTCTTTTTTTGTAATTTAATTGGCATTTCAACAACCTTCAGCTTCCTTTTGACGTGCGATGTGCGAGAACTGGCTAGCAAACTATCGCTCTTAATGGATTTCGTTTTTTTTCCACATTTTGTTCTCTAGGTATCTGTGTACAGTTGCTTGCTGTCTAACTCTTATTGTTTTCTTGTCAAGCCGGAGGCCAGTTCACAGTGGTTTTCTTCGGGAGGTGATTGAATGCATACGAGACGTGCTGCTTTCATTCCGTTCCATTCGGGTCACAGTTCTAGCGCGGCGGAGAACAAGGCTTCGACCAGTCACGGTGGTTGAGTGTCATTCAGTGCATTGAAACTCCTCCCGCAGAAGACCCTGGAATGAAACCTGGCTCGGGCCCAGCGAACAAAAAAACAGAACGATTGCTCTTGAAGACGAATGCATGGTATTGCATGACATTTCACAATGCGCTGATGTTCAGTCACAAAGGTCTAATGGGAAACAAATGAACGTGTTGTCGTGTGTAAAATTACATTTCGGGTAAGAAAGGACGTTAGAGCAAAAGGTATGCAATGAGATTATGCAATGTTGGCCGTCGCGTGTGACACCTCCAGCCAGGGGCAGTGACAGATCCAAGATCGATGCTCAGCACAGTCAATTTTAGATTCCGTACAGCTGTGAATGTATGTTACTCATGAGCGTGCATGCTGGGATACGGTGCCCCTTGCACTCTGTGTCAAACAGCCATCAGCACTGGTGCGTGTCACTCCATTAACCTTCAGTCAAATTAATCTACCGCACACACTCGCCTTCCCATCAGCCCCCGCGGGGCCACGTCTGTGCCCGCTGACAGAGAACGGCACAACATCCCTCCCACCGGCGCGTGTAGCTCGACGTACAAACCGATCGAGTTATGGTGTGGTGCTCCGCCACGGATCTGAACAACCATGGGGTGCTTCCTCAAACTCCCAATCTGGTCTGACCATGTTAATGTGATTCTATCGAGGCCCACGCTGTTTCCAGCTGTTGCCGTGCTCCCACTCACGATAGCGTCTTCCCCATACGATCCTTTTTATTCTTTCCTGCTCCCTCTGTGAGGATTCAATGCTCCGTGGTTCTGTACAAACAAACAAGGCCTGATGTACAGGGAACAGGATGCGAGATCCTCATTTCCACGCTCTTTACCCAGCGGGCTGTAGCCTGCGATTCAATAGCCTGGAAAAGAGAGAGGTTTAAATCACTGCTGTTTCTCTGAAGCACGCTGGGATAGCGATGTTTGCGTTTGCTAAATATGCGTTTTTGGAAATAAGGACGTGTTTGTGGGTGAAGTGCGGGTGAGATTGTTTTGTGTGTGTATTACATGCTTGTTTCCTAACTCTTCATCGCTAGTTTTTTTTTGCGTGTTGCATCTAAATGCAATCTGTCGCTTTAAATGCACAACTAACTATGATTTGTTTTCTTTTTTCTTTCATGTCTATCCCTTGGTCATCTTCTGAACGTAATAGGTGAGTGAACATTCATTCTGTTATCCATGTATTTAAAGTGTATTTATTTGTTTGGTTCTTATTTATTTATTATTGGCTGAATTACTGAATGCCTAAAACCAGAATGGGTCCACTAAGAAAATGCACCTTACTTTTTAATCAAGAAAAAAATTACTTACATGCTTTACTATAATAGGAAGTGCAAACTCAGCTGGAAGGAAAAACAAGAATCAAAGAGACGCATCAAAGCAGGAGGTTAGAAATTAGTGCCCCATTTCAGTACAATGAATCATTCCTCATCTCTAATTAAAATCTCAAGAAGATCTTGGCCACTCCAGGAACTCTGCCGCCTTATCGACAACCATCTAGTGCAGAGAAAAGTTTTCTGCTAAGTATACTTTATAGACGGAGAGATCTTAGAGACCAGCAAACAAATTTACCAAAGTGCAGTGATTGTGTATTATAATAGAACATGAGAGCGTTATCTGTTCTGAGGTTTGAGTGAAACATTTTAAGTGCCAATAAATGCAGTGCCGTTCTTGTTAGCATGTTTCAAGGTGAAGCACATTTACAGACGGCAGCAGCACTGAAGTTGTGTTGACACAATGCTTTGTGACATTGCTCAGAGAAACAAATGAATTCTCACTTGTCGATTCAGCATAATCAAACAATCAACTATGAGTTATTATGGATTTCAGTTAAAGCTTTTTGATTTTGTAATACCATGATAAGTGTCCCCCCAAAAAATTACGCTTTAAATGTAAAACTTAGTGGCATTTATTGTAAAGAATGATAGTACAACACACTTTGCAAGCAAAAAATCACAAATCACAAAAAACAAACATAAAAATACTAATGTTACTTATTTGGGAAAATGCAAAAAGAATATTTCTTACTGAGCATTTTTGTTATGTTTTTAGTACACATAGCTAAATTCTTAAATCAAGATACTTTTACTTGACAAGGATTGTCAGGATTGTGGAAAGTATAAGAATTAAGTAAGTTTATGTTTAAAACAACAACATCTGCCAACGGGGTAAGAAAAAATAGACTTGAATTTAGCATTATCCTCTTCTTAAGTAGTTACCTTCAATGCAAAAAATGAAGGAAAAAAATAATTTCTTACTAAGCATTTTTGACTTGTTGTCTATTAAAATATCGAAAACTTCTTATTCAAGATACATTTACTTGACAACAAAAGTGACCTAAAATGTCTGACCTGTAAGAATTTTTAAAAGATTTTTAATTTCTAATTCAAGTTTATTTTTCTAACCCCATTGGCAGTTGTTTTGTTTTTTGCTTTTTCTTAAACATGAACTTACTTAATTCGTATATTTTTTTTCATAAAACAAGGCAAAATATATTGTCACTTTTCTTGTCAAGAAAATGTATCGATTTAAGAATGTTTAGATATTCGTACTATAAAAAAAGACAAAATGCTTAGTAAGAATGTCATTTTTTTCAGTGTACATCAATTCATGTTTATATTTCTGAACAAGACTAAAAGGCTAAGCAAGAAATTTGCTTTTTTACAGTGAACGAGGAACGTTTATACAGATAACATACTATGTTGTCATCCTACGTTTTTTGTGTTGTATTTGTGTGTTTCACAGAGAAATTAGGGTCTGTTATATATTTCAAAACAAACCCTGTCATTTAAATCGCGGTGACCCTGAAAATATTCTTATTTCAGTGTAAGAACAGAATGGCCATACACATGTACGCCCTTTTTATTCTCTCTGTCTCTTTCTGCCTCCCTCTCCTTTTTTCTCTGAAAGACATAAAACCACACGCAGGTACAAATCTACCCTTCCGCAAGGCCAAGGTGGCTTTTACAATGAGTTGCAGCTGGTAGACAGCTTAATTTTACACTTGCTTCCCAATGCGATGGGCTCTTGTTGGCTGAGGGTAAGCTGTGTTAATTGGAGGCTGAGCGGTATGGTTATGGCACCTCCTGCCAGGCTGGTTGGGTCACTGGCAAAGGTGTGGACAGGTCGACTGAAGTTGTGACATTTTAATTACCAGAGAAAGGCTGCTCCACTGGTGCCAGGTGTGAGAGAGAGAACTGGGTGGGCGTACGGCGCTGAACAACACATTTTCGGTCTTCTTTAACCCCGACCCACTCTTCCCACTCTTGAGCATTTGTTCCGCATTAGATTTTGTTTTTCTTCTTGTTTCGTTTCGTCATGCAACTTATCCTGCCCACTGCTCTTACCGTAGTGTATTCACTACATGCTGAGCATAAAATCTCATTTTAAAACCCACAGTTCATGAACTGCCTGACATGACTTGCATTTGGTTCTGCAACATCAACCCAAAGGTTGCGCTTTCATGTAGCAGATTGTGTTCAATGAATAGGTTTGTAGTTTAGTTGAAATTGTTAAAAATAAGCGTGCAGTCCCAAAGATGTCACAGCTTTGGAGAAGCGGGTACCATTGTGGTGCGCATGTGGGTGATGCAGGTTCCACCCCATCACATTTCTCAATTTTCCCCAATAACTTCTTGTTGCGTTCACTATGCAATTCAGGTCAGATTGTTACTTATAAGGACACGAAAGTCTAACACCATCGGGCAGAGAGCGCATATGTGTGGTGAGGTCAAACAAACCCTGTAGGCAAATCTGGAGGTTTGCGACTCTGAGATAAAACCAGAGTTTCCTGTCCCCTTCACTTAAATCATTGTGACAGTGTAGTCACAGGTATAGTCCTTCTTTCCACAGGCTAACTCACTTTCACACCCAAGCCTGTGAAAGCTGTACGCAGGGTGTTGGACTGCTAGGGAATATGAGAGGACTGAAATGGTGCGAGCACAGAGCGTTTGGCTGCGGGGCTGTTCTGAAAAAGGTCACGGCGTCAAAGCCAGACCCGTGTCCTAATGTGACTCCTGTTGATTTTTACAATACAGAACATTAACATGGGGGGTAATACGTCTCAATGAACTATATATGCCACGTCATGCCTCCGGATTCTGAAAGAGTTGGCATTATATCTAGTGAAGGCAGTATGTGAACTGAAACAAAACTAGGATGGGTTTCTTGACTGTATACTGCTGTGGGCCCTTTAACATTTATTAATTAAATATAAAAATGGCATTTCTTTAAAGCATTTTTTCACCTTTGTGTCACTCCAAACCTGACACAGACTTCTTTTTTGTGGGGCACAATAGAAGACAAAAAAAATGAAAAAAAGCTCACAGAAATTTTATTTGGTGTAAATGTATCATTTGTAATCAAATGTATCAAAATTTGTATTATTTTATTTCATAGTTTTATTTTGATTTTATTTTGATTTATCTATTGCAGTGGTTGTCAAACTGGGGGCTGTTGAGATTTTATGAAATATAGAAATTCATCATAAATTGTATGCAATCAAACATCAGAAAAATAAGGCCACCCACCAAGAGAATTGATGTTCCAGCATTGTATAACTGAATATGTTTTTGGTTCAATTAAAGTTCTAAGTTTAAGATTACAAGTCTTTATTTGGGGGCAACAAAGCGATGCACCCTACACAAAGGGGGCCTTACAACGAAAACGTTTGAGAACCACTACTCTAATGTTTATTGTTATCCCATTCCATTTTAGTTTAAATATATATATTGTTGGGGGGATCTTGAGACAGATTATACCTGTCTAGTTCTGATCTTGAAAGTTTGGGAACATTCATGTGTGGGTGGCCTAGATTCAAAATCATTTTCCAGTTTTAACCAATTGAACATCTATCTGTATTTATCGCTTTAAAGTTATCTTATCGCTACTTGTTTTTTAACTAGACTCTACATCAATCCTGAGAAAACTGATGGGCCCCTACAATTGTTTCCACCTCTCCCTGCATTAGCCCCATCCATGTTCCCGGAAAGAGAGAATTCAGTTATCTGCATAGATAAAAGTACACAAGCAAAGCCAAAATCTGAGCAGTTGGAAGTGATTTTAATACCCATGTAATGTGGTTTGAGGCAAAGCCTTGGCTGTTATAATGAAGTTCAGGGATCCCCCGGAGAGGAAATCTGATGCAGTATTGTTTCATCTGTTTTCCACCAAGCAACTCACCTAATTTCGCTTCTTGGCATCCCAGAATTCCCAGCGTGCTCTTATTAAAGCCCTGCCATTCTGCAAACATGGCTTGCCACACTAATGGCGGCTCCCTACGCTTCCTCTGCGCTCTTCAAATCAGCGGCGGTGCCGTGGGGGTCACGGGCAGGGACCGGAAGTAATGAGGTTGGTTCTTTGTTGCGCAGGTTTGCGCACTTTAATTATTGCTAGTTGCGGCTGAGGGAGACGGCTCGTACATCCCCGTGGCACGTGACGGGACACGGAAAGCCCTCGTGTTCGCATGAGGCAGAACTTGATCTTCATCTGTTTGATGGCCTCACGCTGCTAACGCTACTGCGCTAGCTCCTCAGAGTCATCTATTTAAACTGATACAAAGTTTATTCCTAACTAGTCTGTGCTAATTTATGGCAGGGCCGTTGAGCCCGAACATCTCGGTTTGTGTGCGCACATGGGCGAAGTTCAGCTATTGAGAGAAAGTGATGGTTGATAACAGATTTCTACGGACAGTGGTTAATAGCACAGCGGAGTGCCATGAAGCAAAGTAGCAGACAGTGTTCAAAGCAAAGCAACTATTTTTTGAAGCAGAATTATAGCCCCGAGCGTTGCTCATGGCAACAAAAAGTTCAAGAGCCTGGAAGAAAATGGGTCGGGGGAAAAGTCCAAAAGCGAGAAGTTTCCTGAAGCTTAGCCCTACAGTTCAGTGGACATCATGGAGTTCTGTTGGTCTCCATCTGTCAGAGCAAAGCAATGAGAGAGAGTGAACGTGAGCTTGTTGAGTCACCTGGGTCCTTTCTTTAAAACACAGCGTGCTTTTTTCTTTTCTATATTGTTTGATTTAGTTTCGTTTATTTTTTTCTTTCTCTTTTTTTCTTCTGTTTTTTATTACAGGTGTTAGATGTTTCGCTCATCAATGTAGTGAAAGTTTGATTAGGAGAAACTGTTCTCTGTTATATTCACTCAGATGATTATATTTATAAGCCATTTCTTGCCGTTTATAAAAAGATTCCATCATGGTATAATTTCGTACAATCTTCATTTTTAATATACATTTTTATAAGATACATTAACAGTACTTCAGTGAGGTAATTTGTTTCTGTGTAACCTTTTTACATTATTTCATTTTAAACTATAGTTAGATCAGTGCTGTCAAATTAATTGCATGCTAGAAGGACTAGATTTTGTTACGTCATATATAAAACGATTTCTTCCATTCTCTTGTGCTTTGTCCAGAAGGCTTTTACCACAAGCATGCATACTGTACTGCGGAAAAAATAAGAGACAGGCTCCAAAATTATTTTCAGAGTTTCGAAATTTACTTGTGTTTAGGTAAAATGATTATTTTTATTTCATTATATGAACTAGTGACAACATTTCTCAAATTCCAAATGAAAATATTGTTTTTTATTGGCATTTATTTGATCAAAATAACAAAAAGATGCAATGTTTGCAGATCTTAAATACTGCAAAGAAAACAAGTTTATATTCATGTTTAAACAACACAATTTTACACATATTTTATACAAATGATGGAATAAGCCTGTTTGTATTCCGTTCTCTGTCTTTCCCGTTGCTGTCAGGTGACTTTATATCATTCCTGAGGTTTATTTCTGTTGTAATTCAACAGACACTGCATGCAGAAATTATAGACAAAAAAATTATCTTCATTTTTTCAGCAGACAAAAGTATATACAGTATATAAATAACAATAAATTAACATTGACAGCCTTAATAAATTAAAATGTATTTTATACAGGAAACCTGCATGCCCCTTGCTATGTGCTGTGTGAAGCTTTTAGTGACACTATAATTTGAAAGTTGAAGTTGTAAAACAGCAGTGTTTACAATACTGCACAGCTGTGGACTGTTTAAGTGTTTGCTAATGCACTGTAAGGGACATAAAATATGAATAGCTGCATTTTCAGCCACATCTCTCTATCTCTCTCTCCCTCTCTCTCTCTATCGTATGATTTTATACTGGTATTTATTTATCTGAAGGCAGATGCGATTTTATGTTCTTTACGAGGCTCAAAAAATTCAGCACTTGCAAATGCAAATGCGCGTTTCATCAAGTGGCATTTGGGAAACTTGTGTAATGATGCGTTTCATGTAACTCAGCGATTGTGACGGTTTAAATCGAGACAATTTCAACGTGAGTCTGCCTGGTTTTTACAAAGGGCTGCTGGTAATTATTTTAGACAAATTAGGTTTTTTAGAACCAATAATTTCTCTCACACTGTCCTCATCCCCTGCAAGACCTTTCTGAATATTCAGACTTAGATTGTGTATCTCTCTATGTTGCTATGTAAGCCTTCGTGAAGGTACTCGCTAGTGTAACCGATCACCTCCTCATATGCACTTAGACAACTAAAGGTAATGACCTCATATCACATGATGGATTCAAATCACATTCGACTCTACAGAGATCTCACCCTGGACGCACATCTACCTTTAAAACACCAATTTCATGTTCTCGATCACCCACACCTTTTCTTTCCAGTGGCTCGGTAATAACATCTTGCTCTATGGCAGGGTGCCACGGACGGCCCCGCTCCAGCAAGAGCGAGTCGTCCTCGACGCTGGGCTTTTTTAGAAGGTGTTGTGTGGACGAGTGCATGTTCGGGGCGTCGCTTCATTACACTCAAAGGCTCCATAAGTGCATGTTGGAGGCAGATTCTTTATCACCATCTCCTAATGGCCGTCCCTACCAGATCCATTAGAGCAGCTTGAACGAGGGTACGTTGACCTCTGACCCCATCCATCGGTTCACTTTCAATTCCGTGAAGGTCTTGCCCATTATTCAGGATCGACACAGAGGCGAATACAGTTAAGATGTTATGGCGTTTGCATTTCTTGGCCTCCTCAGGTGGCTGCTGACACGGCAGATGTCTCTGTACACAATGACACCTTGTATTGCGCCTCTTTGGCCGATGTGCCGTCTAAACATGGATCTTATCTTAATGTTATGCTGAAGAACATTAGCCCTCTGACAACAATAAGACTCTTCACGGAGAAACAGAAAGCACGGGGGAGAGACAGAAATAACCTGACGATATCTGTGTTTACAGGGCAATGAAGAAATACACATGAATGCCACTGTATTTACAGCAATAATAATAATAGTAATCAAGTATTTCTGTCTGGTTTTCCAAAATATATATTTAAACTTCCTTGAAACAAGATTAATGTGCAAAATTGTTTTTTATTGAATATATATTGTTTTTATGATAATTCTACTACAACTAATAATAATAATAATAACAATAATAATGAAATATTTCTATATGTCTGGTTTAAAAAAATATTTTAATTTGCATGTTTTAGTGAATATGTCTGGTTTTAATAATAATAATAATAATAATAATAATGATAATAATAAATAAAATAAAGTTTTAAAGAATTTATTGAGATATACATTACAGTATATGCTTCGAAATATATGTATTTTGTTTTAGAGATGTTTGGATACTTATATTTGCTGTGCTAAATAAATCACTAAAATGATTCTAATTCACCAAAAAAGTAAATGCCATCATTTACTCAGTCATTCTTCTCTGGAACATGAAGAGATTTTTGTTTCAAAAAATGTTTTAAAGCCCCTTTTTTCACTATACAATGAAAGCGAATGGTTACTTTGGCCACCAGTCGCTAACATGATGGCTTGCGTCTCATTTTGCGGAAAGAAGAAAAATCATGCAGGTTTGAAACAGCATGAGGGTGAATAAATGATAGGATTTTCATTTTTGGGTGAACTATTCCTTCAATACGGTGCCAGCACCTGTAGCCGTCATGGAGCTGTAATTGAACCTTGTGCTCCGGTTGACGCTCACGCGCCTCAGAAATCAAGACTAAGTGGGGGATTCATCAGAGACCGGCCGGGACCGCACGCTTCCTCTTCCCGTCACGTCGCCGGAGGCTGATTGGGACAAATCCTTCTCTCCCTGTGGTGTCAGGTCTCATTCAGTGATCTGAATGCTTCTGAAAGAGAGACAAATGTTTTGATTAGAGGTCGCTCTCAATGTCACCACAGAATGGCAATTTAAAATGTGACGGGCCCATCACGGCGGAAACAGACAGTGGTGGGTGGAGCTGACAGACGTCTGTCTGAGTGATCTGGAGAGGTCTGGTCTGCATCGGAGAAAAGTTGAGAGACTGTTGTAATGGGCTCCTCTTAGCGAATGTATTATTTTAGGACACAACGGAACCGATAAAAATTTGAAAGCAAGCATTTCTCTCACAAAAAAAATGATATGTATATTGTATAGGCTTTTCCTTGTTTAAAACCTGAATCACTTTCTTTTGACTTTGAAAGAATAACAAAAAGCAGAATATTTGCAGAATATTTGCAACTGACAGTTTCAGTCACCAATCACTTTCATTGTCTTTTCTCCATACAATAAAAGTAAATGGCAAATGAGACTCTCAGTTATTAAAGGGATAGTTCACCCAAAATTGTAAATTCTGTCCTGCTTTAATCAACCTTTAAGTTGTTTCAAGCCTGTATAAATGTATTTGTTCTGTTGAACACAAAGACAGATATTTAGAAAAATGTTAGCAGAGATTTCTGGGGCACCATTGACTACCATTGTAGAAACAAACGTTGTATATTTTTTATTTTGACATTTTGAAGAATCTAGGAAAACAAACAGTGCTAAAAAAATAAAAATGGTTGTCGAAGGTGCCCTAGCACTGTTTGTTTTCCTAAATTCTTCAAAATGTCAAAATAAAAAAATATGCAACGTTTGTTTCTACAATGGTAGTCAATGGTGCCCCAGAAATCTCCGTATTCTGTCTCGCGTTGTGCTTAGCAGAACAAAGTAATACGGTTGGCTATAACGTGGGAGTTGAGAAATGATTGAAATGATCCGTACAATCTCAGGGATGATACAAGAGTCATCACTTGGCCAAGTGCGTTTGCTATTACAGGAAATATGTGCGTGCCATCATATCAGCACCTTTTTTTCATATCCCATCTGTTCATTCTGAAACACACTGCATGTCGATTATTCCTTCTTTCTGTCTTTTGATCAAATGACGACGTTGGGATTGAAATCCTATTACTTCCACCGCCGCCCGTATACCCGTTTTGTTTCACTAGGCCGACATTAACAACGGCGTGTTCGCACGCTTGCCACCCAGACAATCAGTCACAGGAGTCGTCGCTCATAGAGTCGGCCACACAAGACCTTATTACCATTCCTCACACGGCTCTTAATGGCACGGTCCTGAGGCATTCCATACCGCCGTACAGATGGATTGACTCTGGTCCTCTCCGGTGAGCTTTGTTCCTATGAAGAGGCACTTCAGAGAGCGAAATTTATTTTGATACGTAATGTTTCATGGACTTTTCCGAAGGCCATCCTTAGCTCTTTCTCGCTCGCTTCTTCGCCCGTCCCCTTTCTCTGCCGTCTTCTCTCCCCGGTTGTCTGCCTTGGGCTCTCTTTAGTGTCTTTTTAGTTCTGTGTGGAAGAATCGCTCTGATATTGAAGTGGCAGAGCTTCCATCTGACCCTGGGGTCTTTCCTCTTCATTCGGCTGAGGAGTTGTCCAGAGTGATGTTCAAGAACATCCAATATAGTGGAACACTAGAACTCGGGCGCACAAAGGATAGCGGAAATATACTCCATTTATTTATTTATTCACATTTGTGTTGTTGTAGCGCTCGATAAATGCAAAGCTAGTACTCTGAGTCTGTGCTGAATGCAGTTTGCATAGTGCTCGGTTGGGATGTAGCATGCGACTGCATCACAGCATCTCTCTACTGTTGTGTATGCTGTTGTTGTTGTTTTTTTGAAGGGCACATATGTTAGTTCCAATGAGATAAACACTTCCAAAAGTGATTAAACAGGAAAGGTGTTACGGCACCTAAATGCACAACTGAAGAACAATATTCTGAGTCATTAAGTTGTAGACGAGGATTCACGGTGACAATATCATCTCACAAGATGACATGTTTACCATCTTTGTCACATTGTTTGGCGACGCTGCCAATTGTTTGTGTGAGAACATCACACTTTTTATTTCTCGCTTTTGCCTTCCCCGCTGCGAGACGGATCTTCTGCCGTTCTCAATATACGAGCAACCCGAGCGGACCCCATCCATTCACGCCACGCCGTGCGGTTAATCCCTCTCAAGTTATAAATCAAACGACACACCTGTGGGCCGTGCCTTCGTTCCACAGCAGATGTTTTGGGAGTTTCGGTGTCTGGTCGTTCTCTTCCTGATAACAATGTTTTAAACTTATTAATTTTGAAGATAAATCAGCCTCCCTGGTGTAAAAATAAGAGAGTTGAGGGCCAAACTGAAGAGCCATCATCCACGCGCGCTTAATTGCTGACAAAATTCATCTTGCCGATTTCCCCATGCAGCTTTTCTTCTCTACTGTATCAATTAAATGAAGGCAGAAAAGATTGCGTTTCTCTACTGATAGCGGCTGGGGATTAGAAGGGCCCAGTTTATTCACCATGTCTTAATTTCCTCTTGTAATGATGATGGGAACCCTGAAATCTCTTTTTTGCGATCTCACTTTTTCAATGACAGAATACAGTAGTGCTGTATAAGTGGCTTCGTTTTTACCAAACTTAAATCTGTATGTTTTTTTGAATTACTAGGCTTCTGACAAATTCGACTGGGAAGGTATTTGAGTAAAGCGTCTGGTTGTATTTTCATAGATTTGAATATATATTTTCATTCGTTGTATTCACCTCCCCTTTCACATGAACAAGCCTTCGGGGCTTTTTTACTTCATACAGCTTTGATCTATCTTTATACTTAATCTTCATCAAAGCATTGGGAATACATTGTTCAAAGTTCAATTCCATGAACATCAAAAGCGCTCTTTTATCTTGTTAACTGGAAGGGAGCAAAGTTTCAGCACAGGGGTCATTTTTCTGCAGATTAAAGTTGCATTTTGAACTCTTTGTGTTACATCGCAGCATAACATAATCATTATACAGTATATCTATATATGATAGATTTAAAGCAAATGGACTCCACTTACCTCGACTGTGCTTTCTTTGCAAAGTTCTTATGTCTACTATTAATCAGTCATCATTTTTAACCTATGATTTATGTATAAAAGGTTCATACCCTGTTGAAAAAAACAGCATATGCTGGTTTGGTATGTTTTGATGCTGGTTTGCTGGTTTGTGCTGGTTTCAGCTGGTCATGTGCTGGTCCTTACCTGGTCATGTGCTGGTCCTTAGCTGGTCAAACCAGCATCAAAACATACCTAACCCAGCATATACTGTTTTTTCAACAGGGTATCTCTTTTTCAAACAAAACCACATCTAACGAAATCAAACAAAACCGACAATAAAAACCAATCATAAATGAAGGCCAGTTGTGTTTTTAGTGTAGCTTGAAACATCAAACGCAGATTGACTCCATCCTCACAACAAGCTGGAACAAAACTTGAATGAATAAAAGTAAGGATGCCTTAAGACACGGTGCCTTTCTCTGGTTATGAAGCCTGGAAGCACTTTTTTGGAATGATTTGATGAGATCAGTGGAAAGACACAGACCAAAAAAATTCAATAATGCCTTATGATGGTTGGTGCCACGCCGAATGCCCCCGCCTCTCTTTCTGAGTGGCTTATGGGAAAAGCACAACACCCCCGGGCCCCTTCTAACTGCCATTTACAATTTTGGGAGGCCATCATCACACGCGATCCATCTTTATTTTACCCCTGCAGCTGTCCTGTTGTGTCTAATGCCTGCACAACCGCCGTATAAATATGACGGCCGCATTGATGATGTTTATTCCAACTGCTCTGTGTGTTTTCAACGGAGACAAATCTTCATTAGAAGGGGGGGCCATCGCGCCGTAACCAGGCTGGGGCCCATCGTGTGCCGGCTTATTTGTTTTTCCTTGAGACCGCATGACAGGAAATGAGTTTGTACATTTAGATCGGAGGAAAGATGAGCACAATCCCCCCCTCGACGCAAACAGATACACACGCTCACAAAGCCTCATCTTACATTATCCACTGTCAGCGTGCAATGTTTATTTGACTATTAATCTGCGCGAGCCAGCTGAGGCTGAAAGATCCTGTGCATGGTGATAAACAACGCCAAGTTATTATGCGTTCACTAGTTGGAAATTACGTCTCAACATTTTATCTAATGATTCAAAGGGGCTCATCGCATCCTTTCAGCCCATAAACTACACCCACCCACTAAACTTCAGACGCCCCACCATAATTCAAATCAACGGGCTGATTCTTAGAGACGTTCTTAGCCTGAGCAGTTGGACTATTGAAGCCCACTCTTTCAACCAGGTTATTTCAAACTTACCAAATTCCCCGCAATGATTTCTCTTGTTTTTTTAACCATTATGTCAAGGCCCCTAATGTGCATCTTTTTCAAAACCGCTCCAGCGCTATCAAATGTAATTTACACTTCCCTAAACCGTCAGTGGAGATGAAAGCAATTAGCGTCTGCTTTTGGTTGTCAGCACCGTTTGGATTTTTGAGAGATCACTTCCATCATGCTTCCGTCATACAGGTGCTGGCTTCATTTAAAAATATCTGCGTATCAGAGGAGCTTTATTCTTGAATCTGTCTCAGCGTACGCTTTAATTTGCACTGCGGGAGTCAAACTGTGAGCGAAAATACCACTTTTTAATTGCTTTTAATGAGAAAAAAATTATAATTTGCTGGTAGAATATTGACTCCAACCCCATGACAGCCATTCTGAAGTTTTTGATGCTTCTGACATTTTTTGACCTGAGTTTATTATTGTTCAGGTTTTTCATAGTGGAAGTAGCTTAATAGAGCACATGTTGTTCTTCATCACACTTTCCTGCTAAAAGAGCTTGTTTTTTTGTGTACATGCATGTCTATTTTATGCAATCTTCAAGTGTCATCTCACACATAGACACTGAGTAAAATCTGTCTCTGCTAATCACAAAATGAGCTTCCTAATGGGATCTGATCTGTAGTGATGCCAGTGACCCAGCTATAAACCCTAAACTTCACGGCAATGAATGAGATCTCGAAGACCAATTAATTTAGAGCTGACCCCAAATTCAATATGAATTATGCATTCATCAATCTGGAATGATCTTTAGGGATTTTTAGCGGGTGGATGTGATCCACCTTTTCAAATTGCAATGGAAATGAAGGTACCAGCTGTCAACTTTTTTTTATAGATTTGTTCATATAGTTTAAAGGACAATGGTGAAAATTATTTTATATATTATTTCATATTTTCTTATTTCGCAATGTTTCATTTTTGGGATTCAGGTTTAACCCTTGTGTGGGATCCAGGACCCACATAAAAATGTATGAGAAAATTTGTGTAGAAAATGTGTAAAGATGCTTTTTACGTTTATTGTACTAGCATATCGTTGCTGTCCTTCTGAAACATGTTTTTTTTAAGAAATGGAAAAAACAGTACTTTTTAAATGATTAAATACTGTGTCGACAAGCACTTTTTAATACTTTTATATATTTGCAAAACACAATTTTGTTTCTGCACACACTTTTGATTTTTCATTATTATTCTTTTTTTAATATCTGAAGGAATTCCCTAATTTTTTACCTCTTATGGGGGTCTCTAATGCCTTATGGGGGTCCCGGATGCCCCAGACCCCCCCCAATTCAAGCAAAAACTATGGAGATGCAAAAAAATTGGAGATGCAAGGTTTCAGAAGGACAGCAGCGATATCATACTTTACGTTTATTATAATTATTATTAGTCATTTACTACTGTTAAATTACATTTATGAAAAAAATACTATACTGTAAAAGAAAAATCTATTATATGGGTGTAAAAGACGTTTATCTACGTTTATTTTCACTTTTCTTTTTTTAGGTAAACATTAATAGGGGTTTCCACCGAACCAAACACGACACAAGAGAACTACTTTTTTTGTTTGTTTTGACCCAAGTGACGAAACCAAAAAAAAAAATGCGCCCAATCCACGTACATTAGCGTTGCTCCTAGTAAGAATTGTGCATATTACCTCGCATCCTTCATTCACCTCGCATGCATCTTCTTTTTTCTTTGATTGAAAATGTCCTCACATAGCGGTTGCCAGCAGGTAAATCAACCACAAACGTCCCACACCCTGAAGGCATGCTGTGCTAATATTCCTTTTTTCCTGATAAAAACGAAAATCAAAAACAAATAAAATAAATTAAATATAGCTTGTCAGTGGGCAATAATGGCCAGGCTTTGAGAGCACAGTACTGCTGATTAATTGTTGATCCTCTCCACACACTTCTGCTGCATTGTCCAATTAGTGATTGCACAGCAGATAATGAAGAGCGTCAATCAAGCCTTGCACCTTCCAGCCGAATGCCGCGTGCAGATTAGCGAGGGCCACGAGTGATTGGCAGATACCGACTGAGGCTAGAAGTGCCACATGGGCCCCTACGGGGAAGGATGCGGGCATAAATCTTCCCTGTCAATCAAGTAAAGCTCTTCCTTGAGAACGCATCCAGGTCAAGGTTGTGAGAGCGATATAAGATAGATGAAGAAAGAAGTGCTGGGAGGCTGTAAATATGAATACATGACAGGATAATGTGAATCCAGGATGAGATTGTGATGAAAAATAAAGAGGTTCTGGCTCTGTGGAAAATGAGGGGTTAAGGAGCTGTTTTATTACTTCACAAATGTATTTGGGTAAATAATGTTTTATACTTCTTGTGCTTGGCTTTGTGTATTGTCTTATTTGAGACAGATTTGTCTATTTTGAGACGTTAGTCTGTTAAAGGGACAGTTCACCCCAAAATGAAAATTCTGTTATCATTTATTTTTTCCCCAAGTTGTTCTAAAACTGTATAAATGTATTTTTTCCGATGAACAGTGCTTGTAACTAAACAGTTCTTGGCCAGCATTGACCAACATAGTGGGAAAATTACAATGTTTGTAAATGGTGGCCCAGAACTGTTTGCTTTCCTACATTCTTAAAAATATCTTTGTGACGAGGGAGGCGTGACGAGAGCCGTGGGAGGAGGAAGCGAGGACTCGTATCTCTCACGGAGGAGATCGGAAGCATAAAAGGACTGTAATACACTCAATAAACGGGAAGGAAGGAGGCGGGAACCGGCGAACATTTAAAGACTTTAATCAAAAATAAATAAACAACAGCAAAACTGTCATGATACACAAGGTAAGTTGACTCAATTGCAGGAAAAAATGTAAGCATTTATTTAGACACACACCAAGACCACAGAGCGTTTGGCTACGAGATAGTCTTTAGTCCAAGAGATACAGCCAATGAGAAAATGACACACAGTTCGTAACAGCCTCAGAGATTCCTTAGGCGCAAACATAGGCAATAGTTCGTAGATGTCCCAGGAATTCCAGTGAGGCACGAGCTGCGCCGCAGAGATGGTTGACCACCACAGGAGAGGCGTAAGGACTGGTGAAACTCTTGGGACGAGAGAGTAGGTGCCCAGCCGAAGGATGGCTCAGAACCTCAGAAGAGGCTCCGCCTGAGGGCAAACGTCTGCGGATAGGTGAGGTGTCAGCGGGTGGAGAGTGGAGCAAGCCGGGACGCCAACGGGAACTGGAAAAAGTAGAAAGATAAAACAGGACCAAACAACTGGAAAAAAACACGAACAAGAATAAAGCTAAGACACTGAGTAATACTAGACTCTTAAGAAAACTACCTAACAAGACAAGGATTGCTTAAAGCACTAGAAAACAAAGCCGCTATGGCAGAGATTACAGATCAGAGTGTTTACACTGAAACGGTCCGACACAAGACAGGAGAACAAGAGGGACTAAATAGGAAAACCTAACGAGCCACAGGTGGCGGGGAATTAGAGAAAGCGATGATAATGATGGTCGGAAACATCTACAGGTGAAAAGGGTGAAGAGGTGATGAGAAACCGGTGAGGGAAAAGCCTAACAGGGAGACACGAAGGTGGGGTAAATAACGTAGACAGAAAACAAACAGACATAGTGACAGGAAGAGAACCCACGTGACCGGGATCACAACAAAAACAGGCCGGCAGCCCCTCACAGACGACTGCCGGCCACACGAACATAAACAAAACTTAAATGTCCGGGCACGGTTCTCTCTCGCCGTATACTCCTGTCGCTCGGCCTTTTATGCTTCCTATCTCCTCCGTGAGAGATACCTCCTCCCACGGCTCTCGTCACACCTCCCTCGTCACAATCTTCTTTTGTGTTCAATAGAACAAAGAAATGTATAAAGCATTTGATCCCAATATGATAGTCAATGATGGCCAAGAACTGTTTGGTGACAAGCATTCTTCTAAATATCTCAGGACAAAGAAATGTATACAGATTAGGAACAACTCGAGGGTGAGTAAATGGTGGCAGAATTTACATTTCTGGGGCGAACTGTTCCTTTAATGCTTTAAGTGAATTGCATTATGCAGAGCAGATGATTCACTGGATGTGACTATGGAGACAGAGTTGATTGATCTGGCCATCAGCGCTGGCACAATTCAATCAGGTAGCATTCGGATTGGGTATCATTTGGGCTTGAGTTTGCCCTGCTTCCAGAGTCTGGATTAGATGAGCTCCAGCAGTGCCGTGTCAGTTATTATTCCTTCAAATAATATTGTGTTTGAGCCAGCAGGTACGGGTCTAACTTGTCCATCCGTCTTTCACAATGGGCTTTCCTGACTGAGGCCACACATGTAGTGTATGGTGACTTGTTATTTTACCCAGCATCACTCCGACTGCACCTTCTGTAATTAGTTTGGGAGCAGTATGGCAAACTGTCCTGGTAATAAACAGCCAGGATTAGGAAACCGCCTATGTGTGCAATCGGCTGAATGAACGCTTCCAGTACATCATGCCCTGTGGGCGCTGATGAATAGAGGATGAAGCTTAAAGGGATAGTTCACTCAAAAATGAAGTTCTAAACCCGTATGACTTTATTCTGTAAAAAAAATTAGTTTTGGAAGAATATCCTGGTCGCTTTATCCATATATTGTACGAATGAATGAATGAGGCATTTAAATAGCGCTTTATTTTGTATTGCTGTACACCCAAAGTGCTTTACAATCTTATGAGGGGGGTCTCTCCTCAACCACCGGTGTGCAGCATCCACCTGGATGATGCGACGGCAGCCACAGTACAATTTAGTAAAATATAGTACAATATAATACAAGAGAGGACTGACAATGTTAATCTCCAAAAATATTAATAATAATAATAATAATACTCAAAGATGTTTTTAATGGATTCCTGAGAGTGCTTAAAATAAGTAACTCTGTACGATTCATAAACAAACAATTGATTTGAGTCAAATATATTTTTAAAGAATCATAAACAAAATTGATCAGAATGATTTATTCACAAATTAAACAGATAGAGTCCATGTGAACTGATAGTTGGGACAAGTTTTGTGATGTGTTTCCAAATAAAATGGACTACTGACTGAAAATAATAGAGTAGCATAAAAAAGTAGGTGGATGTTGTGGCCAAGCTCCCAAAATGATGTCATAAAAATATACATTCACTCACATTTTTATTAAAAATTACAAAGACTATATATAGGCTTGCTTGACTGAATTGTTCATCACAAAACTAGTAGTACATTCATGTAGACTTTAAAGGGCCAGTGTATGAAATTTAGCGGCATCTAGTGGTGAGGTTGCGAATTGCAACCAACGGCTCACCCCAAAGCTCGCCCTTTTGGAAGCACTACGGTGGCTGACACAGGGCTAAGATGTTGTCACGTTTTCGCTTCTTTGCCGAAGGAGATAACGTATTTATGAAATAAGCTCTGTAGAGCAGTTTGCCCGTTTAGGGCTACTGTAGAACATGATGAATTCCATGTATGGGGACTGTATGTAGCTCATTCTAATGTAATAAAAACATTTATCTTCATTATGTAAGGTCTTTATACACCTATGAAGACATAGTTATATGAATATTATATTGCATTTCTATCAATAACATCCAAAAAATTACACACAGTACCTTGAAGTTCTGGCCTGTGACTTTTTTCATTTACAAAACAACGACGTACTAAAACAGAAAAGTGTGTTCTCGAAATGTATCATGTACAAATTACATTGATGTTTCCAAAACAATTTCTGTGGAAATGACTAAAAGGGATCTCACTGTACGTTAATAACTTAAAGCTTTATCAGGTGTAGTTTAAAAAAAAATGGTATAGTATAAATGACCCCTCCGTGATCTGGTCACAGCAGTTAATAGACCACCGAAATGCAGGATTGTGTGTGAATCAGTTCACTTCCTCACACAAAGAAAACACAAGACTAATACACACTTCTTTCAGGTTATTTTTATGATGCTTTTGTCCTCACTTTGGAGTTTGCGGCCCCAGTTCTCATTAACTTTTATTATATGGAGATTGGCTAGATTATTCTCCAAACAAATGAAGACACATACGGGCCGTGGCAGCAACATTAGCCCACAGATGCTCACCATTGCAGAATAGATACCCTAAATACACAGACATGCACTTGTCGGCCAGAAGAAATGAGGAATTGGGGAAACGGATGGCGAAAGGTAATATTCTGTGATTAGATGTGTGTGCATGTGTGTGCGTGTGTGTGTGTTTCCAGCAGAGTTGCTGTGGAGCCACTGATTAGTGTTCTCGAGTGGTTATGCCATACTGCCCCGAGAGTCATTTTTGCCGTGACTCACAGAGGGTGAGTTTCGAGAGCGCAGGCCTGTCACGTCTCTGTTATTGCCAGATGAAATAGAGCAGGGGTTTGTGGACTGCTAGCGCTGTTGGAGGGTAAACAAATTACCACAGAGTGAGATGAAAACATTACAGAGACCATAATGATCCCTGGCTCATCAGTTTGAGTCTGTCTATTCCCCTCACTTAAACAAGCATACGTACCCATAATCCAATCTGTCTAAAGGGACTGCTGAACCTTGTCAAGGTGTGAAGAACAAGTGTAAATAGTAGAGGCGGAGGGGAAACGGCAGAGGTGTGGGGTTGACTGCGGCGCTTAAAGGTGATGTGTGTCATTTCGCAACTAACAATGCAAGTAATTATTGTTATAATGGGCAGATTTCCTGAACGCTGCCCCCTTTAGGAAAGCCTTGGCAGAACATCCCGTTTCAGATATGAGGCTTACTAACAGCTTATTATAGAATCATGTAATTTAACTTAAATATTAATGCACATCCACTTTAAGAGTAGTGCCAATGCTGATCACATAAACACTATTGGTACGCCACTGTGCACACAAAACCAATTCCCTCCAGAGTCTTTATTATTATCCAATTACAACCGACATATTTTTTTAGAGCACGTTGTTGCTAGCGAAACTAACCTGTGAGGTGGAGAACGTTGCTGCTGTGGGCTCAACACTCTCCATCCCATCTGTTTTACATCATTATAACAGCCAAGCCTAAATAAACTGTATCTTGATACTTTGACACGTATATGATGTTATTTTGTTGATTAAAATGTTATGACAGTTCTATCAATTTTTCTACAGTCCTAACACAACAGCAGATCACAGATATTACAGTAGGTGGAAACTGTAAAAACGTGGAAATTTTCCAGCAGCTGGGGAGCCAGAAATAAACCGTAAAATAACTGTTTTTTTTCTTGTAAATTTGAGGCCTTTTACTGCAATTTTACGTTTGTTTTTACAGTATTTAAAAAAATACATTTAAAAAATCTGTAAAAACAGTAAAAATCCATAAAATTACAGTTTATTCTGTAAAAAAATATGTTTTTTACGGCGTATGCTCAAGTTTGTCTCAGTCAATGAGAAGACAAACACATGAGAAAGTAATTCATTGAGTCAATTCAAATGAATGCACAATGTGCATCTTTAGCAGCTTTACGGAGAATGCTGTAACACAAAAACTTGAAAAAATGATATAGAAATACAAACATTATATATGAAAATACAAAAATGTAGAGTGAATTCAGGTTGATTGGGACACTTTTTGACATGCTGTTTAAGATTTATTGTCTGGCTCTGTCTAAATATTGTCTGTCAAAACATTTTTGTAATCAAAACCATGTGTACAAATGCACAAAAGCCTTTAGGTGGGCAAAATCCTACATTTGAATTAACAAATGAAATCCTTGAAACTTGCCAAGCACTTTACTAACCCAACTACAAACACAGCTGGGTGCAGATCAAGCCTAGAATAGCAAGGCCAGAACTTGATCCACTTTGTAAAAACAGTTCAGCCCATCTAGAATTCAACATGTTTGAGCCTATGCTCTAGTTTAAGTCAAAATTGAGAGATTCAGGTTTAACATTCTTCAGGTTAAACAAAGACTGGTCTTGTGAAGGTAACTGTATTTTTAACTGTGGTGTCTGTACTCATCTGGAGAAAGAATAGGCCCTCAAGGTACCGCCTGCAGTGCTGACCGACCTCACTGACAGATCTCAAGTAAAGATCGCCATGAATATCAACACCTCAGAATATCAAAAACTCAGTGTACAAAAACGTGTACACGCAAGGCACTCTACAAGCCCGGTTTACTTCTCCTCTAAAAGCCGCTGTGCTACATGATCTGGAATCATTTTCTTTTTGCCCTGATTATGACAGCAAACAAGACATTTATAAAGACAATCAGAGTTGTTTCTTCAGTGCCAGAGCCTGAATCACACCAGTGCTGCGAACATTACGGCATTAATAATTTATAATTTAAATAAACATTAACGTTCTCTCCGGCTAGACGCCGTTTGTTGTTGTTTGATTGCCTTCTTGTCCTTCCCTGTTTGTTCGGAAGACCTGAAGTATTACGGGGTATTATGAAGCGGTAGTGGCGTATGAGGGACAGTGTTGGAATCTGTCGTCTACACCTCACTGATCTCCACACACGACTGCCTGCGCAGCTGGCAGTTTTGAACGTGCAGAAGATGAGGGGGGAAATGGAGGAAGGGTCCGCTCCGAGGCCGACTGGCTGAGCATCGAAGCAGAACGCTAGCAGATGCGACCGCAGCGTCGCTGAGCTCGGAATGCGTGTGAGCTCCTCCGATGGAGTGAGGCCCCCCAAGTCAACCGTCCCTGTTCTTTACCTATTTCTCTACATTCCTCTTTGGCTGACCTACATGTGTTTTTCTGTCGCTTGAGGTGGTTCGGAAGAAATGAAACAGGCTTGTGTTTAGCTGTCCGAATGGACTCACCAGGTGGTGCAGTACTGCAAAAAGATCACAGGGAAGGGATTTGTTAACCTCCCAAAAGCAAATCTTTCACATTTTTGATGCTCATACATTCTGACCACGCTGAGAGAAGATTCAGTGTGATATGATGCTTTATGTATGTGATGTTTCAATGCATTATAGCCATAGGAGTTGCTGGCTAACTTCTACACTCTTAAAAATAAAGGTGCTTAAAAGGTTCTTCACAGCGATGCCATGGAAGAACCATTTTTGGTTCCACAAAGAACTATCTCTTTCTTACCTTTATAATCTGAAGAACCGTTTTTCACCCAAAACAGAATGGTTCTTCGGATGTTAAAGGTTGTTTATGGAAGCATTTAGACAAAAGGTTCTTCTATGGCATTGTGAAGCAACTTTATTTTTAAGAGTGTACACTTCCAACAAGAAAATACATTTATAAATACAATAATATAAATACATTGTAAATAAATACATAATAATAATAATCATTATTATTATTCTACTTAGAGAAATCAAAGAAAATTCAGTGAGGTTTATACTTACTATACGTGTGCAAAAGACCAATGGTGTAAGAAAAATACTCAAAAGTAAGTACGAAAAACTCAAAATTGAAAAAAAAAGAATATTTTAAGCTTATCCCTTTGACAAATATGTACCCTGCTAAAAAAAACTATAGAAACCCAAAAGAAACGGAAATCCGAAAGGTTTCAATATTAAAATACCAATATGAACTTTATTAGCTTTTCCCATTATAACCATTACAAAATTCATTTTTGTAGTGTTTTGGGCACTATTTCAATAGGATTATTCTGCCAGATAATACCCCACCAACAGAATCCATCACAATAGACACTATTATAGTTTCCATTACAACCAATAAAATTCCTATTATAACCATTAATTGTTCTATTGTACTTCGTTTTATTTTTCAGCTGGGGAATTAAGGATGTTTAGATATTTCTGCTGAAAACAGCATCTGAGAAAAAGTACAATCAATTAACAGTACTGGCAGAAGCAATAGACGCAAAGCAAAGAACGATTGACATTGTTATCCATTTATTTATATCAGTTTTTCACAAGTCCCAATGAATGCTATATACAGTCTGAGTGAGGAAACACCTTGTCTTTGTGTCCATTAGTGAATTACCATTTACACTACTTTGGCATTGTTAAAATTGGAACAGGCATGTAATTGTGTGTGCATGAATGTGATGGAATTGACTTTCCTGAAAATCTCACTAGAGAACTTCTAGTTTAAATTTAGTCATTTAGCAGACGCTTTTATCCAAAGCGAAAAACTCTGGCTAGTTGATTTGCAAAAGCCAGAAATCTGTGAAATCTGTGAAAGTGGCTAGCAGCTATTTATTTGAAGTTCTGCTTTTTGTTGTTCTTATTAGCTGTTAGCAGTAATAATTACCTGTCGAGATCAATCCAGAGAGGGGTTAAGCATCTCTTCATCAGACTCAATTGTGCTGTTGGCCAGAGGTTCAGCTCATACAGTGCTGAGGGTTTGAGGAAAGTAGGAGCTGTCATAGTTTAACAACTTAGCCGAAAGGAAAAATAACAGCAGAAGGGTCCATCAATTACTGCACAAGATGTCCCATAGGGAAGAAAAATCTGAGATCTCTTTAAGTTTCATCCCAGCTGGGGAAAAAAATTAGAAACCCAATAGAAACCATCACAGAAATTCTAATGGTTTCTATTGGAATACTCTTAACCCTGCTGAAAAAATCAATAGAAACCATTAAAGAAGTTATAATGGTTTTACTGATTTTAAAGAGATTTGTATTGGTTTAATTGAAAACTGTAATGGTTCTACTGGTATGTGATGGACTCTATTGGAATAATGCCCAAAACACACTACAAAAAGGCATTTTGTAATGGTTTTAATGGAAAAAGCTAATGGTTCATAATGGTATTTGTAGCGAGGAAGGTGGGACGAGGGCCGTGGGGCAGGAAGGCGGGGCCGGTGGCGTGAGTGATAATGAGTATCCGCTGTACGCGCACCGGTCCCGCATGCCTCATGGGGAGCTAGGGAGCATAAGAGGACGAGCGACGGGACTGCCGAGGAGAGAGGACCGGGCCCGGAAATGTTAAGTTTTATTTATTTTATGTTTTATTTATCTTTTACTTCCGTGTTATTGTTTGTTTATTTTGATTAAAGTTTGTTAAATGTTCACCGGTTCCCGCCTCCTTCCTTCCCTACATTGAACTTTGTTACAGTATTTTATTGTAAACCATTAGAATTTCTGTAATGGTTTCTGTTGGGGTTCTACTGTTTTTTTTTTTCTGCAGGGTGAAAAAAAACATAGAAACCCAATAGAAACCATCACAAAAATTCCAATGGTTTCCATTAAAACACCATTATGAACCATTAGCTTTTTCCATTAAAACCATTACAAAATACCTTTTTGTAGTGTGTTTTGGGCATTATTCCAATAGGATTTAACATCCCACCAGTAGAATCCATCACATACCAGTAGAACCATTACAGTTTCCATTAAAACCAATACAAATCCCTATAAAACCATTAAAACCATTACAATTTCCTTAATGGTTTCTATGTTTTTTTTCAGCAGGGGGATTTCACCCCACCAATAGAATCCATCTCATACCAGTAGACACCATTATAGTTTCCATTAAAACCTTAACAACTTCTTTAATTTGTATTGTTTTCAGCAGGGTTTGCCAAGACAGGAACAAGTTTAGGTGGAGCACAAATTGAGATATCCTTCAGTCTCAGAATTTCAGAGTCAGAAAAGTCATACATTTTAACTCAAAATCAAATTGTTTACAGCTCTGTATGCCTTACATGTCAACAGTTGTCATACTTGTGTCTGTTTTTATGTCTTTGAAGACAATTTATAAGAAACGTCCGACAGAATGTTAATACTTAAATTAAACATGAAATGTGTTATTTGGATGATGCACATCTCGTTGAAAAAAAAAATAAAACGCTACCGAAAAGAAATGAGGGCAGCTCAGAAAGAGAAAGCTTTCTTCTATGCTCAGTATTCCTCGAACATGACAAGGCAAACGGAACCCTGACGTTGCCTGGAAGCAAAACTGCTGCGATACACTGCAGTGAGATAAACTCCTCAGTCTAAAGCCAGAGTACCTGAGTAATATACTGAGTGCTATCAGAGCAAACACGCACACAAACATGCTCCTACAAATAAAGCAGCTCACAACGGCACGGAAAGAAAGATAGACCGAGTGAAAAACACAGTGTTGTGCAGGCTAGCCTGCTAGGCTTCAAAGATGAAGAGCCCAATAAATTTGTAAGAATTCAGAGTGCATTTTTCTGTTGTTGATTTAATAATGGCTTGTTGGGGTAGCAGACGTTGGTGACCGCCAGGGAGAATTTGTATAAATCAATCTGTGAACTCGTGTTTGGCTTTTAACAAGACATTCATCACTGTTTACTGCAGGCAGGACAGAGGTATGACTGATTTGTTTACTAATTCATGGAATTCGTAGCATTAAAGACGTCCTTATGTACACTGGCACATTAATTATTTCCGCCCCGTGTTTAATTTAACATCAATCTAGGAATGTCATAGTTGTGGATATTAGCATTTCTGGCTCATATACGTTTACACAATTAACTAAACAGTAAAATGTGTGTACACTGCGTAGACATAAACTGTTTTAAAAAAAAGCAGATTGTACTTAAATTATAGTACAAATTCACACAAATTAGCCACTTCTTGAAATTTACAAATTGTCATGAAATTGTTGATGTAACCATTACCCTAAATTTGATTGGTACATGAAATAAAACAATATCTTATATTTTAATAATGTAAATAATTTATGATTTTATTAATAATTTAAATAATTATAGCCCCCAAGATGGATTCAGGGGGGCACAGTTGAAAAAATATGAAAAAAAGGCCACCAACCAAAAGAATTAATGTTCCAGCATTGTAAAATTGCTGAATATGTTTTTGTTTTATTAAAATTCTAAGTCTAAGATTATAAGTCTTTATTTAGGGGACACAAGGGGATGCAAAGGGGGGCTTAAAACAATAAGTTTAAGAAACACTATACAGTACATGTAAACATACCTTATCATCATTTTGACTAAGAAAAACTTTTGGCAGTTCATGCACAAGCATGTCTTTATAGACCATGTGCACAATATGCGAAAAAGCATTCAGAAGCAGCTTCCTGTTGGCCGGAGAGTACACATTATCCAAGTACTACAGAAAACCTAGACTTGGCCTTCAACTTTTTTATTATAATATCGACTAGGCAGTACTTTTGACATCCCTACAGTAAAGTATAACTAAGTTAGACACAAACACACACACACACATCAAGAAATGGAGGGGTGGTGAGTGTCCCACGGTAGTGAGTATTGATTAACCAGTACACTGAGATTTACAATGGAATGAGTAATATCAGCCATCTTCTCCGATTTTAGATAGCCACACATCAGGGAGAGCTGCACAGTTCAACATGATCTCCGTTAAACAGCACTGCCAGCAAGATACCCGTCATCTCTCCACTTAGACAGCTCAATGCAATATTGATAGCTGACATGTCAAACCGTTGTATTCTTGAGCGCGTATGAGTGCACATGCGATATGTTCCCCCATTGACATGTTGCAGTTTGAAATGGAGCACATTTGTCTTGTAACTAGATTCGATTTGGAGACAGACATCGTATTTAGGATGTTAAAAGCGATTGGCTGAGTTTGCAAAAACAGAGAACCTGATAGTGTCTGACTTGATAGAACACACAGCAAATGTACTGTAACTATTTTACAAGGTGGTCGTGTTCCTGTTCATTTGTACAATGTGAATCATGCAAATAATGTAAGATTGTCAAAAAAGGATGAAGGAAGCCCCACCCCTAAACTGGGGCAAAGGCAGAACATACTGAAATGAGAATTAACAAAAAAATTGAGATGAGAAGTTACGAATTACCAAGAGGTTATGTATGTTGTCACATTGTCACATTAACCGAAGTTACTTCTTGGATGTCTGTTAGCATCCCATTCATCTAAATGACACTTGTTTAGCTGGCACATGCACATTCAGGCATATGTTCAAGGGCGCTGAGCTGTATAGGTGCTTATTTCTTTTTCATTGTGAGCCAATCACCTGAGCTGTAAATGTCAGATGTGAATGTGACTCTGGAGCAGAGGTGAAATGATGTGCTGACAATGGCGATAGGCCAATGGCACCACAAGAATATGCACATGTCCAAACCTTTTACTAGCACCTATCCTAAAACCTACCTTGACACTCCCTTAAGTACTGCGAGAGGAGCTGACACATTCAGAAGACACTTCTTCTGCTACTTTTATTTTGCTTTCATTCCCTTTATATCTATAACACCCTCCTTTAAGAGGCATCAGATGCCTCCTGCTGACAGCATTCTCCAGCCACTCATACCTAATAGAGTTTAGACCTTCACTCTTTTTGCGTTCTGTATTTTTCTGTGTGCTGTTGACAGGCTGACGGGCACTTCACCATTGCATCTTAATCACCCTTGAGTCCTCGAGAGCTTTTCTTTGAATAAATTCTCCAAATGAGGTCATGTAACATTAAACCATTTCATAATGGATCTGAGCTTTTAAAGAGGCCGTGTAAGGAAAGAACTGGAAAGTGGTGCGTGGCACCAGAAGCACTAGAGGTAAACTTTCTTTATCTTTGTCGTTTCAGGAGTTGAGGCGGTGTTTTCACAGCAGCCCCAGGACTTGGTGGTGGTGGCTGGCCAGCAGGTCACGCTGCCCTGCTCCATCCCCGGTTACCACGGCGTTGTGCTGTGGATCAAAGATGGCCTCGCATTGGGCGTCGGAAGGGACCTTTCAGGTAACACAAAGTTCTGAATAAAATCTACCACAAAAGTGTTGGAAAAAGGCGAAAGCATTTACATTGATTGCATTTTACACTTGGACTAACAGCCAGCCCTCATCAGCTGCTCTAACAACTAAATAGGTTTTAAACAAGGCGTTTTATAATTAAGGTTGACTTTGGTGCACAAGTTTAAGCTAGGGGGTGTAATTGCTTTTTAAAAAACTGTCCATTTGGTGCCCGGCGTAGAAGAACGAGAGCGACTAAAATTAAGTACATTTACCGGCTAATAGCTTGAGAAGTATGTGACTCTTCCCCACTAGAAAGTGCTGCTTGTTGTGCTAAGCTAATTGCTAATTTGTGCAAACAATCATTGGTTCACCTATAAAACCCACTACCAAACGTTATCAACTTATATTCATGAAGGTCTGAAACAGTTGGTCGTCCTTTATGACATTTACAGTGGATTTTCTTGGATTACAATGTACAAATTCCCTGTTTGAACAAAACACCCTGTTGAAAAAAACAGCATATGCTGGTTAGGTATGTTTTGATGCTGGTTTGCTGGTTTGTGCTGGTTTAAGCTGGTCATGTGCTGGTCCTTAGCTGGTCATGTGATGGTCCTTAGCTGGTTTAAGATGGTCAAACCAGCATCAAAACATACCTAATCCAGCATATGATGTTTTTTTTCAACAGGGATGGTGGGTCATTTTGAAAGATTAAACAAAAGTGTAGATACCGGCAGGGTTGGCTTGAAATGAACTGTCACATAAGAGTAAATCAATGTTTCACTCCATATTCCCATCACGCTTAAAGTACTTGGGATACTTCCAGCACAAAGCATGACGTAAAGCCCACTTGGCCTCTTTAAAAACATCCGCTGGGTTGATCTGTAAAATTAAATATGTGTTCCAGTGGAGATTGGAGGTCTGTTTGTCTTTGACCTTCAGGGGCTGCTGCTCTGTGGCATGTTGGCAATGATAGTGGTCTTTAATTAAACCCCAAAAGATGACTTAGTCCCAATAATTCCAACCCCGTTCGAGAGCTTGTCATTATCGTGCTCTTGGGAGCCGGTCCACAGCAGTGTAAACAGTGGGTGAAGGGTTTTATAATTGTCAAACGGCAAGAAAGTCGAAGGTGGGGTGGGTCGCAATCGTGGCGCTGCGCCTGTAGGACTCGCGATTATGAGAGAGGAGACCGAGAACGACACTTAACGGTACATCAGCTGCAGTTTAACAGTCACAGCCAGGAGCCGAGGGCCAACCCGATCCGAGTCGAGAGCGCCGTCCAGCTCTTTATGTGGATCAATGGCAGGCCAACGCTTGGAGGGCCGTGAAGAATTTCAATGAAGTCCCATGCACCCTCCATCCTTCTTTTTTACAACGTGCAATTTTTTCGAGATACCAAGAGCCAGCGCTTCAGACAAAAGGGCACTTTAAAAGCAAGCACAGGGTACGGGGCGGAGTGCAAAGCGTTGACATGAATGACACTTTACAGGATAAAACTCTGCACAGCTGCTCCTTTTATCAGTCTTGCATGCGTCAACAAGTAATGCTGCGTCCAATAAAGAAAATTGACACATCTACGACTGTACTCCAAGCCAGCAGCTGCACACATAAAAAGAGGGGAGTACAACAGCTTATACAAACGCAACGCATTTCAATATCAGCCCGCTCAGCTATTCGCACAAGAGGCGTTGCGGTGGCTCATTCAATGGTGTTTCAGTTGAGGACGACGTTGATTAAAATGAGAAATATCGAACAATATGTTTAATAAATCAGCAGACGAAAGAGCGACGATTCTTATCGCAGCCGAGTTCTTCATTGAGGTCTTCTCGCTTGCGGTTCTAATTAAAGACATCGGCTCAAGGCTGCCGCAAACATTCAAGTAAAATAAATATCATGAATATGCCCAGTTTGCTGGTGCAAGACTAAATATGAATTTGTAGACCCTCATGTTGTTCAAAACCTGTACATGTCTTTGTTTTTATGTGGAACACAAAAGAAGATATTTTGAGAAATGTCCAAACAATGGAAGTCAATGGGGGCCAGTGTTGTTTAGTTACCAAAGTTCTTCAAAATATCTTCTTTTGTGTTCTGCAGAAGAAAGAAAGTCAAACAGGTTTGGAATGACATACAGAGTATTTTTTGGCTAACTGTCTCTTTAAGGGCGTTTTCACACATAATGGTTTGTTTCGGAACCTGGTGCGTTTTCTCTCTTGGTTCGATTCGTTTAGGCATATGTGAACACGGCAATCGAGCTAGGATCCGCCCCAAAACAATCGCTCCGAGACCGCCTGAACAAGGTGGTCTCGGCCCGATTGCAAACGAACTCTGGAGCGGTTCGGTAGACGTGTGAAAGCCATCCGACCCAACAGACCAACGAACCAGACTGTATCACAATGTATGATGGGTAATTATTATATAAAGTTGCGTGACGCAAAAGGGATTGTTTTGCTAATGGCTCCCTGTAACAATCTTCAAAGTAAGGAAGGAAGGAGGCGGGAACCGGCGAACGTTTAACCAAACTTTTAATAAAATAAACAAACAACAAAACGAAAGTAAAGTGCTGACAGCTCCCTCACAGTCCACTGCCGGCCACACAAACACAATAAAACATAACATAAAATCCAGGCCTGGTTCTCTCTCATCCTTCTCCTCCTTTTATGCTTCCTGAGCTCCGCCGTGAGATACGCGTGACAACGCGCAGCTGACGCTCATTATCACTCGCGTTACAGACCGAAAAATAAACAGATGCACTCTGACCAATAGAAGGAGAGTTTTCTCGCACGTGACTTTTATTAACAAAGTTTGGTCCGTTTGGAAATATTGCCTTGTGAATGCGAACCGAACTAAAATTAATTTAAATATTGTAAAGATTTAACCCCCGGTTTCGGAACAAAGCAATCGATACACAGGTGTGAAAACGCCCTTAAGTGTCCCACAGGCCCAACTTGTGGGATTCAATTTTGAATTCTGTTTTATTTCTATAGCGCATTTCACAAAGTGCATTGTTGCAAACTATCTTCAACTTTACAGAAAACATTTTAGCACAGAAAGAAGAAAACAGGATGATTAAATCAAATATGAAAAATATAACTAATATAAATACATGAAAAACATGCAAAAGTACTTGAAACAACTACAGCAAAAGCAACGTTGGTCTTCTCACATTAAGGCAACATTCTGTGCAATCCACAGTCACAGATCAACGTTAAAGATTTTTGGTTTCTCGAGCCAAGACATTCAGAATCAGACAGAAGGAAAGAGATCTCTCGCCTCGGATGTAATTAACACAGTTTCTCTCGACCGTTTCCTCGGTCTGAGGCGTCAGGCAGATACACTTACTCATCTGCTCGACCATTAATCACTGCGTCACGTCTTCATTCACGGCCCTCTCCCCTTCCATCGATCCAACATGAAGACTAATCCCTTCCTGTCCTGATGGATTCATTAGCTCTAATGGGGCTATTTTATAATGTTTGCTTTGCCTGATGTGGGTTGTCTTTGAGATTCATTGTGATCACTGGCAGTTTTTTTTTTCATTTTTCTTTACGGCACCCTCTGCCATGCATCACTTGGGCATATTGTGGGGCATGCATGATTTATATAATGAGATATTCATTTAAGAGATGTCCAGAGAAGAGATGAAATGCGTCTCGCGTCTTAGGATTTATAAGACATCACTTGAATAAGGAATATTACAGGTGGGTGGATGCAATTTTTTAGATCATTGTTATTTGACTGAAGGAGTGATGCTAGTCCACACAGACTTTCATAAGAGAATCACTGCAAGAAATCCTTGATGATTTCTAACTATGACAGCTCGATATTGCGTGCTGCAGTAAAAATATAGCCTAACTCATTTCTAATTTTTCTAAACACAATTTGTCGTTGTATAAATTTAGTAGTTAAATCACAAGCTTATGCGAGCTTATTCCTGAGCCAGCATTGGTCAAAGCAATGCATTGTGGGATCACATTTTGTTGTTCGATTAGTTAGGCATTTCTAAGTAGTTTATATATAACCAGTTTGATAAATTACCCAGACGTCATAACGCCTGGTAAATCAGGAGTGCTGTTAGAAGCCAGTGCATGTGTTCTGTATCCATCGGAGAAAAATAAGACCTCAAGATTTGCAGCTAGGCATCAAGTGGCAATACATGCTGCAAAACAACCATCAATCTCTCATCAAGAATAAACACAGTACTGAAGCAAGCCGATGGCCATTAAAATGGCTCTGTTTGCTTCACTTGCTTTGACTGGCTGCCACGGTAAACAGTGCTTGATTTGGTTACGGTCAACATTGCTGGCCTTGAGTTTTAATCCGATAGTCCTTAGGGGACATTTTATTGCACAGAGGTTCTTCTTTAATAGCTCAAGAGAGTTCACAGTGGTGTTCCATTTGAGTGTCTTTCGCCTTATTTAAGAGTCATTGTTCTGAAATAAAAATGAGGCAGTTGTCACAAATGAGACTATTAAGGATACAAGGCTGTAAAATAACGAAAGTTAACTCAGATCATTTTTTAAAATAATGTAATGAAAAAAGTTTGAGTTCATATCACAATGTGTGTTTTGAGGCTTTCGTTATCAGCAAATCAATGTGCAATGTAGGGTCACATGTACAGTAGGTACATATCCAAACCACTTACATCACACAAAGTCAGCATAGACCTTTTACATAATAGCTTTTTTCTTACAAGCATCACAATACGTGTAACCTTTGCAACAGCACTTTCAAAAACGCCGATAATTTTAGTCCAGTAAGCGATGTGGGCACAGACTGCTTTGATGGGTTATTAAATGTTTGTTTTTGGGTTATCCTGCCTCTGTTCGGTCTCCCACTCACTTAGAGAAATTAAAAGCCATATGTGGGCAGATGAAACACATTGCACCATAATCATCTGCTCCTCTCTCCTCAATAGGGGAAAATGAGAGACACTTCATGGTCTATTAAAAGTGAATGGGATCCAATGAGGCAACAGGCAATAATTGGCATTTTCTGGCACAGTGATTTCAACAGTCAGGCTCAAGGACTTAAAAGCCATTAGTCTAGAGTCCGGTCTATTTTTCACTTCTTTCTAAAGCAATATGTTACAGCGCATCCCTCTTCCGAGCCTCATTGCTGGAGATTACAGTGATGGCTGCGGTAATAGCACTGCGCTAGGGTGCACGAGCAGGTTGGATCTCAACACGGCACTTGAAAACATATAGGTGATTTCGAAAATGCCCTTTCAATCGCATTTCTAAACAAGTGGAGTCTGTTATATAAACCTCCCTAATCAAAATCCGTGTGCTGTTTTTAAACCTCCAAAAAGTTTGAGCCGGATGTTCTTTTCTAAACCAACAAGATAAGATGGCTTACGATGAGTCTTGGAGGGACAAGGGTGTTTGACCATTATGTCTTCTCATCGATGCACGGTGGAAAATCGATATTCCGCCGCCGGTCGCTCGCTGGCGGGGATTCAAATGGCTCCTCTGTGGATCTAGAAGCGGGATCACTTTTGAAGGTGTAAATTTAGCCGCATGAGAAGAGGTATTGAATTAAATGGAGAAATAAATGCGCCGTGCTTCTTTCCGTGGAGGAATAAGCTGAGATCAGCTTCTAACGCTATTAAATCCATGTCTCCCATCACAATCAATTACCGTCTCGCTTTGGAAACAGGGACCGCGCTAACCGCAATAATAGCACTTTTCGAGGGTCTCGCTGGAAATGGCAAATCTCGAATAATTAGGAGTATTTTGCCTCTCGAGAGCCGTCAGAGACGTTTATATGGAGAGGCTGGGAAATGTAGCACGTCGCAATCGAACGCATGCTTTTCTGCGCGACAAACCAAGCCTTCCCTTTCGCTTCCTATGCAAATCTTCCACTAATAGTCTGCTGATGTGCTTTAAAGGTTCCACTCGCCGTGGTAAAACAGTCAGGTTTCCCTGAAATACGCCACGCTGAGTGTATTATTAAACCACAAATCACCGTTCCTGCATCAGCGGAACACATTTCAATCTTCTCACGGCTTGTGTGTTGCTTACTAAGTATTACACCTACACTTGAACAGCGGCACGCTTGAGGACCGCTCGAGTGTCTGATAGCGACACCAGCGGATTGACTCAACCTCAATCAACAAATCGTCTCACCTCCATCACCACCGGCAGAAAGTCTCACCCAGACTCATACCGGCCTCGCACCTCTGCTCATCATCTTCTGTTTATTTACTGAAGGTCACCGCTGTGTACTTGCCTGCTCTGGTCTCACCTTGGCTTTTTTTAAGGTACAATCGTCAATTATTTTTCGTTTGCAGCAGAAAGAAAACAGCCCTCGGATTTAGATTCTGGAGAACGTACAGTAAAGTAGGCATAGAAACGTGGCAAACTGATGTTTTTATTTTTTTTCAATAAACCACACGCTAATGAAAACTGACAAAAGACTTAAATAGCCTTTCTGAAGATCTCTGATGCAAATAATGCGATATTCTTTGATATCCAGCGGTTGCTAACAAACAGTGAATGTTGCATCAGCCGCTCTCAGTAGCTCCCTGTGGCATTCAGGGATTACCTTGTACTGTCATGAAGTGACTAAAAAGCCAATACCTCAGTGCTGTCAGGTAAGTCCCAACTGTGTTGCAATTAACAAGACACAATTTCTCTCGCTATTAGATAACCAGAAGCATATTTCATGTGTATCGCCGTTTTTGAAACACACCGCTTTATGATGTTAACTGGCGGGCTCTATTTTTCAGGTTACCCTCGATACGCTGTGGTCGGGGATCACACTTCGGGCGAGCACCACCTGCGAATCCAGAGGGTGGAGTTGATGGATGATGCCGTGTTCGAGTGCCAGGCCATTCAGGCTGCCATGAGGTCACGTCCTGCCCGACTCACTGTGTTAGGTAAGTCACAGAATGCACTCACATAGATTTCTGGAGTCTATTTGACAAATGCACATCGGTATACAAAGGCAAAATGCACTAATGAGAACACTGAAACGGAGGAAAAAAGTTATTTTAGTGACCTTGATAAATGTAATATTCATATGATGTCAGGTTCTTTTAATCACAGCACAGTTAAACCAAACTGTGAGGACAGATTATAGTCTAAGCTATCTACTTTTGGACATAACTCCTATCACAGCTACTGTATTCTGTTGGAAAATCAAATGTATTATTAAAATGAAACATTCAACGTTTTTTTTCTTATTATCTTTCATTTAATATTCACAAATCAAATTAAAATAGGCGTTCAGACTGATTAAAATGATATCAACCTATCTTTCTGTACAGCGAAGAATGATGTACAGTATTAAAAATAGATTTTTCACTGACCAACCTCCCCTCCAGCATCATAAGTTCTCAGTTTTAATTTCCTGCTGCAAATCTCACAGTCGCCATTATTAAACTGGTGAGGTCATTGAATCTTAATCAAGTTTTATTGGGTTATTATTCAGCGTTGCTGTTTCTGCGATATTGGGCAACTGCAATACATTGTTATCTGTGCCCAGGTTATAATAAACCAGGTGGGTTTATCTTCTCTCAAGAAAGACCAAGACCCATCCACACAGACTCAATGTGTTATACTGTATAACAGAAAACTAAGGTATAATGAGAGAGCACTAACTGCAGTTGGGTTTGGGTGGAGCTATGAAGAGGGTGGGGTTAAAAGACACATTTTGTGTTTTTTGTTATATTCACCACAAGAAAATGACACTTACCTGGAATTAGACTAAAACTGTAGTGCATTGTTCACCATAGACATATAGAGATGCCGTATTGACTTCATGCCAGTGGTACCACCAATGCAGTTAACTACCAATGGCACCACCATAATGGGGAAGTCAAGATTGTACTATGAACGCATATAAGTGAACAGATATGTTTTTTCTGGATGGAAAACACAACAACGTTTATATTCTCAAACAATTTCAATGGTTTATGATCCACGAGGGTGCAAAAACGTTCTGTATTCATTTACTTATTTATTGTCAGAGTTTTTTTTCATAATTTTTATTATCATAGAAATCATAAAAAACTTAAAAACTCAGGCTTGTCAAGCATTGAAAACAGTTTTGAAATGTAAAAGTACTTTTTTTCTGCAGCTCTCTCTTTCATTTATATGTTTATAAAGCAGTCTTGCCCTCCCCAATATGGCGGCACCATTGACACGTCATTGCAACAGGTCAATGTGCACAATGTGACATCTATGTTATTAACCTCCATCAACTTGGTGACTGGTGGACATGGGAGCACCGAAAGACAGATGGTTTTGTTTATGTTCATTTTCTCCTGCTGTGGTCAATAATAATTGAGCTTTGATTAGTTCTCAATGGGTCTCAATCAAATCTCTTCCCCTTATCTTTTATGATAGAGAAAATGTTTATGATACATATTGTAACAGAAAAGACCCCCCTTAATGAAAAATTGCTAGAACGACATTACAAAGTATGCGCATAGGGTGCCCACATTTACACATGGAAAATGCTTATTCTGTATTCAGCAACACAGTTGATGATGCTCTAAAAATTTAATCATGACTGCACTTTATGCCAAAATGTAATATAAATGGACATGGAGGTGGAAGCAATAAATAAGTAAAAAGACCCCCTTTAAAGAGGCCATTCATCACACCCATTTTGGCAACTGTCTCACACTTTGGTAAACAGTCTCAAGCCTTTGGAAAGCCATGGGTGACCAGATCATACAACCTCTGCTTGTGTATGCAAGCTCTGCAGCAGACAGATCTCCAGGCTGTCTTCTGCAATGTCAGGAGCTCAGCCTCAGCAGCGCTGATGACAGGAATGGGACTGTGACTCCATCTTTCCTGTATTTCCTACCTGACAGCTGAAATGGTCCCTCAGCTCCTCTCCATATCACTTCATGACTCAGCCGTCTCTCACACAGCCGCTGAACATCTGCTGAAGACCGGGGCAGGTGTACTCTCTACAGACTGAGTTCACAACAGTGCCGATATGCCATTCTCGCTAAAGGCTCTGATATCTGACCGTGCATTGGAAAGTTTGGAAACTAGAGTTGAAGTCCTAACTCCATGAATTATCAAGTCCTTAACACTACATTTCTGAAGCATTTTAGTTGCTGCAAGAGAGAAAAACGTATTCTTCAAAATAGTTGCTCTTTGGGAAGATTAATGTTGACCTAAAAAAGATTCAGGTCCTCTGAGCCCAAAAAGAAAGTACGTTCTGAGTGTTAAACCTCTACTTTTCACTATTTTCTCAGGACCTTTGTAAAAAACGTGATTTCTTAAAGTTATATTGGTGACCTATGGAGTAAGACTGATGAAAAACAGATTAAAAGATTTTCTTTAAAGAGCAAAACCCGCATCATTCTGTATGTCTTTTGTGACATGAGATGGGATAAGATGGCTAAACCATGAATGTAAAACTTGTTGCAGAATTGTGGGATTGCACCTCTTGAGGTCACCATTGCTGAATTAGGTATGAAGACACGGAAAGAGCGATTCTTCTTGTAGCTGTCTTCTTACCCTTTAGGCTAATTATATCCCGCCAGATGTTAGCCGTCCTTACCTTCTCACCCATCCCTTCAGCACTAATCTTAGCTCAAGAGAAAATGGACTGCAGACATCGAGTAATGGAAGGAGAAAACCTGCTTCTGGCCTTATGAAACTAGCAAAAGGTTATTTAGTGCCACCGAGCTTCTCATTTTGTGTTTTGCTTTTCCGCTGTGGGCTCAGAACCTCTACCTTTGGGTCTTTTGCGAAACCCTTATCACTTTCTACTATGTTTCTGTAGTTCAGCTGTTATGACATGACACAGACAACATCAAGGTCGCCGGTTCGTTTCCCTGGGAATGCACTTAGCGATGAAATGTAGCTTTAATGCACTGTACTTTAGGTTTGTGTAACAACATTTGCGAAATGCACCAAACTCTATTTTTCAAGTCTCCGACCCCATGTGTTTTATTGGTATTGTCTTGCTAATGGATCTCAAAAACTGTGTAGCCAGACAACCTTCTGTTATCTTATAAGTGCTGAAATTGCCCATTAATAATATTTGCTTTGCAAGGATTAAACTTCTTGAAACACACAAGGGCTAAATGTCTCAACTCACTTCTCATTTCATTCTGCTCAAATTATTAATTTTGAATTCATAACTAATGGAAGATCAAGTATCCCTGTGGGAAGAAGTAAATAGGTAAAGACATTTGGAATGTGCATTGCTTCACGTTCAGATGTCTCAAAGCCTGAGCCTATCGTTTGATAAACAGCTTCAAGGCAAGAAGATTATTAACTTTTAATTGCAAATCACGAGACGCGAGAAACCGCTCAACACGTATTCAAGAATCACAGCGCATAGCGTGATGAAGATAAACAAAGGTCATCCATTCAGATTCCATTTCCACACAGATTTATACTAGCAGCAAACTCCAAATAATCTCTTTGGGCGTGAGAGGATGAGAGTCGTCTGAAAATGAATCAATGTAAACATACATGCCTGACCTAGAAATAAAATAATTAACATTTCTTAGAGAGTAACAAATCACTCTTAAAGCGATAGTTCACTCAAAAATGAAAATTGTGTTATCATTTACTCCCCCTCATGTCGTTTCAAACCTGTATGACTTTCTTCTGCAGAACACAAAAGAAGATATTTTGAAGTAACCGAACAACACTGGATCCCATTGACTTCCACTGTATGGACCATTTCTTAAAACATTTCTTAAAATAGGAAAAAGGATCAGCACACTTTCAAAAAAGGCTGAAATTTTTTGACCTCTGTATTATCAAAAAATGTGTTTGGTCGAGCCTTTTTTCGACAGTGTGTGGATCCTTTTTTCTATTTTTGGATATATTTGCTGGATGCACCTACAGTTACGGGATACCTTGACGTGTGGACTAATGTTTGGCGCCACAACATTTTCTGCTTGTCATTAAAATATTCTTCTGTGCTCCACAGAAAAAAGTCGCATACAGGTTTTGAATGATATGAGGGTGAATAAATGATGCCAGAATTGTTGTTTTGGGGTGAACTGTTAACATAACATTATACAAGAATGAATTAAATAAATAAATACAAAGTAAACAAATAAGTCTAAGAAGCTTATTAATAAAACAGTAGTCCAAAGAAAGGTCACGAATACAGGAAAACAATATATAAAAAACAAATATGAGTGGTTAAAGCTGGTTTATATCTCATTCTGTATGAACCACTGCACATACAACTGTCCACACGAATCAGGCAGATGTTATTTAAATGGACTATTAGTTTTACAGGAAGTTCCAACCTGCTGGTCTATGACCTCACACATCTGTAAACACTGCTGAATGTGATCTGACAGACCGGACAGATGTTCTGCTATATGCAAACATCAGGTTGTCAGTATTTGTGATATAATTTTGACGTAATATGCAATGACACTTTTGCGAACAGACACTTTTGTTGTTTATTAATTCTGCTGCTCACAAACAACCGACCACATAATAACCATTATAGCTATATTTAGCATGACGCAGGTCTAGGTGGTCTTCTGGTGAAGCCGGTTGACGAAGGAAACTAGTAAACTAGTTACAAAGTGCTGACGGGGTCAACACCAACCAAAACACAACATAGGCAAATGCAATGAAGTGTTTCCAGCGGTTTGTTCTGCGTCTCGCTGCTTAGTTTACTCTTCACGCCACCACAAACACCACCTGAGGCTTCCAACCTCCACCCAATCACAATCTGACCCCACCATCCATTTTCAAGCAGAGGTACCCAACCGTATCTCATAACTTCCTCTCTGTGTGGTCAGAAGCCATGACAATTCTCTCAAAAAACAAAATGAGCCTCTGTGTAATGGTCACGCCAAACCCAGCCCCCCGCACCACCAGTGGCCCAGTACCTTTGAAGCTTATTCAAAAGCAAAATCTTATTTTCCTCCCATCACCTTTGGTTTCTCCATCCATGACTCCATTCTGCTATAACTCAGACAGGTAGAGTCCGTTTTGAAGGGAAGGCAATCTGGCTGGGCGTCAGTCATGCATAGAGCCGTTGAAACCTTACACATTCAGATCCTGCCAAATAGAGGAATAGAGAGAGCGAGAAGGAGATGGAGAGAGAATAGGGATAACAAAGTGTTTTCCACAGAATTCCTCTCTCCGGAAAGAAACACATTAGTGACAGCTTTGAAAGGAACTTTGATATGGGCCAATGAGCCACATATGTCAATTGTCTCCATTTCTGACATGTTTTCGATTGCACTTCCTTTTCTTTGTTTTTCTGTTGATCTATCAAAGCCCGTAACAGCAGGTGACTTGGGACGTCGCTGAAACAGACGGGTATCGTTGTTGTGCCAAACACGTCAGCAGAGCCAAAACACACTCTTGTCTGAAAACTCACCCATTCACTTTACACCAGATTGCTTTCTCGGCAATCCCAGAATCCTCTGGTCCTCTAGCTGTGCACAGGATTACAGCTCATATCATCTTAACTCCTGCACGGTCTTGTTTTTGATGTCAGTAACTCAACTTCTCAAGCCACTGGCTGAAAGGTCCACTGTAAATGAAGTGAGATTTTCAGCACTGTAATTACTATAGCATCAAACCCACTCTGGAAAATAAAACCCATCTCTCTCTTTTTCTGAAACCTTGCCCACACTGGTGATTTAGAAAGCTTGTAGCTGAATCTGAAGGACCCCAGCTGATTGGACCAATGTTTCAGTCCATTTAGTTAATTGAAAATCCATTTGCCTGCAAGTTATTTATTGTTTTCTTCAGTGACACGCTACGAGTAAAATGTTTTCTCACCTTAAGGCAGGTCTGCCTTCAAGAAATTGGAGGTTATTTTTGTTATGCAGTATCTGCTGCAACTTAAAAACACATAAAAAAAGAGTATGCTTAAGGAAGTGATTTCTTCAAGACTTTCAGGATTGTCGTCTAGTCAAGCTCAGGCACTTAAATATATACGGTATATACAGTATATATATATATATATATAATATTGACTGTAATGAGTATTACTATACACATACATGTGCTGTAACACTAGCAGTGTACAGTATACTATATTAGGATTTTTATAAAAACATAATAGAATTCATCAAATTCAATATTATTCCAGATTTGTCATTTAAATTTATTAAGTGTTTTAAGACATATAGTTAAGTATTCTATTGACGGTTTCATTTTAACAACATAAACAAACGTTACTGAGTATGCGCCCTTTTGTGGCCTCAACTGAACTTTCGATACACATTCACAAACAATAGAGTGCCTGTGTAGATTATTTCTGATAACAATCAAAAGAAACCGAGAAGAACCATTACTTGGCTAAACTTGTCTCTCCGATATTTTGAAGAATCTAGCTCAACCGCTAGATGTCAATGTACCATACGGCTTGTTAAATGCGACAGACCTACAGGATCCATTCAACAAATTCTTTATTTAATAAAATGAACATACGACAAAATTCAACAAATTCTTTATTTAATAAAATGAACATACGAAAAAATTCAACAAATTCTTTATTTAATACAATTATTATACAGTAAAATAATAATACTAATTAATGTTAACATAAATTAAATTAAATATAAATAGTTACATTCATAGGTATTTTAGTTTAAAGTCACTATGAAAAACTGTTATGTTATGCCTCATATTACAATTGTCCAGTGTAGCAAAGTTCAATAGAAGGGAAGGAAGGAGGCGGGAACCGGCGAACATTCAAAACATTTAATCAAAATAAATAAACAATAAACAGCATTAAAACAGGCCGGCAGCCCCTCACGGACGACTGCCGGCCACACAAACATAAATATAAACAAAACTTAACTAATGTCCGGGCCCGGTCCTCTCTCGCCGTATTCTCCTGCCGTTCGTCCTTTTATGCTTCCGCTCCTCCGTGAGAGATACGAGGCCGGAATGACGCCCAGCTGACACTCATTATCAATCGCGTCCCGGCCTAGCTTCTTCCTCCCACGGCTCTCGTCACGCCTCCCTCGTCACATCCAGTATATCACTTTCCTTTAAAATTAACATTTTTGTCACTATTTACTGTTCTTTCAAAACCGTGTGACTTCCACCACGACCCGAGCAGATTTTTAACATATTTTCCATGCAGTGACTGTAAACTTTGAAAATGACAGAAAAAAAGTTTAGTGAATGTGGTCTATACAACTTTTAAATAAAGTTGTATTAAAAGTCTTCTGAATGATTTTTTTGGTTTGCATAATATATATCATGAAAAATCTTCATATCCTTTGCAGTTCTTATATCTTGTTCACTGATATCATGTCCTATTCATTTGATCTCCTGTTTGAAAGAGTAACACAACACACAGTGTAACACAGTGGTATAAGCTACTTTTATTTTTTGACGTTGTTAAAGCTTGAAAAACACTTTCCTCGGAAGTGTTTGTTTTAAGAATGAGGGCAATCTGAAAAATGTGTTGAATTTCCTCTTTTGTGTTTCACAGTCATACAAGACTGAATAATTTGTATTTTCAAGTGTACCGTCCCTTTAAATTAACATGTACCAATCAAGAGCCCTCTCCATTTATTCCAAACTCTGTTCTCCTTCAAAACAACTGATGTAAAAGCCAATACGTTCATCAGCACAGACACAAAGAAATATGGTCTGTTGGGTTTTCTCTTCAAACAGCCAAGTGGAGGGTGAAAGAATTGCAGCCCACTAGCCAGTAATTAAAGAGGAGCGATCAATCTGCGCTGCAGACCGACTCATGAGAAATCTATCGAGTGACTGCGGTAAAGCGCTAATTTGAAACCATTAGGGTATGCAGAGTTTGCAAACAGGCCCGTAATGATGATGGCTAGCGTGGCTACAGGGTTGCCCTTTGTACCGCTGTCAGACTGGAAGTGTCTGTGAAGGCTGAAATTGGATAGGAACGTCTGACAAAACCTCAACCCCAAAGCTCGAAATAACAGCTCCTACTTATAACCATCAGTGTCATTTGTAGAGCGTGGACACGGTCATCAATACAGACAGGCTTGTGATGGAAGAACACTATCAAACACAAATAGAGGTCTGGCGTTTGAAGTAAAAAACAGAAGTGGGCCCATAGGCTTGCTTTAGATCCACAAGCCGTCTTCCGGAAATGTAATTCTTTGGATCCGCATTGGGAAATTAAATAGCTCTTTTGAGATTAGCACGGGCAATACTTTCTTTAATAATTGTGCGAGTCTACATTAATAACATAATCTGCAGGAGAAAAATGAATAAGAATAAGATATTTCCTATCATTTATGCTACAAAAGGCAGCGAAGCGTGGCTGTGATCTGACTGATATGAGAGAGAAAGAATTCCTCTGTTTCAGAAGTTTTCCGTTCTGATCACTCACACGCTCTGAGAAAGTTACTCATAAAAACTCACTCTTTCCGAATATTTCCACATTAAAATAAAATGTGCGTCCTTTCAAGGACATCCAGCTCAGAGATTTCATTCATTCAGTCGTAATTTGAACCGTCTGCATTAAAAATGGACCCACTTGTGGAGACTAATAAATATCCATAACTGTCTATCTGGGTCAAGTGAGAGTCAAGACGACGTGTGAAAAAAATAAAAGCCTCCGGAGCATATCTTCCTTGTATATTTAAATACCATATCTACAGTATGATTTGATTTTGCACATGAACACAATAGAATCTTTGACATCAAACAAACTGTCAAAGGAAAATCACATGAACAGCGATTATTAAAACACCAAATCCGTCATCTATCTTCTTACCTCCAAATCATACTCTTTCAAATCACAGTTTATATTAACTTCTATATCTGCTGTTATATGTTTACGAGCAATATGAAAAATGTAGGTGAGAACACAACTTCTACAATAATAACAAACAGTAACATCAGAGACGGGAGCAAACTATAATATTGTGTGGGCACTCTAAAAAAAAGATGTATTTTTATAGTGGGATTCATACCTTAAAGGGACGCTCTACCCAAAAATGACAATTCTGCCATGATTTACTTTTACAATTTGTTCCAAACTTGTATACATTTCTTTGCTCTGTTGAACAGAAAGAAAGATATTTGGAAGAACGTTACCAACGGACATTTCTGGGGCACCATTGATTACCATATAGGACAAATTTAAATGGTAATCAAAGGTGCCCCAGAACTGTGTGCTTTTCCTAAATTCTTTAAAATATCTCATTTTGTGTTCAACGGAACAAAAAAAAAAAATAAATTAAACAAAAAAAGAAAAAAAAAGAAACCCAAAAAAAAAAAATAAAAAAAATAAAACAAAAAATAAAAAAAAGCAGACAGTTTTTGTTTGCTTATAAACAGAAGGTGCATTTGAAGGCAAGCAATTACATAAAACTTAAAAGAGTTAATGCATCTTTGTCCTTATGCTTCATCTTTTTTTGGGGAGGAGATTACTAGCAATTGATACAAATGTCAAAACGGTCAGATAATTCGTTGGTGTCTATAGCCCTCAGTGTTGAAAAACTCATTTCTCCTTCCTTCTGGCAACAGTGAATTGAGTTCAGTGCCTTTTTCTTTTCTTTTTTCAATAATTGACTATACTCTTATCAGTTTTAAGATGTTGCCATCTGACTCTCCTCAATGCTTTAGTCCGAGTCTATTACATTCCAATAAAAAAGGTGTAATCTGTATTTTATCCACCACATCACAACGCTGACAAAACCTATTGAAAACCATTGTAGAACCCCCATCTGCTCATCCATCCAGATCATCTTCTTATCCAGCTTCAGCTCTTTAAAATGGTATCTGTGAGAATAATTTATATTGTTTGCATATCCTATCAAGTTTAGCTGCTCGACTCATTTTGAAAGCTAATGTTATAAGCCAACTCTGAACGGCTTTCCCATTATTCAGGCTAATAAAAGACCTCAAAATGTACAATTTTGCACAACCCCTTAACTGTAATTATCGTTCTGTGTGCTGTGACCTCCCCTCGTTGTGTCCTTGTTCTCCCTCTCTCCTCTCTGCCAGCTGCTTACTAACTTTGATTTTCTCTTGCCCCAGATCTGTTCCATAATGAGCGTGCGGGGCGATCAATAATTCACTGGAGTTTGAATAAAACCCAGGATGATCGGGCCTGGGTGTGTGTTAAAGAGAGAGAGAGCAATCAGCACCATTCATGAACCTGTTTTCCGCTGGTCTTAACGCTCCTCGCACAATATCTCCTGCGTGCTCCGAGATTGCCTCGACACCCCCGGCCCGCCCTGCGCCGCTATTACGCCATTACACGTGCATGCTCGGCTTCTCGTTCTGACTCGCAGTGCGACGATGGCTTCTTCACACATACACAAATCACACCTGCTCTCTTTTAAAGCAGATCAAATTAAACCACTCTGCTGTGATCAAATCTCATTCCTCGACGCGCTGTTCGCCTCAGAATGCCATCAGACCTCTGAAAGCCGTTTTCCAGTCGTACAGAGGATATGAAAAGATCGAAATTAAAATGTGCAGGGCCCGACACACTAGTGATTCACTAAGCTTCAGCAGTTGTGCAAGTCTAACACTTTTCCTCAGTGGAGTGATTAGACTTTTTTTAATACTCAACCCCCTGTCTCATTCTTCTTTCTTGGTGGTGAAGACATCTGCCAGGCCTCTGCTCCTAACTGACAAAACAATGTTCTTTCTTTTCCAGTGCAGTTCCACCTGAAGACCCGGTTATCACCGGCGGGCCTGTGGTGAGCCTGAGGGCAGGCGACCCTCTCAATCTGACCTGTCACGCAGACAACGCCAAACCCGCCGCATCCATCATCTGGATTCGAAATGCGGAGGTGCTAAATGGAGCCATGTATTCAAAGGTAAGAGACACTTATGTACTAATGTATTGTCAGAAAAGCATCTTGGATGGTAATGCATATTGTGGCATCAGCAGTATGCGCTGGGAACAAGACACGTGTCATTTTTCAACAGTGTTAAAGGGATAGTTCACCCCAAAATGAAAATTCGGTCATCATTTACTCACCCTCTTGTCATTTCAAACCTGTATGGCTTTATTTCTTGTGCAGAACACAAAATAAGATAGTTTGAAGAATGTCGGTAACCGACACCCATTCACTTGCATTGGTTTCGTGTCCATACAGAAGTGAACGGCACTGTTCAGTGACCAACTTTTTTGAAATGATCTTCTGTTGTATTATGCGAAAGAAAGAAAATGATACAGGTTTGAAATGACAAGAGGGTGAGTAAAATATGACAGAATTTTCATGTTTGGGTGAACTATCGCTTTAATAATGATTCTCTAAAATTGAACACAGTGAGTTTTGGATGATATCGATAAGTTTACTTTCAATCACATATGAAGGTTTTCCTGATGTTCTTATAAAACGGCCACTTGTGGTGAGATCCATCAGTGTCCGCGATTGCTGGCACCATCTGCACTCATTCGCTTTAGCCCTTAGCTCCATTAGATTGGAAGAAAATCCCTGGAAATCCAGCCTCTAACTGGAATGACAGAGACACGTTTGTCCCTCTTACCCTGCAAAATGTGGCAACACAAACAAACAGATGGTATGATAAGGCAAAGCCATATTGTTTTCCCAGAATGCCTTTCCCTCTTATAAAATTGATGTTTGTGCGCGTATTTGTTTGCCTGAATATCTGCACGCTGTGCGAATGCGACGTGTGTGCATCCTTCATATCTAGCCTAAATCCATACTGCCGTAATGTTGTTAATTATCTTTCCACTGCAATCAAAACTCATAATATTTCATCTCAACCCCCCCCCCAGTCTGATGGGGTCAAACCGAGGCGGAAGGCAGCTTCGGCGTAATCCAACCAGCCACATGGATTTCCATATAAATAAAGGGCTATTTCGAGATCCTTTTGGCTAACACTCGCCCTCCCTTCACCTGATCCAATTATTGGCTGTTTTTAAAGAGCAGATAAACACCATTGATTCAGCTGGTGTAACTGAACGCTGTATTGGCCATCAGCGCACTCGCTAGGGGAGGCATCGCTAATCGCAGGATGAGAGCTTGGTTTTTTAGGTTGAAGCAGTGATGGAAAGGAGGGCCCGGGGATTGTGATGGATGGAGATGGTTGAGCTTACTCATATCTCTTTTCATGCTATTAAAAAGCAACACACTCAAATACGACGCAATCTCTCGGTCTGAATAATAGGAATGGGATAAGCACTAACCCTTTTTACAGTACTGCTTCATAATATAGGCAAATGAAGGCCGGTCTGCAGTGTATGTCCTTCTTATGGACTGGATTTTCTGCTGTAGGACATTGAATCACACAACTGTCATTTCTTGAACGTTGAGGTGTATTTGGACTGTGCGGCGACATGAAATATGTGAGAGTTTATTTCCAAAAAGAGATAACTCCGGTTTTTTTATTGTGCATTCCAATTAATATCAATCAAACTGCAGTTGGTTTGTTTTGATTTAAGCCATAATAACAGCTAACTAACACAATAAAACATAATGAAAACATGATTTTTGAAGTCAAAAGAGTTCTCTTTTTGGAAATAAACTCTTTATATATATACACTCACCTAAAGGATTATTAGGAACACCTGTTCAATTTCTCATTAATGCAATTATCTAATCAACCAATCACATGGCAGTTGCTTCAATGCATTTAGGGGTGTGGTCCTGGTCAAGACAATCTCCTGAACTCCAAACTGAATGTCAGAATGGGAAAGAAAGGTGATTTAAGCAATTTTGAGCGTNGGCCCGTCTGGCACCAACAACCATGCCACGCTCAAAATTGCTTAAATCACCTTTCTTTCCCATTCTGACATTCAGTTTGGAGTTCAGGAGATTGTCTTGACCAGGACCACACCCCTAAATGCATTGAAGCAACTGCCATGTGATTGGTTGATTAGATAATTGCATTAATGAGAAATTGAACAGGTGTTCCTAATAATCCTTTAGGTGAGTGTATATATACACATGTATATATATAGTTTTTTTATATCGCTGTTTTCTGTTAAACATGAAAACATTACTGACCTGGTAATGTTTAATGTTCATTTATCTTTAAACAAACTGTTGCATGTAATTTCGTACACTCAAAGGACCCCCTGTGATAAAAATCAAGGTTTTGATGGTGTTTAAATGCTTATGTGGTGTTTTAATGTTTTAAAATAAACCATGTGCAAATTTAACATTTTAAGCCATTGCTGAGTATTCTCTTCATAAAACCGGAGTTTACCAAAGACAATTAAAAAAATGCGGTTTGAAACTACCTCTGATTATGACATCATAACCCTGTAACCAATCACATCAATCTCATTTGACCCCTGTGGATAGACAGTTTGAGGCATAAATATGCAAAGATGGCACATAGATTCAGGCTAAAATGATCGCTGCACTGCTGTGTCACATAGACATATACAGTATATATATATATATAACTAGATGCCGCATTGTCCGCTGGATCGTACGTCAACGCCGCCGCCATATTGGTGAGGGCAAAAGCCGACTACGAAGACATACGAGTGAATGGTGGAGCTGCAGTTATCTGGATAAAAACACAACATCGTTTTCATTTCTCAACTAATTTCAATACTTTTCTATTTACGTGGAGTACAGAAATGTTTTGGCTCCAGCTAAAGATGGTTAGACTTGAAAATGTATTCATTGTCATATGGAACTGTTAAAACTCAGGCTTGTCAAGCAATCGTTTAGGCTTAATAATTGTGTACACATCGCTAATGTGAAATAATTTAAGGTAGATTAAATGCACATGATCAGAACACTTTTATCTTTTTATTGTCTAAAATTACTACAGAAAAAGCCATTTCCACAGTGAAAAACATTCGTTTTTATATAACACGTAAATTAAACTATATTACCTTAGGTGTTTTGTTCGATGATTCAAATAAATCTCAGAAATGTCTGTTTTATTCTCGACTACTGCAACATGGTTATTTATTCTGTTGCTTGTCTTGTCTACAACATATCACTAAACATGGTGCCATCTAGTGGATTCTCCTGAATAACTATGGGATTCCTTTTGTGCCAATAAGAATGAACGCAAACTTTTAAAAAACGAACAAAAATATACAATGAGAAAGAAAAAAAACACTTTGATAATGAAAACAATAAACTCAGTTGCAAGAATGTGACATGATTTCTTAACAATTTTCTAAGTTTCGTTTTTGCAAATAATAGTTTTGAATTCGCTGCTAGATTTTTCATTTGCGCTTTCCGAGTTTTCGTTTACGCTTCTCAATTTTTCGTTCGCCTTTCTGGCACAAAGCTCACGTGTGGGCGGGATTTATGGCCACTTTACTCTCATTGGTTAGTGAGATTTGGATTGACAGCTCCCTGACCAGGAAGTCGAAACTGAAGACAGTGCAGCGGATTAGAGAGCAATCTGCTTGCGGTTTTCTGTATAGTATTGTTTTAGTGTTTGTACTTAAATTACTTTCTTATTTTGTTAGTATATTAGCAGGGTTGCCAACTTTCACGCACTTAAAAGTAGGACACGCTTCCAGGCTCTATCACACCGTAACAACAAGCCAACGTCGAGTAAATACAGGATAGATAACGTTAGCCATATTCACATGCAACTTTACGTTGGTTTAGAGGCCGTCAAGACAGCAGTCTATAATTTATAATTACAATGATATCAGGAAAACGAGATGCCTAGTGAGTTTTGAGGAGATATATAATAAAGTGTTATGCTTCCAGTTCATATTTCTAATTTATAGATTATAATCGTGGTGGCATTTTATGTATTGTTTCTATCTTTAAATGTTTGTTTATAGTTTAAGAAGTCTCTCTTCTGCTTTTCTTTAACCTGTTTTATGTAGGTGTGTAAATACATAATGAAATTGTTGTTTGCAAGAGGCAGACTAAATGAATAAAACATTCTAAAGGCCTCTAATTGTGTCACCTTAGGAATTTGTTTTGTTGTAGCGTTTAAAAAACATAAATGTCATTTGAATGTATTGGTAGTGTTTTATGACGTGTACTTTCTGTGAATGTAAAGAAAGGGGTATAATACTGTACATTCACCACGAGTTTAAAAAGAATGATACAGTACTTGATTTATAAGTGGACTTAATTCTTTAAAAGGAGACTGTTTGCAAGAGCGTCATCTTCATCCTCCTCCTCAGCTGGACACAAGTCACCCTCAGGTACATTTATGTAACCGAGATAATAAAATCGCTAAAGGATTCTCTGTACAGTAACTATGCAGCAATGTTTTCATTTAGCACGTTAATTTCTCACAACCCAATAATCTGTAACATGTCTTTATTGGATGTTATAATGCAAGTTGTTCGTTCCTTTTTAAGAAAATAATCTTACAGTCCATAAAATAATACCTGACAGAAAGTATAAAGCACACAATGAACGAGCTAAGTAAAGACAGAATTGCTACTGTACAGGAATACAACTTTTAGCGTTTTTCTTTATTATCTGAATTACATTCATTTACCTGAGGGTGAGGAGGACGATGATGAGGAAGAGGACGCTTGGATCCACACCGCGCATGATTTACCAACTTCAAATACCAATTACTAATATACTAACTAAATAAGAAAGTAGTTTTAAGTACAAACAATAAAGATAACAGCATGCAGATCGTTCTCTAAGATTCGTTGCACTGTACCGTCTTCAGTATCGACTTCCTTGTCAGGGAGCTGTCAATCAAAACTCACTAGCCAATCAGCGTAAAGCGGCCATAAATCCTGCCTACACGTGATATTTGTGCCAGAAAGGCGAACGAAAAATTGAGAACGTAAACGAAAACTCGGAAAGCGCAAATGAAAAATCTAGCAGCGAATTCAAAACTAGTATTTGCAAAAACGAAATTTAGAAAATTGTAAAGAAATCATGTCACATTCTTGCAACTGAGTTTATTGTTTTCATTATCAAAGTGTTTATTTTCTTTCTCATTGTATATTTTTGTTCGTTTTTTAAAAGTTTGCGTTCATTCTTATTGGCACAAAAGGAATCCCATAATATGGGATTAAGGAATCCCATAAATAACAGGCACAAATAATGGATTTCACATTTCCTTATGACAACCATTGATTTTAAAGTAGCTATAATCGAGACATGATGCAACTAGAGACATGGTAAAGTTGTACTCTATATGTATATCGTAAACCATTGAAATATGAAATGTAAACATGATTGTGCTTTTAATGCCGAAAAAGCGCAGCTCTCCCATTGGGTTCAGTGGGCTTTTAGTGCACTGTTGCCCAATATGGCGGCGCCATTGAGCAAAGCAACCGATGCGGCATCTAGTTATATACTGTATATACGTATATATATATATATATATATATATATATATATATGTCTATGCTATGTCAGCTCTCAGTTTCAGTTTTAACAGCATCTGGAACTGCCGAATGCGATTGAGTGGAGGTGGGGCACATTTGCATATTCATCAGAATCAGAATCAGAAAGAGCTTTATTGCCAAGTGTGCTAGACACACAATGAATTTGTCTTAGTGACAGAAGCTTCCAGTGCACATACAGGTTAAAAAAGTGACAAGGCACAGGTAACAAAACGTAAAAAATAAATATGTGAGGGACAATACACATTTGACAAAAAGGACAATATTAGACAAAAGGACAATAGACAGTATATTGGATGTACAGATGTGCTATATACAAATTATACTGTGTTATATACAAGTTATGCAGGAGAATGTGGATAGCTGAATATTATATCAACAACATATGTATAATAAATATGAGTATATAGTTGTGTATTGCACGTGTTTTTATTGCACAGTAGAACATTTAACTGTTCATGAGGTAGATGGCCTGAGGGAAGAAACTTTTCCTATGTCTGACTGTTTTGGTGCTCAGTGCTCTGTAGCGCCGACCAGACGGCAGCAGTTCAAAGAGATAGTGTGCAGGGTTGTGAGTTCTTTTACTCGCTATGGATGAGTACAGTACTTGTAGATTGGGGAGGGTTGTGCCAGTGATTCGCTCAGCAGTACGGACTACCCGTTGTAGTCTTTGGAGGTCAGTTTTTGCAGCTGAGCCGAACCAGACAGTTATGGAAGTGCAGAGGACGGATTCAATGACAGCTGAATGGTATCTGAGATTAGGTATCTGCGTATACCTAATGAAGCTGAGGTGTAGAGTTACATTCAAGCTTTTTAAGGGGTGATTCACATTTCGCGCCAAAAACCGAGCATAAAAGTCATATGTCAAATGACCCGCAGTGCGCGCGCGGCACTCTGAAAGTTAAACTATTTTCAACTCGATGCGGAGCGTGTCTACATTTAAAGTAACGAACTTGCGCGCGCATAAGAAGCTAAATGTGAATTGCCCCTAAGGCAGGAAAAATTATTTTCAAAGGAAAGAGCGTTTAAATATGTAATTTTGATTGTCAAAGATTTGTTTTAAGGGATAAAATTATCGAGCACAGGGGAACTTTAAATCTTTAAACCTGCTTCTGACTGAATTTTTTAACAGTGCACACACAAACACCTTGTTGTGTCATGCGTTCACAGCACATTTTGTACATGGAAGCACCACAAAACCACATTTTTCTTCTTTATTTTCTCTCCCTGCTCCAAAATCCCTCAAAGCGTCCTCCTTTCCTCCCTCACACGTCTCTCAAATTTAATTTCACCCCCAAGACTTCCTAGATTTCTGTATAATTAGTGGAGGCTTTTAAATAGTAATGCCCACCATGAGAGAATATTACAATATTTAAGACCGAGTTCTAATTAACTTTAGTATCAAACTGTATGCGTCAAATTGTTTCGCATTGCTGAGGCAGGGAGCACGCAGAGCGGCTCAGCAGACACGCGAGCACGTCACATTTCTCGGCCAAATTTAGCTTCTCCTGTTAATGCAGGAAACATCAGCGTGCCTCGCCTCCTCCACTTCTCTACTCCCCACCCTCCTCTTAATTAACCTTCTCGCGGTTTTGCCACTGAAATTAAAAGTGGGAGAGGAGAGAAGCAGAGAGGCTTTTAATTAATTGCGCCGTAAAATGGTGGAAATTAATCAGAACTGGAGGTGCAGGATTAAATTAGTTAATCAAAGAATGCCTTTTCACCCCGGGAACAGAAGCAGAGCTGTACGATATTTTTGAGCAAGATGGAAAAACAAAGCGGCAAACACTTATCTCTCTTAACGTGAAATTAATATCTGGTAATAGGCGGCGAAACGCTTGGATGTGGCGGCGCTCAATTACCGCGGTCGATTTGAAACACCTCACGCCGACGGGCCGTGTTTGGAAACTCGGCGAGGGACTTCACAGCCTCATGCTAATATTGCCTGAATTATTTGCATTAGCGTGTCTCCAGGTCTAATCACAAAATCACCGGCGCTTTTTTCCACGGATGTCGACGTTAATTTCAACCAATTTTTATCCGCACACTTCAAAAGATGTTGACTGACATTCGCTAACCTAAATTGATGGAGTAATTGAAGTTAGGTGCTTTCAGATCTGATTTTGACATTTGACAAGACACAGGCCTATCTAACATACACATACAGCTGAAGAATTGTGCCCGGAAACAGACACGGTTTTGACATTTCTAATTCCGTCCCAGGACTCACTTCAAAGCTGCGTTCTCCTTCGCTCCCCGTTTCCACCGCTGACATCCTCCAGGCTGCACCACCAGAAATTATCTATTTGTAATTTCGAGCTATTTTAGGCCAGGCCCTGGTTAAGTGTTGAGTCCTGGGCTGTTTCAGGCCCCATTCAAGATTAATGACTTCAGACAGGCCCTGAGCAATGAGAGAAACAATCCGGACTGTGTCAGGCGGGGTATTACATTGACACATCCTGTGGCTGACAGCTTGTGTCTCTCAGCTGCTGAGATGAGCACACGCTCCGAGCAGCATCAGCCGTCACGCTCACCGCTCACCACACTGACAAACACAATATAGGTGTATGTTCGGTTAAAGCCTTTTAGTGTCATCCCAATAAATTCAGTCTTGTTGTGAATTTGGGGAGGGGGTTTGCTTGATTGTTCACATAGTGATTAATTCATTCATTCCTATAAATTTTTTCACTATTTTTTTATGTGAACACATACACATATTTATGTAGCAAACTCTCTAGTCTACAAGATCCAGCACTTAAAATTCTTTTGAAAATATGTTTAGTGTGTGTTTTCTGACCTTTCAGTGACTTTAAACATTTTACAAATATTTTTACTAACCATGCATGAACATAATTTTCTCAGAAATGCAACCATGTACACGTTGCTTGCATGTTATCGTAGCAAAGTTTGTAATGAACATGCAGTAAAATGCGACTTTAGTTACTAATATATTGATAAATAACTGAAAAAAAGCCCAAATGACATGTCAAAACTTCTGAGGGACTCCGAAACACCCTCAGACCCCATATAGCAGTGGTTCTCAACAGGGGGACCGGGGCCTACAAGGGGGCCACAGCAGACTTTCAAGGGGGCCTCAAGATGACCAATATTTTAAAATTAGACTACATTAGCATTGAAATACATGAAAAAACAAGATTTTTCTAATTATTTTTTTAGTCAATAAATGTTTTTCCAGTTAATATTAAGCTCTAAAATATTTTATCGGGTAGAAATCTTGAGGTTTTGTGATTGGGGGGGGGGGGGGCTTTTGAATATTGTTGAATACAATGAGGGACCTTGCAGTCAAATAGGTGTGGAACCCCTGCCATATGGCTTAATAGGGGAGAGACACTGCCTCAGTATTTTATGTCTTTTTCCCAGTGAAAAGATTTTTATAGCATTTTATTAATTTACAAGAGAAACACATTTGCATAATGTATGAAGAATTAAATTACAAATCAAATTTATTTTTCTCCTCCACTGGCAGATGGTTTATTTTTGTCTTCTTTTATTTCTCTTTTATGCACAGACCTTCATTTTTGTTTGCCACTGGAGTAAGAAAAAATCACATATTCTCTTATCACGTTTTACTTCCCATGTAAATTCATCATTAGATTTTTTAATTAGAGCTGAATTTCCGACCACGGTTTCCTTGGTTTCAAATGGACCACAAAGCAACGGCCAATGAGTGCCTGCAGTTTAATTAACGTTACCGAGAGCGTGACGTGCTATGCATTAAGGATTATTCGCCTCCTCTAAAGCCTCTTTTCAATGCCCTGTTGTAAGACGGGTAAAAAGCCTCTGGCTTTACTGGAACTGTTTTTCTTCACCATGGCCTCTCCGGCACCGTAATAATACATTCTCTGAGTGTTTGAAATACATGCCTCTCCTCTCATTTTCCTTCCTCATTCCTCTCGTTCTTACTCCGCCGCTATTCATTCCCTGCTCTTTCTCTCAAAGATGGTGAGTGTGAGGTTTCATTACAATATTTCAAATCGGTGGCAAAAGGGAAAAAAATGAGTCGGTAATTACTACTATTAGTGAACTCCTGTCACTGGCCCGTGCAATGACACGACTAACCATTAGCATGTAACTATTATGGCTCAAAAGTACATTATTCTTCTAGATTCTTTGGTAGTGCTGATGACATTAATACATGGTCTTACAGAGACACAGATGGGGTCTCGACTCGCCTCCCACGCGAGCCAACGCTTCTGGCATTAAAAAGGCCACGGGAGCTGCTGTGGGGGCTTGGGGACATTTTGTTGGAACAGATAAAAGCAAGAAATTCTCTTGTATAAATAAAAGATTATTCTACAGAACTATTTGGTTACGCGGGAAAGGCATGATGTACATCTCAAAAGCAAAGCGTATAAATAAGTTTTATTGTTGTGACTACATTTTCTTCTGGAAATTCATAACATCATTACTTTAGCACAGGTCGGACCTGTAAACCTGTCAGAAAATACTGATAGTATACAGTGAGGGAGTGAGAAAGCGATAGAGAGAGAGTCAGCTGCTAAGTTTGTTTTACTTACAATGCTTTCAGACGCTGCCTTTGAGGGCACATGCCCATTTACACAGTAGGCAGCATGCCAGCTTACTACCTTTTGGGTAAGACACATAATGCAGTGAAAAGTGAGAGTTGAAAATTGAGAGAGTGAAATGAAAAATCTAAAATGTATTGTCTATCTCTCCTATAAACAACAATCCAGCATCGGTGCATCCCAGAACAGCCAATTTATTCTGGATGGTGACTGTTGTTTTCTCCTTGTTGGTTATCTCTCCGACTCATTATGAGGCGTCCCCGTGTGACAGAGCGCAGATTCTCTCAAGCGTTTCCAGATGGCACTGAGCTGTATGGCGGACGGGCGAGGCCCGGCACATACTACGACCACTGGAAGAGTGTGACATGCTACGTGCCATAGCGTTACTCTCCAGCTGCACAAAGGAGCCCAAAACATGTGTTTTTTTCCCCCGAAAACAATCGGTCCGTGTGCAGAAAGCCCATCAGCAGAGAGCCGACTGTTTGTTTCCATTTCCCTGTGGGCAGCTGGGAAAAAGTGCCATGTTGAATCATGGCCCCGGGGTTAATTTTAAATAATGGTGTTTTGTGTTATCCCTAGTGCCGGTAGGTTTGGTTTGAACAACAAAGAAACTACAACTAAAGTACTTTTGTTCCAGGTAAAAAATGTACACCTCTATTATTGAATACTATATGCAAAGCTGATATCTACAGTGACCAAAAGTGTACAATATTTGTCATTAAAGGGCTAGTTCACCCAAATATGAAAATTCTGTCATCATTTACTCACCCTCGTGTCATTTCAAACCTCTTTGACTTTCTTTCTTCCGCAGAACATAAAAGAGTATTGAAGAAAGTTGGTAACTGGCACCCATTCACATTATTGGTTTTGTGACCATACAAGAGAAGTGAATGGGTGCCGGCACGCATATTTTATTCAATTTAGTCTATTTTGCTCTCCCCGTAGACTCTTCTTCGAGACGGGAGGAGAGAGAGCACGGTCAGCACCCTCTACATTTCAGCCTCCAACATAGAGTCCGGTCAGAAGATCATCTGCCGAGCCTCCAACAAGGCAGTTCCCAACGGCAAAGAGACCAGTGTCACTATCGACATCCAGCGTGAGTGATGCCACACATTTACATTCTTCTCTCATTTTAATTTGAATGATGCAAGAAGCCACCTCATTATTTCCTAAAGGAATGCAGTGCTTTCCTCCGAATTAAAACCCTAAATACATAGCGATCCTCAAAGACCACTTAGATGTTTAATATTGATGGTGAAACCCTAATTATCTGCTGGATTCTCATAATTCATTTAGATTTGCTCTTTCTGGGAGTGACATTAGGGTGAGCCGTGATTTGCGTCGCAAAAATGACAGCAATTTGCAAATCCTCTTGTGATTAATTACATTTTCTGCTATTGTTCACATAAAAAACAAGAACTATGACGTTGGCTCATTGTTTCCTACCAAAACTGAAATTGTAAACTCAGCACAGTGAGATTAAATGAAGCTTAAATGATTTGAAGAACGAAGACCACAGGCAAAACAAAAACACAAATACGCATAAGCGGACTCACGTTCCAGATCCAGGAGTGCTGTTCCCAATAATCAATGTATATTTCACACATTTTTTATCGAAATGCAACACCTTGCTCTTCTTCTGAACAATCTTTACTTTCCTGAATCCCACCTATGTTGTTCCCAGAAGAAACCTCCAGTAGAGGTTGCAGAGAACATGATCCAGATCTTTATTTGCACCGCTGAAACCCCCATCAATAAGGTTAACTATGATTAATAAAGTAGAACATGTTATTTAGAGACCCATTACTGGCGACAGCTCCATTGTGCAACTTTATGCATTACATAAGTGTTTGAAGTGCAGAAGGGAGTCGGGCTAGGCAAAGAAGGCATTAGAAAGGATTAAAAACTGTTGGTGTTGCACACCGGTCTGAAAGTTTGCTTGGATGTGTATGTTATGCAAAGCAGCGGGCAGCAGATATGGCATCTGTAGAATAGCTGATGTCAGAGGCGGTTTTGAAGAAGTGGGCACAAGCAAAACAGCTCTCCCAGCACTGTATTATCTTTTAGAGTGTGGGTCAATCCAGATCACATTTATCCTAAATCTAAAGGATATATATGTCAGAAAATATGAAGTTATATTTTGCATACAGAACATGAAGCCTATTCTTAATGAGGACATTCCATAGACTTCTATTGTTTTAAACACAGGTAGTTATACTGTACAGTAATATAACTTCACCCCAAAACACACTCTATCCCTAAAAGAAGACTTTCAGCTTTTTTACAATTAAAAACAATTATTTACTATATTTTTGTATACTGTTTTTACAACTGATGATGTCCACAAAGAGAAGTTTTACCTACTTGTGGGGACAAATATAGTTAAATAGGTGCAGGCACGCACACAGATGTGGAAAAATTAATTCCAAAGTTTAATTGAATCAGCATTTCTAGATGTATTGTGGTTATTTCAGTCCAGTGTTTGTTGAATTCCAACAAAATCAAACCTCAGGAGTGACAAAGTCACTGTCATGACAGCATGACGAGACACATGAAAACTATAATAAAAATCCAGGTTATCACATAAAAAATGTCACTTTTTCTAAATGCATGTACAAATATTACTGTTGTGTTGCTTAAAAGTGAATATAAACTAACCAGTATTTGAGGTCTGAAAAAATACAGAGCATCTTTTCTGTTATTTTGACCTGTTTCTCCAGTTTTCATTTTCTGCAAATATATGCAAATAGAAACAATATTTTTAGTTGAAATTTGGGTAAAAACTGTTACTAGTTCACAGAATGAAACAAAAATGACCATTTTATCTAAAGACATACCTATTAACAGTAAATTCAGAAAAACTGAGAATAATTTTAAAATGGTTTTTACGCAGCTGTATGTTCTGTATTTATAGACACCTAGAGACGACTGACCACATCTTCTCCTCGTTCCACTTGTGTGTGTTTTAATTAAACCGCAGGAGAAATCGGATCTGATGTAATTGAACTCGGTCACGGCGGGGCCAAATTGTTCAAATCTCTGCGCTCACTAATTTTATTACACCTCCCATCCATAGAAAGATGGAAACGTTTCCTCTTGCAAAAATTATCACCGTCGAAAGGAATATCCCTGGGAGAGGCAGGTGAATGCAGAACGGGCGGCGAGCAACAGGCATAATGAGCTTTGCAGTCAGAGGCGCAGTCTGCTTTTGAATGACTAAATGAACACCCGGCTGAGCGAGGTACATTTACATTGCTCTCCTGAGCTGGAGTTCTGTCAAATATGAAGCATTAACTCTTGAGAAGAGAGCAAATAAAGATGGAGAATAGAACGCGGGGACGGCGAGTTCCCCCTCTGTGTATCAAACACTAGCAGGTGTTTAATGAATAAGTTATGACGGCATCAGCAGGTGGGACAGAACTAAGGATGCAAACTCTCATCATCTGTGATGCAGAAGGGTACGAATGTTTCCACCGGGGCCTCCTCAAGGCCACAAGGGGGCCAGCGTAGCCATGCAGATCAGTTAATATTGATGAAGGACAGATGTTTGCACAGGCACAGCACAGACATTTTGGGGCTTTATGACGGAAATCTGCGGTGTAAAAATACATGCAGCTTTTATACAGATTATTCTGGTGAAAATGAAAAATATAAAAAATGTAATATGAAAACATCAGGACAGTTTTATGGAGATTAAATGGAAAATGCATACAAATGTAATGGAGAGAGGCCATAAACTGTTTAAGCATTCAAATTTTCGATGCACGTAAAGACCAACATTATGATAGCTTGTCATTGTGCTGTAAGGTAACAAAAAAAAATAGATGTATATAATAATTATAATATGGATATGGAACAAAAAAGCAAATAAAAACTATATTGGTCACCCGTCCCCCCTTAAAATTGCAGTAAACAGAAATACGGTACCCAGTGCCCAGACTCGACATTTAACAAAAAAAATCAATAGGTTTTATTTTACCTTTTTTTCATTGTGTATATGTGTGTAGCAGGATCGATGTTGTGAGTTCAGTTGCCATGCATGTTTCCATGTACCCTGCACAGGCACATAGCGACACCGCAGACAGAGAATCAATGGGTGACCCCCGGGCGAACGACAGATATTCTTCTTTTTTGTCCGTATAAGAAAGTGACCAAAGGTTAGAAGAACTTTAAATAAAGAAAGAGAACAAATCGAGTAGAATTGAAGTTAAGTCAGGGCCACAGCTATTAAAAAGACTGCATTGCTCTGGGGTCCTTACATCAATTGAAATAGTTGTGGCTCTGCACTTTTGTCAAGCAATGCAAAGGCTTTTATGGTGGAATGTGACAGCAATTTCTTCTCCCTGCTCAAAGCTTTCTGCTATCACTCGAGACCTACTTCGAGTTTTACATTTTTGCTTCACCTTGCTGAGAGAAACTCTTCTTTGAGCAAGAAAAACAGATTCTCCACATTTGCTTTGCGCGACTTACATACTCCAGTCTGGAACAATGAAAACGCACACAAGCAGAATGATGCAAAAATCAAATGTCCCGGTACTGAATTAAAGGATTGATAAAATAATCAAATAAAACAGAGTTGTAGACTTTAATATATTGCTTAAGCCAAATGATAGAGGCTTAATATATTAAGACTAACAGTGTTACTGAAAAAGCAAAATGTGTTGCCAACTACAATTCAGTGAAGGTGAGGGTGAATAGGTCTGTGTGTGTGCATAGTGTATGTGAATGTGATTTCATCACGTCCATCCTCTAATGTGGCCACTATAGCTGCTGTCAGTCCTCATTTACAGTCCACTAATTGACCACTTGGTTTAATGCGATAATGTCATCGGCAACAAAAGTAAAAGGCTTTCTGGATTATTCCTCTGCTCAGATAATTCTTATTCCGACCAGTGCCGGCCTCCGAGACAGCTGCTCTCTCCCGGTCAAAATGAGACCTAAATGAGATGTGTCCAAACATTACTTAATGCATTACTTTACAGCTTAAACCTGTCCAACTCAATGTCTTTTCCTGCCTGTATTTTCACCCGTAATCGTTTAAATGCTCAGGAATAAGATAAACAGCACCTCCCAAATGTAGCTACACATAAGCTCTCCGCTGATCATTTGACCTTGGGTTAAGCGAATTAGCATCTAAATATGAAATTTTCTGAAAAAAATCATGAATGCTTTAATCCAAAGCCCGAAGAAAAAAAAACAGATTTCATTAAGGGTTGGCCTGAAAGGTACGGAAGAGTATTTTAATTTCGACTTGTTTAATTTCGCATTATAATGACTTTAATCTCAAAACGGTTTTATATTTTTTTTATTGCTTGGCCCTAATACTCTTCCGTAGAAAGGGGTCATATTATGGAGAATAGCATTTTGAAATGAAAGAGCTCAACGTCTCAATGTACTTTGAAAACATGCTCTTGAACTTCCTCTCCTGTAAAACAAAAGACCATTTATTAAAAATTAGCCTGTTCCATACAACTTTGATGTCAGATTAAAATGCACCATAGCAAAGCGCTATATCTTGTCTTTAAATGGTCTGTTTGATTCTTAAAGGGGTCATATGGCGTGAACACGTGTTTTTCTGTGTCTTTGTTGCCCATGCATGTATTAGACACGTAAAATTGCAAAAATTAAAGTGTCGGAGCAAAAGATGCATTCTATCTAAAAGCGAATGATCACCCAGACCTGCCTGAAACTCCTCGTGTAACCACACCCCCACAAATCTAAGTCAGTTCGTGGTATGATTTGACTAAGACCGCCCAAATGTATACGCAAGTAAGGTGGGCATACCTGTCAGTACAATTGCTTTGGAACCCGATGTTACAAATATGGTAAGAGGCGTTACATTTCCATCACACGCTTGCAGTATTCCACCAATCACTACGCACTGGTTAACTGGCCAATCATAGCACACCTCGCTTTTCAGAGCGATGAGCTTTGTTAAAAATCTGTGCGTTTTAGGGAGGCGGGGCAAAGAAGAGATACAAACATGCACGGTATGTGGAAAATACAGTGTTTTTGAACCTTAAATCGTGTATACACATCGCATTACATCTAAAACAAACCATAATATTCGTTTAAGCCATGTCATATGACTCCTTTAAAATGGTCGTAAAACTACATTACGAACTGTTTTGTGGTGAAAATCTAAAATAAATAAACCTTTCTCAGGAAGGGGGAAAAAAGTGACACGGCCTTCTTAAGACTCCTCAGAGAAATATGTACTTCATGGTTGAATCTAAATCAAAGCGAAACATATAACACATAAGACAAGAATATACCCATTAGCAATACATTATTTAAAAGAAAACAACAAAAATACATTACACATCACTGAACCACTTTATCAAGAGCATAGTTTTCTTGTTTCAGAACATTTGATTGAACTTAATTGTCATTGTGCAGAGTATAAGTACAGGGGCAATGAAATGCAGTTAGCATCTAACTAGAAATGCAACAAACAGTATGTGTATTCAAATTATAATTATAAAAAAAGAGTTATGAAAGACCAGCTCAGTGCAAATGAAAATGACTCTATATGGCCAGTGCCCATTGCAGAACAAATGCATGCTAGAATTCATTTTTGTGTTTAATGACGTACATTAACGTTCCATGAGGTGGATGAATCATCCTCTATAACTGCATAAGCAAAATCATATACAGCACATGTAATGTATATAGATGAGCATTTATGCAGAGATGGCTTTTCACAACTTTAGTACATTACAATTCTGCTTCACAACTTTGATTATATTTTATTTATTAAAAATAGATGTACTAAACAAGATTGAAAACTAATCAGTGTTCAGTGAATGAATCAGATGTTAATGCAGTAGCTATTATCCCTGTTTATGTGAGTGTGGTGTTTTACATCAACGAGTTTAAACTGGGATAGTTTAACCAAAAATAACAATTCTGTCATCCATTACTCACCCTTAGGTTGTTTCAAATCTGTTTCAATTTGTTCTGTTCAACACAAGAGAATATATTTTGAATTAGCGTGGGAAACCAAACAGTTCCGGGACACCGTTTACTACCATAGTAGTTGTCTTTTCTTAGTATGGTCATAGTGCCCGAGAACTTGGTTACGAACATTCTTTCAAATATTTTGTACACAGTATTATTTCGGGCAGAACAACAAAAACAGGTTTGGAACCGTAAAAGGGTGAGTAAATGATGACAGAATTGTCATTTTTGGCTAACCTGTCCCTTTTAGGCTCACTGATATGATATGAAAGTAAAAGCGCTTATAAAAGTCATCTGTTCACAAAAACATATTGCAATTTTTTGTAGTGCCACTTAGGGCTGCATAACAAATCGAAAACAAACCATAATCGCAGTGATTTAGTGGTAATCGCGATTTATCATGCAGTCCTAGTGCCAATACTATAAATTGAAATTGTTTGCAAGAAAAGTGCAAGAAAAACGTAACCAAAATCATTCAGTTCCCTTTTTTATGGAACCGGCTCTGAATAATAACCAGTTCTCGATTCCCAACCCTACCACAGACACTCCAGAGCTCAATGTGAGATCTCAGTGTCTGTGCAGTCCCCACTGTGGCACAGATTCAGTCGAGTTATAAAGAGATCATACCACCCTCCTCCCGCAGATACCAGGCCATCGTCACTCTCGTTCTCACTGAGAACAGCTGGCCACAGTGACCCAGAGAGAATAGAAATCAAGCTTTAAGAAAAGGAGACGAGATATGTTCTTTGGCACCACCCTCATAACTCTGTGGAAGTTGGCCGATCGTTCAACCCCACCATCTGCTCTTCGCTTTGAACTTCCGATCAAAAGCTGTCATCTCACCACTGGCCCCTCCCTGACCCTTTTGTTTTATATAATTATTATTGTTTTTTTAGATGGCTCCTTTTTTCCAATTCTATTGTTTTGGAGGCTGTCATTGTTGCAGTGATGTTTCAAACCTTTGTGCTCACAATGTTGATGAAGCTGAGGAATTATGGGAGCTGCATATTGATGGCTTGTCGGCTTCGACTCGGGCCGGAGAGACGACTCATGCATTTATACATCAAAGTGACAGACTTCTTTATTAGGACGCTGTTTGACGATAGATTTGGGGGGTCACCGGGGTCTTTTTGTGCCCCTGCCAACCTTCCCCCTGAGCCAAACGTCAATAGATAAAGACACGCGTTTCATTATTTAAGATAGAAAGTTAATGCGATTCTTCGGTTTATTAGTAAAAGACACTTGATGTCTCTTTTCCCCCTAAAGGGTCTGTCTCGAAAGACTTGAACTGACATCCAGACAATCATGATAAGCTTCAAAACAGCTAAGGTACAAAATGTATTCTAAGACACAATAATATTAGCTTGATAAGTGCATTGTTCTGTCCTGTGGTGATGTATATCCTGTTGAAACAGGAAGTTACATGGAATTCGCCATGTTGTTTCTACAGTAGCCCTAAACCAGAGGTGGGCAAACTACGGCCCGCGGGCCACATCAGGCCCCCCAAGCAATTTCATCCGGCCTGCCAGGCGGTTTTTAAATGTATTTAATAACATTGCGTTTCAGTTAGGATTTTGGTGAAAATTACTAATTTGTTGTAATACAGACAAAATCCATTAGATGGCGCGAATCTGCTATGCAGAATACTAGAGTAAAAATGAAAAGAGAGGGAGACATGCGCTAGCTAGATGGGCGTGTTTAAACGCTGGGATCGCGTATCTTGTCTTTTGAAGCGCCTCGCGCTGAGGCGGGAATTTCTGTTATCAAAAGCGCATCTAAAGACACTTGCGCCCTGAGCGCTGAGAAAGAGATACGGCTGTGACGTAGGGTTCTGCTGTTCTGCAATCGGTCACTATTGCTGAGAAATGCTCTAAGAGAGACTGCTTTTAATTTCACTTCTTATAAATCCGACTTCGCTAAGTGACACAGACTGTGAAATGGTTCCCGTCATAGATATGTAAGAGTTTGGTTCGAAAATGAGATAACTCTGTTTTAAAACAAATCTAAAATCATGTGTTTTTATTGTGCCTTCCAATTCATATCAAAGTGCAGTTGCTTTTTGATTTCAAGCCACACTTACTCCAAAAAGACAGCTAACTAACGCAATAAAACACAAGAAAAACATGATAACATAATAAAAAACATGACTTTTTTTAAAACGTAACTTCATGTAGTTCCCGTAGTCATACTGGTGAATATGGCGTAGCTCTCAACCAATCCGATTCGAGAACCAGAATAATTGTAAATATAGCTCACAATGGATATAAATTAAATTGAGAGCGGTTTGCAATGCCAAATGTTTAACTCGTATTGTAATATTACAATGTTTTATTTTTTTAGACATGTATATACACATCTGATTTCACATTAGTACATGTATAACCAGTGATATGCACAAAGGGTAGAGGTGCAAAAAAGTATTAGTGGTGGTGGTTTTTCTTTTTTAAATATAAAAGAGTTAGATCAGTTTAGATATTTATTGCATTTTAAAAGCCATAAATTAAGCATTGAGCAGAATTAAGTTTACCCTTTTGGTTCAGCCCTCCACTACAGTCCCATTTCTCATGTGGCCCATTGGGATTAATTGCACACCCCTGAATTAGAGGAATATTTGAAAATGTCAAGAATAAAAAATGATGTATACTGTAAATTATTATAATAATGTGTCTTATGACAGTGTGCAAATGTTTTGCCATTTTTTTTTCAATATAAAGTATTTATAAAACACAGGGTAGAAGGAATTCCGTGTGCAAACACTACAGTAGTTATCAAATTTCAGTTTGGAATAAATAAAAAAAAGAAATTAATTTAATGTGCGAATAATATGCGGCCCTTAACAAGGATTCGAAAACTTGATGTGGCCCTCGAGGTAAAAAGTTTGCCCACCCCTGCCCTAAACGGACAAACTCCTCTACAGAGCGCGATTTGTAAATATGTTATCTCCTTTGGCAAAGAAGCGAAAACGTAACGACATCTTAGTTCTGTGTCAGCCTCTATAGTGCTTTCTGAAAGGGACGCAGTGTAGTGAGCCGTTGGTTGCAACTCGCAACCTCACCACTAGATGTGGCTAAATTTGATACACTGGACCTTTAAAGGGTGTGTATATCGTCGCTGTCCTTCAGAAACCTCAGATGTGCAAATTCTCTTGTTTTTCAGGAAATGGAAAAAACTGTACTTTTTAAATGATTAATACTGTGTTCACAAGCACTTTTTAATACTTTTGTATTTGCAAAACCTAGTGACAAACATAAAGGTGACTCAACTTGATGCATTAGCACAGAATGAGCACTCACAGGTGTGTGTTTTATTGACTTTGAACTTGGCTTAATCTGAATTTAGATCATGTGTATTAACCAATAGGCTGCACCACACACCTCCCTCCTGTGTGCCCTCACCTCACTGCCAATTAGCCGTTGCAAATGCATTACACGCGTCCTGCTGGTAACCGGGCAGCTCACGGCACAAATCAGTTTCTCTACGCTTGCACCAGGGGTCCCGGGGGGCTCGGGAATGAGGTTTGGTGTTGAGCAGCCAGAGAGCGACCTGGCACAGGTGTGTGTCTGTGTGTGAGAATGTGTGTGGTCAACAAAACGCAGAAGAGGCACAGGGCGGCACCTGGGCCGACCGCCGGGATGCCACTCTGCCCAGCTGCGCTCCTGCGAGACACATGCTGCGCTCCGTAGGAAACGTACGCCACACGCACACACTTGGTTACAACAGCAGTGAAATGAGACTCCAGTCTGTCGTATTTCTCTTTTGGTCCACCGATCTTTGTTGTTGAAAGACGGCAGCGCCAGCACAGACTAAATTAGTCCTACATTTGTGTACTAGGACACAGAAAACATTGATGTGGAATAGCTGGCTCCCAAACATATGACTGGCATAAGATCTGGTTTACTGTTGAATCGCTGATGTGTGCTGCTTTGCTTCTGTGCCTGTCGCTGTCCAGTGTTGGTAAAAGCACAACAATTAGGTCTCTTCTTTTATTAACCCTCCTTTGAGACTCGTAAAGCTGTTTTTGTTGTTCTTTTCAGCCATCACATGGGCAATGTAAAATTAGGCCTCACATTATAGGAATATGAGTGGTTTGCACTGCAAATCTATGTCTTTTAAAGGTGCTGTGTGTAATTTTTGAAGGACTTTTTGACAGAAATGCAATATAATATACATAGCTATGTCTTTAGAGGTGTATACAGACCTTACATAATGAAGCGTTATGTTTTTATTACCTTAGAATGAGCTATTTCTATCTACAAACACAGCGGGTCCTCTTACATGGAATTCACCATGTTGTTTCTACAGTAGCCCTAAACGGACAAACTGCTCTACAGAGCGTGTTTCATAAATACGTTATCTCCTTCAGCAAAGAAGCGAAAACATGACGACATCTTTGTTCTGTGTCAGCCACCGTAGTGCTTCGAAAGGGAGGGGTGGAGTGAGCCGTTGGTTGCAATTCGCAACATCACCACTAGATGCCGCTAAATTTCACACACTGTTAATGTTCTGTTTATTTAAGCAGAAAGGTACAAGGAGCATATTGACCATTCAGTATCCAGGACTGGATCTGCTTTATAATTCAAATGTAATGTGTTAAATCAAGATTTTATTTAATAAAGAAGCTGCCAAGTCTGCCTTAATAATGCATACTTTCTTATTATATTTTCATTATTCTTTATATATTACGCTTTGAGATTAGAATTTGACTACGAAGTCACAGAAATCTACTTTTTCAAGCTTCTTTAATCGTGTATTTCGTAAAATTGTGTTTGCTAGTTTATTTTTCTCCTGTACATGGATATGTAATTTGGTTAAAGAATATTTGAACTAGACCACATATTTAGTCAGGTAATTAGAAAGGAAAGAACAAGATATTATGGTAATGGTTGCATAAACAGCCTGTTTGTTATTAATATCCTAATTTAAATGCTGTTGTGCTTGGTTCTTTCTTGTTTTAATTGTAATGAAATGCTTTGTGATTAAACCATTGTTCCAATTAGTCCTCATTTAAGAAGATAAAAAGGTGTGATGCTCATTAGTTTACATACAGTGCTTTAGTTGTTTGGCTTTGTTCTCGGTTTTTAATGCCTTTTGATGTTGCCGTAATACAACTGCAATTATTTCATGTGTTTACCTCAGATAATAGCAGAGGTAAATGTTCACCTGTCGGTGAAAAGTCATTTGGGATGTGATCTTTAGTCATCTCTGTTATTTTTGCCTTCCTGTAGACTTGCCGTTGGTTAATCTATCTGTGGAGCCTCAACCGGTTCTGGAAGGAAACCTGGTGAAGTTTCATTGTTCGGCCAAAGCTAATCCACCAGTCACTCAATACAGGTAAGACACCAGATGGAGTCACGACAAACATGTTCCTTAAAGGGGAATGAAAATGAAGATTATTTGAGTATTTACTCACACTCTTATCATTCCAAACCTGTGTGACTTTCTTTCTTCTTCAGAACACAAAAGAAGACATTTTAAAGAACGCTGGTAACCAAACAACAATGGCTCCCATTGACGTCCATTGTATGGACACAAAACCACTGAGACATTTCTCAAAATATCTTCTTTTGTGTTCTGCAGAAGAAAGAAAGTCAGGTTTGGAATGACACAAGGATGAATAAATGATGACCGTTTTTTATTCAGGTGAACTATCAATTTAAAACAAATCCTCTGAATAAAGATTTTGAATTTAGGAGCAAAATTGGGCACGACTCGGTAACATTTTTCTTATATTTATTTAAAGAAAAAGCTGCAATATCATGTTCCAGACAGAGGTGGTGATATAAATGCAAAAGTTTTGACTTGCAGCATTAGCCGTGATAGTATTTTATTACCTCATCATCATCTTGGAAGACAAAATATTCAGTACGTTTCCGAAGGTTCATAATAATATGGAATCCTCTAAGGATGATTAAATAAAACTGCCACCCATTTATCATCTGACTGGCACGTCACCATATTACAAAAAATCTTCTCGCATTTAGTCTATATTGTACATTAGAAAATGTTTTGAGCCGTCTCAAAGCTGAAATCCACCGTTTTGGCAACTTTCCTCCACACTGTAGCCAAGATGAGCAGTGAGGTGCATTCAAATCAAAAGAAAGATGTGTCTTTCTCACACACTGATCCAATATCTAAGAATAATGCTTTCTGTCCTCTTCAAACAGATGAACATGAGGATAGGAGACAAGTTATTTATTTCCACGAGATGTAGCGCCGGCCTTGCGGAGGACCAATAGCGAGGCGATTTGTTAGAACATGCCTTTCTGTGTGGGTTTTAGAACAAGGTGAAAAATAAGAGCAGTAAAATCAATAAGGAAGGGAATTGCACGGCAATGAATCTAGCCAGACTAGGGAATAAAACCCATGTACAACATAGTTGCAGGTGGACAAACGGGCAATGTTTCTTTTGGGATAGGCTGCGGCATTTTGAAATAACAGATACTGGGATCAGACACGCGTCTCTTTCGGACACATTGGCCATTTTTGTTTTGCGTCTGAGTTTCAGACAATAGAAATGACATAACAGTATGGCCTAATGTGTCCGAATGTCACAATGTGTCATATTGTATTGACTTCATGCAAGGCAACGTGTTACTTTTCCACCTGCACCGCTGTGCATGTATGTTATACTGTCTCCATGAATACAGATGAGGATGTATAGCTGTCAGAATTAATATTTTGAAGGACAGGACAAAACAACATGAACATGAAGTTGTCAAAGATTTTTTGGTATAACTTTTCAAACACAGGGTCTCTCTCTGCCCAGATGGTTTTTGTCCTATAGAGCAGTACTCTCTCCCTCTCTCTCTCCTGCCTTCACAAGTGCTCCAGGCCGACAAATGCCGACATTGATCTGAAAGAATTTTGTGGCATCTCGCTAGCAAATTTAATAAGTCGTTTGATTGACGCGTGCCTTGATGACTTTCACTGTGGGAGAGCAATAAAAATATCAGAGCCAGAGTTTGAATTAATGATGGACTCACGGTCCACGGTGCTTCAAAACGTCCCTGACATTAACATGGGGTAATTTTGTTTCCCATTGATTGAGAGACTAAAGTAGAAAAGCTATTATTGAGTCGCTGACATAATGTGGCATGGTGAGAAGTGGTAAGTACCCAGAGTCATGCCCATTCATATGGATCATTGCCAGTCTAGTTCATTTAATAATACGGGAGTGAGGAAATATGCGGGTGTCAATCCAGAAAAAATAAAGCTTACGTCTCATAAGAGTGAACACACTATTTCTGGGAAAACCTTAATGGTGGCTCATTTATAAGATTAATATTTAATACAAGTTAATATTTGAAAAGAATAATATTTTGTTGGTATATAAATCTGTTTTGAAGATATATGCTGCAATTTATATTATTTTGTTTGTCTTTTATTGTGTATTATTTAGGCCTGTAAAGCGATTAATCGCATCCAGAACAAAACTTTGTTTACATAATTTATGTCTGTGTACTGTGCATATTAATTTTGTATTCATAAACACATAAACATACATGTATATATTTCAGAAAAATATAAAATTATTGGTTAATATAAATAAATACATGTAAATATTTCCTAAATATGTATACATGTATGTGTATATGTTTATCAATACAAAATGAATATGCATAGCACATAGACATATATCATTTTATTCTGGATGCGATTAAATCACAATTAATTGTATGACAGCCCTGGGGCTGAACAAGGATTAGTCGTGACTAATCATTTGCAAAATAAAAGTTTTTGTTTACTTAATATATGTGCATGTTATGTGTATAATAATTATGTACTGTATATATACATGCACACATGCTTGTATAATAAAACAATTATATATTAAATATTTATATATAATATAAATGAAAAATGAATATACACATGGAAATATTTCTTCTGTGTGTGTATTTATATATACCTAATTACACACACTACATGCATATATATTATGTAACAAATACTTTTATTTTGCAGCCCTAGCCCTAATTATTTTGTTTCATTTATTGTGTGTTTATTGGTTTATGCTCTTTTTATATCTCTTATATCACTTCTGGTCTTTAGTAAATTGACACACGCAAAAAGAAAACCCCCCAAACTGTTAACACGCCCTTTGATCCATCTAACAAATAAACAAGTTTTCTTTCCAATCATCACCATAACAGTCTTGTTTCAGCTTTTGTGTTTGCTGGTTTGGGCTGTTTTGGAGATGGTTAGGCCTTGTTGCGTGTCTCTGCCGTGATGTTTTTGATGTTCAGCTTCTCATGGTGAGCTGCTGGCTTTGCTCACTGAGCGTTTGATGTGCACGCACCGGTACGTCGTTTGTTTTCCATGTTCGTGCTCCCCAGCGACGCTCCGAAGCAGCCAGACATGATTCATCGACCACGGAACGGCACATGAAGCACTAACCAACAGCGGCAGATGTGGGCGATATCTCAAAACACAAAATGAAACTCTGGCCGTCTGTCCCGTGCGGTGAGATCGGCCAATGATAGACACCGTCATGATGATTTCATAATAGAGGGAACGGCAGCTTTATTGTAACCTAGAATGGGCGTGTGGCAAGATCCCAGACTGAGAAGACAGCCTCATCATCTCAGGCACATGTCCTGCTGTGCTCAGACGAATATTGAAATGTCAGCTGTCCCGGTGCAAAACCGAAATATCAAATCCATCAAAATCTAATCTTTGTTGCTGTGGATTGCACACAAATATTGTATGTCTATCATAACCTGTCAAAACAAAACCTTCCAGAGATGAACATTGTTTCTCTTTTGCTTTTTTATGTAAAGGTAAAAGCTGGAATGGCTGGATATAAAACTTCACAGAAAAAATAAGAAATATTATAATTGAAAGACAATATTAAAATATTAAATATATAATTTGATATTACCTGCTGCCAACGTAGAAATGCAATTTTTAACAGATTATTTTATTTACCTTTTTTATTTATTTATTACGTTTTTACTGTGCTTATTAAATGTCGGCAAAAAACTTTGGGGTACAATATTTTTGCTATATGAGAATGTGTCCTATAAGAATCCCAAACGTTCTGTACTGTACCTCCTGACACCGACTGCCCTTCTACTCTACTGTAGAATAATAAAGGAGTCTTACACAGTGTTAGAAGTTTACAAGTTGGCTCTCTATCTGGAGATGATGTTTGTTCTGTTTAGAAGACCCTGGCTGAAGCCCAGTGGATCCTCTGTGCTCATGGATGTTTTGGCTCTCTCGATGTGCAGCACTAAATCCATCAGCTCTGGCAAAGCAACACAACATTTGGGTCTCTCCTGCTGGCCAGACCTCCCAGCTTGGCACCCTGTAGAATTAAAACTAACATGAAGGCCTTTGGACTGTACAGCCTCAGTTTCATGCTGTTGGAATACTAATTTTAGTAATGAATATTTCACACAAACTTGAACGTAAACTGTTTGTGTTTCTTTGCCAAAGTTCTCTATGATTGCCCACTGACTCCTGCCTCAATAATCACAGCGCATGAACATATTTACATTTATTCATTTAGCATACGTTTTTATGCAAAGTGATTTACAAATGAGGGAGAATTTAATATTTTGCCTTAAGAGCCACTAATAAGCACAGTATACAAAGCTATGTTTACATGTGAGAATACTATTAAGTGAACAGTATAAAACAGAAGCATTTTTTTTGTTGATGTTAAAAGTCAACATGTAACGGAAGTTGCGACTGTGTTTCTAAGTAATATCTAAGTAATGGAACTGCGTTCCATCAATGACTGAGATGTTGATCTATTAGTACGAAAACCATATTGACTGTCATCTAAAAGATTGTTTCTTTCAATGAAATTGTCCAGTCTTTCTGTAAATCATTTTTCTAGGATTTTGGAAAACTGGGGAAGTATAGAAAGAAACAGGTCTATAGTTTGTGAATTGATGTTTATCCCCATCTTTGTATAATGGAATAACTCATCTTCATTTTATTGGGGAATTTACCCAATTGAAAAGACCTATTAAATATATCAATTAAAGGCTCTACAATTTCTTCAATAACATTCTTTATTATAATCTTATCAATATTATTCCAGTCCAGGGATGCTTTACTTTTACACTTTCTTACTGTATCTATTATATCTTGTCTATCCACTGCTCTAAGGAAAATAGAGTTCGAATTTCTGTGAAAACGGTCACATCTTCTATCATTTCTGAGTCATCTATTTTTTTTACCAAATCTGGACCCACGTTTACAAAAAAATTGGTGAAACCATTTACCACCTCTTCCTTATTATCTACTTTATTTCCATTTCCAATAAACCATTCTGGGTAACTTACAATTTTATTTTCTGTTCCCTTTCTGATAATACCATTTAGAATATTCCACAAACCTTTCATATTATTTTTATTGTTATCTTACATTTTGTTGTAGTATTCCGTCTTACATGATCTCATTATGCTAATTAACTTATTCTTATACTTTTTATATCTATTTTCTGCTCCAGAGGTACGATATTTAATAAATTGTCTATAAAGTGTATTCTTCTTTTTGCAGGCATTTAATAAACCTTTAGTAATCCATGGCCTATTTATTTGGGATTGTTTATTTTTATATTGTTTTACCGGACAATTTCTATCATATAATGCTATGAAAATCTTTAGGAATACATGATAAACTTTATCAATGTCGTCTTCATATACTGTTTTCCAATTTTGTTCAAGTAATTCTTAAATGCATTTATGTTTTCTACCGGAGATCAGTGATAAACAATAAAAACAGGTAAATGGTCGCTGATATGATTATATATTAGCCCACTCTCCATATTACTTCCCATAACATTCGTGAATATGTTGTCTATCAGTGTAGCACTGTGCAATGTGATTCTACTCGGTCTAGTGATTGTTGGGTATAAACCCATGCTGTACATTGTGTTAATAAAATATTCTGTCCTTGATGCTTTTTTGGGTTTAACAAATCAACATTATAATCTCCACATATAAACTTTTGTAACATTTTTGTGTACATTTTTTCCATCCATTCACTGAATATTTCAATATTTGATCCAGGCGTTCTATATATACAACTCACTACAATATTTTTTGTCTTTTCCATACATATTTCCACAGTAATACATTCCAACAAATCATCCACTACAGTTGTCATACTTTCAACTACCTTGTAGTTCAATCTGTCATCCACATATATCATTACACCTCCACCACTTCTCTTTATTTGTGTAATTCAGTTTATACCCATCAATCTCAAAATCCACACCTTTCTCAGTGTTGATCCAAGTCTCTGAAATTGCTATAATATAAAAAAAATTGAATTGTCCTGAATATTCCTTAATACTGTTGAAATTAGCATATAAACTTCTACTGTTAAAGTGGATAATAGATATATTGTGGTCTGATTGGAAAGTTGCATTAAATTGCTCCTCTGTAAAAGATCTACAGCAATTTTTAATATTGTTAAGCAAGTTATTATCTGGATCAATATTGCTTTCAATGTCCTGTATTTTATACTCTGTATGCAAGTATCTCATTCTAATGGAGATGACTGTATGTAATCAGGTAATGCCATGCTTACATTTATAACCTTTTTATTATTTCCAACTGCTGTGTATATTCTATTTCCCTTCCTTTGACTCATTGGAATTTATCCAACTCCTCCAGTTCCCTAATCACTAACACTTTAGCTTGCTCTGGTGTTCCATTCAACTTAATACAAATTGTGGCATTGTGGTACTGTTCATCATCATTGTTAATTTCCCCTTTTGTGTTTTTACGAAAATACGATTTTGCTAGTTAAAAGGAATTATATGCTGATTATCCTACATGACCACAGCCATAATAACAGAAAAATGAATCAAACAATAAAGTTCAAGACAGGCTTAGAAAACATATTATATACTAGATATTTCTTGTGGCTCAACCGCTAGAGCATGCTAGCAACACCAAAAATCATCTGCCGACTGCATGAATATGAATCTATTTACTTTTAATAAAGCACATAGCATGATAATCATTCTGATAGCTTTTGGTAATAAGCTATTAAAAGATGAATGAAGTTCTTGCATAGTCAATCTTCTGATCTGATACACAGCAGCTGCTACAAAAAGTGTTGAGTCGGTGTTACCACGGGAAGGAAAAGTCCACCTGGTAGACGTATATCAGGTGACTGCTGCTGTAATTGCACATAAATATAAAGTTTCACAGCATTGCATATTCTCCCTCAGAGCAATTATGCTGACGACGAAGGCGACACGTGCAACCGTCTGTCCCCGTTTGAATATTTTTAGTAGCACAGGTGCGCCCATGCAGATTTAGCAGACTGCGTTCCGAGCCGCTTCTGTTAGCAACATGAAACAATGATTCTCAAGCAAGCCGGCTAGGCCAATTACAACTCCTCTCCTTCCTTATTTTAATTTAGTCAGGAGGGAGACCGTTATCGTGTAATGACACTCTATCGGGACCCGCAGATGGTATGAGTTAGTTGCAGGGGTAATGAATTGTGCGCTCACTCCCGCAGAGCAGGTGAATTGTGGGGGTTTGGCAGCGTTCTTGCAAGCTGCTTTGAGCGTACTGATATGTAAAACTGCCATTGTAAAGCGATGATTCTCTCAGGCTCTCTACAGCGAGGAGTTAAGTGCCACTGAATGTACCGGTTTATTGAAATATTTACCAGAGTGTCAAGCTGTGACACCCATTCTCCATTGGCTTTGGCTCGTTCAAATTTGTCCCGCCGTCGACGCCAACAGCGAACCATCTACTGCCACAAAGTAGACAGGCCGAGTGACACACTCGGGCTGCGAGGTATTACTTCGACAGTTTGAGAGAAAATGAGCCCTGTAGATGATGCATCTTTCCAGATAATCGAACGGTGTTTTGCGGAAAGCGATGACAATTTGTTAGCGTTGGGTTTGTAGAGGTTGTGTGTGGAAGGTGGCCACTTTCGATTAGGCATTTCGAGGTTTGTTTTTGCCAGTCTGGCTCCACTCTGGGTATAATGGGAGAATGTGTTGTTAACTTGGTCTCCAGGCAAGACACATGCTGGAGCATGCAGATATCTCACTTCAATGATTTGTCTTATAACAGTGTCATCATTTGCTCGAAAAATCAGACTCACTGGCTCCTAGGGAAGGTGCTTGTCTTTCTTGCTGTCTGTGTCGAACCACCTACAAACAGGCAGCTATCATGCTTCATTGATGACCGTGATAGAAACAGATGGATTAGAAGCCAGGCTTTCCTGTTATTGCCATGGTAACCTCTAAATTGGGTTCCACTTTGCTTTGATAGTGAGTCTGGCAGGGTAATGATGGCTCTTTTGGATCCATTATAAAGGAAAGTTAGACTTACAGAGGGTTAATGCATTTTTCTAGACGTGTGGTTCTGACAGGACATAAAAAATGGACTTAAGGATACGGATCACATTATCTTAATAACCAAATCTTAGTCGGTTAAGAAGGGTTCAAGTAAAAAAATGGAAGTATATACGTATCTGAAAGTCAAGATTATGGTGTTGATCCAGGAACATATTTTACTACTATCCTACAACACATCATTTTAAAATGTGCTTTTTTCATTCTAAATCTTTCATTTCTTTCTATCTTTGGTAGGTGGGCAAAAGGAGGAAGTGTCATAAAGGAAGTGTCCGGAGACACCTATGAGGTCATCGTGGACCACTCGTTCTTCACAGAGCCAGTTTCTTGTGAGGTCACTAACCCGCTAGGAAGCACCAACATCAGTCGGAACGTGGACGTCTATTGTAAGTATTTATCTTTTATAATTTGGTATCTCAGCAAACATTGGCATGTTTCTAAGTATATACTTTAGACCATTTTTCAAGACATAAACAACACTGGTCTAGAAGCACTTCCTGTTTTGGATTGTTTAATCTGTAATTAGTCTGAAATATGTTTGATTCATAATTTGATTGAGTTCTAAATCTTCTGTTTGTTACGTTTGTCTGTAATGTAAAAAAATTAAACAGTAAGTGCCTCTGGATCAGTGTTGTTCATAATCTTCTTCTACTTAATACATTATGTTATAATCTGGTCTGGGGTTTTTTTCAGTCGGACCTCGGATGGCTGCTGAGCCTCAGTCTTTACAGGTTGACCTGGGATCAGATGCCGTGTTCAACTGTGCCTGGACAGGAAACCCATCTTTAACTATTGTATGGATGAAGAGGGGCTCTGGAGTGGTAGGTTGCAAATACTGGTCTGAGATCAGATTGAACAAGTTACTTTAAATTTACTCACCTTTGAGTATTTATTACCTTTATAGCTTCATTTCTTTCGGAAAACACGATTTTCGGAGTTTCTTTTTGTCTGTGTAATGATGATGCATGTCATTTTCTATAAATGAGAATAAGAGATGTCATTCTCAAAAATTACCAATAGCAAGGTGAACTTTTTCTTTAATTTTCCAAGTAAAAGCTCCTGTATGTCAAACTGTATGGCAACATTTTTTAATTTTGTATGATACGTTATCCATTCATTTAAATTCCAATGCGGTTTATTCATCATAACTCTCTGATCTCTCAATACAATGCTGTTGTTCTCTTGAGCAGATCACAACACAGATCAACACATGTCCATTTTTTTCCCTAAGACGTGATTCTAAGAACAGTGCAGACAGTGTTTATATTCTGTGCTGAACCCTGATGGCAAGAGAAAACATTAGGAGTACCCACAATCCTATTACTTACCGAAAGATAGTGACACGGTCTCTGTGCTGGCACCAGCGTGAGGAAAATTCTGCCCCTCGTGTCTCATTTCTCTCCTGGTTAGCCGTCAGCCACATCTCCTATGTTCACACAATCTCCCATATCTGACCCAAATTGGATTTTAATAATTGAAAAGCAGGGTCTTTTTCAAACCTTGCTTCCGTTTGTGAGTTCTGGTTTGTTTTGACTCCAGCCAGCTTCAATGCTTCTTTTTAATGTCTTGATCTTTGACCGCAGGTCCTAAGCAATGAAAACATTCTGACGCTGAAGGCCGTCAGGCAGGAGGATGCTGGGAAGTATGTGTGCCGTGCGGTGGTCCCTCGCGTTGGCGCTGCGGAGAAGGAGGTCTCGCTCACCGTAAACGGTATGTCCATCACTTTTTTGTAATCTCTTTCAGAGTTTGAGGAAAACTAATTCTTCATTTATAGTGGAATAAAAGATGTGTATGTAAATAAGAAAAATGCAGACAAATCAGGTGACCCAAAATAGGCCTTTTTAAGCATTCGGTGTTGACGTTTACCCTTCTGTTTGATATTTCTGTCTACTAATGCTGCCTATATTCGGTAAGAGATGCCGTTTCTCAGGCTCAGACAGACTAATGAACACAGCAGAATAGCAGGAGACTTGCTCCTTTCAGATAAATGACTTCATTACATCTGCTTGATATTCAGGCAGCATGCATTAGCCACGCGACAGCCTTCATTCGCAAAACCCAACACGTCTTTTAAAAGCTCCTTTCCCTCCAAAGCTATTTGCCACGGGCCACAGATTTGACGCGAGTGGGAAATAAGAGAAGTTCAGCCAATGTGACAATTGTGTTTGCATTGAAGGATTCCTCCCGCAAAGGGAAGATTCACTAATGCGGTTCGGTCCTGCGAAATGAGAGAAAATCAATAAAGGATTGTTATGACTGATAGCATTAATATGCAAAGTTAGACATTCATTTTAGACCTACACAGATCTCAGGAATTACAGAAATTACATTTGACACCCACTCTCATCAAGTGCATGCTGTTCTTTATAAAGTAAATGATATCTCTGCCTTGCATTCATTTTCGACTCCCGGAGAGCGCAAAATAAATACTATCATTTTGTTTGTTTTTCTGCAAGTAGAACGATTTCTAGAGGGTTGTGAAAAGATCTAATGTAGTGTCATTATATCTCTATAGCTAAAGATTTAGAGGCTCTGATCATATTTTCTGGGCAAATGTCTTTAAAACAAGTTAAAGAGATAATCCACCAAAAAATGTAAAAAGGAGTCTCCCTCCCAGTTGTTCCAAACCTGTATACAGTTATTTGATCTGTTGAACACAAAGAAAGATATTTGGAAAAATGTTGGTAACTGAGATTTCTTGACTACCATATAGAAAAAAATAAATTGTAGTCATAGGTGCCCCAGAGCTGTTTACTTCCCGAAATTCTAACAAATATCTAATTTTGTGTTTAACAGAACAACAAATTCTCCAATAATTGTTCCTACTGTGGTAGTCAATGGTGCCCCATAAATCTCAGGTTTGGAATAACTTGAGGGTGAGTAAATGATGACAGAATTTTCATTTTTGGTTGGAGTATCCCTTTAAACAAGGGCTTTTGTTATGTATATGATTATGCAAATAATTCCAGTTGGGATCTTGGCATTAAAGGGTGAAAAAATGCAAGATTTACAAAGATTTATTACAGTTCTTCTAACTTTTTTAAGATTATATCTGTTTTATTTTTGTATAATTTTACACCTCTTGACCTTGATCTGTCTTAGCATATTAGAGGACACAACTCTTTTGTATCTTGTCGATAAGCGAAGCCCTTTTGCTCTAAAAGCCACAAGAGGACTGCAAGCTACGTGCTAACTCATTTCTGGATGTGAAACTTAGCGTCGAGCACCTAGCGTAGCCTTTGATGTGGCAACATGTGGCGCCGACTCTCTCGTGGAACGGAGCTGATTGTTTCAAGTTCAGGTGCATTTGGGAAATGAGGCCGATCACTTCACATCTTCCTCATCAACATGCGTTCCCGATGAGCTGCTGAATTTCACAGCGTTCTGTTTCAAAGCCTTGATCAGTGAGGGGAAATAACAAGAGGCAAAGCAAGTGATGAATTATAATCTACCTGTGTTAACGCCCAGAAACAAACAAAGCTAATTTATGCTAACCAGTAAAATCCATGCGTTTGGATTTTGTGAATATCTATTTCTTCCTAGTTGTGCGCCATTAGAACCCAGAGCTCCTACAGAGACTAAAAATACAAACAGAAGAGTATCGGCATTCTCTCAGGTCCAATGTAATTTAATTATAATTAAATAGCTAGCAGGGGACACCGTTAGCAGAAAACACGCTAATGGATGCGCTTTGGTTTCTACTTTGTGTTTCCTAGTTCTTCAGATAGAGATCTTATTTCTTCATGCGTATGTGTGAATGAGGTGTTAAATCTTATTGTGTCCATTTTATTTGTGTTGTTGCTTATGGATCTTGTGGATAGGAATCACTAGTTTGTTTTTGCACTATGTTGCATTTTCGGTGTGTATGAGCATAGACAGGTTTATTTGTTTGTGTGGGTTAGGGTCAGATCAAATGTATAACATTCTGGCTTTGGTACTATAGCCTCTACCAGCCTCGGGCTACTAATACAATAAATAGCCCTGGGGAGATTAAACTTTGAGTTGTCGACAGATACACTATTCAGTGTCAAGAATTTGCAATTAATCTCATACATTTTCCTTTCAATAACACATTAATGCATTTGGTTAAAAAGGAAAAGAATGTGTAATTGTTTGACAGTTCATTTGGATGAAACACATAACTCAAATAAACACATGGGTAGCCTATAACTAAACTCAATGCAAATATGCAATCAATAAAAAATATAAATCCCCAGAATTGAATTCTATCCGAAGAATGCCATTGACTTAAAAATATCAAATCTGGTTTGTATTTAAAGGTTATTTACAGAATAGCATTACAGAATGTACTTTTTAAGTACAGTCCCAAGGCAAGTGCAGAAAGAAAAAGTCCTGAATTTAAAATCACATCACAGTTGGTATACTTCTGAGACACTGGACCTTGGGTCTAGAGAACACAGATCGCATGCTATTCATGGAACTTGGAAATAAACAGACCATGCTCAACCCCTCAGAGGTTACAAGCTGTGCTTCATCTCTCGCTACAACGTAGTCCATGAGCCCTTCATCATACAGTTTACATGCAATCCTAAAGTTTTATAAATGCAAACAAGATGTTTTCAAGTCGCATTGTTCATGAGTGGTTTTCGGTGCCATGCAAACTCATTATCGGCTTAATGGAACAAATTTGTGCATAAAAGCGTACATGACGAAATTACATTAATCCAATGTACTGTCTAAACAAGATGTACTTGTGTCTGATTTACATTTGGCACATAAGGGCACATTTATGCACATTTGCTGACCAGATAAGTATTTGTGTATTTTTGTATAAGAGTTTTTGTGTGACATTAGAGCTCAGATCAACTCGGATACAATTAAATGTAAAATAGGCCTTTTTGGTATCTGTGGGCCCTCTTTTGTGCGTATATTTTTCAACTTTTCTCACGCCCCGGAAACATTAGTATTCCAGTACCTTGCCAACTCACAGATCGAGCAGAAGAGACAGATCATCACAGATTAATGATTTGGCAAATGAAAGCTAGTGAAATAAATGGTGACAGTGGTGCGGAGAGAAATCTGTGGTGCTTAGCGCAAGTTAATAATGTAACTATGCTAAAGCCATATTTTCAGTAAAGCTTAAATGAACAGAGACATGGTGGTTAGTAAGCGTTAATCTTCTTGATAAATTGTAAATGATTAAATGATGAATAAAGGGTATACACCACATTGGATAAGGTTACTTTTAAATGTGAGGGAGAGACAAAGTATTTGTAGAAAAATAAACAGAAGAAACGACATCTTTTAATATTGTGGTCATAAAAAGGAAAGTTCGCCAATTAGTCAAAAACTATTTTTTGGTTTTTTTATCCTGAAAATGTGTGTACTATTTTTTCTGATTTTGAATCAGAAAATACCTAAATCTGAAAATATCTTTTTAGCAGTTTTTGTGAATATTTTCAACAAGCTTTTATTCATTTACTTTTTTGGTTTTAATTTTAATTAAATTAAATAAAATTAAATAAATTTTGTTTAATTTTTAGCGATTTTGCTATGTGCGTTTGCCATTGCTTCATTTTTTATATTGCTATATCATTTTTAATAATTTTATTTTAGTTTATATTTTATTCATGTTCAGTAAATACTTTTAGTGCCTCAGCTTGTTCCAGTCTGTGGCTTCATTTCTAATTTGAATTTAGTTTTTTTATATTTAAATGTAATTGAATTATTCAATATTTTTTTGTATTATTTAGACATATTCTATTTGATGTCAATAAACAGAAATGTTTAAAAAGTTTTAGTAAATTATACTACTTTTCAAGCTAGTCTACTTTTTGGTTTTGGCCACTTGTCAACTGGTCAGGCTAGGAGACTCACAACCTTTTTATGTTCACGCCCCCCTCTAAACCCTTTCAGAGATATGGCGCCCCCCTGCCTTGTCCCTTTTCGATCGTGTGTCCCCCCAAGACATTCAACTTGTGCATGCATCCCTACTATTATGTGGATATATCAATATAAATCTGCATGTCAAGATGGCTGCCGGGCAGACAGAGATGCATGAACGGTGCTTGAAATGAAGTCACTTCAGTGCCGCCCTATGCTAATTTATTCATCATAACTGTTGTACGCCACCTGCTGCCGCAAGCCTCCGCCCTACAATCATTGCACTCTGTCTCTCTCTCTCTCACCCAGCCTACAGCCTTTTCATTCCCTAAGGAGTCCCTTAAACCCGGCATTCTGAGGATGAGTGATAAAGCTATCTAATTATATTCCTCATTTAGAGCCTGATCCATGGGCTGATTCTTCTGAGCCACCAAGCCCCGGCCTTACCTCTACCAGCAGGGGATGATCTGAATGTATTTACCGCACACATGCAAACACACACAAACATGCACACACGCCAGGCTTTATCACGTCCTATCCTGCTCGCATTAGCGCGAGGTATCTCAGCGCTAGCGTCTAATGAAGAGGTGTGAATCGTAGCATTTCTCTCCACCGGCCTGATATTTCCCTCACAACATCTCCATCTGCCTGATTCTCATCAACATGCTAATTTATTCTAATAAGAGACAGTTAATAAACTGCAATTACGAATCAGCCGAGAGACACCGTCGCATATGATTGGCAGATCCTTGATTGGTCGATTGGTTTTCATTTCTGTGTGTGTTTGGCAGAATTGAGGTTGCTAACCCATTAAACAAAAAGATGCTCTTAAGAAACATTAGTTACCCTTTACTTTGCGCCCTCGCATGTTTTGAGCAATTTTGGAAACTCAGTGAGCCGGCGGAGTTCAAAGTTCAAGGCCTCTCAGTTGAAATCAAACAAGACACACTCTGGGCCGTTATCTCTTCAAAATAACATTTCTCTGCCATTGGCACGGTTCTGATTGCCGTCCATAGAAAACGACTAGCAGTTGGCACGTCGACTCTTATCTCCCCAGGAGACATCGGCCTGCCATAAATCAGTTCTTTTCAAGATTGGAAATGAAGAGCAGACCTTCGCGCCCTCACCCTTACCACAACTCTTAAATAGACCAGCCCACAGGAGACTCCTTTAACGGTCTCTCCATTCAAACCCAACACAATGCGGCTCTCTTCCTTTAATGCCAAATTTCTATCACGGCACTGTAAGATCTCACCGGCGCGCTTGATTGGCAGTTCTGAGCTGTGTCATCCTACAGATGTGATTGGCCTCCTCGATTGAAGTTTTACACCTCTCTCAAAGTGTGGGCCAACAGAATTAATAGATTTTTTTTTATATTGTGTCATATGTGTGGCACCACTTTAGCTTACGACATTTTGGTGTAAACCTGTTTCTAATTTAACCCGGGCTACATGCTCTTGCATAGTGCTGCGCAGTGCGTATTTAAAGTGATGGTAAAATACAAATTCTGCCATTTATTTACCCGCATGTTGTTCAAACCTGTGTCACTTTCGTTCTTCTGTGGAACACAGGGTGGTTTTGTGTCCACACAATGGAAGTCAATGGGGGTCAATGTTGTTTGGTTACCAGCGCTCTTTAAACGGTCTTCTTTTGTGTTCTGGAGAATAAAGAAAGTCAAACAGGTCTGTAATGATACGAGGGTGAAAAAATGAAGGAATGTTCACTTTGAGTGAACTATCGAGTAAACACACTTCGCAAATAAGTCTTATTATTGATGCACAAGATTCACTTGATAAACGCATCGAGGAGCGAGAGAAAGAGAGGGGAAATGCATTTTACTCCACTTCCCCGTGTCTCATACTTGAGTAACTCATTTAAGACACAGGAAATGCATAAATAATGTGAGCGCTTAGATGGAATACACTGGTGCCGGAAATACTGTCAAACGTCCAACAGATAAAAGAATGCATCTAACTTCCTTGTATTGATTTAGATTAAATGGATTTCTTCGAACAGATATGCATGCAGTCTCCTCTCAAGTGTCCTGCCGTTAACCGTTTTGATTACGCTTTTGCGTACTGGGAACAAATCAGCAGAAACGTCTGGTTATAACCTCTCTCTCTCTGTCTCTTCAGGACCTCCAACCATCTCCAGCACACAGACTCATCAGGCTCCTCACGGGGAAAAGGGACAAATCAAATGTTTCATCCGTAGCACACCACCCCCGGACCGCATTGTGAGTTCCTCGAGTCTCTCTTTGACTCAGCTCAGACAGGATTGCAGCTGTTGTGTAGGCGGTTGCCGTTGTCACGCGGCTCGTGTGACTCCATTAGACTCAGTAAACACGGTCCAATAATGCACAACGCCCATGAGTTACGATCTGTTTAATAAGTGAAATTGCATCTCGAATCATTTGTTTCCTCTCGATGAGTGAACGAGTATTAGACATGGCAGGCTTACACCCTTAATTTCTCATTTAATGCATGCTTATGCCCTGTTACCACAGATCCAATTAGGATTTACCACTCTTAGATAAACTGTCTCCTCTCCGGGCCAATTTCTCATTCATTGCTCGCTCTTGTGTTTGTGGCGGCGTACATAGAAATGCATACAGTAGGTACTAATCTTTGTGCACTCATCTGACTTTACTTTTATTACCACGCTGTTTTTAAATGTCAGTCGAATGGGAAAGACTTCCGCTGTGGTCTGGAACAACCGGTAATAACTTGTAAAGGTAGTTGAAAGCAAACAGAGTTTTCTTTAATCTGATGGATAGACCAGCTCTCATTGTAGATCAAAAATATTTATTGAATGCTACTAAATTGTCTTCAAGGTTTCTTCAACAAAGTTTCTTGTGTTCTTCATCAGGCCTGGTCATGGAAGGAGACCGTCCTGGAGTCTGGGACGTCAGGTCGCTACACGGTGGAGACAGTGAGCACCGATGATGGAGTGCTGTCCACCCTCACCATGAGCAACATTGTGCCCGCTGACTTCCAGACCATCTACAACTGCACCGCCTGGAACAGCTTCGGATCCGATACAGAGATCATTCGTCTCAAGGAACAAGGTGGGAGCCAAGGTCCGCCAGGTTTCACCTTCTCTTCTCTAAAACGTCTGTGGTAGAGTAGTGGTCTGTACGGTGATACGCGATTTTTGATTATTTAAAACATTTTAAAACACATTATTAAAAATGGAGCGCGTTGTTGTTAAAAGTTTGAGTAAGGGGTCATTTCAGAATAAACCCTGACAGGGTGATCGGGTCTTAAATCTCCGAAGGGGTTTATTTTGTGAAAACAAGCGGCTAGCTGTATATTATCATGCTTATTACTGTACGCGGCTTACAACTTACCTCATAAGTAAATTATTGGACAGGAAAGATTGATTTAAATATTGATCGGTTTTAAGGAAAGACACAAGGTTCACAAGGCACAACGAGACGACTGTGGAATTTGTGTAATGTGTAATCTTATGTTATTAATTAGGTGTATTTAAATGGATTGAAACTGATATCTCACAGTACCCTGATGACCCTGTGTTATCAGTTTTGAGCGGTTGTTATCAGGGAATAAAAGACCCTGGAATGTTGCGACTAGCCAATCCGAATCAAGTATTCCAGGAAAGGGTTGAGACTCAAAGAATAAAATAATCATTAATTGTAGCAAACACAACAAGCTAATTATTATTGATTATTATTGATTATCGTTATTAGCACAGGTTAGCCTCATTTATTCCATACTGGATGTGACATCACTGTGATGTCACATGCTGTGTGGGATCTGTAGCCTCTTTTATAATAATGTCTGTTTTCGGGAACGCTAAAAACGGCCAATGTAATTTTTCTGCATTACTTTGTATATAATTTATGCATATGAATGTGATTAGCAAGTCTTATTTAAATCACTTTAATCTCTGTACGTTTTTGTTCCATTTTTGATGCACAATTTTTATTCAGCACTTTAGTGAAATGATAATAATTGCACATTTAACTGCAAGCCTAATAAATCATATACATTTATTAACAAACCCTTAGCACTCTTTAATTTGCAGCTTTAATGCAGAGATTTCATTTCTCTGTTGAGCATTTCTTAAAACGTATCTCTCAACACAACTCTCCTTTCATGGCTGTATTTACATGTCTTCTATATGTATTCCAGTGGACTAGAAATGTCTCACTTCGCTGATCATTTAATGATTGTTGTATTGCTGATTTGTTTTTATCTTGTTTGTTTTTTGAATACATGAATACGGTAATGAAAGTATTAATGGGCATAAACTGTGGTGATGCATGAGTCAAAATGTTTCGTTTATACTGGCAGGCGGTAATTAACTGTGTTGGTACAGCTCATTGTCTGACTCATTACCATTTGGTTGACGAGTCTGGGTTCAATCTTTTGCTTTAAACATACCAACAAGGGCACTAATAATTCACAAATTAAACAGTAAAATAAAAGAGCACCAACTAAAGATACTCATTTTTCACTATCATGCGTCCTATCTGTTGTTGCATGTAAATGAAAAAGACTCATGACTGCAATGTTAGGTGCATGACATGGGTTAAACGTGTGATAATTGGAATATCAGCAAAGCGTCATGTGAAGGTAACTGTGCTTTTACTAGAACGTGATGGAGGTGTTAATTGTCTGTGCTGGTTCCTCTGATGTGACGCCTTTGAAGTGCCATTGTTTCTTTGCCAAACATCTGACGTTCTCATTTGTAGACAGGAAATATTTTCACGAGGGAATGAAGGTGCCGTCCTGCTGAAACAAACAGCTTAAACCAGCCTAAGCTGGTTTGCTGGTCTTCACAGGTTTTGGGCCAGACTGGGTGACCGGCTAGACCAGTCATAGGCCAGCTTGGCCAGGTTGGGAGAAAGATAGGCTTGCAAACCAACTTAAGCTGGTTAAAGCTTTTTGTCCTCCAATCCCGCCCATGCTGTGTTATTGTACAAGGCTATGTTTTGTTTTTCCAACAGACTCCCTCCCTGTTGCTGTGATCATCGGTGTGGCAGTTGGAGCGTTCGTTGCTTTCATCGTCCTCATGGGAACCATCGGAGCGTTCTGTTGCACGCGCTCTCAAAGAAGTATGTACCTCCCGGCCAATAGTGTTCCTGCATGTCCATCTCTGGAACACGCTAAGTGCTCCTCAGTCAGAGTCAGGGTGTTAGGCTGTTCATGTCACTTCACAGAAACCGAGCCTTTATTTGTGTATCTTTCTTTGTGTCGAGCCTCTAGGTTGAATTCACTAAACAGTCACGTCGCTTTTGGGTGCAGTGTTGAACTGAAAACAATCGTTTACCCTGACCTTACAAGTGTTGGCCCTTGTTAACACTAACTAAACAACGTTATTTTAGGCACTTGCGCATTTACTTTTTGTGTAAACTTGGCTTGTTATCGATTGCACCTTAAACACAAAACCGCAATTAATGTTGCGCTAGAAAGCAGATGGCACGCGAAATGATTATTTAAGAGAGTTTTTTGTTTACATTTTTCTTTTGATCGTGGCAGCTGTAATTCGTCAAGTGCTGAAGAAGCGCATTATATATTCAGATGTGCACATATCTGATCGCATTTTGGCCTTTTTAAAGAGCTGATTCAGGTGTCTGAATGCAATCACACAGTGATGCTGTACAGTCCCGGCAAGGCAAAACAAAGTGGTTTCAATTTCCTGTATAAATTGCTCTTGGCTTACGCACATATACGCCGTTACATAATAACCGTAATTCCTTTAGTTAACCAGTCACTAAAGAACAAAAAAACGTGTTTGCAAACATACTTCGTGAATCCAACCCTGAGAGGTCCTTTTCCATTTGTGTTCCGTTTACCACGACCATCCTCTCATGATCAGAAGAGAAAGCAGCGCATCCATGTACAGTCTCAGGTTAGCGTCAGACAGGTACATTTGTGACATTCATAGCGTTGAGCATGTTGTTGTTGTATGCCACAGAAGACGCTCACCTGGTTATGCCTACACTGCCCACCTCCATCTGTGCTCAACAGAGAGAACTTGCCAGCAAAATTAAGACAGAAAGTAAGACCTGCAACCCGACCGTCACAACTTATCAATAAACATTGTTCTTCAATGCGTCAATATACAGTACTCCTGTGATGTTCCTTTAGGGTTCCTCTTATCTTTGGTGTGTGGTGCCTTCAAGTCCTACTGGAAAGTTTTTATTTACGAGTTTGGAGATTGTAATTAAACATTTTGTGTGATTTTGGTTGGGACGATATTAGGAATGTTATGCATGTTATTGCCATGTTATCTGTATATTTTATTCTAGTGTTGCCACCCCTTACAGAAAAGTATAAGTTCATTTTATTAAGAATACTTTACACTGTACTCTACTTAGTAAACATGATGTAGTAATAATTATTGTATCAATGCCCTAGAAAAAGCTGCAGAAAAAATTAAGAGATCATTCCGAATTGTAATGTCATCAGCATTTCTAGATGTATTGTGGTCATTCCAGTACAGTGTCTGTTGAATTTCAATGAAATCAAACCTCAGGAGTGACATAAAGTCATCCATCAGCAATGTGAAAGACTGACAGCATGACAAAACTGTGATAAAAAATAGAGATTATCATTATCAAAAATGCAACTTTTTCTAAATGTTGTTTTGCTTAAACGTAAATATGAACTTGATTTCTCGGCAGTACACGAGGTCTAAAAAATGATGGTAGATTGCCTGTGGCCTTAAATATACTAAACATTGTTACGAAGTAGGTACAAACTTTTTTGATCCGATTCTTTAATTCACCCTTAAGTTGGAAAGTATCTAGAAAAGTTACCTCTAGTAAATACAACACTGCGGTAGCGTTCATATGCGCTCGTAAATACAATCGTTCCGACATGACTTGAAGGCAGCGTTACTTTTTAGGGCCTGTTGTTAAGGCAATGTGTAGTGGCATGATATAGATTTCATGCTTTGTAATATATCACATCATAATAAATGACAACACCGGAGTAACACATGCTTTTCTCTCAGACCTCAAAGGTGTGGTATCAGCCAAGAATGACATACGCGTTGAAATCGTGCACAAGGATCACAACGCAGCCAGGGAAAACGAAGAGCACTCCACCATGAAACAGCTCATGGTGAGTCACATAGAGAACATGATAAACACCCCTCAACATTACCCCATCAGCACCCCCAAATCATCTAGCTAGCTTATTATGCTAGTCCCTGTCACATCCGTAGCTAATGAATGCTAATCATCCCCACATCTCCCTCGCCACCGCTAACTAACGTCAAAGTCATGAATAATGTAACATAAGTGTAGGCACCCTGCTGGCCTGCAGGTCTATATTCAGTCCTTAATTCCCGGGAGGACACAGGCATGGCGTGGAGATACCGGCACCTTTTTTCCTCCAAGCCTCAGTGAACTTTCGTCAAAACACACAAAAGCGTCTGTGGATATTTCACTCACCGCCACGCACGCCTCAAAGGCCCAGAATCAATTCTGTCTGTATCTCAAGATGTAAAACATAACAGAAGACAAAGACGTTGGGCACAAAAAAAAAGAGGTTTTGCTAATGACATGAAAAATATTCATGGAAAATTGTCAATTCTGTGGAATATCATTAAGCGTTTTGGAGTAAAGCTGCAAAGGGAGATTGGAGGAGGAGAGCGAGTAATGCAAAGCCCTGTTGTTTACCACAGATTGAGCGAGGAGAGTTTCAGCAGGAGTCGGTTCTGAAGCAACTGGAGGTCCTTCAGGAGGAAGAGAAGGAGTACCAACACATCAAGGTACTGTAGGCCTCCATGAAAAATACAGGAAGTGATGCAAGAACAACAGATGCTTGATATATGAAACTGAAAGCCTCCACTATTTTAACAAAAATTTCAATCTGTAAATTAAATAATCTCTTAAAGGGATAGTTGATCCACAAATAAAATACTCTTCACCCTCACATATAAAACCGCATACTTTATCCAACAACGATACTTTTAAAAAAAGTCTGAGTGGTTTTGTGTCCATACAATGTCAATGGGACTTTCATTACAGAAATGTTGGTTGTTAAAGGGATGTTTCACCCAAAAATGACAATTTCCCCATGTTTTACTCACCCTCGAGGCATCTTATTTGTACTGTACATGACTTCCTTCTTTCAGAAGAATGTAGTCGGAGTTGTAATTCCAAGTATGCTGGCTATTCAAAGCTTTAGAATGGGAGTGAATATTGGATGAGTTTTTAAAGCTCCAAAAAGTGCATCCATCAGTCAGCAAACTGCTCGACCCGGCTCCGTGGGGTTAATAAAGGCCTTCTGACGCGAATCGATGCGTTTGTTTAAGATCAAAATCCATATTGACAACTTTATTAAGGATAATGTCTAACTTCCGTTGTCCGTCAGCCGTGCGTGCATGAGTGGATAGCGTAAGTTCCGTATGTATAGCGCATGTCGTAAGATCCAGTGATTAACGTGGCATTTTTCTAAAAACCAGAGCTTACGACATGTCCGCGTCACATGCACGTGCGGCTGACGGACAACAGAAGTTAGACATCTTAGTCTCGAACTTAGTCTCGTCCATCATTCACTTCCATTCTAAAGCTTGAAAGAGCCAGCATACAGTACATGGAATTACAACTCCGACTGTATTATTCTAAATGAAAGAAAGTCATATACAAACAACATGCCTCGAGGGTGAGTAAAAGGGTTAATTGTAATTTTTGGGTGAAATATCCCTTCAACATTCTTCAAAATATCTTCTTTTGTGTTGTTCACAAGACAGAAAGTCATACAGTTATGGAATGACACAAGGGGAATAGTGATGAAGAAGTTCAGATTTTTGGGTGAACTATCCGTACAGAGAAAAGTATGTGCAACTGTTGGGTTTGCCGTTTTGTTTATTTTGTATAAAATTACAAATACTTGTTTATTTTGCAATTATGATAAACCATTACATATCAAATATATAACCAAATGATGGATATGAAACATTGATTTAGGTTGAAATTACTGTAAGAAGCCAGCAAACTGCTTTATGAATGTGTTTAAATAGTTTCAATAATCAGTTATGCATTAACTGAAATGGTTATGGTTTTATAACGAGGGTTCATAGTTTATGTCAGGAAATTGCTTAGAAGATGGATATTGAAATTTGTGTCTAGCCAAAACCAATTATTTATTTAAAAACAAAATCATTTAAAACCTATTAACACTTACAATTATCCTTTACATATTTGGACTAATCATTAAATGAGTTTTCTGACTCAAATTGACAATTCCACCAATTTCAATGCGAGCACAAACAACAATTAGTTTTAACAACATGTGATCCCACAGTTAACCACACAGCAGTTGCTCAAAATAATAAAAACGATTTCTTTATGTGCAGATTCACAGTTCCTAAAGTCTGTTCTCTAAGGGAATCATTCCCTCTTCACATGTGTAAAATAAGCCGTGTGAAGAGGGACAACCCCGCATGGATACAGTGTCGCTGTCCCTGTCGTCTGATAACACAACTGACATCGCCTTTTTCAAGTTGTCATAGAGAACGGTGATTACCCCGTGAGATCTGGCCCTCACACTCTTAAAATGGCATTCATGTCCCCGGCTTTGGGTTGCTGTTCTGCTTCTTATTAACAGTGCCTTTATAGCACCAAAACAACAACAGCAGTCATGGCATCGAGTTCTTTTAATTATTTCTGTTTTCTCACCAAACAAAAAAGTTACTCTAAGTCTAATTAAAGATGTAGATACATAACAATTATTGTAATAATATGAGTTTATGTATCATGAAATATTGCATAATTAGCCTACAGTAGGATAACATTGTGATGTTATTACTAAAGATGGCAATAATACTAAACAGATGAACAATGTACAGCAAACTGTCCCTTGCGTTTTTTGCCCAATGAAGAGGTACATAATCTTATAGCTAAAATACATTATTTTACCTTTTAAATACCACAAAGTATGTTCCAGATTATAACAGCATGTTTTGATTTTAAAGTGATTCTTTCATCATTTACTCATGTTATATACTGTATCTAAAGAACACAAAATAAGATATTTTGAAGAATATTGGTAACCAAACAACATTAGCCCCCGTTGACTTCCTTTGTATAAACACAAAACCACTAAAACATTTCTCAAAATATCTTCTTTTGTGTTTGACCCTGAAGAAAGAGTCATAGGTTTTGAATGACATGATGAAAGAATTGTTATTTTCAGGTGAACTATCCCTTTAAGGGTCCATTTAAAGTGATGAGATTAAACTGCTGGAGTCGCCAAGCACGCCTCCTTTTTGTCAAATACAGTAATAAAAACTGTGGTCGGTAACTATATAAGCAACTGGCATATAATACATGGTTTAGTGAATGAAAGATCATCTCTGAAGTTAACAAAGTGAGCAATTCAAATAATCTACTAAAGAATCCATCTTCCTTCCAGCTATCTATCCAACAGCTATTTTTAATAACTATTTAACTTTTGTTCATCTTCTATCCAGCTATACTGTAAAAGGGTATGCATAACCGTCTTCCCTCCTATTGATCTCTAGAAATCTGTTTCTCTTTAAAATGAAAGAATTCAGTCTGATTGAGTTCTGCACACATTCTCATTGATGTGTTTTATGTTCACTGCTGCATCTTTACAGGATCCAACTAATGGATACTACAGCGTCAACACCTTCAAGGAGCATCATGGCACCCCGACCATCAATCTGGCAGGGAACCAGACCACAGAGATTCGCAGAGATCCAGGCACTGCCACCACCGGCAAACAGCGTGTCCCCACAGGAATGTCCTTCACCAACATCTACTCTACCTTGGGTGCTGGGCCCAACCGCCTGTACGACTACAGCCAACGGTTCGTGCTGGGCATGGGAAGCAGTTCCATCGAGTTGTGCGAGAGAGAGTTCCAGCGGGGATCGATGAGCGACTCCAGCTCGTTCCTGGACACACAGTGTGACAGCAGCGTAAGCAGTTACAGCAAGCAGGACGGCTACGTGCAGTTCGACAAAGACAGCAAGGCCTCCGCCTCATCATCATCCCATTACTCTCAATCTTCATCGCAGAACTCGGACCTCACACGGCCTCTGCAGAAACGCATGCAGACCCATGTCTGACCTGGGCTGCTCGGACAGAAGACAGAATGAGGAGTCCAGCACTGGGTTTGGCCGAAGGGGGTTGGAAACCTTCAAGGACACAAATAAGGAACTTGTTCAAGCACATCCAGCACACTCTATCATTTCCCCCTACTTCTCTTCCATACTGTTTCTTTACGACTTCTTTCCAAATGTTATTTAACTGCTCTGAGAAGCCTTACCGTATTCAGATCCCTGCTTGAGCCCACAGACTTTCCCAACGGCCTGAACATCTGGGCCTAAAACTTCCCTTAAACAACCGTGTGCCACAGTGATGTTACTTGCCAACGTAGAAAGAAGGATCTCAACCAGTGTCCTTGCTTGTAGTTCCAGTGACTTTGTAACAGCTCTGGATGTCTAACCTCCAGAGAAAACACATAGCAACAAAATGCCATCGATGAGGTTTTTGAAAAGAGCTGATGAAGGCTACAGACTCTTCACTAGAGGACAATGCTCTTTTGCTCCTGTACATTTAAGCACAACTGTCAAAGTTGTACAGTATGTAAGATTTCTCAATGCCACTCCTTTACCACAGCTGGCGAAACAAAAGGAAAGCAGAACAAAAGGACAACGTGTAGACAATGATATAACTAACGTCAGTCAAAATCGTTGAACTCTCGCCTTTCTGAGAATAGGTTCACCTGACAATAACGTGAGAAAGATTCTGAGCTGTTGGTTTACTATTCAAATATAGCCTATAGTTGTATACTGTGTTGATCTTTCCTTCCTTATTTCTTCATGGACATTCTTTATAATCAACATCTTAGCATTATGGTTTAAATTCATTGACTGTTCGATTTGGGATAATGTAATTTTTTCTACTTTGCCTCGAGTGGACCTTTTGAAGGTCAAATATGAGAGGAGACGCGTTCCACTGTTTTTTAAAGCTGAAGTGTGTATTCTATGTACCACCAGAGTCATCCAATAGAATTGCAGATAATAACCAGGTTTCTTGAATGCCATTGGACAAACAGGGTTATCTGTTTTGATTGAGCCAATGTTGAAGTATCGGGCTGGTCAGAATGCCTATGTGTAATGTGTACAGCAATCTGTTCATAGCACCACAGAGACGCAATGTTTACACATTTTGGGATAATCATCCTACAAATAGCATACTTATAAACTGGTCTTTGCATATTTTAGTTCTTTAACGTGGCAAGAAATGACACACTTAAGCTTTATACAGCATTATTTTTGGAAGGATTTGGTGTGGATAATGCACTTGGAAATAATGATGTTTAAACAAAGAAACACTATGTACCGTCCTGTAATGTGAAGTTAAATTATATTGCTTCAAATGCAACCTTACAATTCATAAAATGCCATTGAACTTGTGCTAGATTTATTTTTAAATTGCTTAATAATCTTGCAAAAAACAAATTTAGTTGATTAAGGTCTAAGTAGATGTTACGAACATGTACATTTTGCTCTGGTTTGAATCTCCTTCATGTGAGTGACACTGGACCGTATCGCGTTGTGTTCTCTCACTGTTATAAGTGAGCAGATTGTGTACATTTTTTGAACGGGATGTGGGGGGTGGGGCTGGATTCATGCTTAATGTAAATGTATGTTGTTTTTCTGTTTCAGTTGTTTCAATTCTTAGCCTTTTCGTCTTCAGAACTGAAATTGCAACCTATGACACTACTGATAACTCTACACTTGTTAGATAAAATCGTTGGTAGTCCCTAAAGCAGTGTACTGAAATCAATAGCTATGTACTGTATAACAGGATGTGCAGAAAGACACACAAACAGTTTAATCAATATCCTGCTGAAAATGTTTTGAATGCCATGCGAGAAACAAGAAGAGACGTGCCCAGTAATGGTGTCTAATAAAACTAAACCTCCGACAGTAGCTGAAGTTTTAAAAAGGAAACCATGTCCATCTTTGTATCACTAAACCAACTACACATACAGACAGATTTGAAATCTTGCATCTGTTGCAAAAATATGAATCAGATGCAATTTTAAGATTTTGGCCAAAATATTTAGTCCATATGCTTCCCATCTGCAAAGATTCCATATCATTGATTTTACCATTTCTCAAATCGTTCAAAAGTTCAGTGAGGCAAAAAATTAAAATTGTTGCTATATGTAGTGTCAAAACAAAAAACATCCATTATAAATGGTGTTACATTAAGTCTTATAACAAGGTTCAGACTCATCCCAGTTTGAGCGCCAACTGTACTTACACCATACCAACACACTTACACCACAACATACCAACACTTCATCCCTGCCAACGTTTTTTCTGGGCGCTCTGAATCCATATAGGTGACTAACCTCTACAGACTCAATCTGTGCTCCCCTGTGACCACACAAACACAGATTAAGTGCGAAAGCCATCAGTGTGTTTAGCTTATCAACGGCTCCGACACTCCACGCTTTTATCTCCTCTTGAAGTTATCTCCCATTCTCCCCTGATAATAAAGATAAATATGACCAGAGGCTTTCCCTAACATAAACGAGGACAGCCTCTCTCACTTGAACTGCAAAAATCTTCAAGTTTTAACCCAGAGGATGAGGTTTGATTTGTAGCAATCTGACAATTCCTCCCTCCGCCCTAGTACAAGAATCAGTCGCTGCTGTAAGCACTATACGTATGATTGTATTTGTGGCATTTCAGTGGGTTTCATACATGAGTGCTACTGGATGAGTCTAATTTTACAAATGGATTGGTGCCCAACTTGGGGCTTAAACTCGACAAGGCCTGTTTCAGTGCTGATAATACAGCTCACAGTCCTCGCTACACTGTATATAAATCCCCCGAGTGCTCAGTGTGTAAAATTGCAGTTATTTGGCTTTGTTCTTTAGTCAATTTGAGTCGTAAAGGCCTGAGAGCAAATCGCACTATTGATACTGTACAAGCGATCGCTCTCATTTATATTTTCCTCACGGTAGGCTGAAGCTTACTTTGGAAATGACGTGTTGAAAATTCAGTGAGTATAACTTATTCTGGTTTAGTACTATGATACTGTTGAAACTCCAATGACTTTTCAACATTGCCTGGTTTTTCAAGTTTTCAATGACAATGGGAACCCTGTAAGGTTCCCTATAAACTCATATTGTATCAATCGCAGATTCATTCATTTCAAAATGTTTCAAACACAGTTTGGTAATGATGTCATATGTTAATGTCACATTAGCATGACAGTGGACTATAAAATAGAAACACTCACCTCCGAACCATGACTGACTTGACATGAAGTTGCCCAAATTCCCCTTCTGCCACTGCGGTAATTTCCACTTTACAATCCTAACAGAGCCATATGGATAGTTATTCTTTGGCATGAACATATGTGATTGCAAATAACACCATATGGACTGGTTTACGTAAACTTGATACAATCTTAAAGAAAGAGCATTGAAACTCAGTAATATTCCTCAGGTCCTTTATAGTCAACATTTACATTAAGACGCTGCAACCCTGTGCCAGAATCAACATGGTGGCAGTGTGCAAATATTGGATTAGAGGCTGTTGTTCTGTGTTTGACTAGCACTCAGAACTCTTTTGTAGTATGTGTATGCTCTTATCATCCAGCCCTGTTTCGAGCTTCTGGACAGCAAGTCTTGCTCGCCCCAGGCACTGGATGGTCATACACTTACAACCAAACCAAACAGATGAACAAATATCACTTCAGATGATAGGCCAGGGTCATTGCCAGCCGGGGATAGCAGACCACATTTATGAGTATTCTGTTTCTCCCCTGACATTTTAGCACAGCCGGGCGGGCTACCGGCTGATGAAATGCTATGAATTCCCCTCCCTCGACGATTCTGGTTTATATAGGCATCTCCATTATGACGATCCCCAAGAGAAACGGTCACAGTCTAGACTGCATAGGCATATTATTGTGTGATATTTTCTGTACCTGGCGGACACATTGCATCGGTGATTTGCGCTTTGTAAAAACTTGCTCATTCTGAATCTTGCAAACGTACTATAGAGGGGAATATGACGAACGGCTCTCTCCAAAATGTTTGCATCAATTGAGTCTTGAGACTTTTTTTAACATAACCCAGGCACTTTCTACATCGTTTTTATATTTTTAATTTGTTACCATAAGATAATATCTTATCGTTTTTCAGTGCCATTATACTGTTGTAACAGAGATGGTGTGTACACAGATGTCGAGAAAATCAATCCAGCAATTCTGAAGTTATTAGACTGTAATGTACCGCGGTTATAAAAAAGGTTCACTACTATTTTCTTGCAGTTACTCTCTCTATCAGTAAAAGCATTAAAAAGATGTACTTTACCTGTAACGGTCTGTGATCTTATGATGCTTTGGCTCTGTACATTTCTGAAAGAAAATTGAAAATCGTTGCAACAATACTTTGGCCTGATGTCTTTATTTGAACTGTGTGTGGGGGGCTATCAAAGTATTTAACATTTCAAGTCAAGAGCAATGAAGGGTTAAGTAGCTCAATGATTGGAAAATCTATATTTAAAATTCAGCCATTTCAATCCACATTTACAGTACACCATCCCAGATAGTAAATATAATTGATTTAATGCAGAATCGATGTTAAGGACACCCAATTGAACATTGATTCAACATTAAATACATTTTATGAAATGTTATTTCAGTTATTTTCAGATTTAGATTTTAAGTAAATGGTCACAATCATTACTGTACAACCAGGTATGCTTTGGAACTTGATAATTAAATAATAACACCACAAACTGAATGGGGAAAACACTATACAACAGTTTTTAATATGACACATGCTGCCTAGGAAATGTTTGTAAATGCATAAACAGCAGAAATGTGATTTAACAGCCTAGCACATGAAACCGTGGACTAAATATAGCATTACGCTGCTGAATATGAGACATACACAGCTATTAAGTGCATAAACGTGAGATTTCAGACAGAAGAGTCAATCATTTACAGGACAAAACATATGGCAGTCTATGCTTTTACATTCTGAATCTCTGTTTCCTTTATCCCGTGTAGTTTTGTTTATGATGGCATCTGAATTATTTGTTTTAGAAGTCACAGAAAATCAAAACACCATAAAACATTATTGAATGTGTAACCTTTAACATCCGAGACTTTAACATCTCCCTTTAAAAAGTTGATCATCTTAATTTGCTCTCCTGCATTTTACTATATAATTTGTATGCAGCTTTGTTTTCTTCCTGCTGTCTAAGACACTTTCAAACAGACCTATGACCCATTTGTGGGCTGTGATCCACCAGTTTCGTATGTCATTTTGACGGGTTCAAAGAGGTTTTGTCATGCAGACTCTGAACTGGACGGCTATGTATCTCCGAATCACTGTCAATATTAAAATTCAGATTTTGGCAGTTCAGTTATGTGTAGCCCGGTTAGTATTTGGACAGATGGACAATTTAATCTGCTTCAGTTTTACTTTCTGTTGATCATGTTGACTGGGGTGATGGATAACACAGGCTTGGCTTGAGCTATGTAGCCAGCGGTTATGGATTTCAAGAAAAAGCTCATTAGCATTACAGATTTGAAGATGAAAGTATGAAAAGCAGATTTAAAACATCTACGCCTCCCTGTTTGGTGATACTGGTGGCGTAAGAAAATCAATGGGGCATACTGTTTAAACCCACAGTCATCCAAGTGAGCAAACAGAAAGAGATGTCTTTGTTTCTTTCCTTCACCTCCCTTTGTTGAAAATGACTTTGCCTGATAATTGGATTTCAAATTTAATTTGACAAAAGGCACACGTTTGCTGTAGAAGGTGGGCCTATGTAAAACCATTAGAGAATTATCTGCAGGCAGTTGCTTGAGGGAAATTCAGAGCACCCAGCCTCTTTATAAGAGCTCTGATTACTGTCCTTATCAGACCATGAGCTGGTGTTCATCAATTTGCATTGGGTTCCACGAAAACAACTAAAAGATAATACTTTTTAAAATTATAATTATGTCAAAAACCTTTTTAAAGTCACATAGATAATAAAACCCAGACAGTTACTTCATTCACTGGGTTGTTTCAACCCATGGTTGGGTAAAATATAGACCAATCCTTTGGTTTAAAGGTGCAATGTGGAGATTTTACCGACATCTAGTGGTGAGGTTGCGAATTGCAAGCAACGGCTTACTCCACCCCTCCCTTTCAAAAGCACTACGGTGGCTGACACAGAACCAAGATGTCGTCTAACTAAAGCTGGGAACACACTTAACAATTTTACCATGATTATGAATGGAATTTGGTCATGACCAGTAATCGTGCCTAGTCTATTCCAGTTGTGCTCAGTCATTGTTTCGAATCACTGATAAAATCATTCAGTGTGTAGTGTCTCATGATTCTATTCTTAGAATTTATGAACCAGTCCTTGCGAGTAATCCTCACTAAAGATATTATTAAACGTGTTTAATATTTATGACTGGCGGCTGCAATAACAGCCGCACTGGCGACGGTATACAGGCAGAAGCAATGAGAGAAATGCTTACAAAAGTCAAAGAAATAAGCTAAAATAATAAAAGAAATAAGTAACCTTTTGGGGGTTATTATATAGATGTTTTAAAATAATAACGACAAATATATATAAAGAGTTCAGATGCAAAACCCTCTGAATTCGTTATACCTCATTTCTTTTAAATGGACATTTTTTATCAGGCTCCTACATTTTCTTTCATTAATAGCAGAGCGGGTTTTGAAGGAAAATTATTTGAATAGCATATAGGCTATACTATGTGTGGAGAGCATTCACTCAACATCGTGAAATCATTTGTGACGGAAGTGGCTTTTAAAGGGTTCAACACTTTATATTTTTATTATTTAATGCAGAACAACAGGTGCAATTGTAGAATTACCTTTTTTCGTTACAAAAAAGGATACACATAGCCATCTTAAGTTAAATATAAATTGTCAAATGAAAATAAATAAAAGCTAAATGTTTAGCATATTTACGGAGCCTCAATACAAATGACAACGGAACGGAGTCTAAATGAAATGAAAATAACGCAATGTCTGTGCAGCAATACAGTAACTGTGCGAAACGAATGCCACACAAACGCTGGATGTATAAGGTATGGCATTTTCATAAATTAAATTCCCGTAATTTGACTTAATAAGCTATATCCTCATATTCTAAGTTTCTTAATGAAAAGTATTTTGATTGCCGACTGCCCATAAGAATTTAGAGAACATGCATAAACACTCGAGTGAGTCGACATATAAGCATCATGTTTTGTTGTTTCACATGCTTTGTCGAGTAAAATCAATCATATCTAAATGCCCGGGTTAAATTTGGGTCTCAGTCTGTTGAGGCCGGCAGCGGAGAAATGCGCTCCTCCGCGGCACGGGGCTGCAAGTAGGCTAGGCTATATACAGCTGTTTTAAAGGTTGCTAAGCGATCAAGTTTATTAAAATGCATTGTATTTTTGTGATGACTATTTAAATAAAGTAATTTTCAACTTTAAAGCTGAATTTAGAGGCAGAAGACACGACTTTATTTTATCTCAGTATTGTATTGTTTGGGGTGCAGTTTGGGATTTATGCATACTGCATTATGTAGTTAAATGCTATGTTTTTTTACTTTTGCGAATAATAAATTACTCTCTTAACTCTTGTTTTCATTACCAACTTAACCTTTATTATGCATCCTTGAAGTCTAAAACAAAAAGTCCATAACTTTATTGGAAAAAGAAATGTGAACATGTGGTTGCCTCACCCTGCGGTTTTACTAACAAAACGTAATATAACGCTGGGCTTGCTGAACTATTGTGTGACATCGATCAATAGATTTTATGCTTCGGCAGAATATCCAGTCGTGACTCAACAGTTGTTAAATGTGTGATGTAGTGGTCTGATGCAGTCGTTAGATATGTGCTCGTTTCTGTCTGTCAAAGACTAGAATCGGTTCCAGTCGCAAAGAAAAACTCTTTGGCCTGGTTTCACAGACAAGGCTTAAGGCTAGTCCCAGACTAAAATGAATGTGTGACCTGTCTTAACTGAATATAACTTGCCCAGAATTGTCTTAAAATATATCTGTGCCATTGTTTTGTTTCGAGATGCACACCAGTAATGTATTCTAATCTAAGGCATTTTTATAAAAGCGACATAAATATCTAAATTCAACTAAGGCATAGTCCTGGCTTAAACTAAGCTGTGTCTATGAAACCGGGCCTTTAAGTGTTTTGTGTGCAGTCTTAGTATGTTTCAGCTAGTCGTTAAGTGTGTCCCCGGCTTAACTAAAACCCAACTTTTTAGAAAAACGAACACTTGATCATACATCAGCGTGATAAGAACAGAAACCATCTTTGCCAAAAATATATTTGAAATGCAATTTTTTTAGTTCGGTGCAATTCCCGATCGCTTACATGGAGAGGGCGGGGTTTATGACCTATACTGCAGCCTTCCTCCAGGGGGCGATCAAACTGCTTCACTTTTCAGGACCTGTGCGGCATGCCTAGTCTATCCACATCAAACTAGAAGAGGAAAAGTAGTTCACATTTAAATGACATCATCTTTAACAACGAATGCCTCACTAAGAACATGTTTTTAAAGCACACACCCATTAAACGCCCTCATTCGTTGCCATTTGTTTAAACACAGCTGTTTCAGCAAAAGTCTGCTAAGGACGCTGAACATCTGTCTTGCTAATATATGATTTTTTGATTAGCGCTACCCCAGTAAAACTGCATACAAAAGGGGTCATTTAGTGGCAATGTTGTCAACAGCTTGAAAGAGGATCCGCAGATTTTACCCCAATTAGAAGTGCAACTGTTCCATTCTAACTCAATCTAAGTCATGTCAGTCCAAAGCTATAAGAGCCACCTGCTATGAGACAGAACACAAATTCTAAATCGCTCTCACAAAATGGGCCCCGGTTTTAAGGGGCATTGAAAATCGAATATCTTAGTCACTATAGCGTCCTCAGGATTGAGGATTAAATGTTAGGTAAAGATAAATCCCTCCCTCTTGATTGCCAGCGGTGGGCTGTCAGAATCCAACAGAGCATCTTAAATGGATTATTGATCTGATGACCTTTCTTTAGTTTAAGGTTTTCTCTTGTTTGCTTCGGTAATGTTGACTTAACTCGCACTATAGACAGTGTGATTGATCAAACACTAGCTTCCACATTAGACTGTTAATAACTAGCCAGAGTTTGTCTAATTTAGACAGGTGACGCAGAGGAGGGAAGCTAAAAAAAATCACAGAAAAACAAACATGCGCCCCCCGGCCACTTTATTTGCTAGAGCCAGGTTGGATTTTACCTTCAGAACTGCCTGAATTCTTTATGGCATAATTTGTCCACGGTAAGTAAGCCTATTCGCTTTGTATTCTCAATTTCCTGTTTATAGAAACATGGTTGTGCTTAAAAATCGAAGTAGATCAGCAGTTTTAAAAATTCTTAAACCGAAACATCTGCGAGCTACAACCATGCCAAGTCACTTTAAATGTCTTTTCTTCTTTTAAATGATGTTTACTTTCCAGTATATCCTTCTGTGTTATTGAGCAACTACACAGGTGTACCTAATAAAGTGTCACTAAAGCCACTAGAAAGCAAGCCTGCAACCCTTAGCCAAAAAAGCATAACGGCTAATGCTAACGCCGAGGCTTCACCGTTACGCTTTCTCAACTTGGAAGTATTACCCTTCCAACTCCCTATAATAAGAGTATTTCTGGTGTCGTACTTATGTTGTTACAGACCATCGCTGCGACCAAAATCGTCTACTTCTATGCTATGCAGTAGGCCAAAATCAGTATGCATAAGTATGTCCGAAACCTTTCAAAAAGTAAAAAGTGAGAAATATCCAGATGGTCTACTGGTTTCAGTGAGATTTCTCAAGAATGCATTGGATGAACACTATTCTATCCCATGAACCCACAGGATCTAAGGAATCACCAAATTCAGAAAGATGATCATTTAAAAAAGCAAAAAGATGGGGCGGCAGCTCTTTTTAAATGTTAGGTACCAAGAAATGCATTCCTTGTTATATTGCACTTACTCAACAACAATAAATTATGTTCACAGTTGTTGTTCATACTGCACGTAATAAACATGTCACATGACAATGAAAATATGGCAGATCTAGTATGTCCAGAATGTGCGTATGCACACTGCACCCTATAGAACATACTGTTTTAATGGTTGATAAGTAAATACTTCATATTATTCAATATGCGCTGTCACGGTATGCAATTACAGATGCGAGGCGTATGACTTTTGAGAAATAAGAAATGTTTTGGCCCCTTTTAATAATGAAACGTATGAAAATTTGATGAGGGCGTTTAAATATGGGTAGCTTTTTATAACACTTACGGTGTAATTTTGTAATTCTAGAGCTTGACAAAAATCATTAACCAGGATATACTTTTTTTATTATTTTGTGTTCCATGGAAAAAACTTGAAGTATGTATGGTAAGGTCTAGCGCAGTGGTCTCCAGCGCTGTGCCGGCGGGCACCTGGTGGCCCGCATGAACTCTGTAAGGTGCCCGCCAAACACAGGGCTCAACAATAATGCCAGTTGACGAATCTGTGACTACACCGATCAACAGAGTGCTACATCGACATGAAATGTTATTATTAGCACATGTTTTAAGCTTGAATATATTCAAGTGCAAAAATATGTGAAAGACAACGCAATTTGATCCTGTGAGCCGAAAAATAATGCATCACATGTTTCAAGTTTGAAAGTATTTTATCAACAAGTAGCCCTCTAGATGATTTTATCTCTTCAGGTAGCCCTCGCTTACAAAAAGGTTGGAGACCCCTGGTCTAGAGCGATGTGGGGGTGAGAAAATCGTGAAAGAATTCTTATTTGTTGGGTGAACTATTCCTGTTGAGTGAACTATAATCTTTTTAATTCCTCTTTCAATAATAAACTACCAGACCTTGAGCCAGAGAAAAGCATCACTGCGATATGAAACATCACGATCGGAATTGTTTTGTTGAGTTTGGAGATCACATTAAACTAATTCCATTCTACCAGCGATTTATTGGCAAACTGATTCACGAGACATTTTCAAGAAAAACATAACTCATTGTCATTGACATCTGAAATTAGAAAACTAGATTAAATCAATACTTTTGTAGAGGTAAAAGTGTGATTTTTAAAGCAGAAAATTGACTTACATTTTCGATCATGTGTCGCTTTTCACGTAAGGCAGAAAAGTTTGTGTGGTTGTTCTGATTTTAAGATAAATGACTTTTTCACTCGCTGGGAGACAAAAGTGTTGTCCGGTTAATCAAGTGCAACTATTGACGTAACACATGCAGCCCTTCAACTGGATTTGCTTGTAATTTACCGTTTGTGAATGTATTGACATTTTGTAAATGTCGTGGGGAGTGGGCTGAGGGGAACGCTTTGAAATTTCCATGAGGAAGCGTTCCAACAATGAGCCTTAGATTGCAAAGTAAACTGCGCTGCATACAATTATCTTTTGCTAATTAGGTTGCTTTTGCACTTCAACTAAGAAAGCTCCTTTCAAAAGGTTGGCTTCTTCAAATTGCTTTTTCACTTGAAGAGTGAAAAGGGATTTCAGATGAACGCAATGATTTGTCGGCGTCGAGCTTCAGGGATGCTTTTGCGCGTTGCTCGTGACAAACAACAAACAAAACGTTGATGACTGGCAGGATGAAATTGTCACGTCAGAAGTGATCAAAACAGGCATTTAGATTCTCTCAACTTCAACGCTAAAGCGTGATTCGACAAGTTGTGCACGGACTTGGAGCCAAGCTCCAGGCACTATAGGACAAGATCTTATGAAGTCTTCTGAAGACTTCACATCTAAGAGTGAATAACAAAGGATGAATTAGTCTCCAATCGCCCCATGCTTCTCCTTTCAGCACCTTTGTGATGGCACGGAGGAATATTTACCTCAGCTTTTCGTAATCACCTTCTCTGAAGGCCGCTGTGATTCAAAGTCTCTTTTCTGTGATGTGAGAGGAAAACAAATAAAAAGTTATTGTAGTGTAGTCGTGTTTATCACAGCGTGACATTCGCGCCGCAGCTCCGTGGTGCCTTGATTGAAGTTTATATTAGTTGCTGGATGATTTGTATGTGTGTGTGTGTGTATATGAGTAGGTAGGTGAGAGTGGGTACACATACAATAAAACAGTAGAATGTAGTGGACTTCTACAATGAGGATGCAGAGATATGTGTTTTGGTCCATTACATGTGTACATTGCTTTAATGTTAAAGGGAAATAATTGACCTTACACTTTGTGTACTTCAGTTAACCACAAACTAGTAATTTTATATCAAAATGCCTTGTTCTCATCTTATATGGTCTTCAAAATCATGAAGGGGTCATTGATCGAAAGCCAGAACCAATGTGAGAACCAATTTACATGCGTGTGTTTTTTTATTAATAAATCCATCCATAAATCTACATTTTTGCTGGCAAGCTTAACCTGTCAAAGCGCTAGCTACCGCCTCCTCGTACGTCAGTGTTGGGCAAGTTACTCTGAAAAAGTAATGAATTACTAGTTACTAATTACATATTCAATAGTGTAATTAGATTACTGTACAAATTACTCTCTCCAAAAAGTATTTAATTACTTATTACTAATTACTTTCTATATCCTATATTAACCTTGATTAGTTAAGTGATTCAAGGATAGACATGAAACGGCTCTTCTAATTCATTAAAATAGATAATATAAAACTACATTAAGTAGTATTATTAACTGACCAAAGTATTACAAATGTGAGAATTATACATTAAAGCACGGATTTTAAAGTTAGACTTTGAATTTTTATGTCAGTTCCACTATTGCACACACACATATTACACAAAGTATTTAGTTTAAATACATCAGAAGTAACTGTAATTAATCACCGAAAAAATAAGAGTAATCCCTTACTTTACTTTTTCATGGGGAAAGTAATTCAATTACTTAGTAACTAGTTACACCCAACGCTGTCGTATACTTAAAGTGATAGTTCACCCAAAAATGAAAATCCTGTCATCATTTACTCATCCTCTTGTCGTTTCAAACCTGTATGACTTTCTTTCTTCTGCCGAACACAAAATAATTTTTGAAGAATTTTGTTAACTGTCCTCCATTGACATGCATGTCCATACAATGGAAGTTAACGGGGGCCAGTGCTGTTCGGTTACCAACTTCTTCAAAATATCTTCTTTTGTGTTCTGCTGAAGAAAGAAAGCCATAAAGGTTCCTACATCAGGAATTTTCATTATTGGGTGATCTACCACTTTAATTCATTAGCTGTGTAAGTTCGTAAAAATTAGCGCTTTACACACTATTAAACCTGCCTTCTGTAATATTTCCTTTCTTTTATTTATGTACCACCAATTATTTTCAGTTGTCAGTTATCTGACAGTGGAGCGTATTATGTATGTGTGTGGGGAATGCGGGCAGATGAATGTCCATGTTGCCCTTGGGAACGACATCAACAAGAATGACTTCATTCCAGATCTTTACAGACGTTCCTGTGCCGTGTACGACAGACTGTCTAGTTGTTAAATGAAGAGAACAGGGTGTGTGTTGTGGCGTATAAAGAGGTCAATGTCTGTCGATGTCAGTCCAAACTAGACAGCGTATTACATCACGCGTCAAGCGTTCATCCCCTCACACACAGGCAAGCGCAGTGATATTTAAGATCATTCAAATCATCGTAACTACAGTAATTATCACGTGAGCCCAGATTTACACAGCTCGATGCACGCTCAATGCGAGTCCTTTGACATGCTCAGCGGTGATGGATTAAATCCAATATGAAGACAATCCTTATGTCACGATTCAGTATTTAAAATGACCAAACATTTTCCAACCGCTGACCAGAATTTCCAAGCAATGTCTATTCATTTACAAAACAACACTAATGCACACACACAGTTGACTGTGGCATACCAGGGGGCCATGTTTTCACCCTCGGTGGCAGATGAGGTCTGTCAGACCACATGACTACCCTTCCACATCTGTCAGATTCCAACTCACTCACCCTGGCACATCCAAACCCGGCGGGCAGCGCCTGGCGAGAGGAGAAGAGGAGGGTGAAAGAGGGTCACAGATTCATGGAGCTCAGCCAAGGTTTAGCAGACAGACCGGGGATTTCTTTCACGAGGGAAGATCGCTGCGAGGCTGCGGGGTGAGTCTGGAGTTCAGAGGGGACCAGTGAAGAGTTTAATAATGTCTTAATTGCGCCACGGCCCGATGACATTGACTTATCGACACCGAGGCTGGAGAGGTGTGGCTGAGCAGGCAGGCTTAAGAATCTATGAGTCAAAGCTGACAAACAGAATAACCTTTAAGAGGGAACCTGCTCACCCTCAGCATGTGTAGATACTCAGACAAAGGCCTCAACAGCTCCGCATCAAATGCTAATGTTATGGGACATGAACCGCTGCTCTCAGAAAGACTGGAATGGAGTATTTTCAGCGCTGTATTTTCTCCAGCAACTTAATGGAGATATTGCTGTTATCTTTGGAGCCAAAATAAATTCACATTTGCAAATACTGTGGGGATGCCAGGGCTAGTCGGCAAGCGGGAAATCAAGGGCTGTATCTCAGGAAACTACAGAAGGTTTGGGTCAAAAGCTTAATTGAATACATGCTTTGTTTTTTTTAACTCCTACTACTATCAAACTAAAATTACACTCATTCTTTTTTACATTATAAAAAATATATTTGATAGAATTTTTCTGTTATTTTTACAGATTTTTCACGTATTTTTGAAATACGGTTAAAAAATGTCAAATTACAGACTGCAAGTATACAAGAAAATCATGTAATTTTACGTGAAAAATGTATTTCCATTATTCCTGGGATTTTTTACAGTGTATTAACAAGTGAATACAATTAAATTACCCATATGAAAGAAAAATGTAAAATGAGTTCTATTAAAAATCTAAGTTGTTTCTCCTAGAAAGCAATGAGATTAAATGAGAGAGCAAATGGAAACTTTTTTCAAGAATGTTACAAGCTCAGATTTGTCAAGTCTTCAATCCAAAATCAATATGAACTCACATTTCTCATCAAACTGACACAATTCCAGATTATTTTACCTTTGCAATCTATTCATTTTACACCTTCATACTTTTCATGTATTTTAACACTTTTTTTCTTTTTCTATTTGTCAATTTTAGAAGAAAAGTCTGAGAAGTTGATTCTTAAGAGAAACAGAACTGAAAACACGATTAAATCTCTTTTATGAAAGACAGTCATGAAAGAGCAACCCCTTAGCAATAACATGTTCCTATGGGTACGTTACGATACGGTTCAAATATGTAATAATAGATAATAGAATAATAGAGTAGTAATAGAATAATAGAGAACTACATCTTGATCTGTTTTAAGGACAAGGGCCCAGTTACAAAAAGCTCAATAAAAATATATATATAATAAAACCTTGTCACAGTGTTGTCACAAAGGGTTTTTATTCATTTAAGGGGTTTCTTGCAACCAGCTACTGTAAAGATTTCCGATTTGTTTGTTTTTTTGTTTATTTTATTTGTCCATAAACTATTGGCAGAAAACATCAGATGGTTTCATCTTATCCTTTACATGTTCATGTAATATTAATCAGTTTGTTTTGTCTCTTATACTCCGACAACATGCTTGATATTGAGACTATAGTTCTGAAAGAACAAAACTTTTTTTATCAGCAGACAGTAATAATCCTCAGATGTTGTGTTGATGGTGCACAGTTGTGAACTGCTTTTATTTAACAGAGGATGCTGCTTACACCTCTGTAGCTCTCAGAATCTCTCTCTCTCTCTCTCTCTCTCTCTCTGCAGTGTGCTCTAGTCCTGCTGTCTTGAAGGTTTACTGACTGTTGGAGTCCTAAATTTGACTGATGTGTAGAGGAGCATTTCACAGCAGTGCTAGAGCTCTTGTTGGAGAGAGCAGTGATGCACCAAGACACACAGGCACTTTTAATACGGCATGTGATGGGTTTTACACAAATACATTAGAGAAACAAATCATCTTCCAGTCATTTCTTTTGAGTGCTGAGGTTAAAGCTTTCCATGCATCATTATTGCCCTCCTGTGGCCAGAGGTGTTACGGGAATGCTCTGACATGCGTCCTTTTAAAACGATAAATTAAGATTATTGGTCCTATGCAGACGTCTTCGGTAACATTTATCCAAACGTCTTTTTAGAGAGGAATACATTGTTTGGAAGTTATTTCTTAATATTGCTTTTATGAGGTTATGTCTTCCATTTTCTTGAAAATGAGTTTTGCAACCTGCCCAATGTTCCACCTCTTCCATTTTTGGGTTAAAGGGATAGTTCACCCCCAAAATTAAGATTTGTTCATCATTTAGGCTGCATTTTGTCATTATCACGCGACCTGTATCTGGATGTTGTCCACATACACATTGAAAAGACAAGTGTAAACGTGCTTCTGATCGGAATGTCATCCGATCAGCGTGTCCTGATCCAGAGGTAGTCGAGGACGCATTGTGATCGGATCTCAGTGTAATGTAAACGCAATCCAGACAGTTTATCTACATTTACCGGTACAATTTCACAGAAAACCCCACCCGCTATCATTATTCTCTCGTCTGTCCGAAACCTGTCAGACTGCGGAGCAGATGACAAATACAGCGGAAAGTTTACTCTTGCTCCCGAACGTTGCACAGTCATTCATTTTCCCACGAAATGATCGTGGATACGTTTGTACAGTGTATCATTATTTGCAACCTACAGGGGATGTATGTCAAATCACAAGATGTTACTTGACCACTTCAGCTGTATCATCACACTATTTGTGACGGCCATGAACGGGGTTTACTCGCATACAACGTTTGTTTATTTTCATGTCACAGATAAGAACAGAGAATGTGAAGCTGACGTCACGCCCTTGTTGCATGTTGCAGTGGCGCAGCCATCTTGGGAGGATCATACTCCGCTGTTATTATTGTTTTGATATGTACCGTTACTTGTTTTGTTTGATATATGGAAAAATCGAAAGTGAAAGAACCAGGGGCTTTTCCTGAACGACTCTGCGTAATTCTATTGCATATTTTTAACACAGTTAAATCTACCATAGTTATATTTCCTAATCAAACAAGAAAAACAAAACACTGCATTGAACACACTAGCAGCCATCCTCCCAAGATGGCGCAACATTCAACGTGGTGTGACGTTGATTAACAAGCTCTATAGCAACACTATATCAGCTTGTTTCTAACATACGTACTGTACTGTATGTGTATTTACTGTATAGCCTACGTACGGCTTAATCAACTCTCCGTTTTCCCGAGGGGTGCTGCCGCTTGTGTCTCGTACCGTCCACGGAAAACAGAAGCGGCAGCCGCGCAGCTTGAAACGGACACTGTTACACACAGAAACAAAATTGTATAGTGTTGCTAATAGCTAATGTCAGTAAGCCCGCTATTTAGGGTGCAAACCAAAGAAACGACAGGCTGTCACTTTCAGCCGAACCAACCCAAATAGACGAGAACAACATATCCTCACTCCCGACTCGTCACATACTTACGCTCGGTCAGCGCCCTTCGCCGTAACTTTTGAACGCGCAGGGTACGCCTTTAGCGTCGTTTTTTGACGTGAAGGGAACGCAAATTTTACCATCATTGTGAAAATGTATATTAGATATAATTTGCAACGATGATGTTTAATTTAAGTTTAATGGCCAGGATAATTGCGTTTCCATGACGCTATTTAGGCAGTTTGAGCAATGTAAAAGTTTATATATCGTACTATAAAACACAAGATACAAGCAGTCACAAAGTCATTCAAAATACAAATATTCCAAGGTTACCAACGCGAAACAGTCAATTTTTATGAGGAACAGATGTGAAATCGATCACCGTCCGCCATAAATCTCAAAACCGGTGAACAACGACATTCAAATATTGCCGCCAGAGGAAGTTACATCGCTTCGATTCCAATGGCTCTCCCATTTCTCGTGACCGTTCTCGTCATTTCGTTGGCTTTGAACGTGAAACGGTATTGGCTCCCGCGATCGACTGCATCTAGCTGTTCCGGTTTATCTTTTGAATGGGAGCCGACCTCCTGCATTCACGGACACACACGGCATCTTCATGTAAAGTTATCGTACGGCGAAAAAATCGGTGCGAAAAAATCTGGGAAACGAGTTGTTTGTAATACTTTGTAATGCTTTTGGTCAGTTTGTGCAAATACCTGTGACTGTACCTTTATTCACGTGCTGTGTTTTATATGGTTGAGAAATGGTTATGGTGGGGTTAGGTGCTACAAAATCTTAAAACTATGAATAATTATGAAATGCTAAGAATTGCATGCATTTAGCTAACAGCAACGCAGTTCCCTGTTCGTCGAAAAACGACGCCAAAGGGGTCGCCTTCGCGTTCAAAAGTGACGCCGAGGGTTGCTGACCGAGCGTAAATATTTGACGAGTCGGGAGTGAGAACGGGTTGACGAGAACGATGTAAGTGGTCACTTTTGGTCATAGTAACTTCGGCCTACTTATGTGATTATTTTGGAGTCTGTGTGTGTGTGCGTGCGTGCGTGCGTGCGAATGAAACCCGTCGCAGCTTGAATATGTGATGGAGGTATGGCTGAAGCGGTCAAGTACAAAAGCTTGTGTAATTTGACAAACATCCTCTGCTTTCACATATAAGATAATTAATCGTTTTAATAACTCCAGCTTGGTAGTCCAAACAATTGTAGCCTGTATCTGATTCTGGCCGTGGTTTACTTCCCACCGCTGCCTCGATTTCAACATGGCTGCGGCGGATACTTTTCATTGTATCAAATATGTAAAATGCTCATCCTCCCCGTTGCAGGCTTTTTAAAATAATGGGCGGGAAACTATAAAGATCCGATCTAATTTCCAGATGTGGAAGCCACTTGATGTTGACAAGTGTAAACGCGCTGTTTCTGACTGTCTGAAGATCCGATCTGCTTGTTCTGATCACGAGATGGCATGTTAATGATAAATATAAACACACCCTTACTCATCCTCATGTCATCCCAAACCTGTTTGACTTTATTTCATCTGCAGAACATAAAAGAAGATATTTTGAAGAATGAAACAACTTTTCACCCCTTTGACTTCCATTGTATAAACACAAAACCACTGACACGTTTCTCAAAATATCTTCATATACAGGTTTTGAATGACATGAGGGTGAATAAATGATGACAGATTTTTTTGTTTTTGGGTGAATTATCATTTTAATTCCAAAAGGCAAACACACACATATTAAGACTATAGTTTTTCTTCTATCAGAATAAACTACAAGAGGTTTCTATTGCACCTTGTATAAAACACAACACAGAAAACATCAATTTCACTAGCACAGAAATACAAAAAGTGTTCTGTGCAGCAAGAGTATACACAGTTTAAAAACAGCTGCACTAATGAGAACACAGTTGCCATACAATTATTTTCTAACAATAAATTACTGGAGCCGTATCATATTTTTATTTGGATGTCCCTGTGGGTATACTGTTAGTTCAATTAACAGGAAGTTGAAACTACATCAAACCACCCTGACTGCCTAGATGAGGTTATCCCTCAAAACTCTCTGTGCGAACAAGAATTCTTGTGAGAGAAGCCACATGGGAGTGTGACACAAATGAGGCCATTACTCATATAGAACTATGAAAACTTGTCTGGAGTTTGCAAAAAAACACAACAGCAACCAGGCTGCGACACGGGAGAAGGTTTTTTGTGGTCAGATGTGACCAAGATTGAGCTTTTTTGCAAAATTTCAAAGTCACATGTGAGCAACAAATCGGAAATGCTACGTATAATGAAGAGCAACTGCGGGGAATTGTGGGGCACTGCTGAAAAACCACGCTGAGGATTTGCCTTTCATCAAAAGGAACTGATCTTACAGGGAACTGATAAAAATACAGGGAAATAGCTTGCTGCAAGAAAACCTTAATTTAACCAGCCAAACCAAAGCTTGAGACTTTTTTTCAGCATGTGCACTGGGGTGTCGCTAGATTCTCTTGATTGGGGCACGAAAGTCCTATTAAAATTCTGCTGTGCCCCTGTCAAATTGGAATGACAAATGTATTTTGGATATTAACATATTTTGTTACAGAAACAACCTTGCGCTATTCATTGGATTTGATAATTAACATTGTTTAAATATTTTAAACTATGAAGGCTCACTGCAAAAAGAAATACGCTGAAGTTACTTAAAAATATAGTGCATCGTTTTTGCGGCCAATTTTTTAAGCCAGTTCTACATGAATAAATACTGTCATGGAACGGGGTGAGATACAGAGGACCCAGGTGCAGACAGCGGGTAAGGGGTTAACAAGACGTTTAATAAATAATAAAGACAAAACCAAAAAAACCCACGAGGGGGTAACATAACAAAACAAGGGAATATAATAACATGACAAGACAGGACTAAGACTAACTAAACTACACAAGAACTAGTAAACACTTGACATAATTTACAAAATGACTACACTAGACAAAACTTGACAAGACACAGGGACTTACACCACACGAATCAAAATGAACCAGCACAGTATAGAAAACACAAGGGCATTATAAATGGGATAAATCAAGAGGGGAACAGGTGAAGGGCATGAAACAATAAACTAGCAATAACGAGGAGAGGAGAGGGCGGGAACAGAGATGAGACCGGAGAGGGTGTATGGAAGGCCATAATGGCCAAAATTACCCCTCTCCACATGAAACATGGGATTCTGTCATGATCCTGCCACTAGACCACGAGAAACATGACATGATGCGGAAGTATCATGCAAAATACAATGAAAATTTATGTAGTACGGTCGATATGATACGTTCCACTAATAAGCAAACTACCCATTTAGTTTCTGTCCATTTGCCGGGTTAATGATGGTGATAAAGCTGTATTTTTTAACCTCAGAGGGAGCCTGTGCCTCAGTACTAGGGTGACCACCACCCAACAAACCAAATTTGAGACATCTAATCCGTTTGTGTGGGACAATGTGGGACACCATTGAAAGGTAGCGCGAGACTGTGATATAATAACAGAATGAAAACATTTTTATATAATTTTTTAGCTTATAAAAATAATTTGTTATTTAGTCCATTCCAACTACAACATAATTAAGGCATAGATAAAATGTTATATAACATTAAAAAATTTAATGGCGATTTCAATTTAAGATTCACTGTCTCTTTAAATTTTGAGCACAGAACAGACGTGGTGGAGTTATCAGTTTGTAAACTTTGAAGATCTTCTCTAAAAGATAAAACTAAAGGAATAAAGAACAAACAAATAATGAAAAAGTGTTTCTCTTTTAAAATGTATAATTGTTAAATAATGCATTTAATGATTTGCAAATAATTGTTATTTTAGTACGCTAACCAGGCTAAGCACAGTTTCAAAGCCACACAGTTTACGATGTTTTAGTGAGTTTTTATTCGGTAAGTTGACATGGGAGGATCGCCACCCGATCTATTGACAGACATCGTAGCCTCTTGATGACTGAATCACTGCCGTCTTCTCATACATTTGGGTAAAAGTCAGGCTTTAAAAAATAGTTGCGTTTGAATGAGCTCGTTGGACACTGGTGTGCACCGGGTTGCTGCTTTTGACACAGCACTGTTAAAGAGTTAAATAAACAATGACGCAAACAAGCGTCTCATGTGCGTTTCGGGTTAAACAACGTGTTTCTTAATGTGACAACTAAAAACCAACTGTCTGATGAAAATGCGGGACATTTTCTCAATATGCGACATGTGGTACAACGCAAAGTGGGACGGGTGGTCACCCTCAATAGTACTGATTGAAATGCCATAAACACCCCTGATAAGCATTACTGCATGCAACACATACAAAGTAATGAAGGGTTTCAACATACAAACACAATCTTTTCACCTAAAGAAAAGAACTTTGTCATTCTCTAATGTTTTACATCTACTGCTACAGTACACTTTCTAAAAGAACGTCAATGTGCTGCATGTGGTGGTTACAAAACCAGACTCAAAAACAAGGTCTGTCTTTGTCAAGTCTGATGTCTGGGAATAAAAGTCCACTTTCCATCTGTGTTACCCATGTCTGAACTATATTTGCCATTTTGACCTTTGGTGAAATGGATTTGTCAGCCCGACCTGAAGTCTCATCAATAGCGCGCATGGGCTGGAGCGGAGGCTGGTCTCATTCTGTTTGTGTGCACATTTTCCCAGTTTACAGAGCACAAAGGTAAAAATGGTGAAATTTAAACGGGTGTTCAGTCAATACACTGTAAAATCAATATGTTGTTATTCATCGGCCTGTAAACTGGATCGCATCAGATCAAAACAGTATTGATATAAAATATATCAGCTCTACAAACAATCCGGAAAGGTCCGTAAACAACTGCCCGCACAGAATACAAATAGTCATGGGAGAATGTAACCATGAAGACAATTGTTCTTCTGCTGCATGATGTCCATTATGGTGGACTGATCTTGAAAAGCCATTCTGAACCATTAAGTGAGTAATGTTACAGTACATCAAAAGCACCTTTGACCCTTACCTGTTATTCTGTATGATAAAAGCATTGAAGCACCAAGTAACTCTAGAACATCATCATCCATCATTCATTTCAGTTGAATTAACATTTAAAGGTCCAATGTGTAATATTTTGGAGGATCTGTTGACAGAAATGCAATATAATGTATGTAACTATGTGTTCAGAGGTGTATAAAGATCTTACATTTTGAAGCGTTATGTTTTTATTATTGTAGAATGAGCAGTTTCTATCTACACCCAGGTCCCCTTACATGGAATTCGCCATGTTGTTTCTACAGTATCCCCAAACGGACAAACTGCTCTACTAAGCACAATTCATAAATACGTTATTTCCTTCAACAAAAAAGCGGAAACGTGACAACATGTTTGTCCTGTGTTAGCCAACGTAGTGCTTCGAAAGGGATGGGTGGAGTGAGCCGTTGGTTGCAATTCGCAACCTCACCGCTAGGTGCCGCTAAATATCATACACTGGACCTTTAACACATTTATTCTGAAATTATTAATGTATTTGTTGTCCCTTACAAACCTGAAAATATATCGAACCACATGCATTATTGTATATTTGTTGATGGGGCATGTCAATGGAAATTATCATTCAGCTATTTTGATGACTATTTAAACACTGCAAATAACAATGTTACTTTTACAGAAGTATTTTAATTAAACAGCAAATATAATTAAAAGACTTTGTAAACTTTGATGTGTATATTTTTTTATAATTAGAGCAGTAGGAGTACGCAGTATATATATCAAGCAAGAACATGTGTGTAGGTGTGTGGTGGTTAAGGTTATGTTTGTGCTAATATGACAGGTTGCCTGGTGTATGTTCTGAAGACACCTCCGTTCCTGACGCATCTGTTTTATTTTCTAGAAGAAATCATAACTTATTACAGTGTTATTTTTAAGTTTAAAACAATTATTGTGGGTTGAAGGTTCAGAAACACATACCCACATATTGTCATAGTCTGGACATTAAAATAAATATAAAAAATAACAATAAAAATAAAATATTTGCAATTATTTTATTCTTCTCTTGAAGTAAAAATAAACACTAATATTTTTGACTTAATAACCTTGCGTCGGAAGATTAAAAGATCTAAACCGTTGGCAAGGCTTTCAATAGCATTCAATTATATGATAACAAACACCCACAGAAATGCGCAGAAAATCTGGATGATCAAGTTTTATTGCACTTCTGCTCAATAACAAAATGTAGTTTTCTTGGAAGAAAATCCAATATCTCACAAGAGACGCTATCAAAGTCTCACCTGGTGGCTCATTCAGTCCAGAATGGACTGAAGCCAATACTGAAAGGTGAGAAGAAACTTCAAAATTCAATACAGCTAAAGGACTCTGATCTCCAGAGAAAGTGAACGAGAGTGAAATAGAGAGAGGTTTATATTGAGAGAAGTTCAGCCGGTGTTAGATATTAAAGATGTTATACAGTGTGTGTCTGTGTGTTTTGTGCAGAAGAGGATATCTCACTGAAAGGAACTGTTTGTTGACACTTCTCCAAATGTTCATGTATATTTCTCATTAAAAACAAAACAAGAGATGAGGATTCATTTCATGAGGCATGAGTCATGTCATTTGCCTGCAGAGGAATAATTTCATCTGACCTTCAAGTTGTGTATGAACACATCATTCTCACACAGCCTCTCTAGCTGTCTCTCACACCCAAACACCGGTGGGCTGCTGTTGAAGCTTTGGCTTGGTGATTAACACGTGTCCTTTAACACCTTGGGGATTGAGATTGGTTTGTCATTGCGTGTAGTTTTAGCACGTCTTGCTTAACACAACTTCAGTGTCAGTTCAATTGTCACAAAGTCAGCGTGTAACAATTCAAATGAATTGAAAGAAAGAAATAATTGATGTTCTAGCTTTCCTGTAGCTCAGTGGTTAGAGCATAGCGCTAGCAACACCAAGGTCATGGGTTCGATCCCAGGGATATAGCACATACTCCGAAACAAATGTTTAGTATAATGCAATGTAAGTCGCTTTGGATAAAAGCGTCTGCTAAATGTAAATGTTCTTGTAGCTCACTTTGTAGAGAATTTATGTTGCCGCATCAGAAAAGAGGGTGATTCCCATGGGAACACACATCTACTGTTCACGATGTTTTGCTTAAATGCAGTTGTTTTGGATATATCTGGGGTCTATAAAAGGGTCTCGTAAAGGCGTAAATACTACACTGAAAACCCTAAAAAGTCAGTTAACAATGTTGAAAATATTTTCTTTTGTGTTCTGCATAATAAAGAAAGTCACACAGGTTTGAAATGACAAGAGGGTGAGTAAATGATGACAGCATTTTCATTTTTGGCTGAACTGAAATTGTTAAATTGACTTTTTTGCTTATCTAAACTATTAATGATATTATAATACATTGAAAGAATTAATAAACAGCTCTGTCAATCATTTTACAAACTTAATTCTGCTCAGAAACACACACGAAAAGGTCATGCATCAACATAATGGAAAGAAATCTGAGTTAAATGGGGTCCATTACCAAACCAAACACGAAACACCTGAAAGGTGACTTCTCGGAAAACATTTTTTTTACCACAAAATATCACTAAACTAAATACTAAAATGAGTTAAAACCTCTATTATCTTATATTAACAACTATTTAAATGTTTATTCTTTTTCTTTGACCAAAATATAAAATAATCTAAACTTTCAGTAAGGGGCTTATAGGTATTCCTCATTGCATATTGAACAGATAATTTCATTGCTAGACAAGTACACTTGAATTGTTAGATGCATGGATTTAGGTTAACAAGTTAGATGACCTAAGATTTTAATTTTGGGTCTAAAACCCCAAACGTTAAGCAATGTTGAGTCGTGATTACTTTTAATGATTATGTTCATATGTGATTCGATCTGGGAAAACCCAATACATGGTGCAAATTTATATATTACAGTTTTTGATACCATATTCAAGCCCTTTCCAAATCAGTTTTTATTTTGCTCATACCTTGTGTATGTAACAACAGTTAAGGCTGAGGTCGGCTGAAGCGCTATGATTTTCAGGAACGGAATTTGGAGGGAAAACGGGTTTAAAGTTAAGTGATGAAAATAAAAGCACAACAGTCCAGTATCACAAGTAAAAGTCACTTTACAGTGGTAAAAGACTTACTCTAATAACAATTTAATAAAAAAAAACAATTCCTAGTGTTGAAGTCTAAAAATACTGTACAAAACCGTTTGAATAAAACGAAAGTAAGGAAAATGGTGCGGGCACACTTAAAGAACGAGAGCTCTGCCATTATCACTACACAAGGAAACTAGCAAACATTACGGATAACAACTAATAAGCAACTAATAAGCAGTGAAGCAAGCTTTACGTTGTTTATCATGTGCATAGTGTCTGGACTTTTGATCATCCCTTGTATGTTTTGCGATCGGATAACTCCCGGTGCTGCAGACGGGGAGCTCTGTCATCTCACGAAAACATTGTATAAAACACTTTGCATGCCGTAGTTTACACAGGACTGGTGAAATGTGCATTGCTACTCCTTCATTCTTCATGTTATGTGGTTTACTTTGATAGGTGAACTGTCTTTCCCGCGTCCAAGCGCGACATCCGACGGGTTTTCCCAGATTGCATCACATATGTCTAGTCAGTAACAATGACAAGTGAAAACACGCGCGTCCCTTCGCGAGCATATCACGCTCTAATGAAGGGAAATGGGGAGTTACAAATTGTCCTCATTGTAATCCGTCAAAATGACGGACGGACGGCCTTCAGATTTTTCCGTCACTGCTAAAAAAATCTGTCAATGACAGAGAATTTTTGTTTAACGCGACCTCTGGTACACACACGTACAGGAAAATCTGGACCACGGCCAATCAGAGGGGGGCCCGCCCTTCACTATCTCTGATTGGTTTAGACCACGATATGGGCCTAATGTGTGTCTGTTGTTGAATCACAGGGAGACTTTCAGAGTCGCAGAGACTTTTTTTCTCCCTTGAACAGCTGGTCGCACCGGTGCGACCTCAGATTTTTCTTAGTCGCACCATTGAGAAATAAGGTTGCATGTGCGACCAAATTGGTCGCACTCTAGAGCCCTGACAGGTGAATGTAATCATGGATAAAGAGTCCAGCAAAGGGTTATGGGTAATGTAGTGTGATATGGCCGTCTAGGGCAAGTGGGGAGTGCCCTCTTGTGGAGCATAAGGGCACTCCGGCTCGTGACTGTGACACTAAGTGGGCCGGGACACAATAAACTGCAAACCCTCTCTGAACCTCCTTTACGCTGCCACCTTCATACAAACCCACCCAATAAAGAAAAATAATGTTGTCTTGTCGTAGAATCACCTTCGCGAGGTCTGTGTGTTTGTCTCAGGTCAGGGAGAGTAATCAATACCTGAGAAGACACACAAGGACACACTGACCACACAGACCTTGAGCTCGGCTCCACGCGCCAGAAGTCCTTCCATTCTGAAAGACTGTCTGACTGTCATTAATGTCATTAAAACAGATACACGGAAGCTCTTATGAATGATCGGTCATTACTATAACCTGAGTGACATTCATAAATATAAAAGTCACTATTGACTGTGAATGATTCCAACACCGTGTCTACACCAGATGCGACCGGCACGACGCAACATGACACACAGCTTGTTCTAAAGGGACTGTCTCGTCGCATCCAGTGTGGACAAAATTTTAAATGACAATGGGTTCTAATGTTCAATTGTTCAATTGTGCACACTATGTAGCAGGGTGTTTGCGTTGTACTATACATTTTAAGCACTGGATTTCTGGAGGCTACAGTGATGTGCCAGGAGAAATGCCGTGACCTGAAACATTTGTTTTATGAATCTGAAATGTTTGTGTTTATGTGGGATGTCTGACAGTTGCCTTGAGCTGTTACTCTGTAGCGCAACAATAAGCGAAAGAGAGAAATGTCATGACCATGCAATTGTCTATCAATGTTTATGCATGCATATTTCTGGGTGAGAATCTGGCATAATGTAGTAGCATAATGCATTTTTATAAATGAGTCAATGATCAACATTCTGAACTTCCATTCGCAGTGAAATGAAAAACAGAACTGTTGTTTAAAGTTCAAATACAATCCAATATTTATCTTTTTTTTATTTAACCCTGTACAGCATCTCTTTCAGAATACCAACCTGAAAATTCTCTTTATGACAAATGGTAATCGCCTTTACACACGTAAACATTTTGCAAACATTTTAGCAAATGTTTGAGAATGTGGTAGGATATTCTTTTTTACTCATTTACTTTCAGAACCAGTATTCTGATTTCCCCTCGCGATCATGTTGGGTAAAACAGTGGTTTAAAGCAATAATACAGGATCACTAGTTATTTTTTATTTTAGAATAATATTAAACTTATCAAGACTATAAAAATGCAACTACGTGAATTATGTTGTAACAAAAATAAATAAATAAAAAATCAGTTTGAAGTCTCGCTTTCAGATGCTTTTAAAACAGCATTGAACGAGTTCTCATCTATACTGGACTTTTGTTGACTGCTTTTTCTTTATTATTCAATCTAAGCCACCCATTTCACATCCATTTAATAAAACTAAAACTTGAAATAATTCAACATGTTGTCCCAATTATATGTTTGTTTGCAAAACAAAAAATAAAATATCCATTCAGGTCAAAAGGTTTTTAAGATCCAGTTAAGTGACCCTAAACATTTGAATGTAGTAAATGTATAAGTAATGAATTTTCAATATGTAACAAGGAGATCTTAGAATATTCTTTTTATATTTATTATTATTCTTTTTTTTATTTATTATTATTTCTTGGCATACCTTGGGATCTCTGGGAGATTCGACTTTTCTGTTTTTATTTATTATGCCTTTCTAGGCAGTGCAGGCATGGCTTGTTCCCATTCCGCTGGAGACAGGCAGGATTACAAAGCGAGTTAGCCCATGTCTCAACCTGACGTTCACCCTTATCCCTCCACAGCACTGCACATCTTTTCAGTTCTCTGTGACCTACTTCACCTTTTTCAATTTCAGCTAAAAATAAAGCCACACAAAAAAAGAAAGAAAAAGCAATAAGACTTGAAAGAAGAGAAATGTATTGGCTGCACTCAAGAACCTTGAGCGACGTTTTATTGTGAGCCTATCAAACTATCCAGTCTTCCTTAACTTTGCCACAAAAGTTTGCAGTGAATAAACGGTAGCGCGACTTATGACTCGATCAGTACTGCAATCTACACTCGCTGTTGTTTTTATTCGGCTTTTTGATCCATCAGTTGGAAGAAAGAGCCCGGCGCTCTGTGTTTGATTGCCATCTTCACTTGGTTCTGCCTTGTTCCTTTAAATCCATGACGATGAAGTGGCACTTTGACCTGCTGTGGCAAATCAAGCTTACACCCCTCGGTATTTGCCCCAGGAGGGTGATTGGAATAATTGGTATGTTGATGAGCAGCGTACCGGTGAGTACCCTCCAAATATGATTGCACAAAAACACTCATACACCAACACACACAGATGCACAATAAAACTTAATTTACATTTAAAGCAATTCTATTTTTCCACAATTCAGAGATGACATTTTTAAAACTACTGTAGTGTTGCAATGTTAACCCTAACAATTTCCGTTTCCAAATTACAAAATATATAAGCAGTCGACTTGAACCGAGAACTGTTAGTGTTACGCGTTCTTGTGAGATTCAAGTCGAACACGGAGATAATAATGGCGTGCGGTTGGGTAAGATGTTAATTTGGTAACTGCTCCCACTGATTCACAAACAAAAGTTCAAAACATTAAAGCATCACAATGACCTTTCAATTCGAGCCGTCAACAAGAACCGGTTCTCAATTCCCCACCTACTGCACAATAAAACACAACGCGGCGGTAAACTAAGCAGAAACAGATCCGAATTTGTTCTTGAAGAGAGCTGGAGAGGACATACTGTATAAGCATTGGCCAGAGACTCTCTCTGGCTTCTGGCATGTCTTGTAAGCAGTCAGTCAAGCCGGTCTCCCCCGTGTCGCTTGAAAGACACCTCACTCGCAGTGCGCTCCCCTGTGCGCTTGTCACCACTCTGTAAGATTTACTGACCACATATCCCACGATATCCAGTGACCCAAAACAGCATCACATAAGCCCAAATTCACCTAGCCCTGTCAATCCATGCACTTTAACACTCCCCAAAGATCCAGGCAGCCAATGAAATGACTGATGGTTCTAAAGTATTTGGTACGTTCCACTGTCGCATTCATGACATATTAACCTGATGCCTGAGCAAAATTCGAGGGGCTTTGGTAATAGAAAATGTAGAGGAAGAGAGTGAAATTATACACATATAAAAGTTTTTATGCTTAATACAATGAGATTTGTTTATTGGTGACTTCCAGACATATTGACCGAGCACACCCCAGTGCTTCTGGAAAAAGAAATAATGAATGCATGCTCCCTCCGGAGCACACTTTAATAAGATGTCTACTAGCCCTCTGACACTTGTGTGGGAGTGTGTTCTTAAGATGAACGCTGGCCATCATAAACAGCAACAGCTGCTCACAAGCAGAAAACACAAATTACAGTGCTTGAGAGAGAGAGAGAGAGAGAGAGAGAGAGAGAGAGAGAGAGAGAGAGAGAGAGAGAGAGAGAGAGAGAGAGAGAGATCAATAAATAAGGGGATAGTGCATCTCTTTAGGTCTCTGCCTGAGGAGATTTTCGAGTTCATCTGTCGTTGTTTTTTAATATCAATATGGGAACTATAATATAGAAATGATAAAGGACCTTTTGGTTGACGTTTAGTGTAGGCGGTAGGATCTGCACTTTACTTTAGATATGGACTGCTTATACAGAGGGAAAAACTTCATTATTTTATTTATTGCCTTTAAATAAAGGGACAGTTCACCCAAAAATGAAACTTCTGTCTTCGTTTACTCACCCTCAAGTTGTTCCAAATCTGTATACATTTCTTTGTTAGATATATTATATATATTTGATATTTGGAAGAATGCTTGTAAGCAAACAGTTCTTGACCACCATTGACTACCATGGTATAAAATATTGCTTTGTAAATTTCTTTGTTCTATTGAACACAAAAGAAGATATTTTGAAGAATGTAGGAAAGCAAACAGTTCTGGGGCACTTCTGACTAATAGATAAATTGTGGCCAAGAACTGTTTGCTTACAAGCATTCTTCCAAATATCTTTCTCAGTGTTCCTCGGAACAACAAAATTTATACAGATTTGAAACGAACTGAGGGTGAGTAAATGATGACAGAATTTGTATTTTTGGGTGAACTGTCCCTTTAATATTGGATAAGTCTTTAAAGTGTGCATACCGCATGAAACTATTTCGTTGTCTTTGAAGCTCTAAAAAACAAACTGTCATGAAACTTCCTCTCATTAAAAATCATTGACAGAACGTACAGTATATGCTTACTGAAACCTCATTATTGTGCAAATTTGGACTAATGATCGTATTTGTTAAAGTTGGTAGTTACCACTGTAATTACAAATGTTGTTGGATGCTGGTTATTAATTCAGACCAAGAGGCTGAGACGTTGACAAAAATATTCCTCAGTTCTCTGCTTAGATCTGCAAGCTTCATAACTAATGAATTATCAAAGTTCTTTATGCAATTGTATGTTTCACCCCAAGACATTCATATCAAGTCTGTATCCGCATTCACAAATGTACGGCACTTCCTGCAGAATTCCCAAAATTCAGCGGACAGAATTGTCTCCAATTCCAAGTTATATATTTTCCATCAGCATCCGTAAAACAACGTTTTCCTTAATGGGTTTTTTGACGTTTCCATTTTTAAAATGTACACATAAGGTGATTTATTTTTTATCTCACATCACTTACATTTAGCAGACGATTTATCCAAAGCGATTCATCGTTTGAAATTTCATTGCTTGTAGCATAATTTATAGGTGGTTTTGAAAACGATCGCTACTGTTAAGATCGCGCTGAAACAAAGTTCAAGCTTCGCATCTCGATCAATGACCTCGATGTACTGACTCACTGTTTCTCTAATGGTTCATCAAGTGTGTTTGATTATGTGACATCCCACACGTCGAAATCCTCATCATGCATATCACACCACAGTGAGAACGCCGGGCCTCATTTCCTGTGAGTGATGAATCATGGGATATGCTGTCACAGTGACATGTGGCATCTAAAAGACACAGGCTGTGGTTTTCAATCTGGCTGAGAAACAACAGAGAAAACTAAGGTCTGTGACAGAGTTAGGTGTTACATATGTTAATGTAAGGGGGAGCAGTGCTCGGCGGGAGAGCGATAGAGATGAGAGTGTAGATGTAAACCTATCAGTCATCTGCCAACCAGAACACCAACCGCTGCACACGCTGCCCTTTGAGAGGAGAGAGAACGAGTCAGTGTCTGCTGGGATATGAAACAGGATTTCAAAGTGTCTGGTCGGCTGCAAATACAAGCTTTGCTTTCCGTGTTCCCACAATTTCGCATCGATCATACGCTCAATGACTAACCCAGTGAAAAGCAGTTGAGACGAGCCTGTCCGGATATTTATCTTCAGGTTCTTCAAATACAATTCTAACCACAAAAAAGAAAAATATTCAAACAGGTGTGGGATGTTGAGTTACATACAGTACATACAGTATAGCAAGATGCTTAATCAATATATATTTTTTAGTAATGTTAGTAGGTCAGCGTCACGGTTTCCCCATAATGGGTACAAAAATGCAAGGCCAAATTAAACAGAGGCAAAAGTGAGTCTGCAAATCTGTCCCATGACTGAATATTTATCCAAAAACCACTTTAAACTGGAGTAGACAGTAGACCAAAAATATAACATTAATGAAAAATGAGCCAAAAGGAATAATCTTCACTCCAAAAGGTAAAGAAAATATAAATGGAAAAAATCTACAATAATAAAAAAATTCTCCAAAAGTACGATGGGAAGACAAAAAAACATTCCTAACATCAAAAATCAGGTTCCAAAACAAGAAAGGCAAAACACAAACTTTACAGTACGTAAGAAAAGTTAATACAGATTTCCAAATATTCTTTGCCATTAAAGTTGCAATCTGTAACTTTCTTAAATTAAAAATAAACAAAAATCATTTATTGAGCAACTAAATAACCAATTAGTGTTTAAATCGGTCTCCTCACCACGATTCACAACTGCGTTTAAAAATGAGTTATAATTTCATCTGTTGCATCAAATGTCAACTTCACATATAAATATAGATAAAGTAACATGCAATTTTAGGTTTCAAACTGAGATGGCGATAGAGGACCAAAAGTTACAGATTGCAGTTTTAACTAATAATCAAGTGGTATTTTTGAGTAAATAAGGAGTGCATACAGATAGCTCTGACAAAAAAAACTGATCTCATCATTCAGTCAGTCTGGAAGTACACGAAGAGAAAAAACTGAGACAAACTAAATCCATAAGAGCTGTGGCTACATCTCCAAGATGCCTGGACACATCTACAGTGCAGTGGAATGTGAAGTTTGGACATCTACAGCCGCAGGTTAAATTAAGAGACCGTTCCTAATTTTATTTAATCAGCATGTATTGTATCCATGCCAGTCCAGTGTCTGTTGAATTTCAACAATATCAAACCTCAGGAGTGACATAAAGTCATCCAACAGCAATGTGAAAGACTGACAGCATGACAAGACAGATTAAAACTGTGATAAAAATCATATTGTTTTGAAATGGTCTCTTAATTTGTTCCCTGGCTGTATATTAAAGGGGCCATTCCTCGTGATGCCAATTTTCAAACTTTAGTTAGTGTGTAATGTTGCTGTTAGAGCATAAACAATATCTGCAAAATGATAAAGCTCAAAGTTCAGTGTCAAGTGAGATATTGTCTTTAACAGAATTTGCATATCAAGGACTACAGAGAACGGCTGGAATCAGACTACAGCCCTATACTTCCCGGGTAAATGACGTCACGATTCCAAGTTTTTGAAAAACCTCCGCCCAAAGAAATACGCCAAAAAAGGGGCGAGGTCTTCCTTAGAGAAGAGGAAGAGCCGCTGGAGTAGTGTTTGGTTATCAGAGATTGTAAATTAGACTTCACTTTCATCACAGTCCTACAGCTGGTAATAAGAATTCAGTTACACACATTCTCAGATAACCAACGGTCAAATAACAGCTTCCATGACTTTAACATCGGCTGTGAAAGCTGTTCTGTGTAATACACTGATATTGTGTGTGTTTGTGTGTGCGCATACCTGTAAAACACTTCTATGAAACGTCCTTTGAAGTCCTGCTTGCAAATGTCAATCTGCTTGTTTTATTGTCCAATTTAGGTCCAATATAAAAAGGCAAAACTAACGCTTCTGTTATTAGTGTTTATTAATATAACCTAACAAAGATTGACGTTTGCACATGCACTAGCAGACCTCCATTACACTTCGATCGATCCGCATGTGTTTAACTGATGAAGCGAAGTTGACGCCATTGTTACAGTTTATTGCTAAAAGCCAAAGCTTATGAATACACGTGCACTGAGAGGGGGACCGACCAATCACAACAGCCTGAGAAGCGGAAGCTCGCTGATACGGTATGGGTGAGACATCTTCAGACACACTCTAAGCGGGGAACCAATCACGACAGACCTGGTCAGCTTTACCAATCAGAGCGTTTCGGAAGGAGGGATTTTATATAGACCGGAAGAAATCCAGTCGTTTTGTGAGAAGAGGGACAGCGGTGAGCAATAGGCTTGAAATATGTGAAATATAAAGCGTTTTTTGAAACTAGAAACATGAATATCCATTGTTAAACACCCAAAAAACATAATCAAAGCTTCAAAAACAGCAAAAGAATGGCCCCTTTAATATTTCATGCTGAAACACTGACAAGCAAATCCAAACGTTTTGGTGAAGCATAACGTGCCTAAAACTTTTGCACAATACAGTATATCCCATACGCTTTGAAGAGCTCTGTGGATTTGATAGTGGGGACGAAAGGAGCGTAAGTCCTGTTATCTACTCACACCCCATGGTAAGTCACTGGAAAGCCAATTTGAGTTTTATCCAGTCCAAGGCTGAGGAACATAGAGTGACCAGATGACCATGATAAAAATTCAGGACATGATAAGTGGTAAGATTTATAAAAATCAGGCTGAAATACAGAAGACAACCAATAACATAAGAGTATGCATTACATTCAACTTTCGTCATTTGCAGAAATAAATACGTCCGCCGGTCATATTGTAAATTACGTCTCAATATTGAATGAAGCAACAAATAGTTATTTTTAGCCCACCTTTTGTTATTAAAGGTTACAGGATCACATGATAGAAAAAGCACAAATCCCATCAATGTCACTTCACGACTATAATAAATGCCTGTGCGACACGTCAGCCGTGTTTTCTGGGAACATGCTGTTAAAATAGAAAAAGGAATTTATAATTATTTAGTGAATAAATAGAGTAATTTTTCTTGTTATACTCATCATTTAGTCCAACACATCTATGTTTGGTTGGATTGTCAGCTTTTATATTTGCACTTGAAACAATATATATTGCTAGCATTAAGAAAAAATATCTCTTTGTCTCCGTTTCCTGAAGAGGGGAGGCAACCCTTTATTTTAGATATTGCTCCCGATTACGACAGATTTCATCATGCTATTATCAACTGCCATTTTTCTTTTCTACTAACATTCATATCTAGTGCCCGATAATAGTATGTGCTTCTTTCTTTATATGTCAATCAATCAGTGTCAGAACATCTATCTCTATATCTACCCCCACATGCCATCTGTCTGCTCTTCACTTATCATCTCTGGGCTGGATGGCCCCTCTATAAGACACCAATGGTCTTGGACCACAAGAATAATAGATATATAAAAACAAGACAAGAGCACTAGGAGTGGCTGCTGTTGTTACTAATTACCCTGAATGCCTCATTAAGCTAATAAAACAAAAAACACACTCGATGAGGAAGAGTGAAAGGGAGGAGGGAGCGGAGTGTTTATGAAGAGAAAGAGATTCATGGAGCTTGTTTTTTAAAGTAGCTGATCTAGTTTGATGCCTTAAAGGGATAGTTCACCAAAAATGAAAATTCTGTATCATTTATTCACCAAACGTCAATTTAAACCGGTCTGACTTCCTTTCTTCTGCAGAACACAAAAGAAGATATTTATACATACACTGGCTCCATTGATTTCCACTGTAAAGACAAAAAACATGCAACATTTCTCAAAATACCTTCTTTTGTGTTTCACAGAAGAGTCTCATACAGTACAGGTTTTAAAAGCCAGAAACTGTCCCTTTAAATGAAATGCATATTTGCCCAGAAAGAACACAAAGCACATGTATTTTTACAAAATTTAAAAGTGTATGTTATTTACTACAGCTAAATAATATTTCAATAAAACGATACAACATTCTCTGCATTTGAAACAACTTTTGTTTTTGAATGAATCCCTGTTTTCAGACTTTTTCATTATTTTATATTCCGTGCTGGAAATGGCAGAGATTCACTGGGGGGACTTTAGATGGGGACATATTTTATATGATATAACCATTGATGCAGACAAACCTATATTTATGTATACAATTTTGGAGGCCATAACGTGAATAAAAGATGGAAATCCTCTACATTCTGAGGGGGAATTCTTGCTACCCCCACATGTCCCCGCATTTCCAACCCTGATTATATTATATAATACAATTATATACTATTATTATTATATAATATATTATATACTTGCCATTCTTGTCTCAACAATAATAAGCTAAAATGAATAGTAAATTAAACCATGTCGGAATAAGTCAAATGGGTTAAAGTAACACTATAGAACTTTTGCTCACGCGTTCCCCATGTGGTTGATAAGTTACCAGTGTTGTAAATAATGTCGCTGTATAAGCTTCCCCGTGGGCAGCGCAATACACGTGAATTTGTTTACTAAGCTGATGGAACCGGCAAATGCAAAAACGTTGTTTGGCAACCATGTGGCACTCTTCCGCAGGCAGGGGATGGCCGGGGCTGTGTGTACCGACCCGAACACAGAACTTACAGAGCGTGGTTGTAGCCGCTATGAGGCTGATCAGGTAGCAGCGGCAGCATTCGTCCAGTTAAGAGTTGTTCTACCACTGAAATAATCTTAGAGAAATTATTAAGGTTGAAAAACTACAAAGTGTTGCTTTAAAAACAGAATTCTAACTGTAATCGTAGGGTTGTCTCTGTATCGAACTTTGTTGGCCATGCGAGAATCCAAGGTTGCCCTTCGTCCTTCCAAACCGCTCAGTGACAGACACATCATTTTCATCATTTTCAGCACCAAACAGTTCGGAAACGACTCCCCTTGGCCTCCGTTTCGAGCCGCTCGCTCTTCGTAACCCTTACAACTCGATCTCACAGTTCCGCTCCTTTCTTTTAATGGAGTGCTCAAGACTCAAAGACCCATCCTCCGTTCCTCTCCCCCAGAATTACTGTGCTGTCTCAGTGAGGCTTCTGTCTGGCTCAAAGCAGATGGCAGATTGTCATAATTATATCTCAGACTCTGAAGCTCTCAACAGAGAGAGCAGTCTGGAGTCTGTCACTGAACGTCCCCTGTGAGCGGCATTAGACGTCTACAGCTGCACCCGTCCTCCTCAGCAGCCCTGATTTAAAGGCTTACGAAGGCACCTTTGACTCGTGAAGGACTGCCGTACAAATTGAAATCTATAAATGTGTGCATTTAGAGGCCCACAATCCTCCAAGCATATGGCTAAAGTCCAAAGTGAGAGAGCCAAGGTGCGGGATGTGTATCACTTCACCGAAGAGCTTTAAATGACAGCGTTATGGTCTTGGTGGAGGAGCGCAGGACTATTAAAGAAAGAGCACCGGCAGAATACCCTCTGTTGATAAATGCATCTTGGAGAACTGGCACGTACAGCAAAAGGAAATAAAGCTAAAAAGTAATGTTAGGCCGTGTCAGGAGCAAAGGTTGTCTGGGCAATGCTTTCAAATGGGCAATTTTATTAGCTGCATAATTCTCATGCTCTTTGAAGACCTTGGGTTTTATTTTCCTCCCTTTGGGTCCTCGCTGACTTTACTAAATAACCTGAAAGAGAAAATGTGGAGGAAGAGGAGAATCAAACTTGACGAATTCGGGTTAAAGCAGAACTGAATCCCTTTAGACTGCAAATAAAGCAAAGTGTTGCCATTTGTGAGGAGGAACAGCAAGACGCATGCATACGTAATCACACGCAGTCTGTGGGAAATGGCAGTTTGCCGTCGGTAATGCTGGTGAGGAAACAGAGGGGACTTCCATCTGGGGTCTGAAATCACAACGATTTTACTCCTATAGATAGCGAGTTAAGCCTCAGATGGTTTATTGTACTGAAAGATGGCCATTTATAGCTCCGTGGCCCACCTGTTCTTATACAACACAACAGACTTGGCTAGAGTCTGAATGGACACCGATTTAACCAAGAACAGCCTCATCAATATTATGGCCTATGTTTGGAATCCGCCTGGTAAAGTTTGACGTCACCTGCCACCGCTTCCAAATCCATACGCTTTATCAGATGCCAAAAGCAAACAACAAACAATATTAATGTGCACTCGCGGTGTGCTGCAAACCTACAGAAAAATTATGATGCTAGCCTTTATCGTCATAATGAAACCCCAGATGGCCAGGCGGCATTGTTTTTTTATGAATTGCTAAAGTCTTGGTGTCGTGAACGCAGTGAGTTGGAGACTGTAACGTACACAGAGAAAAAGCTTAGCTTAAAGGGCTATTTCACCAGCAAATCAAAATTTCCCAAAGTTTTACTCACCCTCAAGGCATCCTAACTGAATATGGTTTTCTCATTGAAGAATAATGCAGTCGGAGTTATAATACCACGTATCCTTTTATTTCCAAGCGATAGAATGTAAGTGAATGGGCGTCGATATTTTGAAGCTCCAAAAAGTGCATCCATCGATCAAAGAACTGCTCGACATGGCTCCATGGTCTTAACAAAGGTCTTCTGAGGGGAATCGATGTGTTTGTTTAAGAGAAATATCCATATTGACAGCGCTATTAAGGTTGATGTCTAGATTCCGTTATCCCACACATGAACCTTAGGCTTGTTTTTCCGGCAAATGACAGTGGCGAAAGCTCCCGCGCAGAGATGATGGTATCCTATTGGATCAAAATGAAAAATTATGCGTTCGTCACCGGAACTTACACTGGAATTGGCCTTTGTCATTTGCCAGAAAAACAAGTCTCAGGTTCACGTGGAATAACAGAAGCTAGACATTAAAGGGGCAATGACTTAAGACCTCAATTTTAACCCGAGCTTTCGTTATATAAGAGGGAATCGTATTCAAGCAAACATCCTGTAAGTGTCAGAACTGAAAACGCCCTTGTTACTGACATTACAACTGTTATTGACACCAGGCCCAGCGAACGCCAGGTCCTGGAATGCACCTGTCATAGATAGGTTGAACACCGCCTCCACAGAAGAATATCAACGACTACTTCTCTAGCCCCGCCCACTGGTTCACGCATGACAGTACTCGAGTAACACAAGTTGCGCGAAACCAGATAGAGCGAGCAAGCAATAAACATGCAGTTAAAGATCGCAAAATATTGCACAGGCAATGCCTGGTTGTGAAAGACCACAGTAGCTGCATAACCTTCCTTCGGATTCCAACATTAGTAATGCGCGGTTGAAGTTTATTTTTCTCTGTGATTTGGTGTGCTCATATATCATTTTTCAAGGTTTTATCCACCGTTTGCGAATAATGGAGGCTGTGTTGAAGTGTTTTGATATTATTTCGGGTGCTGGGTCATATCCGTATCTGCCAACACTGTCGTTTTGGCCCGGGAGTCTCCCGTTTGTTTATTTATCATGAAAACTCTCGTAACGTTTGAGACCCGCGATCGCGATGATCTTCTGACCAATCGCGAGCATGAGTCTCAAATGCTGACAGGTACGGTCATATATCATTAAACACCATACAACTATAGGCTATACAAACTATACGCAAATCTTTCCCGGAATGTAACACTTGCCATCACATCCGGGAAATAAGTCCGTTACGTGTCTAACCAAATTCACAGAAGGCTCCAACTTAGGTTTACTACGCACACTGCTATCCAATCATAGCAGTAGTGTTCAATGCGGCCCGCCCATAAAAACTGAGCGTTTCTCCAGCCGGCCTCAAAACCAGGGTAGAAAATAGCCTATTACTTATTGATTTTGATGTTTTCGAATGTAAAAACCACGTGAACGTCATAAGTAGACCTCAGACAACAGTATAAAATAATAAAAACGGCCAGTTCAGCACACCTTTAACGTTAATAGCACTGTCAATATGGATATTTCTCTTAAACAAACGCATTGATTCACTTCAGAAGACCTTTGTTAAGACACCAGAGCCGTGTCGAGTAGTTCTTTGATCGACGGATGCAGTTTTTAGAACTTCAAAAAGTTGACGCCTATTCTCTCCCACTCTACCACTTGGAAGTAAAACGATACGTGGAATTATAACTTCGACTGCATTAGTTTGGATTCCTTGAGGGTGAGTAAAACATGGGGAAATTTTTATTTGCCGGTGAAATAGCCTTTTAAATGTGTAATATGAATAAACACTGCCCATAAACAACTGTTAAGATTAGCCTCACTTGGACCTTGAACCCTGTGCGCAGTATGCAGATCTGAAGCATGCATAAAATATAGGTGACCAGTTTATCATGCAGTTTTACAATAAACAAAGGATTTACGGTAAAATTTTACAATAAAGTTGTTTTTGTTAAAGTCACCATCAAAATTAAACAATTCTTATTTTTTTGTAATATTACAGTGTTTATTATAGCCGATTCATCCACGCATTTCATTATTTTGTGTGTTCTCTTCTCTGCATGATGTGTATGTATGTACATATGTATTGGCCTGAGGGTGGGACCACACTGACTGTTCAACAGCCAGGCTTCCAACAATCCCATCATTTCGCAAAGGACGAAATCAGGCCCGCCTTACATTTTTTATCAACCCAGAATCCTTTACACTTAAAAAATACCACAGCAACTTTCGTTTCATGGCAATATCAACATTAGTAAATACAGTATATTAGCTAACATGAACATATTAAACATCATATGCTAATACTAATACTAATAATACTGTATATAACACAACACAATTTACTAACATGAACATATGTATTGGAATTAACTAACATTAACAAAGATTAAAAAATGTTGAAAGACTATACTGCTCACTGCTAGTTCATGCTGGCCAATGAATTTAATAATGTAAACAAATACAACTTTATTGTAAAGCGTAGCAATATTTACAGTAGTTATTTGATCAAAAGTGTATAAAAGTGGTAAAAATACAAACTTACTAGTTACTGAGCCTCTATATTATTCACATTCAACTAGGGATGCTCCGATCAGGATTTTTGCAGCCTATACGAGTACCGATTTCTTGTCCTCGTGATCGGCCGACACGGATCTCGATTCTGATGCTTCAAGCTTTTTTTAACTGTTATGTAAGATATCCGATCACCGTAAACCCTTTTTCAGCTACAGTAATACCATTGCCTATGTTCTATTTTTACAGTAATTCAACTTAAAAAACAGGTTTGTCATATCAAATGCTCTGGACACTGCTCCTCCACGTGAGATTTCTTGGGAACATACAGTGCAAACAACAAAATTTCCATTGCATCCCGAAACGTTCTAATAATTCCACATCGACGATGATGTGACTGCGGTGCCAAATCATTTACGTCCCCAAGCATCATGTACATCCACACGCGTTGATGTCATCAAATACCGATGGGTTCATGAGATCGACCAAGTTTATTGAGTATCGAACGAGTCATAAAATGTGATTACCGGCCGATCGATCTGAGCATCCCTACATGCAACATATCGAGGTGACAACAAAGTTCTACTGTTTTAAAGCGTCCTTATTGTATAATGCATTGTGTTCCGCTCACGAATTGAACAAAAGGGGTCAGCAGCATACAGCTAATAAGTTAATATTCCATTTCAAACAAAGCCACATCACCAAGGCCACAAAAAAAAAAAACACAAATACTGTAGCTTACAGTTACACCTGCAGTAAACCAGGCGCCACATCAATCCCTTCTCCTCATTAGCATGATGTCTGGGAAAACGTTTCGCCCGGCATGTTTCACTCTCTGCAAGACAAATTTCTTTATTTCGTCCTGTGCCTCGCTTCGGTACAAGACACGGCAGGCGGGCGAGGGGTGGGAGGAAAGGTGGCATTCGGCTCTGTCTCAGAGCAGCAAGCACAGTAATTGAAAAGTGCAGCAAAGAAATCTTTTCAATCAGAATGTGAAGGCTGCAGCTCATTGTACCTCAGTGCCGCGTATCCAATAAGAGACGCAAGAATCACACAACAAATCACGCCTTGTTTCGCGGCAAATAACTACCAAGGCCTGCTCGCATCCTACACGACGCGGCTGTGAGGAAGAAATGTTTTCTTAACCATTTCTCTGCGTCTTTCCTCTCGCCTTTTCTCTCTCTCTCTCTTGTCTTTCATTGCGAGAGCGTGTCGTAAAAGAGGCACTTGGATTGAATAGGCCATTTTGTACAAGCGCAGCACTTCCTTCATCCTACAGTAAAACCGAGACAAACAGATTCGTCTTTGCTGTTGAAAGCCCGTTGTAAATGCTTAGAAATCCTGTGCGTCTACAATGAACAGTCTTATGCAAAATAATCTCTGCGGTGATTCACGAGAAAGACAATTTTGCGGGAAAATTAGGCGTTTGTTTGTTAAGTGCTCTGCGTTGACGAACCATTCAGTAGAGCGACAAGAAAAACGAGTCTTTTGAATAAACAACTAAACCTGTGTATCACAGACGACTGATAAATCTTGTTAGCTTCAGAATTGAGTAAAAAATCTGCTTTAACTATCGCCATCTTTTCTCATACCTGATGGCGCTCTCACAGGGAAGCAGTGAATATACTTGACAGGCAGAAATGACTGACTTCAGAAGTCTGAAGCGTAAGCTAATGCAAGCCAATGCATCTTTACTGCCATCTGCTGGTAAGAAAAAGAACGGCGCTGTCGTTTCCATTTTTGATTCCATTTGTAACTCTACTGCCTTGTAGGGAACTTCTGTTTCGGCAGATATTTGCTACTCTTTATCATTTAAATTCATTTGCAGGAATTAATGCCTAAACAAAACAAACTGGTAAATATATATTATTGGTTCATTTAAGATCCTGAAGCACACATACTGTATGGATAAAGAATCCCTTACCAAACTTGTGATGCTGTAATATTATTTATGTTATTTTCTCTTTTACCGAGTATCATCTTTACAGTGATGCAGTTTTAAGTGCAGTATACCGTCTGATAAGGGTGATGACAGATTTACATGTACTGTAGTGTTCCACTAAACCTCTTTTCGGTGAACCTTCCACAGTACCAAAATGTATCAGCTCACCACAGCCTGTTTAGTCCATAACCCACATTTCAGCATAAGCACATGTTCTCGCCGCTGTTCAGACCATTTTCAACAATATGTTCATTTAACTTCTGCCAACATTGGTGTTGGGCAGAGGAAATGGCTTTCTACTGCTCCCCTTTAGGTTAATAAAGTGTTTTATTGGGTTAAAAACACTAGAGACTTGAAATGTGCTTAGTATTTAAATTCTGAATCTTATGCAAGAGTGTGGACTAATAATGTGGACCCTCAAATCAGTTTCAGCACACGTGTTTAAAGGTCCAGTGTGTGAGGAAGCGGCATCTAGCGGCGGCTTTGTGAATTGCAACCAACGGCTCACTCCACCCCTCCCTTTCAAAGCACTATGGCTGCTCTGAAAGTACAAAGATGTCGTCACCTTTTCGCTTCTTTACTGAAGGAGATAATGTATGTATGAAACGCTTTCTGTAGAGCAGTTTGTCCGTTTAGGGCTACTGTAGAAACAACATGGCGAATTCCATGTAAGGGGACCCGTGGTGTATGTAGATAGAAATAGCTCATTCTAAGGTAATAAAAACATAACGCTTCATTATCTAGGGTCTTTGTACACCTCTGAACACATAGTTATGTATATTATATTGCATTTCTGTCAATAACCTCAATTAATGACATCGCCTCGCTTTGTCGCTGGGTGTCGCTGGCGGTCTGAACAGTGCGTTAGTATTGCTTTTTTCTAATAATCGTACGTTTTTGTACGATTCACATTGTACAAATTGATACAAATTAGCAACCTCGTAAAATAGTGATGAATTCCCATTTAGAATGGGCTTCTTTTTAGGTGAACTAGTACTTTCCCACTTTCCCAACTTTTAGTATCTCTGGTCAAAAAAAAAGTGGAGAAATCCAATCCGAATCTCAGTATCACAGACGGATGGTTTTAGCGAGTTCATAACTGCAGACAACAGTTCCAACATGAAAGAAAAGGTTAAACAAAGTCATTGTGCGCTCACAACAGTACTGCCGCTATCTTCGGCGTCAGTGCATCACCCTGCTAAAACTTTAAGTCTAACTGAGACTAGCAGCACTACCTGCCACAGCTAAGCTCCTGTTGTCTGTCTTTGTGTCTGTGCTAGACTGAATCCGTCACAATTCTTCACAAAGATCATTCAGGCTGTTCCAAACACCTGAAACATCCCCCTCATCTCCTCTTATATCCAACACAAGCCAGAGAAAGGACATAGATGGAGTTGGTTAGCTTAGCAGGGACAATCCGTATAGCAGCTAAACACCACCACACAGTCCACAAGTAGAAGCGATTTCAAAGCTGTAAAAATATAGTGTATTTGAAAAAACTCTGCTACCCAAGGTTAATTTCGCCTCAAGTGCCTTTTTTCCAGGAGGATTTCGAAGTGTTAAGCTGAATGTAATACACAGGAAATTACTCTTCTATTACATCATAATGCTAAATTACATTTTCCAGACATTTACAGAATTATTGTAACCCAAGACATATTGGGGGAAAACAGATTTTGGTCGTGACATCAGAAATAACAGTATGATAAAGTTCTAAAAAGCCTCTTTGTTCTCATAACGCATGTAAAAAATTCTGTTTACAAAGTCCTCACAATATGCCATCATTGCGTTTAACTCCGTGCTCTTGGGTTTACGTGAAAGCATCCGAGCAAGGAAATATAAATACATTAGACAATAATAGTGTGTGTTTGCGAGCGCAGACAGTGTACATTTCCAATTAAACTGCTCAGGTGCAAACCCAGCACATCTGTTGATGGTAATTATATGTGTTCACTGAACAGTGTGCAGATGAGATTACTGCTGTATTATGAGATACACCAATGATCGCGTCTTCGTGACCAATTCATTTGCTCCTCGCTGGTGTACCAGCCTTGTTCCTCAAAGCTTGTTTATGCTGTTCAGTGGATGCGCCGGTCTCTAAATAATTCACAGAGTTTGAAAACAGAATAGAATATGGTGCTCGAAAATCATGTCTTGTTTTTAGAACACGTTTACCTGAGTTGTGCTTATCTGTTTGCAGGGCTGAACTGGGAAGAAAAATCGGCCCTGGCAATTTTTGGCCCGCACTGGCCCTCCACCGAATCTGTCGACGAGGGGGAGGGGCATACGTGTCTTTTGCATTCGCGTTGCATGCATTCGCATTTAGAATACGTCCGTCTAAGCGGCGAACACGCTGTTACGACCCCATACGTTAGCGGCAAACGCGCCCATTATGACCTCATACGCCGCCCCTGTCTGTTTGTCTATATTAAGATTCATGTTTTATATTAGCTTAAAGGGATAGTTCACCCAAAAATCTAAATTCTGTCATAATTCACTCATCCTCGTGTTGTTCCAAATCTGTATAAATTTCTTTGTTCTGATGAACACAGAGACAAATATTTGGAAGAATGCTTGTAAGCAAACAGTTCTTGGCCACCACTGACTACTATAGTAGGAAAAATAACGACAGTCATAACCGTTTGCTTTCCTACATTCTTCAAAATATCTTCTTTTGTGTTCAGCAGAACAAATAAATGTAATAAGCAATTCTTCCTACTATGGTAGCCAATGGAAGCCAAGCACAGTCTGGTTATAAGCATTCTTCCAAATATTTTTCTCTGCGTTTATCAGAACAAGGAAATTTATAAAGATTTGGAACAAATCGAGGGTGAGTAAATGATGACAGAATTTTCAATTTTGTGTGAAGTATCCCCTTAAGATAAGTCTGAACATGCCCACTTCCCCACCATTACCTAATTTGCATTTATACCTGGGAAGTGCTATCCATTTCTATTGCCATTTATCTTACCAACAGCTGGTCAACTGGCACATGCACTTTCATTACTACACGGCCTGCATACTTTCTGAAGTTCTGGACACTTTGTTTGAGCCAATCGTGTGAAGGCTGGAGCCACAGGAAGTGGAAATATTGATTGGCTGATGGCATCACTATACGTGACCAGCCAAAAGCCCTTCAGTAGCGATATACTGCCAATGCATGTGATGTGACATCAAAGCTTGCAGATGGGGAATTATACTGTATGTCCGTTTTATGCCGTTGACACTCCAAAAACTGGGAATTGGATAAACATCTGCTGTGACATAATGAAATATTTGCAACTTATTTGTTGATTGGCAAAATCGCAATTTCATTCTAATATATGGTTACTTTTGGATAAGTACCAATGGAGGAGTAAACTCTGACATGGACTTTCCATCTATCTAGGGTGTACCCTGCCTGTAACCAGCCAGGTCTGGGAGAGGGGTAAAGGGGGACCCCTAGAATTTTCTTGGGCCACTCCCAGATTTTTCTTAGGCCCCTCCATGTCTCTGACAATAAAAAATAAAAACATTAAATACTTCTTATTTGTAATTACCTATTAAATACGGATCTTTCAATTAATAATAAAAAAAGTGAAAATAATGCATGCAATGACCTGAAGATTAAAGTGATAGGTCACCCAAAAATAAAAATTCTGTCATCATTTACTCACCCCTTTGTCATTTCAAACCTGTATGACTTTCTTCCGCATAAAACAAAAGAAGATATTTTGAAAAATGCTGTTAACTGGCCCCTGTTCACTTGCATTGGTTTTGAGTCCATACAATAGAAGTGATTGGGGGGTCCAGTGCTGTTCGGTTACCAACTCTGTTCGAAATATCTTCTCTTGTGTTCTGCGGAAGGAAGGAAGGACGTCAAAAAGATTTGAAATGACAAGAGGATGAGTAAATGATGACAGAATTTTCATTTTTAGGTGAACTATCACTCTAAAACGTATTACTAGACAAAATTGTGCGCAACCTGAACACCTGGTTTCCCCCATCCAGCCAGCCTAGAACCGGGCCTGCCTGTGGCCTAGCGTGCTGAGCTAGGTTCCAGCCCTCAAATGACCCTGCAGATGATAAGTTGGTTGGAGAATGAAGAAACGCATGGAGAAAATAGCTTTTTGTGTAGAGTGCTGTACATACAGTGTGGCACCAATAAGGGATAACTATGCATGCTAACCAACTAAACCTTACCCTCTTGCAGCTATGGGTGAAAAGCACAGATGAACACTTAAATTGTTTATACAATCTACTGTATACCATCAGTCACTTCTGTCCAGTCATTTTTTCAAATGTATAATTTAGGATTCACATGTAATTCTAAACACTGCATTTAATTTAGGACAAAATATGAGTGAGTTTGGATGCAGCATCACTTTCTCTTTGACTCTGTGCAGGTTCTGAAGCACAGGGTTGAAATGCTGGGTTTGTGTTTAAGAGGGTTGGTAAAGAAGATTGGTTAAAGAGAGTTGGTAAAAGCAGCTGGATGGTTTGAGCAGCTGAAGAGAGCAAGCCGACTGGAACTCAGCCTCCCTATAGCCAGTGAATGAAGGCCAATTAGTCTTTTTCCATAACAGAGGACACACTCCAGTGAACAGGCTAGATGTGAATGAAAGAGAGAGGCCAAATGGTGTGGCCTGTGTGCCGTGATGACAAATGGGTCCATCGGCGCAGACCTTAATCCTATTAAGAACAGCTCAAGGTATCAGTTGCTAGTTAGCAAGTATGTGTTAAGGAGGCCCTCTCCTTCAAAAGGACTCCGGTAAAAGTGCTGTGAGCAAGGGTGAATGTTACAGTACAACGTGTGTCCAGTAGATGGCATCAGGGGACCATGCGTTTGATTTCTGATGGACATGCTGATGTTTGTTTTGTATGCGTCATCAATCAAACCATGGTCGAAAATATAAAATCATACATTATATGATTTTGGGGAGTAGAAACTAGATTCACCATTTGTTTGTTTCGTTTCTGATTTTAGCGAATAATGTTTGATATATATTTGTTTTTCTTTTAATGATTAATATAGTTTTAATGCATGTTTTAGAGATACTCTTGAAATCATTGCTTGAGGGTTTTCTGACACCAAAAGTAAGAAAAATAAAACTGAAGATTCAATCTGCAATTCAGCACCAAACAACTTTCAACATACATACCAATGACAGTAAAATTGACGTTTAAAATATAAACAGTCTTTTAAAATATAAACTATCTTTATCTCCTAGCAAAACTGTAAATGCCACAATGATGAATATTATATAACATTTAAAAAAAACTTTCTATTAGGTACAGAGATCTTTCTTCAGCAGACTGTCCCGATACAAAAATTGTTTTATTTTGGATTCTATACCATACTTAAGTAATTGAGTACAACTGTACAAGAATAGGCCAAATGTTATTTTCTGTCAGTGTCAGTCAAGTGTAATTTTAAGCACATTTCTGAGAAATATATAAAAACTGGACTGAAAATACCTGAAAGTATACTTCTTGTTATTAAGTTAACAAGAGATGATAGAAAATAAAAATGAACATTTGTTTTATTTACTAGCGTCACATCAGCAAAGGTCAGATTATTGCTGTCACAACTTGGTTTATGTAGCTGGCACTGAGATTTTCTGACATAACAGTTTAACATAGCATTACCAATTCCATCATATAACTGTAAATATTAATAGTAACAGTGGCTCCAGCGCTTTTATAATTATGGATGCAGCCATCCCATGCATGTAAAGCATGGGCATCAAAGCAGCTTTACAATTGTGTGTTCAGTACAACCATTGCTGTCAGGACTAGAGACACTAAACATAACTTTAATCACCTTAGTCACACATTGAATTTCTGACTCTAAACAGAAAGAGTTCATAATTATGACATCATAGCTCACATTGGCAAGGTACACGGCTACGGTCCCCTCATTTGTAGAGAGATGGACCACTGCTGACTCAACCCACAGCAGCATTTGGTCAATCTGGTCTCCCATCGCTTTATAGCTGCTGTGCTGAGATTAGATGAGAGGAACTCCAGCGACGCCACAGAGTCGCATTCTGGGGATAGCAGGCCGCACTGGGAACGCTGTTATTGTTGAGCACCTGGCCCTGGTCAAGCAGAGCAGAAGAACTGCAATTGACCTCCCCACCACAGGCTTGATTATCATCAGACTTACGTCAGGGGGTGGGGATCCCTCAGGACCGATTGAATATCACCATTGCTTTGCACGATCAAAAAAACAACAACTGAAATGTTATACGCAGAGGTGGACGAAGTACACAACTTCCTTACTTGAGTGAAAGTACAGATACTACTGGTCAAATATTACTCCAATACAAGTAAAAGTTGTAAAGACAGATTCTTACTTACGTAAAAGTACAGAAGTACGTGCTTTTAAAAGTACTCAAGTATTAAAAGTAAATTTCCTTTATGTCAGTTGTGCATTGTTTTATTTGTCATATTATGCCTCTGAAGCAACCTACTGAATACACTAAGTAGCTCACAGAATCAGTGGTATTAAGAGCTTTATATGTTTAGCACATATATGTTTAGTTTAGATATAATCCTGTATGATCACTTAGCCTAATTATCCTCATTAGCCCCCTAGGCCTATATATATGTATTTATGAGCAGTGTTTTGTTTTTTTGTATATTCCCTTTACCAGTTTTAGCAGCAATTTACCAGTAAATAGTAAGGTTCTTGTATACAGTATATACAGTGTATACCATAGTTTAACTATAAACATAAACTATAGCTACTATAATGGAACTATGGTACATTTTTAGTTACTGTGGTTGTACTAAAAATAGCTTAATTGGAGTATGGCTACTATATAGAGAAAATTGCTTAGAATATAGGTTCTAAGCAATGCATCATACATAGTTGAACCCACAGATGATTACACAACACTTTAACATGTGCGTTTTTCGTCTTTTATTTGCTTTCAGCTGTGTAGTAGCGCCGACGTTTACATTAGTTTCACGTGGAATATCCCAGGGTTGCCAAATTAGCGTAAAAAAAATCAACCAAATGGCCATTCAAGGCTAGCCGGAAAACTGCGAGCTTAGAAAACTGCAAAAGGTCGTGGCAAAACGCAAGCCAGAAAATTGCGAGCACAGAAAAACCTGCTACTGTACATAGAAACGACTTTCTTCATTTGGACCTTTTTATAAATGTAGAGGAGTAAAAAGTATGATATTTGTTTTTCAAATGTAGTGAAGTTAAAGTCACAAGTACTCAGAAAAAATAATACTCAAGTAAAGTACCGATACTCAAAAAGTACAGTACTCAGGTAAATTTACTTCGTTACTGTCCACCTCTGCATATACGCAGTGTTTGTTCTTTAAAGAACATCTCTTTGGTGACCCTCTTGTACGACAAGAAGCTTGAAAACCCTGAGTGCATGAGTGAAAGACAGCGAGAGGGATATTATGTGCGAGATGATAGTTCACTCAAAAATGAAAATTCTGTCATCATTTACTTGCCCTCTTGTCATTTCTAACCTGTATGACTTCCTATCCACAGAACACAATGTGGTAAGTGATACCGCACAGCGCCAACACCCCATTCACTTTGCATGGACACAAAACCAATGCAAGTCAATTGCCAGTTAACAACATTCTTCAAAATATCTTTTTGTGTTCTGCGGTAGAAAAAAAGTCAAACAGGTTTGAAATGACATGAGGGGTAAACGATGACATCATTTTTATTTTTGGGTGAACTATCACTTTAACACCCTCATGAATTTCATGTGCAGAAACACGTGGTCACATGTAAAACATGTTTTTTGAACATCTTCGTATCTTAATGTACATTCCAGCCAGATCTCACAGGAAGTTGGATAATCATAAAAGCAAATCATACAAAACGCATTAATAAAATTCATACAAATTAGCCACCTTGTAAAAAAGATTAGAATTTCCTAGATGTGTTGCTAAATTCTCATGTAATGCCATTTGAATCGCCTTTAAAAAATGTGAAATTTGTGTGGTTTTTCAGTAAGCGCAGGTTTTAAAATCTTAGAAACCACCTGAATACTGTCATTATCCAGGACATATAGAATATGAGAAAGAAATATATAAGAATATAATATAAGAATACAATGTGTACACGGTACATCCTTTTATTTAGTCAAAAAAAAAATATTTAATTATTTATTATGTCTTTTTACTGGACTATAATTGATATGGCATGTGAGTGTATATGATTTCAAACATATTAATTTATACATAAACATTTTCAATGAGGAAAAATTACTTTTTATTAGAGAAGAAATTGTTTTCTTTAACATAACAAAACTTCATCAGCAATTCACTATCAAATGTAGTTTGAAAATAAAAGAATCCATTACATTAAGAAAGTACAACATGAACTAAGAATATTTACATTTAAAATATATTATAAGTAATATTTTGGTATTGTGATCTTTCTAAGCATGTTGCTGCTGAATGAGAATGACAGCTGCTTAGTTATTTGTCTCGGTGGATTGTCTCTCTGTCTGGGAGGTTGGAGAAAGGCGACGCACGGCCTTCACACCCTGGCACATGTTCCACTGACCCCACAGGCTGCTGTATCAGTCCCCTCCAAAACTCACCCTCCACAAACCATAATATTTTTCCCCAGACCCGAGAGGGCAGGGTGGTAGACCCTCACACTCCCCCGGTCCACTCGAGAGACAGCGACTCCACCTGTCAGAGTTCAAGAGTTAATGCCAAGAGCTTAGAGGTTGTTTCCATAACGACTTGGACGTAACTTTTGCTTTCTCTGCCACACAGGGTTGATGCATGTGTTGAAAATATCAATCAACAGCCTGGAAGCTTGATGTATTACCAGAAAAGTGAGAAGATTTATGGCCAACAAGAATAACTGTTATGAGTCTGAGTTTGAGTAATACAATAAGTGATATTGATTGATTAATATCCTGATTTTTTTACATTGTTGTCAGTTTGGCGAACGTTACTTTTTTCTTTTTAAATTCATTTTAATGTTCTATTTTAGTTTAGTTTTCCTTAGTGTAGTTGGATCCACTTTATTTACACGTTCAGTAGTAATAGTTAAGAATTTAATCATGGCGGTAAGTGAAGGTAGGCCATTATGTTACAATAATATTGCTTGAATATTTTATTTATTTTTTATACTTATTTTTGCCAGTGCCATTTACATATTCATTCTAATTTATAGGTTTTATTATTTGGATCAGAGGGCATTAAAGAAACATAAAAACAAATCTTATACAATATTTACAAATTAGTTGTGTTTTAATTTAATAGCAATAGTTTTTAAGAAAGCTCAGTATCTCCTCTATTTACTGGCCACCATTGGCAAGCAGTGTCATACCTGACAGAACAGTTATTAACTGTACATTTATAATATTAAAGGCATTTAAAACCCTTATGCGTGCAAATATTTTTCTATGCAGGTTAAAGCTGGCTGACTGTCTTTTAAGGATTCGATGCTATTAATCTCACATTGTCAAAATATCCAGTGACTAATGGTAGCGGCATACTCACTTGTAAATCAAACCGTGTTCCCTGGTGGACTGATAAAAACTCAGACACCCCTGACTGCCAGACGCTTTGTATCGGCCAGCCAATGGTATTGAAGTTGGCAGGTTTCATAAGCCCAGGTCACTAGACGGCCAGAGAGGATGACCACGAAGCTATTTATTTTTATTGTTCATCATTTTATTTCAGTTTTTCTTTTACCGTTTTTTTTTCTCTCTTCCACTTTTTATTTTACCTTCAATAGTTTTCATTTTGCAGTTGAATTGGACCATATGGTGAATGATGACAATACCATTATTGAAAATCTTTTCAAAAATAGAGCAATTAAAAGCTTGTTGACACTGCCTAAATGGCTTTATTATAGGCATGGTAATGAACCAAATGTTTGCGATTCTGTTCGTGAAAGGCCAGACCTTCTCTTTCATCCCCTCTGTGGTTTCTGTGCATGTCATACACTAGACAAACTAAATCGGCAGTATCAATAAAGATTAAGCACTCGTCCTTTACACCCCTCTGACAGCACAAACAACTGCCAAGCTCTCCATGCACTGTGCCGTTTGCCTTGCCCGCTTGGGTTAAGAGCCCACTGGGATGTTCGCTGGGGAATTCACGACGCGATACTAAATGTCATGGACTTGTAAGGTTTTCTTTCAGAGCGCCGGACTCCTCTTTTAGCAGTCCTGTTTTACCCAGACTGCACCAGAGACAGAGAAAAGGCATGAGCGATGTCCAATTAGCCTGAAAACAATATCTCCCTGATCAGCTCCCATTGTGATCCCTGACATTGTCCCCACAGCTCCCGTTACAGCTTTGCGGTAAACAAGAAGCTAAATTAGACGCACAGTTGTTGCTATTGTCCCGCTTGCCCTGATACCCAAACCCCTCTGTCTTATAGCGGACCAAAGCTTGAGCCGCGAGGTCCCTGGTGGAGCGTAAGTGTTGGAGCAATGACAAGATGATGGGCCGCGAGTGAGACGGGGCCACGAGGCCACAGCTCGGACTCGAAGGAACGGTGGTCGAAGTAATTAAGTCAAAGGCTGAACACACGACTGCAGTCTGCATATATGTCTTAATGGTATTCGGAGAGATGGCGTCTAAAACAATTTCTCGGGTTGAGAGGGGACGGATTACACGGCAGCTGTTGCGCAGGCAGGCAGAGTGGCCTCGATGCAACACGGGGAAGGCCGGTTCTTAGGCTCTGCTGATGGAGGGACTTTGATTTATGTTTTAATTAGAGGGACATTAAAAGGCCGAGTTGCCCAAAGACAATTGTGAAGTCCCACATGTATGTCATGCAGTGCGCTGCCGCTTAACATAAGGCAGACAGTGCCGTAATATTGGAAACAAAACCTCTCCACTTTTAAACGAGTTGAAAGGTTCAAGATGAACTTCAAGAGGAAGTGTTTCGAGAGATAAGAGGGTGCTGCTCTTTAGCAAAGCTCTTTGATTTCATAATAGCAATCATTCACATAGCACAGAGGCATAGAGAAATCCTACGTTTCTACACTACAGTTTAGGGTTGTCATGGTACAAAAAACATATCTTACGATACTCTACACTTTAAACCCAAATGTTCAAAATAATCAAACGGATTAAGTAATGTAAACTTAATTTTATAAAAAAGTTCTACTTACTTAAATATTTTAAGTTCATGAAACTTTTTTAGTTTTTGATTAACTTGAAGTTTTGACTAAAACTCAAAAAATTGATTTGCTCCTTGTACAATTTACTTAATTTAAACACTTTAATTCAACACAATTGGTCAAGAAGGATTTCCAATTCTCAGGATGCTTTGCGTCAGACTGCATTAGGAGAGTAAATAAAATAAAAAGATATATGATTATTTTATGTTTTTAGAACATTGAAGACTTGTTAGTGTTTAATGTTCACTTCTCTTAGATATTTAGAAGAGTTTGACATATTTTTCAGTTTTGTGGTTACCATTGTTTAGAAGAGTGGTGCATGTGCTTAGGCTCTGCGAAGCTACATTTGACCTGTAACATGTGTTATGTTACCAGTGAGCAGTGACTGTGCTAATGCCAATTCTGAGATCAGTCTCTTCTTGCTCATTTTGGGTTGCATAAGTCAAGGTATTTGATTTATGCATGTTAAGACTAAGAAATATGCAATTTAGGGGTGCTTATTTGTTTAAGTTCTGTCTACTGAATTTCATAAAAAGGATAAATTAAATATTTAAGTCGCACTTGCTAAGAATTGGTAAGAACTTTAACTTAACAGTAATCAAAATTTGAAAGTTCTGCTTACTTAAAGCAAGAACCTCTAAAACTCAAAACTGTTTGAGTATTGCCAACTTTTCCGGGTTTACAGTGTACTGTATACCAGGTGAAGTATCACGATACCAAGTCGTTTCACAATGCTGTGCCATGTTCATATTTCAAATCTACAAAATAAACCAACTAAACAAGCAGATCTAGATGAAAATGTTTTGTATTTACTATAGTAAACTGTATTATACTGTAGCTGATATGTTAGTATTACCACACTTATTTATTGACTATACAATAATTTGTATTATTCAATTAGTTGATTTAATTATAGAACATTGAATAGTCTAAAAATAAAAAAACAACTAAAACAATTCCCCATGCTTTCCGTGTTGATGTGGTGGTGACGCTGCTAAAAACACACCTGAAAACTGTCAACAGCTAACTGAAGAAGTCTCACATTCGCTAGAAATGACAATACATAGGTTACGCACACTGTAGACTTGCGTGGCAAATACGGTCACTTGGGACGATGTTAAAGATGAGTTCTGTGGTCCTTTATAAAATTAATGAAGTGCTGTGCAAACTCTGCCATGCGAAGATTGCTTATCATACTGTAGGTCAACCACTAGGATGCGCATTCATTTGAGGGCGAAGCATTCACAAGTCAGCGGCAATCGGCTAGTTTCATGATCAGATAACCAAGTTGAATGCTAAACGGGCAGAGCAAACAACGGCCCTCAAGATGATCGCTAAAGATATGCTTCCGATCAGCTGATAGGCTACTGTGTGTTTATGTGTCTCTCTCCCTCTCTCTCTTTATGTGTGTGTACTGTAGCATATACATGCGTGCGTGCAGCCTATGTGCCTGCATGCGGCGGAGGGATGCGATTTTCGAAGAATTTTCAAATAATTCCCAGCGAATATCGCATATTATTTTTGCTTTAAATGCCCAAGTATGTAGTATACTTGATTATCTACTACTGTAAGACTCAAAAACACTAGTGTAAAGAAATTGTAGTAAAGTTTACTATAGTAAATACTTAAAGTACACTAGATCATTTTTCACCTGGGAGCTTTCAACTTTGATTTCAAATGTGCGACAAATTTCATATGCACAGTAATGTTTGAAAAAGTTGAATGTTAGAGAATCATTCAACCGATTCATTCAAAACGACCGATTTATTCAAGAACGAAGCAAGTGTCCTGAGAAATGATATCTCGTCCTAGTCGTTCAAAACACAGATTCATTTAGGAGAGAACCACTGCAAAAAGGCACATGTAAGTGTCCAAATGAAAGTTAATGTGCATATGCAACATTACTGACGGTACTACGATACTACAGTTTAAAAAATAGAGCGGCGTCGTGAGTAATTTTAAAGCTTAAGCATCGTGATGCTATCGTAGCATTTACTGTTTTACTGTATAAGTAACATCAACTAATCCACTTGACAAAATTTGAAATAGTAAGTTGAAATGTAAAGGAATAGTTCACCGAAGAATGAATATTCTGTCGTAAATTACTCACTCTTAAGTCGTTCCACAACCATAACGCCTTCGTTCATCTTCGGAAAACAAATGAAGACTTATGTTTTGATGAAGTCTGAGAGCTTTCTGGTCCCCAACAGACACGACACCAACACAGCTACCATTCTTAAGGCACAGAAAATTAGTAAAGACATTGAGAAGGAATTATCAAAGTTATTTTTCTTTCTTTTCACGCAAAAAAAGTATTCTGGTCGCTTTGTAAAATTAAGGTTGAACCACTGTATAGTCACATGGACTCTTTTAACAATGTCTTTACTACCATTCTACGTTTTGAGAGTGTACGTTGCGTCGCTGTCTATGGGGGGGGGGTGGATGGGGATGGTGTTCCGAAAATCAAACAAGGATCTTACAGTTGTGTAAAGACTTTAAATTCTCTTTAAGGCTACATTTTTTACACTATAGTGTCCATATTGCATAAGTATACAGTTCTAAAATAATACAAATCATACTGTTAGCTAACATCATGTATTTATTAAAGCAGAAACAATGGGCCTATTAATCAGAATCAGAATCAGAATCAGAAGAGCTTTATTGCCAAGTGTGCTTGCACACACAAGGAATTTTCTTTGGTGTTGGAAGCTTCTAGTACAGACATTTAACACAATGACAATACAGTATAATACGATTTACAGTCTAAAGATTCTAAATTGTGCATATATAAAATAAAGACTATTTTACAGAAAATGGGGGATAATAACATATAAGAGACATTGTACCGGGTAGTATATAGTAGAATATACATATTGTATGTACACTTGTGCAAATGGATAATTTAGTAAGTAGAGGTAGTGTTATATACATGTATACATAAGATGTAGATATAATAGGCACAGTAGTGCACACTATAGGAGTAGTGGAAGTGGAATATTGCTCTTAAGGAGCAGTTATCTGTTTAGGAGGGAGATTGCCTGGGGGAAGAAGCTGCTTCTGTGTCTGGAAGTCCTGGTGTTTGGTGCTCTAAAGCGCCGGCCAGAGGGCAGCAGATCAAAGAGTTTGTGTGCTGGGTGTGTGGAGTCAATGATGATTTTTCTTGCCCTGTTTTTCACTCTGGAATCGTGATTAAAGCAATGATTACATATTGTGATTATAAATATACAAAGAGGCCAAGCCCACTTAAGGTGAGTCTCAGTTACTCATTTTTTCCTATAAGGGAATTGGGAAAAAATATCCCAACATAACGATAATTGATTCTGACTTAAACTTTACTATGCATGTGCATAATTTGTCTTCATTTGCTTTATTGTGTGTTTATTAGTGTAAAATATTAGGCCAAATTGATTAGATTTTAATTACAATTTTGATCATGAGAATCAATGGGTTATTATGGGTTATGACAGCAGTATTGGAGACAGTACATTGATAACTGGAGTCAATGAATTAGCAAATGTTAATTAAAAGAAACAATAAATCATTAAAAGCTACTGTAATCGCTCTTTTGAAACTAGATTTTTTTTCTAAAAAAATCATCCTAGGAAATGGAAAAGATTGCTCTAATTGAAGAATCTGCCATAAATATGATTTATACAGCCCATAAATGTAATTCATTGTTCAAGTGGAAGATTTGTTTTTATAGTCTACAGCAATTTGCATTGTGTGGTTTTTGGTTTGTCTCATGGATCCAACCCATGATATTTTTGGCAGGATGAAATTCCTCTGGAAATAAAACATTAGTGTAGTGCAGCATAACTCATCCTGTTCCAGATTTAATAGTGGAAATATTTATCGGGTCCTGTCAGGCTTCCACTCATAAAACAGCGCTTGAGTTTTTATCTCTTTGAATAGTGTAGAGAGGTGGGCAGCTGCAGTCACATCTAATACACTGGGCTAAGTCTTACACAATGCTTCAAGGATAACATGTACTATTTCATACGGAACAGTGTTCATACTTAGTTTCAAAGGTGTGTCTATGACAAATTAGAAACACGTGAACCAAACAAAATGTACTCGGAACAACTACCATACTGCTGTGTGACACACATGCTTTATTGAATTCATACAGTTTGTATTCTTCGACAAATCATACGAAGGTCTGCAATGTAGGATAGACCGGGGCTAGTTGTCACATTGAAAATGGTCCTAACTAACATACAGTCCTTTGTGACGACATGTCTGTTGTTTATTGCATTTTTTTTACAGTTGCACCAATACAGAACTTAAAATGCGTGTCAACCATAGCCCAAAGATGTCAACAAAATTTTCCAACAGATTACGCAGATCACAGCCCGACAATAAATTATTGCCGAGATGAACTGAAGAATGCTGTACAACTAAGTGCCACGCTCATAAGTGTTTATTTAAAATTACGAAATGACTCAGAGCATTGGCGGCTGCAACCCAGTAAAAGTGATCCCAGCGTAATGTGTGTGTAATGTACGTGAGTATTTATACCACACTAGCTTCAAAGAATAGCCCACACAAAGTCTTGATTAAATTACGCGCTGTGTTACAGAACACCGATGCCGATATCGTTCTGGCTTTGACACAATGTATTTGTGCGATTTAAAAGCACACAGGGTCATGGCGAAAGCCAACAAGAAAAGGAGCTTGTTAAGTGTCTGAGGCTTGGGCTATGGGGACCACCGACCCACCCATGCCATCTTAACCCTGCAAGTCCACTTGCGGCTTGGTTGGAAGGTCGGGTGGGGTGGGGAGGGACATTGGAGGCCTCTCTTACCCATATTCGCTGCTGTTTTATTATGTCTAGCATAGGCTCCCACAAGTCAACAAGGCGATCAAAAACACACAAATCAACAATAGAAAGGCACTGATCAAAGTGTGGGTGGTGTCTGTTCAAACATGTCACAATGGTCTCAGGGCACGCACACTGAAACTCAAGTGCTTGGATTAAACTGAGCTGAAGTGGTTGAGTATTCTTACTGTATTTATCTGTGAATAAAATTACATTTGGACAAGTGTTTGCACATATTCTGGCTTGGAAAGTGCGAAGTGTGTTTGTTTTACGTTCACATTTGGCAGACAATTTTATCCAAAGCAACAGTAAAGTAGGCCAAGGTTTACTTTTTTTTTACAAGGTTTACATTTTCCAGTCTTTTGTTTTTCAATGTTTTTAAGTGTTTATACATTCTAGCTGTACATACACAATTTCCACAGGCATGTGCAATTGCTTTGTGTTTTATTAACCTTTCAATCCTCCATAGACATCTATTATCTGGCTTCCGTTTAACAGGGTTGTTTTCTCGGTCGCAAAAACACATAGATCAGGAGTGAGAGTTATTTGTCTCAACACATGGTAAATCAAAAATGCTCTCTGATAGCATCATCTGAAGGCATGATAAAGACATGCACAAACCACAGTTTGTATAGTCAACACAGCTGAGTATGGATTATGCTACAGTCACTAACAAAGTTATCAATTGTTTCATCGACGTCATCTTGTTTAAACAATTTACGGCAAATCAAATACTTTTGAGATACTGTCATGTTCATGTCAAATGGAAACAATGCAACAAAATCAAAACACAAGTGTTTTAGCCTCTGAATATATGTAGAAAGTAGTTATATTGTGTTCTCTGGAACCCTGGCTCACTTATTTTCCCTTGACGTGATTTCTTACCTGTGTTTATCAATGTATTTATCAACAACAGGAAGAACCAATATGTCTATTTTTAAAAGTATTTTTCAATAATTCGTTTTTTTAATACGGATTAAAGTACAAAAAAACACTTTTGAATATTCGGTTATATTCTTTTATACATTTAGTTGGATGTTAAATGTAAATGTTATCTAAATTAAGTTCCCTACCTGTTTAGTGATGTTGTAAAATATAACAAACATTGCTTTTTATGACATTTATTGAGCTGGCTTGTGCCATTTTGGTTCGAAAGATTAAACAAGGTCACATGATTTCCAGTAAGGGAACATTGCATTGTTTAGGGAACAAACAATTTAGTGCCCAGGAAGGATATAACCATACCTTTTTTTATTTCGATTTATACATCATCTGAAAGTGGAATAAAAAAGCTTTCCGTTGATGTACGGTTTGTTAGGATAGGACACAATTTGGCCGAGATGTAACTATTTGAAAATCTGGAATCTGATGGTGCAAAAAATAAAAATATTGAGAAAATGGCCTTTAAAGTTGTCCAACAGAGGTGCTGTAGCGGGCCATTGCTAAGAAGAAACAGGTTTGTTTTAACGCTCTCTATGGGCTTACCGATGTAATGATGTTGTGGAGAGTAGATGAACCCAAAAGCTGAAATTCTAAGCTTTACATAGACACCAAACTTGAGTGGGTATTTCCCAAAGAGCGGGCAGCAGCGAGCTCAGGTGTGTTTCCTGCCATTTTTGATCAAGATTTTTCTGCATCCACTTAAAAAAAATAAGTTTTGATATATTTACAGTAGGAAATTTACAAAATATCTTCATGGAACATGATCTTAACTAAACATCCTTATGATTGAAAAATCGTTCATTTTCACCCATGCAATCTATTGTTGGCTGGTTTTATGGTCCAGGGTCACATTTCACAGTTTACTTTAGCATATAACATCTCTTTTAATTTCTCATATTTTTAAGTCTTTCTAACCACATACTTGCATCAGTTTATAACTTTAAAAAAAAACAGTCAAATGACTCATTGCTCCAAAGCATCATTAGCTGAGCGTTGAGTCACCTCTACGATGAAGTGCGGTCTAAAACCAGTAACTTATTATCTGTTTGTGAACAAAAGCATGGGAGGAAATCACAACGCAGACTCGCATTCCCTGCGGATAACGGAATGTTTAATGAATGGTTATCAAATGTTCTGCACAGGATAACTACAGCCGAACACCTGGAAAAGAGAATAGCACACCTTCCCTCGCCGGGCAGCTGTCATCTAGCACCCGCTGTTGTTTCAGTGACTAGGATGTTACATCACTTCAATACATTTGACTCTAATAAGAAACCGAAATAAACTATAGCCTGTAGCTTATATCCAATAGCATCCTAGATATTAAATTTGCCAGCTGGCTAATTTGTTGATGGTTTGACAGGAGTACAGCGTTGCTAATGACTGTTATTCAGAAAGCACAGTTCTGTAATCAAAACACGGTTGTTATGAATGACTCAGTCTTGTTGTGGCAGATTCGCAGAGAATCGGAGTATTGACAAATTTACAGTGCCGCCTACAGCAACAACACGAATGCTAATCCAGGTGGTTAGCAGCGCAGTCAGTTTATCCAAGTCTAAATGGAAATGCCTGGAGCAAAACGTTGTTTATTCCCTGACATTTATCTGTGGTATGTCGTCGAATGTTTCTGGCAGCTACCATAGCGTAATTCACACGATTAATACGAATTTAGATTTGTTAGGTTGCGAATATGGTCTTCAAATGGTTTTTATCATAGAAAAGCTAACAATCTATGCTGCTAGCTGCCCTCTAGTATAATATAAATTTAAGCACACTTCGCATGTTGGAAAAGCTGAAAATGCTGAAGAACACACAGTAGTGAATATGTGGAGGTTCAGTACGCTCTGAGCATCTCCACGCTATTCCCCGGGCACTCGAGGTGCAGGGCAACCGAATTCGTCTTGAGAGGAGAGCGTCTGTGGTCCCCTGAGGACGGTGATGTGTGAACAGCAGCAGAGATGCCTTCGGGGTCAATCCTTTAATATTGATTACAAACTGGAGCGGGGCAGCAGGGCCGACAGGCTGCAGCTGTGAGTTCGCCCGGCTTTGAAGTGACCCGCGCCTGTTGGCGGGTCCCAGGCCTTCGCGCATGAGGAGAGTCTGCAACTATGTGCCTGCCTGTGGGAAAGAATGTCACGCGACGCCACGGCGACGGAGCCTGCCACCGACAAGGGACGAGATTTAGGAGAACTTCGGTGTGAGTCCTGCCAGCGGCAACGACTGTCCCCTTTTCTCCGTTCCTCGGAGAGCGAGAGAGGCACATTATACAGATGAAGGGGTGAGAGAGAACACAGTTATACTGATCACAGGGGATCTTTACAGCAGTGGAAGTGTCTGGCAACAGCACGCACGCACGCACGCACACACACACACACACACACACACACACACAGATACCAGAGCGGAGTTTGTTTTACATTAAAGCATGACCCGCTCACTGTTTTGTCTACTACTTCAGTCTGAAACATAAGAGCAGATGGAAAAACCTGTCCCTGACAAGAGAAGACAACAGTCATAGTATTTCATTATTTATATACAGTGTGTGTATAAAATATATTTATTGTAATTTAATATTGTTGTCTGTAATGTTTCTTTGATTATTAATAATAAATTAATAATTATATCGACTCGCTAATACTTTTGTTATTTTCATATTTAGAATTAATTACTCATTGTTGCTGTTATTATTACCCGTTGTTGTTGTTGTTGTTATTATTATTATGAGAAAGCCAACATACTGCTGTTTCACTTTATTAATACAGTTTGTATACTGTGTAGGTGGGTTAGTGTTTAAAGAAAGCGTATTCAGTAAATAAGAGTAAGTAAAAACCTAAACATTCACATTTATAATAAAAATACCGAAATTATTTTCAATTGGCATTTATTATTGGGATAATAGGGATGTAACAATATCAAAATCTCACTGTACGATTAAACCTCGGTATAAAATGACAACTGATGACTTTCCTGTAGCTCAGTTAGAGCATGGCGTTAGCAACGCCAAGGTCATGGGTTCGATCCCAGGGGATTGCACATAGTCAGAAACAAATGTATAATACAACGCAATGTAAATCGCTTTGGATAAAAGCGTCTGCCAAATGCATAAAATGCATAAATGTAAAAGTAAATGACTTGGAAACGTGCCATAAGCATCCTCTTTTCTTTATCCTCTACTCATAACTGTTGCTTAGAGGTATGAGTTATAGTATGAGTTGGGTCAAATGACCTAGAAATCTTTTTATAAGATACAATAACTGCACCAGAGGAACCTTGCCAAAGGTAACATCTATCATTTTTTTGAAAATTCTCTATGTTAGGCCCGGAAGACCTATCGTTTCATAAAGTCATGTGACCACGATAATATTGAGACAATTTTGCTATTGTGATAACATGATATTATTGTTACATCCCTATGGGTTACTGTAACTATATAAAAGAAAGAATCAAGCCATGGTTGAGTTAAAACAACTCAAAACCTAAATAGTTAGTTCTGTCCAATTTTACCAAACCATTAGTTAAAAACAACACATTTTGAAATCACATTTAAACAGCAGGGGGTGATCTTACATCAAATGAGCAATACTAACAGACAGCATGTTAAAAATTCCAATAGGGTGAGATGTGTTTGACACTTTATTGTGCATCTATTCATGTATGCAAGTTATAAACAAAGGGTGTGTGGGGGATCAGGTTTATCCACTCTGAAAACCAAAGGTTTAAGATTATTAAAGGGATACTCCACCCAAAAGTGAAAATTCTGTCATGAATTACTCCTTCCGGCCTCCGCAAGTTGTTCCAAACATGTATACATTTCTTTGTTTGGTTGAACTTAAAGAAAAATATTTGGAAAAATGTAAGCAACTGTACTGACATCATTGACTAACATAGTAGGGGAAATGACAAAAGGTCCCCCAGAACTGTTTGCTTTTCTAAATTCTTCAAAATATCTTATTATGTGTTCAGAACAAAACAATTATACAATATTTTTTTATTCTATAGTAGCCTAGTCAATGGTGCCTCAGAATTGTCAGTTGCTAACATTCTTCCAAATATCTTTGTGTTTGACAGAATACAGATTTGGAACAACTAGTGGGTGCGTAATTCATGATCGAATTTTCTTTTTTGGGTGAACTATCCCTTTAAAACCAGAAATCACCTACAGTCCACAGAAGGGCTAGTCAACTGGCGGCCCGCCAATCATCTTTACCTGGCCCGCCTTAACAGTTCAAATACGTGGAGAGACTTAAAGAATGTTGTGCTTTAAGAAACGCCACATCTTTGAAAGTCCAAAACGCTGCTACATTTAATACGAAAGTAATTAAAGCGATTTGATCGGTCAGTCCAAAAAACTTAATGTTATTTACAATGTTATAATCGGCAATCCACAGCCACATGCAGTCGGTTTGCGCACGCGATAGGTCGCGTTCCAAAACGCTTTTTATTACACGGCTTTTCCTCACGGAAGGTCTGCATTCGGTAAAAATGAGCTAATCAATATTTCAAATTTACATTTCATGTCCAGTTTTTTTCTCATGTGGCAAGTAGCCGTGTTAATCGGGATAATGTACAAGCAGCCGGCTGTTATCGCGAAATAAGCCCCTTCAGTGTGATACAAGACCCTCTGCATCGCATCGGGTTCTGATCACACTCTCAGGCCTTATTTTGGCGATAACAACCGGCGGCCTGTACATTGTCTCTTACTTGTAACCTTGAAAGTAACGGCAAAGTTAACTGTTGTCCCAGATAAGGGAAAAATGGTAACACTTTAGAATAATGGTCCGTTGTTAACAAGTAACTATGCAGAAAGTAATAGGCAGTACTACATGAAATATATCTCTATGGATAGGCTATATATGTAGAATATATCCATTCATGTTTTGGTATTTGGCTTTTGGTATTTGTATTTATTCATAAATTAGTTTCCACAAACAACCTATTTTTTCACTTTATGTACGTTAATGTTGAGATTAGTAATTAATTGTTTTTTCTTTATTAATTGGTCATAGTTCGCAAGTAATTGTCAATGATGGCATTTTTTTAGTAATTATCAAATACCAAATAAGGAACTACCTTTGTCCTAAATTAGCTATTACTTACTGCTTAGTTAATCTTGCTTCTATATTAGTTAATAGTATTAAGGTAAGTGTTAATGTAGTACTGCCCATTACTTTCTGCATAGTTACTTGTTAACAACGGACCATTATTCTAAAGTGTTACCGGAAAAATTATGTTGTTTTTATTACTGCATTCATTATGTATGATTTAAACAGCTATATTTTTACGAAAAACAGCTGTTCATCTCCCTCCAGAACTTGCACTTCAAAGGATCTGCCCTTCTAAGTCCGTGGGGCACATAATGCGATTGTAATTCACCTGAAGATGCGATAATAGCCATATCTAATAGCGTTCAGTTTCTTTCACAGACCAATTGATTCGCTTTATGAGACGGCAGTTTAACGTCAAGGGGCATGGATTACTTTTGTGCTGAATGTTTTAGTGTTTTTTACTTGTATTACTTTGACTTTCAAAATTCTACCAAATATTTTCATAAACATCTTGAAAAAACAATGCCACCCACATCTTGGATGTACTGGGGGACTGGGGGTGAGTTAATTAATAACAATGTCATTTTTGGATAAACTAACGCATTGAGGAATATAACATACAATAAAAAAGACAATGCCCCTTTTAATTAAATATCATGAAAAGGCACAAATACTGGACACCATATTTGTGTGGATGTTTGATCTATAAGTAACAGCAACAAAAACAGTATAGAAGGAACAAACTGCAATAAATAACAGAAATACAAAAAATGATATAATGATATGGTAAAAAACTCGCCTGCATCCTAATCTGGCCCTCAAAGAAAAGTTCCTGGTCTACTGCAGTAACTAGTGAAAATCCACTACAATTTTAGTGTAAAGTTAAATATTATGACGACAGCATGCATTTGAGCTGTATAGACTACAAGTATATGCGTAATCTCAGCATGAGAAATGTTATGAAAAGCTTCTAGATTGCAAATCCACTATATATTTAGAAGTACTTACACATTACAACAAACTTTCATCTATTAACGTTGTTTAAAGGGATAGTTCCTCCAAAAATGAAAATTCTGTCCTCATTTACTCACGCTCATGTAATTTCATACCTCTATAAATGACTTTGTTCCGATGAACAGAAAGAAAGATATTCTGAAGAATGTTAGTCATTTTCAGTTCTGGGACATCATTGACTACCATATGAAGAATTAAATAGTAGTCAAAGGTGCCCGAGAACTCTTTGTTTTCCTAAATTCTTCAAAATATCTCAACAGATATGTGTTCAACAGAACAAAAAAAAATTTTTTTCCTACTATGGCATGTCCCAGAACTGAAAATTGCTAACATTCTTACAAATATCTTTCTCCGTGTTCATTGGAACAAAGACATTTTTACAGGTTTGAAACAACCTGCGAGGGTGACTAAATGATGACAGAATTTTCATTCATGGAGGAACTACAGAAATCTGTGTTAATGTTATAAAATACAAAAAAATACAACTACAGTTGTTTGTTTGTTTATGTTTGTTTATGTTAGTTTACGTCGCCTAATGTTAACAGATTTTTGATTTAGAAACGTGTTAATAAATGTTGTAATTTACTAATATACGATTGTTAACCAAGTAAAACTGTTTTAGTGCTAGTTCGTGTTAACAAATGTGGTTAACTACTGGTACTACAAACCTGAACCTTGAACCATATTGTGAAGTATTACCACAGTGAACAATTGTATTCGTATACAGTCATTGCCACTGGTACAGTTTTAACTCTGTCAAATGCATTTGATGTTGTCTGAATGTTTCTTGCAAATATGAGATTAAATGAATATTAGATCTTAATGATGCATTATACAAATCAAACTGAATTCAAAATACAACAACTATTTACGAACACATGCAGACAGAAATAAAAATTTAATGAATAGACTGCTTATACTCAGTCCCAGAAAATATAGTGAAAGCATTTCTACTGTAAAACACAGTTACAGAAATGATATGTATGATACATATTCTTATGAAAGCTGTCACAGCAGAGAAGGAGAGCATAACAAAACAAAACATAACTGATTTACTGTCTTCACGGCTAATTAATACCTGCCACATGACAAGAATCTATGTGAAATATGTTACACGCGTATCTCGTTCCTGGGCTGGGCAGCCAACCAAAGTAGTTCATTTGAGATTTCCTTAGCAACAAATGTCAAAAAAGAGAGAAATGATTTGTTTCACCTCTCATATAGGTAGGGTGTTGTGAAAGAAATTGTATAATTATGTACTCCGGCAATTTCAGGTTATTTTGGTAATACGTTTTCTGCTGATTGCAGTGTATGCAGGCACAGCAATTTTGTTGTTTGTGCGGCGGCACTGCTCTGCTATCATGGTAAATTACAAAGTCTCTGTAATTTACTTACCTCCTTTTATATGAACACAAATTTGCTTAATGTCTTTATCAATCTTGGATAATTTGACCCTTTCCACATTCTTTTATGCCCACAAATGTGCTATTTAGTAATTACTGAATTTAAAAATATGCTTGTGGTAGCTTCAGTTCTAGTTTAATTTCAATTCTTTTGTGAGTCTTCTACAGGAGCTGTAGCAGTAGTACATTTTTTGATGTTAACACAATTGATAGGCCTATCATTCGGTTCCCGCTTAAGAAGCTGTATCCAGAATCGAAGAATATAACAAATGAGATTATTTGACTGTCATCTGAACTGATGACATAACCAACCCTAAGGATAACAAGTAGATATGACAATGCGACATAAACATAAATGAATCATTTTCTTCCCAATTAAGAGTGTAACAGTCAGCTGGTTCTACGACCTCATTGCTCCATAACAATGATCCATTGAGGGCCACGGGCTCAAAGCTACAGAGCAATTGGTGTCCATAACTTTAATTTGGCATTTTACTGCTATTATGTCACAACAGTTCTGTGCCATGCTTAAAGCTGGCCATTCTGTGTGCGTGCGAGCGAGCGAGCGAGAGAGAGAGAGAGAGAGAAATGAAGCAAGACATATAGATACAAGATGATACAGAGAGATTTTAAGCTGAGGGTCACTGCAGCAAAGCAGAAATCCATCTTGTTTTATCTCAGGCAGTTTATAAACCATCTTTCACAGTCTACCAATCGCAGCATTTTTTTAAATATACATTTTATATTATATTTATTTTCATTGATGAACATGAAAAAGAGAGCTTGAACATTTTATGGTTTGACGTTTTTTGTGTATATAGTCAGTTGTGTGACATATGACATTCTTATATCAAGCATTTGATAAGACCTCATCTGTGAATTCATAAATCATTACATGATATTAAAGCTGTGTAAAGCATGTATCTCTTACAACAAGCAAATAAAATCTAAAATAGCATATTTATTCAAAGTAAACTTCAATAATTTTGTGTGAATCAGTTATTGTTATTAATCAAGATATCATTTTGTCTTAGTTTTTGTGCTCATGAAAGTTCATTTCCAATATGTTTATGCACACAAGGCTAAGTTTTAGCTTTGTAGCTGATCTGAAATATGTTCATAATCATAATATTCCCTTTGTCGCCGATTTGGCACAAAACACAATAAATGTACATTTCCCAACTGTTCCACCTTATTTGGTTTTCCAGCTTTTTAACTTAATGCTTGAGACTTGGCTAATATACCGCTGTGAGGCAGCTGAACTGTTTAAATGTCTTGTAATGAACAAGTTCACAGTTTAGTCCTTTAATTTCTCTATAACAATCACATATAAAGCCGGTTCAAACACGAAATACTAACCGTTTTAATCCAAGAAAAACACGAATGGGAGTTCTGGGATGATCTGTCATGCCTATTAATGTGTAATTGAAGAGCAAACATTATTTTTACCTCAATAAAAGCAGTGGCTTAATGCAATTACTCAAGGGATGTGTCATTTCCTGGCATTTTCTGTACCCTTCTCTATGAACTATTCATTCTTTTTACGATCTGCTTCATAAATGATAGCGTTTTGCCTGAATGCTGTGTGTGTGTGAATCAGAGAGTCATTTAACACATTGGCCTGTACTCTGTTATCCACCAGCCACACTGCATATCTCACAAACATGGTTTTCACGGTTCATATATGTAATATGATTCTACCTGGCAGTTAACTCTGTTAACTCTAACCTGGGAATTTTTTTATCTGTTTGTACTTGTCATCCGTTGGTTTCCAGAGTAACCCAGACTATTTTGTCACATACTGGAGTGAATTAACCTCCACTCACTTTCGACCAGTGACAGGCTTAGCTTTATTAAATTGGCACGAGTTTGTTGCTTTTTTCTGCTGGCAGACACGTTTATTATATGTTGGGGATTTAACCAATTATTTCCATTGCTGCTTATTTAAAGCAAGTTTTCAGCATTTCTGACTCAATGTACCAGATATTAAGACTCCAGTTTCTTGACATTGGAATACTTAGAAACTTTGCCCAAATGATACAAAGAATGCAATGGTTTACATGACTTTAAATTATTTGTGCAATTCCACGCATATGTCAACCTTAAGATAATAAAATCAAGTTTTAATCAAAGGTTTTCACCTGCTGATAGATCTGGGGCCGGTTGCATTAACTGCTTAGACTAGACTTAGAAGTTAAGGTCTTTGCACATACAGTGCACATACGAAATTTTCGTATGCGTTTTTTCGTATTTGCCTCTCGTTTGTACGGTGTCACTCAAAATGCTTGACGGATGCGAAAAACGCAGAAAATCGAACCCGGTCCGAATTTTTTTATGACGGACGAAAATATCGGAGGCAGTGTGTAAATGTGATTGACACAACGTGAGGTCGTATTTATTTTTTAACGTGCGGAAATTTCGGACGCAAATTTCGGACTCAATGTGCAATGGGCTTTAGTCATCTATTTTTTTTACTTCTTTAAATCAGTTATATAAAAAGGTAGATCGGGCTAATTGCAATATAAAAGGTAAGACCGATTAGCCCTAACTAATTGCTAGTCAATGAGACTTAGTTGTTAAGACTAGCGCTGCGTCCGAAATCGCCTACTTCCATACTATATAGTAGACGAAAATGAGTACGAGTCATGAATAGTATGAAACCTCAGTGTGCAAAAAAACAGAAGGTGAGAAATGGTCTACTTCCGCCAAGATCGGATGGACAGCTCTCTATCCCATGATGCCACGGGAGCAGAGCAACGGTCAAATTCAAAAGTAAATCAAATAAATACAGCGTAATAAAAAATTAAGGCGGACGTTTGTTTTTAATATAAGTGCCAATAAATGAATTTCTCGTGACTAAATTATGTTTTTATCAACGCTCACATATAGGTTGTTGTTGATACTGTTGATACATGGGTCAAAGAGCATACTGGTCACATAAAACATGGCGGGTGCAGTATGTCTGAAATGTATTCATACTACTCCCACTCATAATATATAGAATGTACCGTTTTAATGGCCAATAGGTAGGTGCTTATTCAAATTCAGTACGTACTGTCACAGTATGCGATTTCGGACGCAGCGGCAGTCTTAACGTAGCGGATAAGTTTATGCAACTGGGCCCATATGTTAATATTTGGTGTTAAGTCTTTAAAAAAAAAAAAAATTAAAGCAGGATTTTCCATACTCAGTTAAGTAAACATTCATGTCACATTCATAACGGCCCATACTCCTCAAAAATGGGAACATGAAAATTAAAATATAATAACTAGTTTATGTCCTGTAAAGAATCATCCTTCTCCATTTGTTGGTTATTTTTGCTTCTGCTTTGGACATTTTAATTCACAAAAATCCTACAAAGTATGCTGTCTCTCAAAAACGTTGTCACATCCATAACGCATCATTTTTAAATAGAAATCTCATACATATACTTATATTTTTCTAATGTCCGGACACTATCATCAGGGGTTCAGTAAAATATAAACAGATATGATTCAATATACTGGTAATAAATACATTCTCTAAGAATTTACGTTTCAGGTTTTGGCTCAAAATGTCACATCCATAACACATTGCCCATGTAGGTGACTGAGCCTCATCTTTAGTTGCTCCAAACGATCTTTCGCAAACAAACAACAACATCTATCGCAACAAACGATCAATATTTCACGTTTTATTTAAAGCTTAGGGTATAGAGTAGTTATTTGATTATTTTATACATTTTCCCCCTTCAAACTAAATTGTAAAGGAAAAGTCATTTATAAAAGTGCAATATAAACACACAAAAGAAAAAAAGAAGAGTTTACATGAGAAGAATTCATATGAAGTTGGTCAGCCAATCAAATAATCATTTTCATTGACGGAATAGGAGCTCACCTTGTTCCACTTTTTCTGGGTGTGTAGGAAATACTATACAATAAGTTCATTCATTTCACCATCTAGTCTCATAAATGCTTGCTCTTTTGAATCATTTATCACTTTAATAATAATAAATCTGAAATCAAGCTCAGCTCATCAATCAGTTTCTACATATTTTACCAGTTAGCGCATAGAGCCGCAACCATGGTTTGCTTTAACCAAACGTGCGTGCGTGTATGTGAAAGTGGGTGTGCAAATCTGAATGTTTTGTACTTTCAGGGGTGTTGTTGTGCATCTTTCAACACGCTTGTGTGCATACGCATGCTTGCGAGATAAAGTATCGAATCCATCATGCCAAACTATGCGGCCCTTAATCGTTACTGCCAAAATTGATCATGGCAGGTTTGCTTTGTTTTGATTCCCCTTTGAAGCTGTTTGCTCTCCGGCTTAATGTGTAATTTATCACAAGCAGAATTAGGTGCAGCGGTTTCAGTGGCTGTACGGTATAAACGGGCCTTTCTTTAGGTGGGTGGGCGAGTGTGCTTTTAAGCGAATACACACCTGGTTACTCTGTAAACCGTTTCACATCAACACAATGACTCACGATGAGCGTTTAATGTGTTTGCATGAAAACGCAGCTTAAGAGTCAATATAGCTTATGTAAACGTTGTCAGATGCTCCCACGGTGCGATTGATTATTGATCATCATTTATCTTGTAACAATCTTGCATATTGGACAGATTAAATAAGAACCACGCATGGGGTCACAGTAAAAAAGTACATGTGCACATCGTATTGTTACAGTATGATTCACCTGCTTAACAAGAGGAAATAAATATGTTGTGCTACAACCTGCAATCTATTACTGTACATTGTCTTTGCTGGACACATGCCAGGTTCATCTGGCTCTCTTCCAAGTCTACCGCACCCCCCACCAACTGCACCCCGCATGCTGCGCTCGCAGTTGTATTATCATTTCATGTCACCTCGCTGCATTTCCATTTTGATTTTGGTGATACCGTAACTCTCGGCTGGCAGCTCATGTCTATGACATATTGGAAAGTAATGAACTAAAAGTAGCAACGCAACTAACACAACTACATTTTTTAGCGTGACGGTAACCAAAATATACTTAAGCCCTTCCAGTAACAAGCTATTTTTACTACAAGTGGTGGTGTAGCATGACAAAACATCACATTGTTGGGGGTTTTTCTCGGTCACATTATTTTGTGCACATAACCAAGCGAGCTGAGACGGTAGCGAAACATTTTCTTTGCCTGTTGAAGAGGGTTATACTAATTTGATTAAACTTAAAGGAAAATGGTCCCTTTTGACCTGACCAAAGTCATTTTTATTCCTACTATGGAAAGTTAATGGGGACCATTTTTGGTGTGAACTATTCCTTTAAATCTGCTCAATTTATGAATCATACAATCTGATATATAGGGGTATCACAATACCTGTACTGGCACGTTACGAAAAACCATGATTATCAATATTGTGTTAATTCTAAATAACATTGCAAATAATTTATCACCCGTTTAAAGTTTTGCCTTAAGAGCCACAATGGTTACAAACTCTCTCTTTCTAATCCTAACACTCGAATTTTAAGTGTGATTTGTTTGTTTCTCAAAAAAGGAGAAACACAAAAGAAACCAATTTAAAGATAATTTTGACTGATAGCATTATCTAAAAAAATTTGTGATAATTTTGCTACAGCAAATTATTTTTGCCTGTAATAACCGTTGAGTGAAAATAAGATATCGTGATAGTCCTAATCTGATAATATTCGATTAGAATATATTAGCCCCTTATAAAGGATTGATGTTGTTTTCTACTCCCTTTCTAACTAGGTAATTTATCAATACTTTACATTATTAGCAGCTTGTCATTTGTAAAGGCTACTGGTCTTTTGTCTGATTATCTAATACGTTCACAATGTGTATTAAGAGACCTGCTGGCTAATTTAGGCATCATGCCCAAATAAACATATATATACTGTATAGTAATATAGGGATGGAAATGTGGGTTTGAATGATGGCCTCCTTTCTATCACTCAAAGCAAATAAGTCTATCAACAAATAAGCCTCGCAGGATGGGGAGCCGCTTAAAAGCTCATAAATGTCTCCTTTTCTTCACTTTCTTGTTAGTTGATCTTGTCCCTCTGGGCTAACGGCTGCTCTGCATTTGCACTTTGCAGAATTTTAAGACGGAGTTAAGCAGGAGTTCAAGATAAATAGCTTCTGATATTGAAGGTCTAAAAATGTACTAGTTTTTAATTAAATAAAACTTTGCAAAGTCCTTGGCACATAATGTCAGGAGTCAATGATAATCCATCAACAAAAGTTAAAAACCAGAGTGCGTTTTATAAAGTGCCTTTAAGACAAGATGTTAAATACTCTCTCACTTGTATGTTGCAAAAATGAATAATTGTGATGTGCTTGTTCTGCCTGAAGCTCAGTTGCACGTGATGCACTAATGCTGACAATAACCAATTTAACGTTGATGCATTATATCAATTATTTCTGCCATCTTGTTTATTGTAAAAGCAACGTTTTAATGTATTTAATGATGCTTGCATGCACTATTTGAGGTGTATCTTAAAAGACATCAAATGTTATCTTATAAGAGATTTATCTTAACAAGGATCCCCAAAATGTCCACCATCATCCCGCAAACAAGCAAAAAATAGATACAAAAATAACAAAAACTTAGAAGATATGCGTTTTGTATGGCATCGTTATCATAGTATTTAAAATAGACACTACAACAATGCGCAACTTCCCTTCTAGTTTGCGAAGTAAAATTCTGCCAAGAACAATGATGTAATGCGAATGCAAAATGACGTTTTGATATGAGCTGTTTCTAAACAAAGCGCACTCATTTCAGGTAAACCGCTGACTCGTACCCTCTGGTCATGTCGTCATGCGTTTAAATTGTGGCTGTCATAAAATAATTGCATTATTATTACAAGTCGTTTCCCAGGAACAGATCTTTAATCCTCTCTTGCTCTTCAGCGCGTCGAACATGTAAACAAGCTCTCAAATGGAGCGTTGATTGTTGCTGAAGGTACGGCAGCGTGGAGCTGCTTCTTAATACAAAACTCACCTTTTCACCCACTTGAAAGAAGACAGAAATGCATGTTAGTTCCTGAGCCACCAGCACCTCTGGGCCCTATACGGCAAACATGGACAACAGTTAATGCCCAATGACAGATTGTCATGTCGCAGATTCCATCAAATGGAACGACATCTGCCTTTTGGAAATATCAAGGTGAAACAAGAGAATGTTTTACGGAAAGTATTTGCACATGACTCTAAAATAGTACAAGTATTGATATTTTTCTCTTTTTTTAAACAGATTTCTCTTAAGTCATACTAAGTATAACCCTATACATAATGTAGGTATATGCATGTCAAAGTGGGCATGTTTGTGAGTTTGTGCTGACAAGCAAGTGTTTTGCTGCTAGCTCGAAAATTGATTTACATGTTCCTGTTCACACCTATGCTCGTCGTATATCATGAATGACAGGCGGAGATCGAGATGCAACAGGCACATTCAGTCCACAAACAACCCAACATTAATCTAGCCCTATAATTGTTTAGAGTTTATAGTGTTGCACTGCCTCCGAGCGAATGAGGTAGATGCTTGCACAATCTGCCCGCTGAGGTGTTTGGATACGCAGTGCTTAGCACGGGCATTTTTTCACCATGATACAACCAAGTTGCTATTTCGTGCACACATATTTTTGATGCACATCGACTAGAGTTCTTGCAGAGTTTGGAATAATGTTTTGTTTGACCTGTTATGCTTTTCAGGTTAGAAGGGTTCTTTGCTTTTATACATGTTCCTGGAAATGTTTTTCTTTAACATTTGAAATGTGAATAATCTTGGTTTCCTTATTGCGTATCATAACTCTTTGCTTTGGTCGTGCTTTAATGTGCTCCATGCAGGGTCCAAAATTAATAGCGGGCAAGTGCCAAAGGGATGTAAAAAGAGTTATAGTACTTGGAAGTTGGCTGGTAACAATCATAGGACAAGGTTTTAATAGTATATGACAATCTGACCCTTGATAAAAGTGACATGCGTGACTGAAAGAGATCAAACCGCCTACCAGAGAAATCATGTCGGAACCCACATCAAATTTCAGTTCTTTCAATTCAAAAGTTAAGTCACACATTTATAGAACCTTAACTAAACCAAGGGAACAATTTAGATGCAATAAGTAACTCTAAAAATTCGAGTTGTTTTTATAGTGTTCTTTTTCTTTTTATAAGTATTTTTTCCTCCCACATGGCACAGGTGTGGGTTATTCCTTACATTACGCTAAACAAATAAAAAATGAAAAACAAAAAGAGGCAAGTATATTTATGTGCAAGGTGCAGTTTAACTGTATCATATCCTATATAATGTTATGAGTGACACAATGACCAGCGCTGTTTGAGATAACTGTTTTTTTATTGTGCATTCCAATTAATATCAATCAAACTGCAGTTGGCTTGTTTTGATTTAAGCCAAAATAACACAAAAATTCAGCTACTAACACAACAAAACACAATAAAAACATGATAACATAATAAAAAACATGTTTTAGAAATATCTCATTTTGGAACCAAACTCTTCATATACTTTTTCCAAATTTCAAATTTTTTTCTTTAATCAGTAAATCTATATGTATGTTTACATTTCAGTCAATCCCCATATTGTATACATGCGATTTTGTAGCTTCATTTGCATGATGCAAAATCGTTCACTTCCGAGGTGCATCTTAAAAACTTGTGTAAATATTTATATGATTAATTAGATATGATAATTAGATATATTTCTTCTTTATATTCTTTAACATATTTACTTTTTCTAATTGATTGCATTGTAAGTCTAAGTGAGCTTGAATGTGCATGTTAAACTGCATCTATTGCTTTTACAAACATGCTGATAAAGCTGATAAAGATTATTTTATTGAGATTATATGAAGTGATGCGATACATAAATACTCCATAAACTCTTTGGGTTATTGTAGCTCATCTGGTAAGGTGCGAATTCTAGATTGTTTTCAAATACATTTTTGTAACCTGTTTGAACCCTGTCCAGGATTCCTGAGATCTGTTGTTCCCACATGCAGCCAATAATTTGATTATAGAATGAAATGGGAATGTTTGAACATTTTTGATCATAATTACCCATCATGGTGAGATGTCTGTCAAATTTTCATCATATTTAATAGGTGTTTATTTTTTAATGGCATTCTGACTCAGTTGACTTTGGGATGAACCTGACAGGAGTAAAACAAGAGGTAATCTTCCATTTTTAAGTGATTAACCTCACACCGTGCCTTTCTTTCTAAATGAATCGTTGGCCTATTCTGCTCTGGAGACGGACAGCTTGCTTAATTCCTCCGTGTTACAGATGCCCTGGTACCACAATACCAGGCTCACCCAAAGGCAAGCCCTGACACCAGCGCCTGCTCCCATCCAGCTGGTGCCAAACTGCTGTCAGTATCCGCTTAAAGGGGAAGGAGCATTACTTATGTCTTGGTTCCACTGATAGAGGGATCTGTTTCAAGCTGTATAGATAAAAGGATGAGAATTTTGCGCACACGCCTTGTGACTGATCTCCGTCATACAATTTTTTAAAAGTTGCAAAATAACTAAGCCTCAAATGTTAAAACTACTGTAATATTGATTGTCTGGGATTATTAGCATTGCCTCACCATATATTAGGGTTGCACGGTGTACCGGTGCTACGGTAGCATCGCGATGCTAAAGCTTCAAAATACCCGCAATGCCTCTATTTTTGAAACGGTAGTATCGTAGTACCGTAGTTAATGTTGCAAATGCGCATTGATATTTATTTGAACACTTACATCTGCCTTTTTGCGGTGTTTATCTCCAAAATGAATGTGTGTTTTCAATGTCTCGGACGAGTTAATGATTCAAATTGGCGATTTGAACGAGTTGGTCAAAAGATTCACTAACTCAGTGGAAATTTGACGCCACCTACTGGCCGTTTTAGTTCTGCATTCAACATTTGAATTAGTTCCTACGTGAAAAATGATCTAGTGTACTTTAGTATTTACTACAGAATACTACAATGTCACACCTCTCCTCAAGAAGACTTCACTCGATCCGTTGGTTTTAAATAATTATCGCCCTATTTCTGTCTTACCATTTATTTCCAAGGTTTTGGAAAAGATTGTGTTTTTTCAACTTCAGGCTTTTCTTGTTTTAAATAATCTGTTTGTTCAATCTGGCTTTTAGGCTGCCCACAGTACTGAATCTGCCCTTCTGAGAGTGCTAAATGATATCTTTTTAGCTACTGACTCGGGTGACTCTGTTGTCCTCGTTCTATAGATTTATCAGCAGCTTTTGACACTATTGACCATTCTACATTAATCAATAGACTAGAATCTTGTGCAGGGCTGTACGTTAACTTTTTTGCAGTTAAAAATTTTGTAGCACAAGCCAAACAGTTGTAGAATAAAAAGTATAAAACGTCTGTTATATTAGAAAAAATATACACATAAAAATATTGATGTGTAGTTTATCACATAAATAGGCAGGTAACGGACAAAGGACATTAATGTTACAGTTGGGTAAATTAGGGCCATATAATTGAGTTTTTTCAAAGTTCTGTGTTTTCCATTCTATATAATAATTATATATTTGTCCATATACTGTAGTATACTATTAAATGATTTACAATGGTAAACTGCAGTAAAATTCCTCCTTTTGCAGATACAATGGTGTTTCTGATATTAATTTAAAATATATCAAATTTATTATAATTATTTTATATTTTTTATCTGATAGAATACTACAGTTAACTATAGTAAATATTATAATACAATACAGTGTTTTTAATCTGGATGTTCAAGTTTACCAGACTTTTATTTTGGCAGGTCGTCGCAAAGAGTGTGTGGTTGACGATATCTTTTCTCTAACAGTGAAATGATTCTAAAATAAACCCTCAGATCAGCTCTGGAGATGGAGTTAATGTGTTCTTGTCCTCATACAGAGACACAGACAAATGCACGAGCGTCACACGTGTGTAGTGATGCGTTAAACTGTGCAGCTCATTCACGCAAAACAATCAGATGACATTTTCAAAAAGCCAGATCGCGCCTCCGCTATTCCTACCGTTTCCACATCACAGAAATCACAGGGCTCTATATATGGACAGATTTTTTGTAGCATGTGCGACATATATGTTGCACTGTACAGCCCTGATCTTGGGTGGGTCTCTCCGGCAGTTTTTTCAAGTGATTCCAATCATTTTTATCCAATCGGAAATATGTGGTAAGGCTAGGAGAATTTGACTCTTCCACTGCTTCTCTCCCCTGTGGCTTTCCGCAAGGCTCCATTTTGGCCCCCACATTATTTTCGTTGTATATGCTTATGCTACCTCTGGGCTCAATTTTTAGAAAACACGAGGTGTTTTGTTCTCAACGTTTTCTATCCTTAAATGAAGATAAAACTGAGGTGATTTTTTTGGCCCATCAGAAAATACGAAGGCCCAAAATCCTGACCTAGGACCTTTATCGGCTTTCAGGTCCTTGCAGGTTCGGAATCTGGGTGTTCTTTTAGATGATTTGCTCAAATTCGACAAACAAACTTCCATTGTGATTGGATCCAGTTTTCATCAGCTCCATATACTTGCAAAAATTAAACACTAACAAGACTTTGGAGATGGCTATTCATGCTTTTATTAGATCGCGTCTTGATTATTGTAACTCTTGATACTATGGCATCTCCAAAGCTCAAATTGCCCGTCTTCTATTGGTCCAAAACGCTGCCTCTAGATTCCTTCTAAAAAGGAAAAAAGGGATCACGCCACGCCACTCCACTCCTGAAGGCCCTTCATTGGCTGCCTGTTTAATTCAGAATACATTTTAAAATCGTATTATTTGTTTGTAAATCTCTGCACAATCAAGCACCCATCTATTTATCGTAATTGCTGCTTCAGTATGTCCCCTCGAGAAGCCAAACATCTTGTGATCAGAACCTTCTTTTAATTCCGCATTCTAGACTCAAGCGTAGAGGTGACAGCAATATACATACATAGAGAAGAAGATTTCTACGTTATAGATTTGATGATTATAATAGAATACGATCACAGTAATTCCCCTTTTCCTACCCTTACGTAATCTCCAAATGGAATCTAAAAATGGCTATTTTAAAAAATGACCGCATGGAAATTCTGTAATGGTTTTGCCAGGACACGTCCCTGAATCATCCGTTGAAAGATGTTTCCTGGAAGGCCTATCACTAATTAAGGATTTAATAAAGTAATAGAGGATTAGTAGCATATTATTCATGCAAAACACCGGAGAGTAACCAGATACACTGGCAAGCAAAGTGCACCTGCAAGTGACTTACGGCAAACCGCAATACGGTTCAAGGTCGCACCTGGGTCATGCACTTGGCCTTTCGCACACACATAAGCCCAGTGTTCTCCAGGGAAGGGAGCTGCACCGAATGGGTTTATTAGAGCCTGTGCAGTCATTTTAGCCTCACTTAAATTGGAGCAGCACTTAACCGTGTGATAAAGCAACACGAGGGCCATTAGCTCACGTCGACATTCGCCGGGTGCGGAGTGACATCGCCGGCAGCTGCGATTACCGACGCCTGCCAACACTTTCACAGTGAGGGATACGTGCACTCCAGCTCGAAGCTTTAGGAGGCTGTGTAGACATTACAAGTTTAATTCAACCGTATATCTCTTTCCGATGTCAACCTTAGATAAATGAGGCCATAATTAAGATTTCAAAGCAGCTTCTTTGGCCCTAAAAACCGTCACCCTGCGTAGCTCATCCATAACGCCAAATGCACTTCTGGCGTGAAGTCCCCAAATGCTCAGTGTAACTCTACCTGCGGGTCCTTCCCTGAGCACCACGTTTATTGTAAACCATTTCAGCATTGCATTTCCAAATGGTGTGAAAGAGTGGCTTGCTGAAAAGCAAGTATGTCCTTCGGAGCGGCATTGGGTTTCTCTTGTTCTATATGCAAGTCTGAATGTGTCCGCTGGGCTTTATTACTGAATGGTAAAATCATTTTCAGAATGCACCGTGATTGATAGAACTGGGTGTGTGTGGGGGCAGCCGACCAGCAAGAGGTCTTTAGACAAAGACCGAGAGCGCTTACAAACACACACACATTTTTGTGTGTGATTACCCTGTCATATACACGGTTTCGGCTAATCCGAGATGCTCTGTGCAGGCGTGCATCTTGTAAACTGGATTAACATTATGCATTTATATGGTGCACATGGGAGTGTGTCTTGTGCGCATCTTTGGAATGTGCTGGTCTGCCCGGTTGAGCGGAACTGCATCGAAACCGGAGTGCAAGTATCACCTTTAGAATACAACAGAATGATTCCAGCAGGCCGCAGAGCGCGCATACCGATCAAGCCTTACATTTCCTATAAAGCAGTACAGCCTGAAGAAAAGGTTCACCCAAAAATGACTATTTGGTTCCAAAACTCTAACTAACCCAAAAACTACTGCCGAAAAACTACTACTAAGGATCATAAAAAGTCCTTGCGGTTTGTTTTTCTTTGCGATCGTGTCATCATTTACTCACCTTAGAGTTGTTTCAAATCTGTATAAATGTCTTTGTTCTGATGAACACAGAGAAATATATTTGGGCGAATGCTTGCAACCAAACAGTTCTTGGACCCCATTGACTGCCATAGTAGGACAAATTTCTTTATCATTTTTTTGTTCCGTTGAACACAAAATAAGATATTTTGAAGAATGTTGGACAGCAAACAGTTCTGGGGCACTTTTGACTACCATTGTCATTTTTCCTACTGGTAGTCAATGGGGTCCAAGAACTGTTTGGTTGCAAGCATTCGCCCAAATATATTTCTCTGTGTTTAACCAAACAAAGAAATGTATACAGGTTTGGAACAACTAGAGAGTGAGTAATTCATGACAGAATTTTTATTTTTGGGAGAACTATCGCTTTAAAAAATATGAAGACAGAGGGGGAGAAGAATATAAAAAGCATGAAAGGTCTGTTAAGAGCTAACCTAAACTCGTATACAAAAGAAACAGGCAAGTTTCTACCCCACAGAACAAATTTGGCAACTTAATTTTAGTTGTATACACTAAAAAGTATAGGCGTGTAACGACTCAACATTGGGTCAAAAACGGATCATAAACCCATCCGTTGGGTTAGCTTATGGGTTATTTGAACCCAAAATGCTGGGTTATTTTAGCACATTTTTGAGTCAAATAAAAAACTTTTGGGGTCAATTTAACAGTTGGTTTTGTCCATTTTTGACTCAACACTATAACCCACAATTTTTTTAGAGTGTATCTGATAAAAACATGATCTGAGAGGACCTACACAGAGTAAGTTTAGAACATGACATCACCGATTTTTGTTTCTATAACTGCAATATATCTTTAAATTTGACTTTCATCTACACCAGCGTTGACTTTTGTGTCTTGCTGACAGCCTCTTCATCAACCCCAAACAATAAATTGTATATTTAACTTACTATGTTTGATATATTATTAAAGTTACACTGTCACACTAAAACAATAGGGACAATGTAAATTGTTCAACTAGACAAAAGAGCTTGTTTATCTCTTACATGATTTGACAGTTCCCAATACAACCGCGCCTGGTTGTGGCTTTATACCCGTTACCGTTTATAGTGAAAGGAAGCATTGCACATACATTTTATTATTTATTCATTTAATTCATACAGCATTTTCCCCAATCCACGTTTCAAAGTAGCTCTACAGAAAACAATGCAATGTAATTATTAAGCAATTCTAATCGTAAGCCCCATTAACTGTTTTCTTTCTGTTTTTCCTTCACAGAAACTGAATGAATGAATGTGTAGACTATGAGACAATACTTAAAAACAATAATAAAAAAAATAATAAAAATAATGAATTTTTCTATTTGTGTAATTTCTGTTTATACGCTTAGAGCAAATGTGTGATCCAAGTATCTCTTGGTACCTGTTTAAGTATGCAGACCGCTGGTTGGAGAACATTCTGTATTACAATGTCTAGCGCTATTCCTTTATGACTTAATGAATGAATAATCAGACTTTTTTAACCATACGTACATGAATAAAGGGATTCAAAGTGTCCTAGAGGTGAACTGAAAAGAGGTGAAAAGTAAAAACAATTAGTTGAACGGAATGTGCCATGAATGATACTTGGCTTTGTTTCCTGTGAAACTGGCTCCTTAGGCGTTTTGGCCATGTCCCCTCAGGCCCATTGAAACAACACCCATTTCTCGCAACACTGTTTGTTTACCTGTTTCCAAGCAACTGTTTCCGTGTTCGGTTAACATTTTGGCATTTTGCGGCTTCTTCGTTTTTCTCTAACCTCAGTTAGCCGGCTTGTGTTCTCACCTGACAGGCGTAGTAAATGAGCTATCATTTCTAATTATTTATGACCAAATAACTTGAGGTATGAGACAGCCAGACATTACATCTCTGCCTATGACATCATGGTCTTTATTTCCACCTGGACCAACACTTTGAAGGCCCAGTGTTTGACTGGAATTAAAGCCTCTAATAAGAGTTTGAAACCATGTTCTGCAAATGGATGCGTTTAAAAATGCACATAGCATTCGCAAAAATTAAAAAGTCTTTCCACTGGCTTTGCATTGCATTTAATGCATTGTAAATTATTAGCCGTTTTCCAACTAGCAATGTCATTTCTTAATGATTATATTCTTACCTCAAGTAACTACATTTTGGAGATCAGTTACAGTAGGTGTGGTCACTGGGAAATCTTCAATGGGATTAATGGGGATTACGATGAAAAGAAATCAATCTAAAATTCATGTTGAAACTGCAGAGATTCTGAATGTAGGTGTGTTGAGTTAAGGGTGTTTACACGTGACAGTGAATAATGAGGACTGACCACAGGGTCACATTTCAAAAGATGTAAACTCAGGATTGCGTACCATTCACAAGACTCCAGAAAATACAACTGAATTAAAAATTAAAATTAAATCTGCTTTAAATGTAATGTTCTAATAATATGTTTTTTTTATATGAATAAGTCATAAAAATACAAACATTTGTGATTTATTAATATACTTTACATATACAGTATATTACATTGAATAGACTTCAAATGGTGGCAAAACACTTCACTTATCCAACTGAAATAAAATTGATCCAAATATCAATATTTAATGACAACATCAAATAATTATTTATTGTCGGTTTGTTGTATGAAAGGTGCTCTATATCTGAATGAATAAATTGTAAATTGTTACAACCAGTTAAGAACATAATTATCAAGGAATGAATCTAAAAAAAAGTAAAAATTAAAGATGTAATTGTGTACGTCTCGTCACAAAATCATGACTTTTATTGTTTAATTTCTTTAAATTGCAGTTCTGTAAACTCCTCTTCCTGTCATTCAAATTTCACATCCTGTGGTGCATGTCCAGGTTGATACAAATTACTCGAAGTAAAATGAAGCACATTCTTCAATAACAAATTTGGGCAAACCCTGAAGATGCAACATTCATTTGACGCAGATGTAAAAAGACCACTAATGTTCATAACTTGAAAGAGACTGAATCTATTTAAAATACCTTCTTAGATTTACAATTATATTTAAAATAGCCATTGTACTGTGTGTTTGCTCATAAGAATCCCGATATCCTGTTTGCACCTGTAGAGGTCATATATGAGCCTATACACATGCAGAGAATAAAAGACTGATGCAGTACTTCATGCTACTTGAAAAAAATTGCAAGTGCGTTTATAGTTTATCTAGTGTCACAGCTCAAACAAGTGTAATGTCTTATGGTTTGTGCAATGCGATTTTGCAATGTCCTGTTGAGCTATTAGGGACCCAGGCGTCATCATTTGAACAAATAACACCTGCTCCATTTGGCTTTTCACTAAATTGCTGCTTTTTATTACAGCCATTATTTTAACATAATCCTGTAACCGAATTCTGTTCATTACGACTTTGATTTGTTGACTGTGCTAAAGTAATGAAGGAACTGTTAGGTTATTTGTTATTATTATTATGTCATATTTTACTTACGTTATGATGTACTGTACACTTGGCAACCATGATATGGTTTTTCAGAACCATTTTTTCTGAATTAAGAGTATTAATAAAAGTGACAAAAAGGTGCTTGAATTGCTTTTCTTTCAAAATGTTTCTCTCTCGCTCGCTCGCTCTCTCTCCCTCTGTATCCATCACTGTTGCTAGAGAGCAGCTGTGGAAGAACAGGTGCTGGCCCAGCGTCGCTGCGTCGGGCCTGGTTTTCTCAGCGGGCGAGGACCCTGTGGATAATCTAGTTAAATCTCCCTGTAATTCGGGAGGGATTGAGTTCTTCAGATGAGCTAGTGGAAACCTGCTTGAGTGTGTGGGAGTGTAACAGGAACAAACTGGCCGCCTTTTAAACACAGACGCACATTTACTTTCTTCTATTTTCCTGATGTGCGCTGAGAGGAAAAGAAAAGTGCGCTGAGCTGCTACTGTGCATGGGCCAACTGTGCACTCAGGAACTAGGACTGTCAAATTAATGCATTTCAGCAGTGTGCTTGTAAATAATAGTAATAGTAATAATGACAATATTAATATTAAAAATAATTACAATAGTAGTATTAATAATATTAATACTAATAATAGCTGCTGAGTATTGTTTGTTATTATTATTAGCATTATCATTACTGCCATTACTACTACTACTATTATTATTATTCCTATTATTATTAGCATTAGCATTATCAAGATGTAATAATATTCTTTTTCAACCATCCAAGCAATTTAAGGAACACCTGCTACGTGTAATACACCTTATTAAAAGCAGGCCGAGCCATTGAAGGACTGCTGGACGGAGCATCTCAAGGCAAGTTATTCAAAGTTAATCAACTTTTAATACAAGGATGTGGAAAAATGTATCTAGGGGTTAACCACAAGGACGCAATTTGGGACATTATCTCTCAGATCCGGCCCAGTGTCATTTGCATACAATCCAACATTTCTCAGCTTTGAACCGAATCGCATCATCATTCGCCAATGATGTCACTCTTCACCAGAAATCACTGTCGCCGTTGGCACGAGTGGGGTTTAAGAAGGAATTAAAGGGCCTCTGTTGAAACCATCAAAACGTCCTTTTCGTTGACATGCCATACGTAACGCACAGCCGCAACTCTGTCTGTTTTCAACACACATACACGCTGACAGATCTGCTGGGATTACGGTCACAGACAAAAGCGTCCGCATCTTGACAGAGCGCATCACTGACAAACACAAGCCACGAGACGTGCCCGTCTCCCCCATAACAAATACTCAAAGGAAAATGCAATTATGAAACACGAGAAGGCGAAACTAGTTGTTTATTTATGTCACGCATCTGCTGCGAAAGGGAAGAACAAAAATCATAGTGTGCAAGAGTTGAAAGATTTATCACGTCAATAAAATGAAGAATTTGTAAAATGGACACCAATCTAAAAACTACAGAGAAGACGAGAGGATTCATGGTTTTTTCTCAAAAGGTGTGTGGGTTCTTCTGTCTGTAAAAATGCACTCAGGTGAAATGAATACAGCGAACACTGCAACTGCCAATGACTATTAGCACGCTTGAAAGAAACTGTAGGGAATTTCTTATGAAATCTTGTCTCTCTGAATGATAAGAGCAGAATGAGATCACGTTTTGCCTGAGGATGTTGCAAAAGTGATTCATCCCTCCATCAGTTCAATTAATTGCTGTATATTGTGATTTTTCACTCATGTTAAATCACAGATGTTAAGCGTTATTATTAATCTTCTCATGCACACCCATAGCAAACATTTAAGAGAGGTTAAAACCTTTTGCTTTGCATTATTAAACGTGGCTAAAACCCTGTGAAATTAGAACACTTTTGTGACTTCCGCTGCATTTTTGTCAGAGTTATCAAATATTATTGAATTTCGGCCCAACAAAATGGTCACTTGCAAGTGAATTCCTCACCTCCCAATACTTCCAACACACGACTGCACCCATCAAGCAATTTCTCAAGGGCTCAATTCATATAGTCAGCGCTAACTAAGAAGTCCATATTTGTGCTCGCAATGCAAACAATCACTTTGATCTTTTAGCTCCAAGTCATTTTTCCCAGACGTACGGCTATCAAAACTGATTAATTAAACTTTGTTATAGATATTATTCACAGTAATGATTTATCACCAGTGTCAACACTCCCTTGTGAGGATCATTATCAGAATTAACTGATTCTGTGGTCTGCTTCCAAACTGACTTTATAATGTGGAAAACAAAACTGTGACAAATGGTTTATACAATCCATTCTTACCAAGTGTGTGTCATAGAAGTAGACATAGGAACAGTGAATAGGAGTCTGCACACATTTAATAGGCTTTTGAAATCTGAAGGTAATTCCCCACACCCCACCCCAGTGGGTAAGAGCATCACAGACATCATTCATTTATTTTCTGTCACTGATTGATTCGGTGTGGGCTCCTTTTTTAGTTTAAACCATATATATCATTGTTTTGTATGACTGAAGTTAAGCATGTCTTGACTGTATCCTCAAAATTAACATATAAAGCCTTCGAGGCAATTGGAGAACAATTAATCTTTGTGCTAACTCGAGTGACTCACCCGCAGTGAACTTGTTGGTCCTAGTGACTCACAGCTACAGCATATGTACAGCTTACAATGTACAATTGCAACATTTTCTTTTCAGTCATTTTTAGTTTCTAGAGCAATTTGGAATTGTGACATATATAATATACAACTGTTTTATCATGTCTCAGTAGCTTTAGGAGCTTGTTTAAGGATTTACTTTGCCTATAAGCCAAAGCTTTGAAATCTCTCCCTAGATTATTCAAACATTTAGCATTGATTGTCACTCGACATCTGAGAACCAAGGCGCCATTCACATCACATTTTTATCATAACTTTGTATTTTATGTGGTTATTAATTTAATAAAACTTTGTTTTTTATATATTTTTTTATCCTTTATTTTAAAAAATGAAATGCTTTTGAAAATGCAGCCAATCAAAGTTCCTTCAATACTATTTAAAAGCATCCCAGTTTGAGAACCACGGTTGCCAGGTCTGCATATCAAAAGTTGCCCAATGGCCAATAAAAACTAGCCTAAAACTAGTCCAGTGACTCAAAACACCAAGTCCGAGTCCTATACCTAAAACAGGGCTGCCACCTTTTGAGGCAAGTCTGGATTAAGACTGTCCGGGCAGAGGGTTGTGTGGTCAGATGGGACAGATGTTGGGGATGCAGAAATGTCTTGCATTGGAAATGTATTGTGATTGTCAAAACATTGGATAGCGTTTTGTAGTTTGCATCAGTTGATACTATCGCTCAACATTTCTCTTGATAAACAGGAATAAAATAATGTTAAGCCATTTACGTTGTGCGATGCACTCTGAACCTTAACTGTCTTCTTTGATTTGATTGGTTACCGCTCGGCTCTGTAAACGGTAACAAATTTTATTACACACCACAGAAAAAATGGTGAAAAAAATGGTGGCGTGATAGCATGAGAAAAGACTTAATGTGTAAGAGTTGGTAGTCCTGTTAAGCATTTCACACAATTTGTTCTTCAATTTCTGCTTAAAATGACTGTAGTAATCAAAACACATTCTGTTTTTATTAATAACTTAATTTGACCTTAAAAATGATCAAAATCCTTCCACCTTTAACCCACGGAAAAAAAAACAACCCAACTGTGTAAAAGTACCCCAATTCCACGGTAAAAAAGCAGACATGGCAACCCTGGTGAGACCTCAAGCTGCTTGATAAAAATACATTTTTGCAAATTCAAGACAAAGACTGGCTGCTTTGAAGAAACAAAAATATATTACTGTTTACTCCCACATAAATTGAATATAAAATTGTTACATTCAATACTGTAACAGTTTTGAATGATTTGTGATTTTTTTAGTCCCAACAATTTCTTTACATTTGAAAATATTGCTACTTTACATTCATTTCTTTACTGTTTCTCGCTCCTCACAATTGGAAACATTAATCAACACAATATCAAAGATATCACTATTTTAAACAACATTAGCAGTAGTGCGTGTGTGATTTACATCATCACATCGTTGTATGCGGGTGATCACAAGGGTCCTTGGGATTAAAGGGAAGCCCACTTATTCAGTCCCTAATGCATCTGTTGACAGGGCGACTACAACATCATTTTCTACAAGATCTCCTGATCTTTATCAGATCCTCCTGACTGTATTTTTTGTTCATTAACTCCTGCAGTTCTGCTCTCACTCATGGTTAAGAAACGGCGGGGCGGACAGTTTCTTTTTATTCCGCAGTCTAATGAGGAAACGTCTTCTGCGACTGCACCGCAAAATCAAATCATTACCTCCCACACTGTAGGAAAGATAAACTTGGCAGTGCGCTAATGTGTCTGCGAGAAAATTGCCGTTAAGCTCCCAAATGGCCAGTATGAAGATGACCCAGCAGCTGCAACGTGTGCGTTTCTCATGCTTGCTTACAGAAAGCAGTTCATAAGAGTTCATAGTTATTCATTAAGCCAAGGGAGAAACCCACAATGCTGGTTGTGCTTTCGAAAGAATGTTTTTGTGTTACATTTTGAAAAAAAGGATGCACACATGTTTGAGTTTCAGACACACAGTGACAATTCGAAGTGACATAAGCCCTGACAGTCACATTTTATCTGCGTGAGGTTATCTGTGAGTTAGGTGCTTATGAATCTCGCTCGCGGTTGGCTCAGTGCCGCGCATTCTGCTTCAATGAACAGCAATGTAGCGCGGGCCTCCGGGCGCTGAAGCACTCACCTTGTCAAAAACGAAGGCACATCAAATTCATGAATATGTGGCAGAGCGCCAATCTTTGGCAGATAACATCTCGAAGGAAATATTACAGTATCGCAGGGTCTGTGTAAATTACCTAAATGTTTATAGCAACGAGAGGCAACACACACGGGTTGCTGGCAGAGGAATGCTGGCATCGTACTTTATGGGACCGTGTTTTCTGATGGCTTTGACAGCTCAAGTCAATTGGGCTTGTTGTGTTTGCTTTTGAGATAATGACCCCATTGTTTAACAGCATGGCCCTCATGCAAGTGATTGTGAGACATGAAACCAGTAAATATACTGTTGAGGTCATGAGTTTGCATACACCTTGCACATCTGAAAAATGTTTATAGTAAAAAAAATTGTTCTTAATTTAGTCTTGCCCTGAACAAGTTGTTTCACATAACAGATGTTTACAAATAGTCCACAACACAGAATAATAACTACATTTACAAACGTAATCCAGTCTTGCTTCCTAAAACTGTTTGATGTTGCCTGGACATGTAATTATTTGGGTCTTTTGTGTCCCGAGACATTAAAGAGAAACACAAAGATATTTGGAAGAGTGTCAGCAAACAAAAATGTTCTTGGCCACCATTGACTGCCACAGTATTTATTTTCCCTACCATGGCAGTAAATGGGGGATGATATCTGTTTTCTGACTGACATTCTTCCGAATATCTTCCTTTAGGTTTAGCGGAACAAAGAAATTCATACAGGTTTGGAACTGAGGGTGAGTAAATGATGACAGAATTTTCATTTTTGGGTGAACTATCCCTTTAAGTTATCCACTGATCTTTAGACAAATCCACGCTTTTCCATCTTCTGCATATTTGACCCTTTCCCTCCAGCGTATGATGCTGAGACCTGTCACCACAGCTGTAGATTGTCTGACCTTAGTTGTGTTCCTGGAGAAGCAGGATGGCTGGCTCTATAGACTCCTTTCGAGCCGACGTCACGATTAAGTCACGGCCTTCGCTGGAGGCAAAACCATGGGAAAACTGGAGGCGGCCAATACAAATCAGCCAGAGTCGGCTACATAAGGAGTTTAAATTATCATCTTGCTGTGTTTTTGAGTGCCAGAATCGACAGAGTGAAGGCTCTAATCTGACATTTTAACACATACCATTGCCAGAAAAAACGACGACAGTATAGTTAAACACAATAAAACTAGCGGACTTCACAGAAACGATCAACAAAGATGCTTGCATTTACAGCGCAGACACTATATCACTTAATAAACTATTGTCTAAAGATGTAAAGCTATTCTCTCTCAGTTTGTCTTGACTATACACGCTTGGCTTCTATCTCTATGTGGTATGTGTGGATGTCAGACCACTTAACTGGAGGTATCGTAATCCTGACAGATCATCCATCCATTGAGTTACAGTGTACAGGTCGGCCAATCTGGTTCCTTCCGTTAAAGTTGACTTTTTGTTAAACACACATAAAAGAGATTCTTCTGGTGGCACATAATGTGATTTTTTTCTTGTCAAAACCTGCAACATCAATAATAAACACAACAAAACAACGCGAGTTCAGCTGTGTGTGCTTCTCACTGCTGGCAGTGTAAGTTCTTCGTATGCACGCTAGGCGTTTCCAAATAAACATTTTAACTAAAAGAAATAACACTATTATACTAGTAGCAAAATTACTACTTAACATTAACACTTGATAGATTACACGTACACACTCTTGAGAATATAATGTCACATAAGCAACACCTCGTGCAATCGCGGCAGACCCGCCCGCGGGACGACGCGGTTATTTTATATACACATCCATATTAATATCTAGCAAAAACATGTTAAATGAACACATGAACCTTATATAAAGATGTTTTGCTCTGATATATCACCGATCTCACCTGCAACATCAATAAACACACGAAAACAACGTGAGTTCAGCTGTGTGTGCTTCCCACTGCTTGCAGTGTAATTTCTTCGTATGCACGCTAGGCGTTTAGGGGCTCACTATTGCCACCTAGTGTCACCTCGCCAGCCTACACAGGCCTTAGTGATATACAGTTTTAAATGCGCAAACAGCAACCAATAATAAGATATAAACATAAAAAAACAGGCAACCAAATCTATACCACTACATTTTTCAACAACAGTCACAGTTCCAGGCTGTGACTGACCTTACATATTCAAATTAAAACAGATTCTCTCCAGTCATTGTCAAAAAACAATGCTCGCTAGTGTTAGTAAAGCGGCTAGTGGAATCTTTCTGCCTCCACCTATGCTCCGCCACGAAAACGCGTCACAACGTTTACTAACACAAAAAGGGTCTATACCCCAGAAGAATTTAGCCCGACAGGCAGAGGCGGATTAAGACCTCATGGTGCCCCTGGGCACTTGCCCAATTGCCCAAATGGTTAATCCGCCTCTGCCGACAGGCACGGTCACCCCGCTTGAATGAACTGATGCAAAATGTGGGCCCATTTCATTCTGATTCTGGCTCGGGCAGGAAGTTAACTGTAAAACCAGAAAAGGCATTTCATGTCACATATTTACATGTAATTATTGTCACTGACACTAAGTATACAGTCGCATGTAAATATCTGAGTGCATGATCATTGAAAATGCAGTAAGAACGTAAACATTGGTTTCATCAACTATGATGAAATATACAAATATGCATGCATTCTATAGACAGTCAAACAACAAAATAACTTTTTTATAATTCCTCATGTTAACAAAATATGTTTTTAAGTCGAAATGTTTATGATTTCATATTTGAAAGGAACAACATCATGGTTCCACTCAGAACACCTTGGAAATGCACAGCAACGTGCTGGCAATCATTCAGTACACGCTACCGTCCACCTAGCAACCACTTCAAAACCCTTAGCAACAGCAATCATGCAATTAAGTAATTAGTGTCAGTGGTACAAGTACATGCAAATATTGCTTATATCCTGTGAACACAATATTGCTTGATCCTGGAGGGCCTGCCTATTCCATATTATGTTTAGCATGGCATGTTGACGTATAGATAGACTGATATCGTGCAGATCAAGTTTCTGTGTAAATCATTAGAAACCTATACCTCATTCCAACTGAATGCAAGGCCAGTCAGGTTGAACATGCTTTTATTTAGAACTATGACTGTACAATGTACATCCACCAGACTTTCAGGCTGCTGTCTTTACTAACCGGCCTACCAATGTATCAGGTGCTAATCTGCTATCGAAACATGTTATTAAGGCCATTTTATTAACTCTGGCTAAAGCAATATTTCACAGGTTTTATTTTGAAAGGAGTAATCCCTGGATTGCCGTCTCAAAGGTAGGTTAGCGTAAAACAATGCAATGCTGGAATGTTGTTTAGCAGCAGCAGCAAACAAATAAAAAAACTGCATGACAAAATATTCATGCACTTTGACATAAATGCTTTTACATGCTGGGCTCAGTTTCAATGTCTGAGAGAAAAGGTTGTCTATGACAAACCTGGCTGCCCACTAACCATTTTTAGAAAATGTTAAAAATAAACAATTTTAGAATTTTTTTTTAGAAATGTTGATCGATAGTATCCACTGATGCAAACTACAAAACTGTGTTTTAAATGGAACATATGTTTTTTACGTGATTCACGTAATGTAAATCGCAATTATCAGTGTGACGAGACAAGAGATAGTAATGGAGGCGTTTTCAGCGTTTTATTAGGGGTAGGATTAGGAACAAATGTGTACATATTAAATTGTGGGGCTTTGAAAGTCTGTTTATAGGTGCTAAGCCTATAAAATTGAAAAACTTTTTTGCAAATGCATTATTTAAGAATAAATTCTAATAGACAAACACCTTTTCTTTATTTGTCAGTTTCTTTATTCCTTTGACAAGATCTCCCAAGACAAGTGTCTACAGCCTTTATAAGATAAGTCCACAGCTGCGTCTCAATTCGAAGGCTGCGTTTGTTGGGCACACACGTCATTATTTCAGAAAGGCAAACGTTACATTTCAAGGTAAGAATGAAGCAATGATTAAGTCCCTCTCCCTTGCTTACTCCAGCTTTAATCCTTCTAGTGGCATGGCCTTGTAAACTAATGGTACTGTTTAGCGTGTTGACAAAATGTTATATGCTCTCCTACTTGTAAGTCGCTTTGGATAAAAGCATCTGCCAAATGTATAAATGAAAATAAATGCAAGGTTTTCATGTATTTTTAACAACTTTCCGCCCCTCCATATCCTCTGCAGTTCCTCCACAACATTTTGATTTTTTCGTATTTTATTTTTTGCTCTATCATACTACGCTGAAAAAATACATTTTTCTACATGTCCAATTTACTTAATTGAAAAGAAGTTTTTCAAAAAATGATCACAACGTGATTTTTTCATGTTCAGTCATGTGATAGTTCACCCCAAAATTTTTATTCTGGTATCATTCACTCACCTTCTTGTCATTTTACACATGTATGACTTTCTTTCTTCTGCAGAACACAAAAGAAGATATTTTGAAGAATGTTGGTAACCAAACAGCGCCGGCCACCGTTCACTTGTGTGGACACAATACCAATGCAAGTAATTGGGTGCCCATTAACAATATTCTTCAGATAAATATTTCCATACAGCATGCTTTGCGTAATACTGCATTTAGAGAGTAATTTTCATGTATATACAAAGTGTTGTTTTATATGTTTTACCATTGTTCAGAAGAGCGTTGCCTTTGCTTGGGTAGTGGGCGGTTACATTTTTACATTTTAAATGTTTAAATTCATTAAAGATAAATGAACATTGTATGTCATTAGCTAAAAATATAAAGTTGAGAACATCAAAATCTAAAATCTTAACAAACATAAGCTGTGCAACTTGAACGTAAATACATTATGCCGAGTAAACATAATTACGTGCAACCGATGTACATATTTTTATGTCAATACAAAAGATTTTTTTCAGTGTACATGCATATAACATTTTCATATTCAATTTGTTTTTATAAAAGCTGCTTTATCACAGTGTGACCGAACTGCCCTGAGCTCCAGGAAACTATTCGAGTTTTCCATCCATCTAGTCACCTGTCACTTAACACCCTAAACAATTTTGTTCCTATTGGTTTATGAAAAAAAATGTTGGCTGAACAATCACTATTCTAAGTAATCTAAAGCAGCTGTTCTTTAATAAACTTGCGATAACTTTCCAATCAGAACTAATGCTTGTGTAAAAAGTAGTGTTTTAATGCTTTTAGCCTTTTATGCACCTCACCTTGTTCAGCTGGAAAAGTATAAAAGTGAGCTAATTCTACCTGTAGACTCATGAAAGTTTCTTTTTGCAGTGATATTTTCCTCATTTTCCTCTCTTTGATGGAGTCATAAGGCCTGGTGCAGGAGCCAGGGGTGTATTAAAAATATATGAACCATGTAATTGCAGTGATCAGTTGGATAATCATGTCCGGGCGACATGGTAAGAAAAGCTTATGTTTTTCTTTCAAAAGTACTCTTTTATATAAACTTCTGTGGTTAGTAATCCAAACATCATTGATGACTACATTCATTTTGCAGGCCTTTGAAAAACTTTATGTACGTGTATATGAGCATACATATACTGTAGGTGTGCGTGTGCATGTGCGTGTGTGTGTGCACTTCTTCATTCTTCAGTTTAACGCACAATGATTTTGTACATATTTTGGAGATCTATGAATTTCTCTTCGCACGTACTACAGCAACAGCGTTAGCATACCACATTACAGGCTGTCACTCAAAAGCACTAACTCCGCCCACTGACTCTCTGCCGACCCCCATCTGACCTCTTACACATACGGCAGTTGGAGGAAGCAGGTGCCCGCAGAAACGGCTCTGACATCCACCTCTGTCAAAGCTTTCGTTAAAAATGAGAGTAAACTGTCCGTGATGGGAGAGACCTCTCAACACCTGACACTGGCAGATCTGGGCTTCCTCTTTTTTCCTCCCCCCGCTGGAAAATATCATGCAGAGGCACACAGCCTGCTCGTTCGCAAGCGACTTAAAATGAAAAAGAAAACACACTGCCTGACGTTAATGCCTTTAATTCTCTTTTCCACAGTTTTGGCTGTGGTGCCGAACAGTTACGATGAAGGGAAGGAGATCCAGTCTATCAACACAGGAAAGTACAAGAAAGGGATTAGGAAGGGTGAGGACAAGAGTGCTGTAAAGAATTTACTTTAAATGAACTTGCAGAAGGAAATTCACTAAGAAATAATTTAATGAATTTTGTTTGCATATGCAATCTGCGTTTATTTTTTGCGATTTTGCGTTGACTAAATATTGCCCCGTGATAATAATGTTCAATTCAAATCTGCATCTTGCCAATTGTTGGAATGAGTGCAGGGAGGAGGGATGAGCAGATTATCACTATTGGCTGTGTCGCAATATAACTTTAAAATATATAAAACATCAATATTTTATAATATCAGTTTTAACACAATATAAATAATATGTCAATACCATTATATATTTTTGATTTTGCTTTAATATTACTTTATACAAAACACTGTATGATAATATTGGAAATAATTCAGCGGCAGGGACTGCTGGCAGTTCACGGTGCACTTGTAAAAATACAAAATAATTATTTTTTATTTATTTAGATTCGTTTAGTTGAATAGGCACAGTACCAAAAAACATGATTCCAGACAAAGGCTGGAAAATAAGAATTGCCCAGTATAGGCTAATTTGTCTCTCAGGTCCCTAAAAAAGATTTTCTAAAAAAATAAAGATACATTTTTCTGAAATCATTATTTATTTATTTATTAAGGGAAAATAGATACTACGATAATATTGCTGTAAATATTACCATAAATTCTTTTGGCCATGGTAGTTGTGTAATGAAAGTAGTGTGACGGTCCTAATCATGATCTGACTGTAGCTGATGAGAATCGGCTAAAACATTTCGAAAACTTGCTTGACTACTCCACATGTGGATATATGCCCGATTAAAATGGTGTTCTGTCATGATCGGTAGAAACTATAAACACACACTTAAAATGAACCAAATAACTGTATACATTAAAGGGTCACAAAGTTAATTAACAGAAGTTTTGTAAAAAAAAAGCTATCACCTTGTTAAAACAAGTTTTTGCACCAAAGAATCATGAGCAAAGTAGCACAACTGTTGAGTAAATTCATCCTTCACTTTTTCACAGCTTGCGATTGTTTCCCAAACAGTCCAAATGTCCACTCAGATTGAATGACAATGGGCTTCAAACAGCTGCGCGGTGTGACTGTACATCATCCATTATTGACTGTACATCATCCACTGTGGACCCCAAATGTAATGAATCAGTTTCTTGCTTTGCAAGACAGAATTTCAAATGTTTTTTTTTTTCAAATTGAAGCCTTCCAGCCTGACTCTGTTTATGGACTTTTCAAGCATATCATTTCCATAACACACATTCACTACTGCACCAGCCTGTCAACAAATACGTAATTGCAAAGGCAGTTGATCTTGCATTACACAGTGTGCAGCGTGGCAGTCCTGAAGTTTCTTTGGCTCTGAAAGCAGCTTCTCTTATAAATCCAAGTGGCGGTGTAAAATGTGAATTGCAAGCCTGTGGCAAATGTGTTTCATGAAGTGAATTAAGATTTGTTCTGTGCCATTATAGGAAATAAGCGGTTGAGGTCTGGCACGAAAGAGCGTAACTCCCAGCGTAGGAAGAACACTGTGACCATTAGAATACTGTGAAATACGTTTGTGTGTGCATGAATCCCAGCATAAAACATGACAGTGGTTTTTGGCTCAGTCTTTGCTGAACTCTTAGATCATGTTGAGAGAGAGCGCAAGAGGAAAGCCATGAAGCAGATGAGACGTCCTGAGCGGACCAGGCTGTGCTGGTGGCTTCTGGGACATTCTGTGCGCAGCTGTGCCCGGTGATGACTTATAGCTCGACCAGCTGGGTGACAGTGACTGCTCTGCCCCGCTCTTCCATCTTCACCGTCCACCCGTCCCCATCACATACTCTTAATGGGGTGTCTGGGCACCAGAACAGGGAGATCAGATGTCCCACGGACTCCATGCTATCTGTGCCATGTCTGACTCATCTCTCTGTGGATGTCTCGGGGAAAGTGGTCGAAGCTCTGGATGTTAGCGGTGGGGGACTGGAGATGGTTCTCCGTATTGAAGAACCAAGAAGTTTTGCCGCTGTCTACATGGGAAGCCCTCAAGGTGGAGATCAAAATGACACAAATCCCTGCGTCCCCTCCGGTGATAGAAGGCCTAGAACCAATGCAATGAACCCCCCCGAATTCTAGCTACAGTGCACATAATAAATGTACGTAGTTATATAAATTAACAAACACTTGTGACATCACTACTTGTGGGCGGGGCCCTGGCTCATAGTTCAAGAAGAGATAGGTTAGAGCAGGATTTATCAAAGTAAACTGGACACGCGAGAATGGTGGATGCGTGTGGATCTGTGTGTAAGTCTATGAGGCAATGAGTGTTTAATGTGTGTAGGCGGCAGCGCCATCTCGCAGACGCTGGACACATTGTTGACCGGTATATTACAATGACTGAGCGGGGGTGGATTGCTGAAGGGTAATTGCTACTGTAAATACATTTGCTAATATCTGAAATAACAGCAGGCAGATGTCCCCACAGAACAACCATTTGCAACGATTGATAGGTTTTTGATGCAGCTGATTTGTACATTTATTGAGAGAATGTACAGACTGGTAATTGTTAAACAAGTGTTAACCAGAAATTAAACTTAATGAAAGGAACTCCTGTATTGAACTGAAACGGGGAGCCAATACTGCCGCGGAAAAAATTAAGAGACCATTCCCAATGTGAAAGATGACAGCAAGACACATGAAAACTTTGATAAAAATAGAGGTAATCCCACAAAAATATTTGTTTAACTTTCCTTAAATACATGTACAAATACAGTATTACTGTTGTATTGCTTAAAAGTGAGTATGAATTTACAGAGCAAAAAAAAACAGAGCATCTTTTTCTGTTATTTTGACCTAATTATACACAGCGAACCAACATGAACAATTATATTGGTTTTAACTATCATGTTACCTAATGCATTTACTAATGATAAAACAAAAAAAAAACACCTTATGGCTAAATGTTACTAATAATAGTTATTGGAACTTGTCAGGGCAAATAGCACTATTATAATTTTAATTCTATTTATGAAGTGTCAACATTTTTGACTGAACCAATTCATGCATCTTATTCTCTGTTTGAAATACTGTGTTTAGCATGCCCACACAAAACAAAGATTCTGTACATAATGTACAATATATGGGCAGAGTAACAGCATTGCTTTTAAAACATGTAATCATTGTCTGTCATTCTCTGTCAGAGCGATGGATCTCATCATGATGAATTATAGATACCGTGCTGTTAGTTTATGTGCATGCCCTCCATAATGACAGGTTTTCCTCTGGAGGTGAAGACAACAGGGTCATTGTTCATACAGTAGAAGGGTGGATCCTGTCCCCTGGACAGGTTGTGGTTTCTGCTCTTGGTATGGAGAAATCGCCTCCCCTGTCACAACAAAGATAAGGCAAGCACACGGATGTTAGCACAAGTTGTGTTTTTTTTACTTGCAGTATACTAATCGCCGGTGTACAAGATGAGCTGACAGGTGAAGGTGGAGACAGACGAGCGATGATACAAAGGTTGGTTAAGGGACGTAGGGGAATGGTTTGGGGGTGACGTTGCCAAGGTTACCGGACACCACTGACCTGAATGTGAACCTGGGGCCAGGAGAAGAAAATGGTTGCCTTTTCAGTTACAGAGACATGTCCTCGGGACATTTCCATAACCTGACCGTACCACACAGAGGCTACCTAGAATGCAACAGGCCTGCTGCAACCTGCCATGACAGAAGAGACTTAACAGACGTCACTCAGGGAGACAGCTATAGCTACATGTTCATTAATATGATAAGTAACGAGTTTGGAGTATTAACCAGATTAATGCACGGCAGGAGCTATTTATTCTTTTATTTCATTTATTTCATTTTGTTTTATTATTTTATTTTTTTTATTTGATTTGATTTGATTATTTTTTATTTTATTTTTTAGTGCATGTTGCATGTTTATTAAGTGCATAAGTGCATGGTTTTATCCCCAACCATCTGAATATCATGTATTTAGATAAAATTTCCTTGGAGGTTTACTTGCATGTTTTAGAGATTAAAAAATATGAGCTATTGACAATTTTCTGTTATTAATAAAGAAATTAAAATTATTGAAAGCATTTATTTTAATATAGCTCTATATAAAAAATTAGGGGCCCTTCTCTTGTAGGTGTTAAAAAACAAACATATAATTATCGACAATAAATAGAAATTAAAAGTAAGCCACTGCTGATATCATGCACTATGTAATACAAGCTAAAATTAGTTCAGTGCATTTTCTATTTTGCAGCTTTTGTATTTGGGTGTTGTTTGATTTACACTGCATAGTGCATAATGTTGTTTATTTACTAACATTAGTTCACGTTCACACAAATGCTTCATAGTTTTGGATTGCAGTGCAGAGATCTTTACTACAAACCTTCCTGAAACTTTTATCAAAACTACACAAAAACAAACTCAATACTAACTGATTACCAACCATGATGCAAGCACACTTGTCTACGAGCTGTGTTACATGACCCGAAAAGTTTCAGCTGAACTATGCATCGCTGATAGTCAGTGACACTTCAATCGTTGGCATTTCCACTCCAACTTCCTGTTTTGACAAATCTCAGCCATAATCCTCTTTTACTGCCTCTGGTTTGAAGCTACCTTTGACCCTGACCCTAAGCTGCACACACACACACGTGTATATGTTCAGTCATGCATGAACACACACACACAGCCCAGGGTGATTACCTTTGCTCTCATCAGTGTGTGGTACAAATGAACAAAAATGCACTCGACGGAAAAAAACCTGTTTGAGCGGGTCAGTGAAGTGCGGTACAGGACAACGTGAGGAAGATTATAGTCATAATCGTTTGTTTGCTTGTGCAAGAACAAATTGTTAGAAATGTGTTTTGCAGATTCTTTTTGCAAGTAAAAATAAAACAACAAATGCATACAGATATATTACTACTCATTTACTACTCAAAGTAAAAGATGAAATACCTTTTTCCAGCTCAAGGGAGTTGAAAGATAAATGTGAAATGTGAATCAGGTTGAATCAAAATATACATTTTGGATATAATATTTGAAAAATGAAAATATATTGAAAAATGTTGCTTATTTCTTAAGGGCTGGTTTGCTCTTTCTTGACTATATGTGGTTTATCTTATTTTTACTTAATGGTTCTTGATCTTCAATATTGTTTGTTTATTTGGTGATGTCTATGCATCTATTTAAATATGGAGATAGATACATAATAGACACATACTTATTAAGACATCATGCTGTTTATTTGTTCAACTTTGTTTAACGTTTTTTCATCGTAATTTATTACTATAATTGAAAAATCCAACCAAGGTTAATTGCAAAAAAAAACGTTAATTGACTTTTTTATTGACTTGGAGTTGACCCTGCTCTGTAAGACAGCTAAATACTGTGCGTATTTACAGACTGAAGCAAGCCTCGGGCAATGTCTAGAACAAGACCCTTTCCTGAGCTTATGTGTCTGAAATGTCTGCAGTAAATCTCTCTCTCAGTAAAAATAACAGACCTCCAAAATGAATGTCATCTTTATTAAATGTTATTAAATATGCAAACACGCACACACATACGATAAAAATAACAGAACGCATGGGTGAAAAATGGATTTTCCTCAAATATCTAAAGTCTTCTACAAAACAGAATACAAAATTATTATTCGCTCACCCAATGCTACTCAGTAAATACACCAAAATTAGTGTTTCATATCAAAGGAATATACAGTATATTCAGTATTTTTTTGCCAAACAGAGAAGAAAATAAAACTTTACAAATAAAGTGTTTGTAAAAGGCAGCGACGGTTGGACATCATCAGATCTTATGGCGTGTAAGTGCTGTGCTGTGTAGACTGTCACTCAGTAAGATTGGAGGCATGTGTAGAGCACCTGCGGGCTTCCACATGTCCCAGACTTTCATTTCTGGCAGTTTTTGCAGGTTGTACTCGTGTGATTTATTAATTGCTTTGCGTCTCTGACAGATTAAGTAGTTTTTCTTAAAGTAATAAAGTCAGCCTGCACTTAATGGCGTTATACTGCACCGCACCACAGAACGGGGAAAAGGTTCAAGTTTTTCTTTGTCAGAAAGGGAATAAAAAAAGAAACATACAACAGTTAGCATGCTACATGTGAGTATGTATTTCAGCCTCAAACAGTAACAATGGCTGTGCAAAGGTTATACATACAAAATTGTGATTTGATGCATGGATTCAGTTCAGATACAATCAAATTGATGCATGCTACACATGAAAAGCACAATGGAAATTCTTTTGCTTTTCAAACATCGGCGTAGAGAGGGCACTTTAAAAGCTCTACTTAAATTAATATCGTTGGCCATATTTATTTACCTTTTCCTTTCTCAGTTGACAGTTTCTTTGTCCATTAAAATGTTAATGGATAAACTTAAGCTATACCCAAACTGGCCGATCCTGCTTTGAAAAGCGCAACAGTTTCTCATGTGAAATCCAGATCTCTGTACATGTTTACACTGGTATTCATACTAACCCGCCCTGTTAAGTTTTAATGGCAGCAGCTTCATAGATGTGTAAAGAAAAAAGGGGGAAATTACCTCAAAGGGCATTTTAGCTTCTCAGATATATGCGTTTTGGCACTGAGGCCCAAGCTACAGTACACAGGTGCCCCGTAAACTACAGGGGCAATTAAACAGGTAATATTTACAGGGAAAGAGGAATTTACCCAGAAAAAAATAAACACTTACTGTTTGCCCATACAGAACATGCTTGTACCGATGTGAGAGAGTCTGTGTGATTCAGTTTTATGTTAGTGTGTCTGGCAGCATATTAATGGTTTTTAAACCGCATACATACACATTATAAAATACTGACTACATTTGAGAAAGGCAGCTGTTTGACAAAAACAGTTAAAGCAGTATTACAACGTTACAGTTGCCCCCCCCAAAAAAATATTTGGCCGTCTTGACACGCTTACAAATGTATGAACTTCATTGCATTAGATAAGATTTCTCCTATGTCTACATAAACTGTAATTTTACAGAGTTGTATTTAACCATTTTGAATGTGTTTTTGAAATACGGTAAGAAAATGTAAAATTACAGAAAAAGACTGCAAGTTTACAAGATAACTGTAAAATAACATGAAAAAACATTTCATTTTGTGTGAAAAGTGTTAAATGACAGTTTTTTAACGTGATTTTATTACTGTGTATGCAAACCAACCATGCTGGACTTTTTTTACAAATTTGTTTACTTTTCTGAACCCTTTTTCCCAATACTTTTAACCAGATGGATCTCATTTAAAACCAGAAAAAGAAAAAGTTCTGCTTTAAAGTTATCCTAATCATAAAAGTGTATGCTTTTGTTTTCGTATGCAATGACATTCGCACTTATTGTCAGCGCGCCAAATTTGTTCAATTCATCTTTGTAGCCACTGCATTCAACACAAACACAGGCTTACTGAGCCCTTCAACTCCTCAAGTCCACAGAGCATCAAATACACAGTCTTTCAGTAGCTGTCTTTGGTTGTGCATTAGCAAGGCCACGCGTTTAGCTGCTCGTCATGGCTTCTGACAGAGAGGGCGGGGCCACTTTTCGATCCTGGGTCTCTGGTCCGGACGGACAGACGGAGTCTGTTGGCGTAGCGGACGTGCTCAGATCCTGAGGCTGAGACTGGATGACCTCCCCTTGCTCTTCTGCTCGTAACTTCTCTTGCTGCGCCGCCAGCCGTTCCTCCGCCTCAATTTCTTCTGTGGTCGGGATGGAGTTCTTCTTTGGTCTGCCTTTGGGCTTGGTAGGAGCCTCGTGTCCTCCTTTAAGCACCTAGAGAGACGGACACACACAGTTAAGCTCTGAGAAATGTAAGGCTTGGTCAAAGGTGAAGGTGGTTATTACAGTGATTAAGAGAAGATATATGACCGCAAGGGGCCGGCCGTTCACGCTCATTTATCTCAGAGGTGAATGTGCTGTGGATCCTTTGTTCCTGCCTAAGAGGTTGATAGCGCTGACGTAGACCTGTACTAAGTTTTAAATCATGGCTCATGAGGATCGTTCAACACACAGAGAGAACCGCAGGGTCATGGATGTTACGCACACTGACTGCAGTGAGCGCTGAGAGGGGCGGCTCACAGCTGATCTAATGGATTTTTAATGATATGTCTCAGAGTTTCCATTTCCATTTTAAGATTTAGTGGAGTTTCGACACAGATGTTTAAGATGTTGTTTAGTGGACATAAGATGATGAATTCCATGATGCATTAAGGGATCAATTTGATTACCAGGAAGTCATTGTCATTATTTTAAGCACATACCTCCTTTTTATGATAAACACGCTATTTATTAATACGCCTGTATTGGGATAGTTCACCCAAAAATGAAATTCTGTCATTTATTGACCCTCATGTGGTGAAACACAAAAGAAGATATTTTGAGAAATGTTTCGGTGGTTTTGTGTCCATACAATGGAAGTCAATTGGTGTAAATGTTGTTTGGTTACTAACCTTCTTCAAAATATCTTCTTTTGTTTCCTACAGAAGAAAGAAAGTCATACATGTTGGGAATGACATGGGGTAAATAAATGATGACAGAATCTTAATTTTTGGGTGAACTACCCCTTTAACATGTATTGTCATTTGCAACGCTGGTTGAAAATATAGGAATATTTGAAAAGCAATGTAATTTTTTGTGGACTTTTTCAGAACCGTGTGCAATCTTATCGCAATTTGTAACTTTTTTATGTTTTAGCAAATTGATGACTAATTTGTATAAATACAAGTGATCTCATTCATGTGTTTTCATATGATCTGCTTTCACTCCAGTGAAGTTTGTGTTTACACTCTAAAAAAATTGTCTTGTAATCATAAGGGAACCACTTAAAGTGCTATATAGAACCGTATCATGGTGCTTCAGTGGTGCTTCAGCGGTTCTTTGGGATGACTGAGGTGCTATATTGAACCCCTAAAGAACCATAGGGGCTTATCAGGTTCTTTTTATGGAAGCGGTGCTTTATAGCACCTCAGTCATCCCAAAGAACCACTGAAGCACCATATTAGGTTCTATATAGCACTTAAAGTTCCTTTATGATTACGAGCCAAGAACCACTTATAGTGTAGGGTTCCTGCTTTTTTCTCATAATCATATATTTTATCACACTATAAATTCATAGGAAATAAAATAGTCGTTTTCCCCTAAGATCAGTTGAAATGTTGCACTATCAATTGACATATGCAAATTTCGATCTGCTCTATTTCTGTGGCTGTCTCTGTGCCGTTGCTTTATTTGCATAAGTCTTTCTGTGATCGCGTGTTAAAACAACACAGACACCACATGCAAATCAACTGCATTGTTTGCAAAGTCCAAAATGTATATCTGGCTCAAAAGCACAAAGATGTATTCTTAAAAAAAGTGAACTTTAAGAAATACGTATTCTAGTTTTGTCAAAAAGCTGATTGGACTCACCATTTTCTTCCATTTCATGCGTCTGTTTTGGTACCATGTCTTCACCTGCAGCTGCGTGAGTCCCAAAGACTGAGCCAGGTCCAATCTGCACACAATAACACGTTTTTGCAATGAAATATTTTGTCAAATATGAAAACTGCAAAGCACAGGCACTTTTGCTAGCCTAGACCTGAAACCTTTAAACAAGAGTGATCACAAGAAAGAAGAGAAATTAATTGACCGAAGTCCCGAAGTCACCTGTTGCCCTACACATAAAAGCCAGTGGGTGGCCATAGAGTGCAGATGTACATCTAATCGCTACAAAATTCCCAAAGCTGGCATGACATATCAGAAGGTTCTGCCAGGCTCTGAACCCAAGAGTCTTCCCAGGCCGAATGTAATTGCAGACCTCCCGTGGAATGCCATCTCGCTTTATCTCTACAGGATAAGGTAATCCAGTCCTAGAGCTCCCGACTCGCCCAAAGCCAATAGAAGTTCTTTTTCGGGCATTTCAGCAGACGCCGCATGACTAATGCAACGATTGGTCTGTTGTAATGTGATAGGCATGGAAGGACATGTGAGATGGGATTTGAGGGAGACCTCGATCTATCAAACAACTGCACACATTACGGCTACATCTGCTTTCGAAGTCCCTCGCGCCAGCCAAGCGGGATTACGCACCTCCTCTGTGAAGCCTCTTAGAAAGCCATGTGAGGTGAAGTGAAGTGATCTTCTGGAAATGAGCAGATTAGCACTTGCTCTCAAAATCCCTTGGCTTTCTTCTTCTCTACTTCCTAATTCTATCTCTTTCTTTGTATCTCTTTATTGTCTAATTGAATTTTCCTTTATCTAGACTTAACTTGTGTGTGAGTTCACTGTGAAGACTGTTTGATGAAAAAAATCATTTGATCTATATGCAAATTGTTCATTTTTGTTATTTATTTCAGTAATTTCAGATATTTTGTTAGTTTTGATAAGAATGAATTATATTAATAATTAACTAATGAATTAATTAAGTATTTATTTATTATAATTATATATTAAAATTACATAATATATCCATATATACAGTATATCCATCCGTGAATTACAGGACTATCACTGGATCTGCACCGGCATACTTTCACACCCTGCGTTCAGCAAACCAGCGGCGTCTTGTATTGCCTTCTCATAAGAGCAGTCGCATTACCACTCATTCACCTTCCTCGTGGAATATTCTTCCTAACTCAGTCCGGTCAACCACATCACTCACAACATTCAAAAACCTACTTAAAACACATCTCTTCTGTGAATACTTGACAGACAAATGAACAAAAAACACTCTCTTTCTCTCAACAGGTTTGTTCTGGCTTTTGTGGAAACTAGAAACTTGGTATTAGCACCTATTGTATTATTGCTCCTGTATGACATATCGCTTTATAGTTCCCTGAACTCTCTGTAAGTCGCTTTGGATAAAAGCATCTGCTAAATGACTAAATGGAAATGTAATTTATATTGTATACATTCCATATAAAATATTTTATATTTTTATCATATTAATTACAAAATGTGTAAGTAAAATGTGAGCTATGTATTTTCTAAGTGTCATATATGTCATATAATGCAAAATAAAATTGAAACAATTATAACTAAAAGTGTTGGGGAAAATCCCAAAATTCTATCTGTCTGTCATTTGTGGCTGTTTTCTGTGCTGCAATTGCAGGTAAGTAAAGCTCTTCTAAGTTTGTGCTTTTATTCTTCACAAAGAAACCACACACGCACACACACACACACACACACACACACACACACACACACACACACACAGCATTCCAATGTCGGCACGTTCCTTACAACTACAGCCATAATCTGAGCTCAGTTTAAATCTGACATTTCTTCATAATGATGATGATGATGATTATAATCATCTCTGCTTCATAAAAACCATTAAAACTTGATGATATAAATCATTATGGTCTATATTGTGACACGTTTTTCATTGCTTTCATGTTCTGATTGTGTGGCCTGGGCTGAGAAGCCAAAAACAGCACAAGACCTTCAGGTCGTCTGTAAGATTGATATAACACAAACCTGAGGCACTTTGAAGCCCAAACCTTAAAATTGCCAGGAGATGAGGAATTTCTCTCTCTTTTGTTCTTCCTTAAACCGTGAATTAATTTGTTAATTTCTAAAGCAGGGCTGCAGGCTGTCGTTTCTATGCACGTGTATTTTGTATGTGCAGACTGATGAAATTGTGTGGTCACAAGTGATCTATAGATGTGTACTGAAGGCCAAAATGTTCATGGCACCTCGGACTGCAGGTCTGCTATCCGTCACGACGCGACAAACAATTCAGTAACTACTGGAAAAATATTGTTTTAAATTAGGGAAGGTCAATAAATTACTGACTGTGATTGTTTTGTTTTCATTTGAATTAGTTGATATTTTAAGAAAACCATAAAAACGTAATTTAGTCATAATAGAATGCTGATTTTTCCAGTAGGAGAGCAGTCAAATTTCATCATGTTAATTTTTAAACTTAAATATTCAATTAATTATTAAAGCGATTAAATATCATCGTAATACAGTTCAATAGAAGGGAAGGAAGGAGGCGGGAACCGGCGAACATTTAACAATAAACTTTAATCAAAAATAAACAAACAATAATACGGGAGTAAAAGGCCGGCAGCCCCTCACGGACGACTGCCGGCCACACAAACATAAAAACAAAACTTAACATTTCCGGGTCTGGTCCTCTCTCGCCGTATTCTCCTGCTGTTCGTCCTTTTATGCTTCCGCTCCTCCGTGAGAGATAGGAGGCCGGAATGACGCCCAGCTGACACTCATTATCAATCGCGTCCCGGCCTCGCTTCTTCCTCCCACGGCTCTCGTCACGCCTCCCTCCCTCGTCACAATCATCAATCTTTTCTATCGTGTTTTTCTTGAAGCATGGACAACTCTAGGTTAGAGATTTTATTAAACACTGTTGACTGATCAGCTGTCACTCAAAATGTCTAAATTGCATCCGTTATCGAATATACCTTTTGATTTACTTATTTAATTTAAACTCAGTTTCTGCATGTCAGATCTCAAAATTTAACTGTAACTTGATAAGACCGATGTAAGCCAACAAGACTATATTGTTATGTAAAAACAAAAGTAATAAAAATGGAGTGCTGGAGGGGAACATCTCCTGGTTTTGCATGTCTAATGCCATTGACAATTTTTAGATAATTACGTCTGACAGCTCATTTGTTGCTGAAGGACAGAATCCGCCTTTAGGCAAATTGTTTTCTGTGGCAGACATGCTCAGAATCCTTGTAGGTGGGACAGAACCGATTTTGTGGGGCTTTCTACCCCCTCGGGGCCATAATGGAAATACGTCCACTACGGCCAAATCTAAAAATGAAATGGAAAATGTGTTACGGACGTAAATGTGGCCGAACAAAATGACCCATGAGAGAAGACCCACGACACGTTGATGACCTCATCATATTGTGCAAAGCCCTAAAGTGTTTTAAATACACCTGCATGTGTTTTAAACGATTGGCATGAAATCGGTGCAATACACTTTTGTTTGCTGTTCTTGGCATGTGTCCCTGTTGTCTTGAATAGGGTAGTGTTTCTTTTTGCAATTCAAAGCATGGTTAAAATGTTACTGTCGTCTTAACTTAAACACTGAGCGATGTCATACTTTAGCTGACAACGCTTTTAGTCTATTGAGTGAAGTGTTTACTTTAGGCTCTGATTTTTATTTATAGCGCATTACAAATGTTCTGTATGAAATCAAAACTGAGCCTGTTTACTTTTAATGACTGTTAGTCTTATTACGCAAGATTCAATGGTTCATGCTATTTAAATGTTGTTTGTCTCTATAATCTTTCATCAAAATGTAAAAGCTGGCTCCGCCTCTGACACAACGTACAAATTCCTCTCATGATCAACACATCCTATCCAGCCACCTGGTTTCATTTTGTATGTATAAAGCCTACAGACGTTTCATCATCAATTTAATTCTCGACTGATATGAAGTACAGCCGTACGTTTTTTTAGAAATTAAATGTGTGGCAAATGGTGGATGTATCTACACTTGAGAAATTCAACAGAATTGAACAGTATTTCACTTTAAAATCCTATCTATATCTTCTCTGTTGTGAATACTCTTAAGCTTCTAAATGTAGCATAAAGAATGCAAGCAACATCAAGCCATGATGAACAATTTCCCTGTGAAATTGTCTATAGCATGCAGTCGTTGCCTCTATATCGCCATCTCAGTTTGAAACATGATATTGCAGGTTAATTTACATAGTTATAAAGTCAAACTAATTCTGCGTTCACACCAAACGCGGATTAAGCGATTTGCGTGAGAAAATTACACACAAAGTCAATGCAAAGACGCGAATCGTGCCAAGCGACGTGAATGACGCAAATCGGGCGGCACAATTGCCATGAACGTCAATTGCATCTTCCACGCCAGCAAAAAAATCCTGCGAACAGCTCATTGACACCTACCCTGCGTTCCAATTCGCCTACTTATACTATGCCCTAGTAGTAGGTACTGTTTTTGTGTTGGAATAGTAGGTACTTTTGAGTGCATGGCAAAAAGATTGCACACACTGGGACATACTAACAGGAAGCAGAAGTTGACGTTGTTGCCTAGACAACATTGTGGCCAATAACTGTCACACCCATCAAAATACAGCTCTTCTTTCCATTAAGGTATTTATTCATTCATTATTTCGTATGTAATGTTTACTGTATACTTATATTTGTTAATTTAGTGACGCATCAGTAATATCATTTATTAATGCAGTGGAGCGCCACTAAACTCCGCTTACTCGCGGTGAGTTGTGGGTAATATCAGCCATTGTAGTGTGCATCATTCTGCACTTCGAATTTCTACCGGAAGAAGTAGACCATCCAGGAATCTTTGGAATACTATTTTTAACATACGAATTGGGACATACTAATTCTACTTTCGAATACTATTATTGTAGGACGGATAGTATGCTGATTGGAATGCAGGGCTAGTGTTTGACACGTCCGGACCCGTGAAGACACTCCCCATTGTGTGCTGTTTTTCGCATCACTCGCAAGAAAATAACAAACTATTCCCGCGAGTAATAAAGAGCTAGGATTGGGATACTTCGCATTTGGTGTGAACACAGCATAATTTCTCTTGTGAAATTGTATTGACAAACTTAACTTACTGATGTGAATCAAAGCAACGTAAGCAGATGACTTTCAACACTGATATATTTTTGTGCTTGCTCAATAACTGTTTTCTTTTGGTGACCTATGTATTTAAAAATAATCGAAATCTAGTTTTCAGTAATTGAGCAAACTGAAAGATAGTTCACCCCAAAATGAAAATTCCTTCATCAATTTCTTACCTTCATGTACTGTCACACCTGAATGACTTTGCTTCTTCCACAGAACCCAAAGGAAGATATTTGGAAAGACGTAGGTAACGGACAATGTTTCGAATGACATAAGGGCGAAAATCTTTTTACCCAGAAAAAGTTATGGATTGTTTTCCACCAAATCCTGATGTGGGTACATGAGAAACAGTCAGTGAGTCGTGCACAATTTCTTTGTTGAAACTCTGAAAGGTGTTAAAAGGTGTTCCACAAAAGAAAGAGGACACACAGCTGTCGAATGACATGACGGAGAGTGACGATATCATTTTAATTTGTGCATAACCCAAATAATAAAGGGAAACCTATATTGACCAAAATGCTGAATGAGTTATTTAGCAGACATTTCCACAGCGATTTACAGTGCATTCAGGGTATACAGTTTATGTTTTTTTTTCTGGGAAATGCACTCGTGTCCTTGGCATCGTAAGTGACTGCCCTACAGCAATCCCCAACAGGACTGTTATGTCTACATGAAAACCACTGACCTGTCTGGAGTGGACAGATATTTCTGTTTCTGAAATTTCTTTTCCAGGCCAAGGAGCTGCAGCTCAGAGAAGATGGTGCGACTGCGGCGGGGTTTCTTCAGTCGTGGGGTGGAGTGCTCCGTATCTGATTCGCTGCTGATGCTGACAGGCGTCTCGCTGAGCGTGGACTCTGAGGTCAGTGGGTGCTGGGGGGAGAGCAGGGACAGGTGCGGGACCCGACTGTGAGGAGAGGATTGAGAGAGCTGCGGGAGGCTGCTGGGAGGCTGGTGCGTGATCACAGAGAGAAGAGGGTACGTTCTCAGAGGAGTGGAGCCTACAGGAACAATAAGGTTGCAGAAGTAAAGATTCATTGTCTTCATAGAGGAAATATCATAAAGCTGTTAAGACAGACTCACTATGAGTTGTTTTATACTGTAATGATGGTACTGGTTCTATTGTCATCGCCTGTTCTTCAAAGGAAGAGCAGCTGAGATTCTCACAAAAGTACACAGTTCTTTCTTAGGAACCAGGACCAAAAACGTTGAACACTTTATACTGACAACAAATATTATTGACATTCACAAAACTTCGCAAAATCCATCAACAACTCCCCTTAGACAAAATAAATATACTTCAAGTTCATTTTATTGAGTTAAGTAAAGTTGAAGTACATTTTTAAGTATACTTTATATAGTAGGTATACTAATATTAATGTAGTAATTGTATACTTGTGTACTTTCTTAGCACTACTTGTGACTAAATTGGCTCACTTTTAGTTTATACGTGTATCTTTCAAGTTTACTTTAAGTGTAATACTGAGCTTTGAGCACACAACTACACTAGTACACAAGTAAATAGGTATAGTTCAATACTTGAAAGTACACTTTAACGTGTACACTCAGTAAACTACTAGTTTAGTAGTTTTTATACTTTGAATACTGTATAATTGTATACATATTGTTTAAGTGGACTTATTTATTTGGACTTATAATTTTGTATTTTTATATTACTTTTTACACTTGAACTATAATACTATGTTCCTATTTAGATATGTTATACTTAAAATATAGTTTTAACTTTAAGAAAATATCTTGAAGCCAGACAAAATTTTCGGGCAATAAATCAAGTTTACTTCCATGTAATTTTAAGTATAGGCATACAGTATTCTGAGAACATAAACGTGGACGGAGTACACTTTCTCTTTTAGTTTAAAAGAAGTATACTAATAGCTCACTTAAAGTTATTTTAAGGGTCAGTAAAATTTGATGCTATGAAGATCTCTTAACTTTATATGGTAAGTTGACAAATGAAATTGTATTGTGTCCTATGGTTTGACGGCAAAAAAAAGTAAAGAAAAAAAACCGAACAATGAAGGTAAATCTAAATCTAAATATTACTAATGTAAAATAATACAATTATATTATTATCAGCTTGTTTTTAAAATTTTTGCTGTCACCCCAGGACACATGTATGGCACCCACATGTTGTTGTGTTAGGTAAATTCATGTAAATATGCAAATTAGTCCAAATTAGTATGTTTTAAACATATAAGCTTGCTTGCTAATCACGTTTGTTAATAGTCCTATATCACTGTAAAATCTATTTTACAAGCTGTTAAAGTGAGCCAGCTCTAACCTTTAGTTGTAATAGCTTGTTGAAGCAGCCGTCATGTCCAAATGAACTAAAACCTTGTAATGGTCTTGCCCCACCCACACTAATGGTGGAGGTAAGTGTTAAGAGTTTTGCCCTCTGTGATGTAAAGCGCCTGAACTGCGCGATGACGCAACTGGTGTTTTACACTGGCCCTTTTGAACTCTGCGAGGATAATGACTCTCCTATGATACACATGATCGCAGTCACAATGCACTTCGGGCAATAATTTTTAAATGGGGCATCCGCACCCCCTCCCTAACAGTTTTAATATTTCTAATTCTCCAAAGCCTCTCACCTTCTCTCTCGCTCTCTCTCTGCGTTTCATTTTTTTCAGACATCAACGAGACGCCAGAGTCCATAAAACGCTACTGGACCCGTCTGAGCGCAGAGACAGAGAAAAAGAGAGAGGTCGGTGCAGAAAAGCTTATGTCGTCAAGCGAAAAATGTCCCTTGATTTATTGATTAAAGTGGGAGTGGTGGAGGGTTTTGAGAAGACAGAACGCACGGGGCAAAAAGCAAAGCTGTAGAAATGATGTCACATGGTTACGTGCATTTGACATTCGAGTCATTAAAGAATTACAGGGAAGCTGTTCAATGTGCAAACAAGCAAGCTTGCTAAGGGTTAACTAAGCAAGTTTTTATTTTAAATTTTATTTATTTTTTACATGGTTTTTAGCAAAGGTAAAGAGTGTCGTTTTTGTACAACTAGCAATTAGCAACATCCAAATACAGTACAATTTTGACTGTTTCCAAACAAGCTTTAAACATGTTAAAACATCTGTTATCTGTGAGTGGTAAAAAGAATGAATGCATCAAAAAATAGTTCTGCCCCATTAGTTGATCCACCTTTGTTATTTTACACAAACAGATTGCAATTCTATTTGGTGGCACAAGAATACACACTTTCTTATTCGAGGATGAATAATATAAAACTGCACCGTGTCTGTGTCTTTTAATATCTATATTTAACCTCACAGAAATTCTCACTAAAGCTGCACATCCACAAATATATTTTTACAGCACTCCCCAAAGCGTCAATTACACATATTCACAGGATAAAGTTACTGTAAGAATTGCATCTGGATTCTTTCTATTATAATTGTTTTTGTTCACACGCTACTCCTGTTCATATGTCAGTGAGACGCGAAACATGAGAGAAATGTCGAAGGCAAACGTTTAATCTGTCACCCCATTACATTCCTAATCAGCGAGCAATACAGACCTCAGACGTTAGAGGGCGTAGTTTCAGCAAAAACACTACACCTTATAATATTTAATACTGGTTAATATCTGTCTTTTGTGTTTATTTAATTGCTTTTAGATAAAAATGAGTGTAATAAAGCCAAATATATTTTTACTGAACATGACCAAACTAAATATTGTCATCAACAGGTAAAGAATTTCAATTTTGTATTTGTATGCATTAGGATAAGACGCAACAGAAGTCAAGATACAGTAAAATAGTGGAAATGGGAGAAGAATGGACGTCTTCCACACACTCACACAGAGACATGCATGCTCGCACACTCATAAAGTCAGAATGAGCTCATCGCTATCAATGCAGCATGTCCAGGCATGAAACATCGCTTCTGGCACAACTCTCTCTCATTCATTCTTGCTCTCCCTGTATAACCTTTCTTTCTTCAATATCTATCCCAACAGCCCTATCGTAAGGTCTATCAATCTGTTTTATTCTCTCTATAAAGTCCCCTCTCGCTGTACCACATCAGCATATGTATCTAATGGGCTTAGAGGAAACATTTTGAGAGTTTGCAGCTGTCAAACTCCAGTCAAGCATTTTTATCGATTAGAAGTCAGACTTGGAATTGAATTAAAGCACAATTCGCCATTATAAGCATTGCTTTTTATACCTCATCTGTGAATGCTGTTTTTCTTATTTGTAGCAAGGAATCATGGGACTGATTCACAGTAATAAGAAAAGCAGCCATCGGCTCTTTAGAGCAGGGTTTTAGTATCTATAAGATGTAGCTGAATTCATTAAAAAATTGCAATGTGTCATGATCATTTTCCTGAGCCTTATGATTTACGTGAGTCTCCGTGTTTCGAAAAATCTGAATCGTGTTCTAACAAAAGCAATACAAATTTATTGAAACTAATTATCCAAGGTGTAACAATTCTCAGCCGTGGCGTGTCCTCGATCAGAAAAACTCGCTTTCGAGTTTAACACCTCGACTTGTCATTCAAGTGTTGCGAACGAGGTGTTGTGTTTTCATTACTCACAATAAAGGAGTGGACCTCGTGTTTTCAATTGATGGGCAAAAAAACAGTAGCAAACGTTAAGCTCTTGATTGCTCTCTTTCAGGCCTGTCTTATTTGCCTTGACTGATTGGATTCCAATGACATGACTTCACTTGGCACCTGATGTGCATTTGAACTCTCTGTAACTCGGTACACAGTGTTTTGGTTGGGCCGTGTGGTGACAGGTTTAGAGGTGCTTCAGCACCCGTTGAGTTTTTATCTCTCAATGGCTATTAAACCAATCCAGCAAGTTGAAAATAAATGAAAAAAAAACACAATACAGAGTTCAGCTTCATCAGTTTGAATGGAGAATGTTTATTTTTACAATATTTCCTTGCTGAAAGATGATTATTTGCTGAATTCAGTCAGGCATGAGAACCTTTGAAAAAGAAGTGTTGATGTATTATTTCACTCCTGAAGGCACAAGTTGCTGTTACCGACACCTAAAGTACAACTTCAGTGGACTGAGAGTCTAACAACAAGCATCTGACCGTCAGAAAAGATGCTGTACAAGATGTGGAAAACATTTTGCAGTGTACTAGTGCATATCGTATTACTTATAAGTGTTATGTAAGTGTTTGAATATGAAATACAACCCTGAGAATAGCTTGGCTTTCATAACTGCCCGAGGGAAGAGAGCTAAGATCTCACAATCGATATTTCTAGCACTTTAATAATCAACATTTCCATATTAAACTCCCACAATGTGTGTGGCTACACTTTTCAGGTGCCTGTGTGTGTGTGTGTGTGTGTGTGTACTTGTACATCTATATTTGTGAGGACCGGTTTGAGCTGTAGACCAGAGGTGTGAGGACAAGGAGAGTAAAGTGAGGACATTTTGGCCGGTCCTCACGTCCAGAGACCCCTTTAAAGGGCTGTTTGAGGGTGAAGACTTGGTTTTAGGGTTTAGGTTATAATTAGGTTTGGGGTAAGGGTTAGGGTCAGGCATGTAGTTCTGATGGTTAGGGTAACGGGCTAGAGATTGCATTGCGTCAATGTATGTCCTCATAAAGATAGCTGCGCAAACATGTGTGCGTGTGTGTGTGTGTGTGTGTGTGTGTGTGTGTGTGTGTGTGTGTGTGTGTGTGTGTGTGTGTGTGTGCGTGCATGCGTGTGGGTGTGTATGCGTGTGTCCATAGTTATGAGAAAGAGAGCATTCATTATTTTAATATAACATCTAACGATTAAGTATCTGATCAAATAAATTTGAAGTTTTCATAATTTAAACGTTTTCGGAATTTAAATATAAATTATAAAAACAAAAGGTGAATTCACATTGATTTGGACATTTTGACATTGGGTGAAAATAAACCTCAATAGACCTGAATGCACCATAAAGTACAGTATGTCATTCAGTAAACCGATTATGATTGTGTATAGGTTTGATTTGACCTATGAGGGCCACTTTTTAATATCTTTTCAATAAGAAATGTAATATTTAATATAACAGATTTATAAGATATATAAGATTAAAACATTAGTTACGTATATGAATTAACCAAATTCAATTTATCTACAGCATTTTTTGATCATTTTTTTAAATATCAGCATTTACTTATACATTTTTAAAATCGAATGCTGCATCTGTTAACATTAGTTAAAGCACAATGACCTATGAAGCAACTGTATTAATATTAACTAAGAAAGATTAATACAGTAAATGTAAAATATGCTGTTCATGCTAGCTCTAATGCATTAACTGGTAACAAAACCAATGCTTAATACAAAGTGCTATCAAAATAAATACATTTTAACACACTTAAAACGTCCCTTACAAGTAAACAAAATAGGAAGGTAAGAATATCATTAGTCTGGTATGAAAACAAAAGACGTGTGTGAACATAATCGGTTGTCTTATAAAAGGTATCCGGTTTTATTGGTAAGGTAAGGTGTGGACTGTGTGGTTTTCCTGCTCATCTTTTTCATTCTCTGTCTGTCTCAACCAATTGTGTGTTTTTCAGCGTGCTGTCATTGGAGATTACATTATCGCTGATTTTTATCTCTCTCACCTCTTTCAAAAAATGCTTCTAAAAGCCTTTCCCCGTGCTATGGTGAGAGACATGTCTCCAAACGAAATATCATAACCTGTTATTATACTGTGCTCCTCTCTAAGGTAATATGTTAAGGGGGGGACCTCAACATGTGTCAGCACAGCACTAGAAGACCACATCCATGCCCAATCTCAACGATAAAATAATATGTTTGAACTTAACAGAGATGCTGATCTCATGTTTAAAAGTGATTTAACGTGTGCAGTACCTGTAATGACAAATGATGGATATTATGATGCATTATTAAATTCTGATTGTTCTAATACCATTATGAACCATCAACTGTTTACCATTAAAACCATAACAAAATTTCCTTTATGTAGTGTGTTTTTGGGTTTTGTTTAATGGCTGGATTTAATGGTCTTCTATTGGTACAGATAACATTTTACTAAGAGAACCCAACACATTACCTGTAATGACACCACTAGAGTGTCCTTTAAAACCAAAACGTAACCATTAAATCCATTAGGACATCTGTGCTGGTTTCTATTCTTTAAGCAGTGAAGGCTCTAAAAAATTCAGATTCAATAATATTTGTGCAAGTAAGGCATATTAAACTCACCACTAGCTTGTGTCCAATGACCATATTAAAAATTTATCTGAATCTGTTTAATTATTTATTGTGTATTTAAAATGACATGGCAGTGGCTCCTGTAGTATTTTGACGTGTCGTACAGCGGCCCCTAGTGGTGACAGCAGTGATATAATGGCAGCAGTTTATAATGAGCAGGAAAGTTCAGAGATGTGAGGACAGACACTGTACTCTGTGTGGGAGAGTTTAGAGGCCAAGGGCCTTACAGTCAGTGCCAGCCTTAATGCCAGCTACATTCTATATTAAGCAGTACCATCCATTGATATGCTGGAATATCTCACACCCCTCTGACTTGAAAAGACACACTGTGTGCAGGGTTTTGATATTTGGGCTGGATACCCTATCCCTCCGCCCAGTCTGCCAAAACTCATGCCTTCTACCTCACAGCTGGATGTACAAACGGAGAACAGAATAAAGTGTGTGTTCGTGTGTAAAGGTGTGTACGTGTTCACGCATGCAGGTTTGTGTGTTCGTGCACACACGTATTGCACTTGCTTCATGTATGTGTTTAAGGGAGTTTGCATGTGTGAAGAATCGATTTTCGGGAAGGGGGTGAACTGCTAAAGCTATTTTTATCATGTGGTCTTATTAATTCAGAGTAAGCGTATTTGATTTCCAAAACAGCACAGCAGAATACGTTTCTATAGCGATGCTTTAAAACTATTTAGATTGTGAAAAAAAAGAGAAATGGAGTGTAGATATGTTTTAAACACATGATTAACATGTTGTCCATCAACAGACATTACGGATGGAGAGAAATAGGCCTAGCTTTTGCTTTTTGGTCTACAGTTTGGAATTTTGTGTGGCAGCACTTGAAATGCAACGTCCTCCTCGAAAAAACACTGTGGATGTAGTATTCTTTATATGCATATGAATAATGAGTGAATACATGTGTGCAATTATTGTTCTGCAGTGTATCTGTGTTTCTTTAGTTTGCGTATATAGAGTATGTGTGGCTGTCAAGTATCAAACCCAATATTTTTAATAATGTTTTAGTGACATTGATTTCAATAGTTTGGCAGATGAGTAAAAGCTTCATCAAAGCATTTAAAAAAATCAAGGTTTTCTTTAGTCCAATCAATTATGCATTGCCTATAGCCAACCTACAGAAACAAATTATCCTCTCAGCAATTCATGGTTGGCCTGCATGTTATACACATTTAAATAGCCTTGATTTTTAGGTGTTAGAAAACAGTTGTGTAATATACACTTACTCCTACGGATTAGCATGTAACTTCAGCAACATGTCAAATGTTATTTTTTTAAGTGAGTGTTGTTTTAAGGACATGCAGTAGACCTACAAATGTGCTTTGATTCACCCTTAGGGAAATCACACATGTAGTAAACCGTAGAGTTAAGTAGTTGCTAAAACCTATGGATGAGACACAGTTGCTGCAAGAATTCACAAATGCGCCTATCAATCCTTTAAACCTTACTATGCGGGTATTGCCACAATCTACCCCAATCTATACCAATGTATAACATTTTAAAACTTTACACAATGCTTCTCATTATGGTTGAATGACATTGCACCTGTTGGTAAAAGATGTCAGACCTGATTGCATCCTATTTTGTGCAGTCAAAAGTGGAGCAACAGTTTTCTAAACAGAGTTTAAAGGAGTTTGTGTTCCTCGGGGCAAGTAAAGGAAGAGGAAATAAGTATTTTACCAGGTATACCAAACTCATAAATGTGACAATTGAATAAAAAAACTGAGCAAGGGAACTTGCACACACACCATCCTTGGGGACCCTGAGGTCGCTTAAAATGGTTTAAAAAATGAAATTATGTAATATGAAAAGAGTAGCCTATTGTCAGTGAAATGATAAATCATCAGAAAAGCGTAGACATTTCTTTAAGCATTTGTACATCAAACCATAACCATTATGAAGAACATGACAAAGTAAAAAAAGAGAAAAATAAATGTGAAATTTTCCATCAACACAATCTGAGCTTCATGCATGTTAAGATATCTGTATGTTATGGCAATCAATTTAGTTTACATAATTTTGCAATTTCATGCAAACTGCATGCCCTTTGAAAACCGTGTGTGTGGTTGTATTTGCTTTTGCATTAAATTAAAGTAGGCCTAATACTTAATAAATACTAATATAATAAATTATGAACTTTTTCTATCAAGTATCAAATCTAAAATATAGGTAAGACACTGGTAACAACTGGTGTCACTCAAAGTTAATACATTTAAGGCAATAAAAATGATCATAATTTAATATAAGCTACATTGCGCTTTTTCTAAACATAATTTAACTCTAAAGTGTACGATTGTCTTAAATGTGTTTGACACTGAGTCTGGTGTTGTTACCCACTGACTGGGCCACTGTTTTACAACACAAACACGCACAAACAAACGATCTACAGAACAAACATGTACTTAAATAACGTAAATACAACCTACATAATACAATAAACAAATAGGCCAGTTTTGTGAAATTTGACAATAGCCTAGGACTTTGCGTTGCAATGTAAAGAGCGCGCAAAGTAGATATTAACTACAATATAAATGTCCATAAAGCAGCAGTTACAGTAAATAGACAACAGCTTCTTTATTTTTATTAAGACGTATTTTAATCGACAAAGGAAAGAATTAACGACATCCCAAAGAGAAATTATAAGTTTATATCCAAATCCAATTTCAATAACGAATGTTAAATATTGTTTCACATAATTGTTGAAGAGTTTATTATTAACTTTAACTTGTATAATTGTAAATAGCATTACCGTTTACAAAGACACATAAATATAGCCTAAAATACAGTTTTTGAGAAGTCAAATATGTGTATCTGACATATTAAGAATAGCTCTTTTAACAACGAGAAACCATTTAGAACATCGTGTAAATCGCTGTGAAACAGAAAATAATGTAAATTAATTTACGTTCATTCAGAACAACTACGTTCATTCACGTCAACGTTCTCAAATAGAAACGCCCCTTGCAAAATAAATAAATAAATAAGAACGTGTTTGTGTCACTTACCCGAGCATGAATGCATAGGTTTGGGTCTGACGATTAAAGAGGGACACACAGAGTAAAGAGAAAGTTTCTCGAAGTAATCACAAGTTTCCTTGGAGAGGATCTCGTCTATCATGAAAGTCTTGTACCGTCTTCTGGCTGCTTTCAGGTGCGCGCTGTTCGCGAGTCTCAGCTCTGCTTGACAATGCATACTGTCCAAATATACCACCTCAGTCTTGCTATGAAAAGGCTCTTCGATTTGTCTAAAGTCGTGTTAAACTTCTTGCTTGTGTTTATTTTCTATAACACGTCTCGTTTAATGGCTTTGAAATCCTCGTGCAGCTGTGCTGCGCTGAAAGTGTCTGCAGTGTCTTCCGCGCGCTCATTCATGCAGCGAGTGCGCGCGGTGCTCTGAGTCACCGCTATATAAACCAATTCTCCTATCACTACTCTACTGCTGTATGCAAGAGCCGACACACTTCACGTCAATCAAACTCTCTCTCTCTCTCTCTCTCTCTCTCTCTCTCTCTCTCTCTCTCTCTCTCTCTCTCTCTCTCTCTCTCTCTCTCTCTCTCTCTGTACAATTAGGACAATAAACCAGTTTTCTCTCTTTGGCGCATGACTGATTCTAGTAGCATTGCGCACATTGTCTTCTGAACTGCTTGTTCTGACTGTAACATAATTAAAATTAATTACCATTGAATGGTAAATTGTACATTCAAAATGTAACAATATTCTTAAAATAAATAATTATTAAAAATCTAAACGTTTATAGCTTTCTTTACTTTTTAACATCACCCGTTTGTCGTTGATCTGCAGAGAAAAGCCTCGACATGTTATAAGGTGCCCAAGCTTTATTACTTAGACCCAAGAGTAGTAGCCTTGTGCGTATTTTTATATTACATATTGAGGATTAAAAATATAGGATACTAACTATAAAAAAATATAAATATAAAACTCATGCTAATAATCGTGTTTATTGTGTCAATTTCAGGCACATTATTAATTCTCAAAGAGATGAAAATGTAAATATTACATGAAATAAATTGTATTCATTTTAATACATTTACATGTTAATGTCATTATTTTGTATAGAACTATATTTATTGCGTTTCTATGCGTTCTTATTAGAAAATATAGGCTACATGTTTTTTTAGCTTTTAGTGTAAAAGTTAGTGAAAGGTCATGATACGTACGGAAACGCCTCTTTCAACAAACACGCAATTTCAGTATTTTACTTGCCAGGACAAGTGTCATCATTCATTCAAAAATCTATTCAAGCCGAAGGTTACAAGCCTTCGAAAAACATTTTTTTAAGGAAAATGATGTACTAACAAGACCTAATGTAGGCTACTTAAATCATTTTAAGGGCATTGTTTGCTCCAAACGAGTTGTTGGGAGTGGGACCCCCATGAAAATGAGATATTACATCTCAATGGGCTATCCTTTCAATAAATACTCAAATAAAATAATTAGTAATCAATAATAGACTAAATTGTGAAACCTTTTAATATATTAATATGAGCCCACATTATTTATCTTTACAATTAGATAGTGTGCGTTCACATCGTTTTATTACAATTAGAAATATGTATACTGTATATTAACTCTTCAATATATACGATTTTGCCTTTGCATTATTGTTGTAGTTAATTATAAAGTGTTAACTAAATAATGATAAAAGCTATAGAAAAATAACGTAGCCTATGTACTACTATGTTATCCTACTTTGAATGATATTCAGACATTTATTTTATGGACTCAACCAATTGCAAACACTTAATTACAGCGCTGAAATAAATATTTTACTCTCAAAATTATTCACTGATACAAACAACGGCATTACAAATAACGAAATTAACAACCGACATTTCAAATATTTGCTAATATAAAGAACTTGTGGGCTCATGTTATTAAATGACCCAGAATTTGAATAGTTGTAAAACAGAATATATATTCAGCTGATTTATTCTATGATAACAACAGAGATTTCCGAAATGAATCTCTGTAATGTAGTAATAATAAGACACGTTTGTTCGTCAGTTTTGTAAAAGTCCTTTAGTTTTTGTGAACTCCATTAAAACAATAATGTAAAACAAAGTCACATTTGCTCAGCAATGCATCTTTAAGTATCCTTCATAAATTAGGAGTCTGGCAGGTGTCTCAGTCAGTAGTGTTTCTCATATCAGTTTCAGCACGTCCAGACAGCATTAACCGTGTGAAATGATGACGGTGAACAGACAAACAGACATTTCTTTCGGTTTTTGTTACAGAACAAGTGAGAAAGCCATCTCGTCCCAGACAGCAGCACTTTTGTTTGACATTATGATGCTTATTACAGATGGACCGTCGCTTTGATGTACACGGCGCACCGAAGTCCTTAAACGGGGACAGTGTCGGGTTTCTGCTTTTCAGAGCCTTGTGTCCGCTGTCGAAATGATTATCATTTCCCCATGTATGAGAGAGTAAATATAACTCGCAGAGGATCCGAGATAGCAGCCGTCGTGTTCAAAGCGTGAGGGATTATGTAAGGGAAATCTAAAGATCTCCACTGGAAAAGCTTGAGCTCTTTCTGGTCCGAGAAGCTGATCAAAGGGAAGAAATGTGTGAAGCTGCTAAGGTTTTAAAACAGGGATATGACAGAACATTAAGCGCTAGTTGGAAGTGCATTATGGCACCTGTGAAACCCGCGACCTGAGTTTGGTGAGATCAGGAGTGCTGGTAACGTGAAGACATTGAAGGCAGCACAGAACTTGGGGCGAAGTGATAAATCACAAAGAAATTTGCAATAAAGAAGCAATTTATATCACCGCACATTTACTTTAAGTTTTATATAAATAATTACAGAGATACATTGTTTTTATGAGCTAAGTCTCTGTATGATATTTGGGCATACGTGATTGAACTGTTTTGGGGTCTCAGATTTAAAATGATCCAATACCACCATCTCCAACATGACAACATGATAAAATATTACACCACCAAGACCTGACATTTGTGAAAAATAATTTCAATAATCATCATTTAATTAACATTGGCCTAATTGTATGTGGTCTTACTATGGTCACTGCTTTGCACTAGAGCTATATAGCATTAAAGGAACAGTTCGCCCAAAAATAAAATTCTGTCATCATTTACTCACCCTAGATTTGTTCCAAATCTGTGTAAATTTCTTTGTTCTGATAAACACAGAGAAAGATATTTGGAAGAGTGTAGGAAAGCAAACAGTTCTTGGCCACCATTGACTAAAAGGAAAAATTACAATGGTAGTCAAAAGTGCCCCAGAACTGTTTGCTTTCCTACACTCTTCAAAATATCTTCTTTTGTGTTCAACAGAACAAAGACATTTATACTGATTTGGAACAACTGGAGGGTGCACATGATTCATGATCATTTTTGGGTGGACTGTTCCTTTACGAATTACAGAACTGTATGAGAAAATTGTTTAAAACCAAATACAGATCAACAAAAACTGTCTAAATTTATGTAATTGAACTTTTGGCTATTTTGCCATTTTTTGTCAAATGTTTTTAAATTTCGCCCCCCCCACATTTTAAAGTGGAACAACACTTATGTTATATAGGTTACTGAATTGAAAGTTCACATAAAAAGGACAAATTTGTCAACATTTACGCACTTGTCATTTCCAACCTTTATGATTTTCTTTCTTCTGCAGAACACAATAGAAGATATTTTAAAGAATGTTGGTAAACTAACAACAGAGGTACCCATTGACTTCCATTGGTTTGTGTCCATACGCAGAACTGAATGGGTAGCAACTAGGGATGCACCGAATGTTCGGCCACCGAATATATTCGGCCGAAAATAGCAAAAAACGCATGTTCGGTATTCGGCCGAATATGTGAAATGGCCGAATAATTTTACCGAACATGACTCGAGAAACGATCAACTAGCAACCAGCGCAGAGAGAGAGAGAGAGAGAGAGACGTGCGCTTTATTAATGCCGCAAACATTTTGGCAGTGTGTGTGTGGAGCATTTTAAGGTGTCAGAGAAAGACAAAGCACGGGACTTGCCGCACGGAAGTAAATTTCCGAATGAAAGCGTCTTTACCGGTCGGTAACTTGTCTACTTCAGACGGGAGCGGGCTGTCTGACAGTAGCCCCGCCGCTCGCGACATCCTTTGACATCATACAGTGGTCGCGCGCACACAGTTCCCTGTACTAAACAACTTGTCAAAGTATGTTCTGTGCATCCCGGCCACGAGTGCGCCAGAGAACAGTCAGCTTCTGTGGGCGGAGTTTGCAGGAGAGACGTGAACTGATATGGTTGTCAGTCAGCATCAGTCAGAATAGCTTGCGTTCGATGTTTTTTTTTTCTTACAATCATTTTGCAACGTAGCCTATAATAATCCAACAGTTTTAGTTTATTCGTATTTTTAGTTCATAGGCCTAATGTGGGACACTTTTTAATGAACTGTTTTGTTGTAGGGGTACAGAGTAACTTACATTACATTCTTTTACCAGTCAGTTATAGGCCTAATTAATATCGGCTATTAAATTTTTTGTTTTAATGTATTTTGTTTTGCTCAATTTTATATTAAGTTGTATTGTATTTTATTGAAAAGCAAGACAAATTTTTAAAAGCAAATTTTGACTATTCAGTTTGTGCAATAGTGAAAAAATAGCTTAATAAATAGAAGAAATGCAAAAACCATATTCGGTGTTCGGTATTATTCGGCCTTCGGCCAAGTGTTTCACATCATGTTCGGCTTCGGCCAAGAATGTTAGATTCGGTGCATCCCTAGTAGCAACATTCTTCAAAATGTCCTTTTTGTGTCCCGCGTTAGAAACTCATACAGGTTTAAAACGACAAGAGGGTGAGTGATGACAGAATTTTCATTTTGGGTGAACTATCCCTTTACAGGTTCTTCGTGGAAGAATACAGCCAGGCAAAGAAACTCTCAACTTTACTGCAGTTAAGAGATGTCTCCGTTATTTATCTTAAAATCTTAAAGTAAAAAAGTCGGATATCCACACACAAAATAGGCTATACACATACACAGACAAATGACAGTAGGCCTATGCATACACTGGGTGGTCAAAGGCCCCATGATGCTCCGCGGTTTCTGGATGAATGACGCCAGTGAGCTCAATCAATTAAATGTTGATGCCCAGAGGTTGAGCTCATCAATAACGCGTTTCCCAGTAAAGAAGCTTCATTAGACAACCCGATACCCCTCAGATTAATAGAGAGACCAAGAGCTCAGTGCTCGAGGTGCAAATGCACCTCCACTTTTGGATCGAGGAGCTCTGTGGGGATGTGTAGGTTCATAACGGGAGCCGGCTGTTAACAGCCTAAAGCACTTTCGGAAGGGCACATTACGACCTTATCTCGGACATTAAAGGATTCCGTCACGTTGCTGTAAGCGGCAGGTCAGTATGACAGGTCAAATGTATCACGACTATGCAAGTTTTCCACTGAATATTTGCGTCCATTCTCTTACGAAAATGTGTTATTGGCTAATCACTTATATGCGTTTAAAAACGTATTCAAGGTTCATCTGATCAATCCATGTCCTTACGACGCAATGCTCCACCAGGCGAGCTACAGCAACAAAACAGTCCAGTTAGCAGTGATCTTAAAGGGACAGTTCACCCAAAAATAAAAATTTCCTTTTTCTCTCACCTTCATGTCATATCAAATTTGGCTTTTCTATCGTAAAACACAAGACAACACTTTGAAGAACGTTTCAGCATTGACACCCGACTTCCAGACACAAAACCACAGAAACATTTTTGGAGGGGTCTGTAACTTGTACTCATGAAGAATTGAGTGGAATGACATTACGCAACAGTGTCACAGACGGATCTGTTAGTTGACGAAATATCACTTTAAATAAACGCTGTTAAAGAATTTACAAGTGGATGTGTATTATCATTTTAAAACCGTAAACTGCTTGAATGCGTAAGATGTATGGCCCCACCTATAGCTCACTTGCAGTGGTTTCACACCTTTAACCAAGTAGCAAGTTATGGAGCATAATTTTAAGCATTTAACACAATTAATTCACAACAACAAAATCTCAGTAAGCTGTACATTTTATAATTATCAAGCATCAGGACTAAGACTTGACAATAAAAAAATACAACAGCATTAAAAACTAGTTATTGTTCCAAGACTGTCTTACAGAAATAAGAGTTAACTGTAACAAATGTTTGATTTTCAAAAGTGTCCTCAAAAGTGTAATGTATAAAGTTTAAAAACATCATCAAGACAGAAAGCACCTGAAAACTGGGTTTCTATTCTAATCCTGAGAATTTACAAAATGGAAAACATTGACATTATTACATCTACCATAACACATTTTCTTTTCTTGTAAGATTGTATATAAATCTGGTGTTTTCCTTAAAAGGAAAATCTTATAAATAAAAAAACCCACAATCATAGGTTCCCTGAAACCAAAATATGATTTTTTTTTTTAAATGGCCAGAGTACAGAATGGTTCGTTTCTGGCTTCTATTTTTTTCTTGCATGTCTCAAAAGCATTTCTGATCCACATAAAAATTTCCCCTATAGCAGTCACCTTTTTTAAACTGAAGCCTTTTAAACTGAAAACATATTTAAAAATCTAGGGGGAAAACGAAGTTAATAAAAACAGTTGATTAAAAAAAATACAGAGAAACTACAGTTCATAAGTTAGTCTTTTAAAATCGTTTCGATCGTTCCCCTCTAGAGGCATCCCTTGAGTCTCTCCGCCGTTCAGGAGTGTAATTTCTGTTGCGCCCTCCACTACGGTCATCGTGCTGAAAGAAGTCACCCCTATCACGCCGATGATGGTCCTGGTTGCTCTGGCTGTTACCGTGACGTTGATCTCTGCCATAATGGCTGCTGTTTTCCTGATGGGAGTGTCGATTACCGCGTTGACTAGCCCAATCTTGTCGCCAGGAGTTACCGTCTCCTGCTCCCCTTTGCTGCTGAATTCCCATCTCGAAGGCGCCATTAAGCTGTTGCAACTGCTGCATCTGAAGTTGCCACATATTGTTCACCTATTTAAAGAAAACAACTGTCTTCAGACCGTAGTTCACATTTTATATTGCACTTAAACATCATGACTGCATCTTTGCGTACCCATGCATATAATAAACATTTACTTAACATAAATCAACAAAACAAGTCTTTCTTTTTGACATGATGTGTGTTAGTAGTGAAAGTCTCACCATTGCCTGTCTTTGTAGACTGTCAGGTGAATTGAAAGACCTTTGCAGATGCTGCGGAGGGGAATAGGAAGGAGAGCCCATCTGCTCGGGGGTTCTGCCAAAAAAGTTTTAATGAATTAGAGAAATCAAGACCAGGGCCTGTATTTACAATTTTATCTTACCACTAGTTTTCCTAAATAGCAGTAAAAAGTTTTAGTTACAAGTCTTAAAACCTTTTCACAAGGCTGTTGAGAGCGACTTCTAAGGAATAGAAAGAAATCTAAGCTAAGTAAAGGACGGGTCTGACATTGGTGCTATGGATGATGTCAGCAAGCTTACTAACTATGCCCAGAGTGATTTTATTGTCATATGACCCGTATGCTCTTTGACCTATACCGTATTAACAACAACCTGTATGTTCGCGTTGATTACAGGGGTCATATGGCGCGAATACGTGTTTTTCTGTGTCTTTGGTGTGTTATAAGTTGCCCATGCATGTACAAGACATGTAAACTTGCAAATATTAAAGTGTGGGAACAAAAGATGCATTCTATCTAAAAGCGAATGCTCACCCAGACCTGCCTGAAACGCCTCGTGTAACCACACCCCCACAAATCTAAGTCAGTTCGTGGTATGATTTGACTAAGACCCCCCCAAATGTATACACAAGTAAGGTGGGCGTACCTGTCAGTACAATTGCTTTGGAACCTGATGTTCCAAATATGGTAAGAGGCGTTACATTTCCGTCACACACTTGCAGTATTCGACCAATCACTACGCACTGGTTAACTGGCCAATCATAGCACACCTCGCTTTTCAGAGCGATGAGCTTTGTAAAAAATCTGCGCGTTTCAGAGAGGCGGGGCAAAGACGAGATACAAACATGCACGGTATGTGGAAAATACAGCGTTTTGAACCTTAAATCGTGTTTACACATTACATTACATCTAAAACAAACCATAATATTCGTTTTATTAAAACGATATAATTTATTCGTGTCATATGACCCCTTTAAGTCATGAGAAATTAATTTATTAATGCATTTGAAAATGGACATTCACCTTGAAGTTTTCTGCTTTTTTTATTTGATTTACTTTTAAAATTAGACCGTTACTCGGCTCCCGTGGCATCATGGGATTGAATAGTTTCTATACAATGCACACTCGCAAATCTCAGCGCAAGCAGTAGACCATACGTGCATTTTCTACAGTTTTTTGCATACTGAGGTTTCAGACATACTATTCAATATTCATGATGACTCATTTAATACATAGTTTAATTAATTTCGTGAAGCATAACAAAACTCCTTCCTCAAGCAATGAATTGTGGATAATATTAACCATTATTAGAGTGTGCATTGTGTTGCATATATAAAAATAGTAGACCAACTAGGTACTTACAATTTGGGACATATCAATTCTATTCTATTTTCGAATACTATATAGAAGTGGTTGTCAAACTGTGGTGTATGCGTGCACCATTAGTGGTACTTGAAGACACGCCGGTGGTATATGAGGTGACACGACAGAAAATGTAAAACTCTATATATTAACTTACATTTCGTGTTTTAAATACAATTTCAAATGTTTAATACGGAATACAATTCAGCCTATGTGCAATTTTAAAATAGTTGTATGAATTATTGTTGTTTATTTATCATTGGTGGATGTAATGTGACGGGCAGCTCAAACACAGAGCGGGAGCAGACAGGCGCTTTCGAGTCCCTCTCTCTCTTCCGACGAGTTGCGTGCAAATTAAGTTTCTTATGTATTTCTGGACTTGAACTGCTGTTTAAAGCTGTTGTTATTGGTGTAAAGTGCTAATTTAATGCGTCTGCATCTACTCAAGGTTAAATCAATGAAGTGCGCGTTGCGATGCATTTTTGACGCGTCGCTTTGACAAGAGCCGGTGCAGTAAAGTGTAAGTCTCTGTTTGTCATATAAAGCTGTTCTCTTGATGTTAAAGTACACATGTATTTATTTATCTTCTGTTAAATATTCTTTAATATAAGCTTGTAGACTTTCTGCAAGTCCCTACAAAGTAAATAAATCTCCCATAAGAGTTTACAGAGCCCTGTTGACAGTGCACAACAGAAAAGTGTTGTGTCAACCATTATGGGCTGCCTAACTGGAAAACATGGAAAAAACATGTTCTTTAGTTTGAAAACAGCTGGTAAATAAAGTGTTAGTATTATTAATAAAAATGAATAAAGAGAAAGATTCACAGCTCTACTGTTAATTTCAGTGTTCATTCATGTGATTTTCTATGGCGGTCATTAGGTGGTACTTGGAACAACTCATTTTATTAAAGGTGGTACTTGATCTGAAAAGTTTGAGAACCACTGCTATATAGACTGGACAAGTCAACACCAGCTGTAAACATGGATGCAACACCACCATAAAACGATCTCAAAAATACCTTCCACCACGATGACCCGGTGTATTTGCTGGACTGGGGTTTTGAGAGTTTGCTGGACTTTTGCCCTCCTGGTTAATATGACTGCTGCCTGTAACAGACAAACGATTGAGAAGATTAATTCTATATGACCTATACAAAATTGCATATTTCACAGTGCTTCAGTAAATAATTTACTTCAGAACTTCATGCACACTTTCTATCATCATATAAGCTCTTTTTATTAAATGATGGTGTGTGGGTTTGCATAGAACTTAGTGGTATGCTCAAATAATGGACAATGAGAAAGTGCCAAAGATACAAAATGACAACATTTATTGTTTGGCTAGTGTGAAGTTTAACACAAAATTATGTAAAAAGCATCCTACCGGATCTGAACTGTATGTTGAGCGGTCTTCCAAATAAACGAATTCCACTCAGCATATTTAAAGCATAGGGCACAGAGACCTCGTGTTTAAAGTTTACAAATGCAAACTGTTTGGATTTTCCATCATTGTCTTTGGGGATTTTTACTTTAATCAGTGGCCCAGCCTGAATGGAAAATAGAGATGAGAGGAGTGTTACTTCACTGTACACATGTAACGAAAATAATGCAAACAATAACTTTGATCTAATGTTAAAAAAAAGCAGGAATGACATTGGAAAAGCATACATGCATTTTACTTCTGTCCAAAACAAACAGTTAATCTTTTAACATTGTCTTAACAATATTAAAGGTAACGTACCATTTGGCAAAAACACAGCATAAATACTGCATGACGCCTAATTATTTACTTACACTTTTTAATTAACTTAACTGATACGAAACTTAAATCTAGATTGTAAAACTACGTCCAGCAAACAAATAAAAAACCGCGAGCGATAAAAGTGTAATACAAACAGAAACTATGATATCATGGTAAGCCCGTATCAAACATTCAGCGGTGTGCGTTTGGTAAATATTTTGTTGAATAATCATTGCTAAAAGTTTATAGACAAAAACAGCAGTCCATCGTTAGCATCAGCAAGCTAGCTAATCACGCTAGCTAAAGCACTTAACGTTACCTGTAAAAACAGCTCGAATATAAGTTCTTCTGTTACTTTGGGATCCAAGTTCCCGACAAATAAAGTCCGGTCAGCCTCGTCGGCTATTCCCATTATGAAAAATGTTGATAATCCAGCAGATTGATCGCGTTAACACCGTTGGTCCAAATTTATGAAACGAGCACACTATGAAACCGACCCTGCCGTATATAGACATTCACTGTCGTGGTGACCATTGCCTCACGACACAAAAGTGCACCTCAAATAAAGACCTCACAGAGGCGCCATTTCACAGTTCTACACGGTACATCTTAACAAGCAACATGTGAAATAATGATCTAACATGACTTAAATTCATATCATAATGAAACAGAATATGTCGATTAAATTATTCGATACGATTGTAAATGCTACATCTGCGATGCAATTCTCATATTAACTTTTCTGATTCGTCTCACCAAGACGGTGTGGGAAAAAACTAGACAAACCTTAGTTATGTGAATTGAGCACGGACTTCGTGTTCTACCTCTCAAAATGTTGATTTCTGTTAGTTTTTAATACAAGAACACGATTTTTTTTACGTTAAGCGCGTCACAGAGAGTTGCAGCTCGTATCTAAAGCTGTAGTGGTCTGTCTCTTGTTTCTAAATGTAAAACACAGTTTAAAATAGTTAAAATGCTGTGATAAGTCTATCTTAAGAAATTTAAAGGAAACATATGAAAACCAACATTTGTTTTGATTTGTTTGGTCTTAAAAAATCAGTTCGACCAGATGTCAAGGATATGCAGGCTTTATGAAATAGTCACACAGATATTACTTATATACAATGTATCTATCCTTGGTACTGCTTACGTTAGAAGCAATGAAAAAACGTAATGTCAGGTTTACTGTCATTGCTGCTTTATTAAGTACTATAGTAAAATTAAGAATGTTTTGCACACATTTTCTTTTAAGACGACCTTTATGATACATTTTCTCTGAGTTGTCTTTTAAGATAAAGTGTGTAATTTCTGTGTCATCATCAGCACTAAACAAAGTCACAAATTTGACTGTTTGGTTATGTTGTTTTATTGTCCAACAGTAGATGGCAGTGTTTACCTTCAGAATCAATTATGTTCGACAGACAGCAAACTATCCATTTGAGAGCCCCAAAATATAGACTACTTCTGTTGCAAGTCTGTAGTGCCAAAGTGTAGGCTATTTTAAAAAACTACAACATAAAATAAATAAATAAAGAGAGGGAAAGAGAACAAGTGATACCAGAGAAGACAGATGCTTTCTTTAGTTCTTTCTCTGACTTTCCTTGTTTCTCAGCCCTGAGGCGAGCGTTATGCTGAAATATTGAAGGCTGTTTCACAGGATGGGGCTGGCCAGAGGTACGAGCCCAGAAGTGCAGTACAGAGGCAGTACATTGCAATAGATGGCTGGATTTTGCTTGCCTTGGCCACGACTTGCCTTGGAAACGCTAAAGCAAATGATTCCTTCAACAATCTCACCACCACACATCTCTTTAATGTGCTAATTAAAAGTGTTGGCAATGTACTCATATCGAGTACCCCTGTTGGCCTTTGGCAAAGCAAAATTAGGCGTGGTGATTTTTTCTTTGTAACATATGTTAGTGCCACAAGTATTACTGTAGCTTCAATTTTTTGTGAGTTGGGAATGACCCTTGCTTTAGTGCTTTTATTTCTATCATGGATGTCATGTTGTGAAGCTGGTAGTTGGCATTTCAGTTTTATCAAGTCACCATATGCTCTGGTACAGGAATCAAATCACCATAGTGAGTGTTATACTTAGGTGGGTCCAATCTGAGACCACATTTAAAATCTGTGATTTAAAGTTCTAAACCGAGAAATAAAGAATATTGAAAAAAAGAAAATGTTTGATGTGAAATGAAAGAGAAACATTTGGAAGCACACAAGATGCTCTTTGGAATATTCTCAGATCATGCTGAGAGAACATGGATCATCAGGCTAAGCAGGCTTTTTTGTAGCATTCATGCCAATTCAGGTGCATTTTGTCGTTCCACAAAAATACTAAAATCTGCTTCTATGAAATCTGCTTTACTTTTACCCCAATTTCCATTTTATTTCTCTCCAAATTTTTATTTCTCCAATAAACTCTAATAAATTTCAGGATACTGTGTTTTCTGTTTTAATCTGTTAAAATACTGTAATATTTTAACAGTAAACAGTTGTAAAATTCCTAGATAGTAATAATAAGTATTATTAGTAGTAAATACGTGTTTTTAAACATAACTACAGATGATTTCATCGGATGTACGTGCCATGCCTGAAGTTAACTTCCGGTCTGTGTTTGGTTATAATGGTTGCATTAGTATTCATAATAAATTGACCAAACTGTAGAAAATAAAGACTATAGTATACTTCCGTATTTACTATAGACGGTTTCAGCGGCAACACATTTTTATATTAATGTTTAAATAAAATATTAATTTATATTAATATAAATTAAATATAAAATGAATTGTTATATTATATGGCGAAAATATTGTCCAAGCACAGAATAGTTCTAGTTTGTTTATATTAAGGGGCACTTAAGCGTATTGAATTCTTGATTAAAATGTGTCCAAGGAAGCCCAAGGCAGACTGAAACATCAACTGTTACACTTAACATGATTAAGACATGCACTCTAGCATCCGTGCCTTTATCATGCTAGAGTGTTTTTAGCTAGCCAGCATTATTTTAAAAGAACAGAGCAGCGTGATGGGGGGTTTATTGCTCAACGCGGTTGTTGGCATGATGAAGCTTTGAAGAACGAGAGCGAAGCTGTGGAGACTCCTAAATCTATAGGCCACCAGCTCGAGAATGTGACGTCACTGGCCGCATTCACCCTCTTTGTTAACCTTGGGGGTAGAAAACACCAGTATCGCCACGGATATTTGCTAGTGGCTGAAACCTCTGTCCCCTTCCCCCCTCCTCCGCTTTGCCCGCTTCTCTCAGCACAGTTTTCTCTTCGACTCATATTCATAATTCATGCGGAATGAAGTGATGTAGGATCATTAAATGTACATGAATATTTGTGGGATGAAACCTTTATCATGGCAGCCGCTGGCGCTCTTGGCCCAGATGAGTGGCCGTGTCCCGTTAGCTGAGAATGGGCCGTAATGGCTAATGTCTCTGTGAGAGGCGTATCGAGCTTTTGCCCCGTGTGCACTGCCGCCTCTCTGCCCCCTACGTTTTTGGGAAAGATCGCCCCGAGGTGCCACGGGAAGCACAAAGATCAAGCTTGCTTAATGCAACGGGTAGGGATTGCATCTGTCCGTGGCTGCATAACAAGTGAATGCCTGTGTAATTATTGATGGATGCTGCTGAGTACATAGATAGGCATATACATGTAAAGGATAGTTGGAACAGAGAGATGGCCGGAATGTCTGATATGAGGTCTCGATTGGAACAGACATCGGGCCCATCGTAGCTGTGAAATGGCTGACAGGCCGAGATGAGATGTCCTGAAGAGGAGAGAAAACACAGCAAAGCTCTATATCAGTGTGCAGACTCAAACATAGATGGCATGCCTTGCTTGCAGCGTGCGGGACATACAAAGGGACAAAACCAAAGAAGCATTTTTTAAGAGACAGACTGGAAAATTATACTTGTTCTTGTAGGATTTGTAAAGAACTTTTTTGTCAAGAAATTTGTTTTATCATAACCCAGGCCCTCACTGAACTGCTTTCATCACACTGTGTATGACAAGCTACAATACAGCGTGAATAGATTTTCCAAATGATCCAGAAACACTTCATGATAACTTTCATTAATAAGTCATTTGCAAACATAACATTCTACACAGATCAGTAGTTCATGTCCGTTCAAATATTTATGAATCAGTTTCATGACATTTCTTTAATGTACTGTAACTAATGATCTGTTTAGCGTTATAATGTGATTTGATGTGCTATTGTATTAATTAAACAATATAAAGTGTTCCCACTCATAGAGTCATTATACTGTTAAACACTGGTAATAGTGTAATCCCTACAAAGCTAAATATCAATAGTCTTACATATTTTATTACAAAAATTCAGACATGCAAATATATAAGTCATTTCACAGTTCAGTTGTTCCTCAGGCAGAACGTAGCTAGTACTGTAGGTCGTAAGCTCTTTGTAATGTGTAGGTGCGTAATATGACATTTACCTTTATTAGTACAAATAAATACGTTTTCATTAAATACGACACTTTAATTGTGAATAACATATATTTATGATTTATTATTTATGTATAAATAATATTGTTAATAATAAAATCATAATAACATTTATTAATTCTGACTGATCTTACTTTGACACCTAAAACACAGACAGTTGCACACAGAGGCTCGCTGTTTAGGACCGCTAATAAAGTAATTAAACTACACAATGTTCTCTGTTTTAAAACGTGAGTGTAAATGTCAAACTAGGCTAAGCTATAACATACACCGTTGATGTAACCGGACCTTGGGTTTTAAACAAGATTAAAAAAAATAAAAAAATAAACTTACAGTAATTGTTACTTGTAGCATATCATTGCTTATTACGTGGCTTAATTCTGATTGGCCAATCACTAAAATCCAAGGTATGATATTCCTTGATAACAACTGCTTAAAACTAATAACACATGGTAACCCGGATGCTGCAAATAATATTTACAGCCACAGTTTAATATTACACAAAAATGAAATATTCATATGTATTTTAATAACATATGACATTATATTTACAAATGATTAAACCAATTTGCCTGTTCCTGGCATTTGAACATCGTGTCTTACCTTAAAAACGAGTAAACAGGCTATGTCATACAGTATGCATGCATTATTTAAAAAAAATGACAATATGTATAACAAATAAATATGATATAAATGTGCAGTCAGAGTAAACAGCTGATCTCAGATTATAAATGTGACGGGTGTTATGAGGTGGCAGCATGGAGTAAGTATCGCGACTGACTTTCTCTCATCTTATCAAACACATTACTGAATTATGAGTGAGCGGTGCGTCAAAATTGCTGAAGTGGTGCATGTTTCAGTTTTTTGTGAAAAGCATGGCACATTGGACCGCGTCATTTGCGCTATATAACTCAACACAACATAACTTAAAGGGGTCAAATGACATGGCTAAAACGAATATTATGGTTTGTTTTAGATGTAATGCAACGTGTATACACGATTTAAGGTTCAAAAGCACTGTATTTTCCACATACTGCGCATGTTTGTATCTCCTCTTTGCCCCGCCTCCCTAAAACGTGCAGATTTTTAACAAATGAGGTGTGCTATGATTGGCCAGTTAACCAGTGCGTAGTGATTGGTCGAATACTGCAAGTGTGTGACGGAAATGTAACGCCTCTTACCATATTTTGAACATCAGGTTCCAAAGCAATTGTACTGACAGGTACACCACCTTACTTACGTATACATTTGGGCGGTCTTAGTCAAATCATACCAAGAACTGACGTAGATTTGTGGGGGTGTGGTTACACGAGGCGTTTCAGGCAGGTCTGGGTGAGCATTCGCTTTTAGATAGAATGCATCTTTTGTTCCCACACTTTAATTGTTGCAATTTTACGTGTCTAATACATGCATGGGCAACTTATAACACACCAAAGACACAGAAAAACATGTATTTGCGCCATATGACCCCTTTAAACCGCTTCTGTAAAGTGAAAGTAAAGATGTACGCGAGAATGCGCTTTCATATTGTACTCGGCGAGATACTGGAGAGCAAAAGCCCGTGTGCGCTAAAACTATATCTTACTTTCTGATGAATAATTTACAGATAATCCGAGGGTCACGTGCGTTCCGAACCATAGAGCATGATTGATACGGATCAGGGATTTCACCACTAGTGAGTATAGCCATATAATACGTGGGATAATGTCCTAAAATGGAATTATAGTCATCTCTCTATCACCTAAACACAACCGCATCAACTTGAAAATGTCAGGAAATAACTTAATTTTCTATAAAAAATAAAATTGATTGTTGGTTATCAGAACAGGCTGTATATAGCCTATATGCTAAAGTGTGAGTCATTGAATGGGTTTTTTGTGAAATATCCCACCCACTGTAGTGTCTCCCAGTTGAATCAAACACTTGTTAGCACGGCAGCATTATGAAATTTCATTTTGACTGGAGGCACAATTACTGTCAAGCAGGCCGCACAGGTAACAGTTACATCACGCTCACAAGTGTTGCTTACCACAGAGTGATTCTGGCTGGCAAACAGCTTTCACAAAATACACACAAGACTGCAGTACGGAGGCCATTGGCATCTCCATGACGCATTAGACTTCACCAACCCTCCCACGCTGTCTCGTCCTCAAAGGTGTTTAATTACTTCAATGAGTCTGAATAATTTCGTTCTAGCTGGGAGACGGTGCAGGGCTCTCATATCATGAATCAAAGACTTAGAAACTTACAAAACTCAATTTCATTAACCTCAATTCACCCACAGCCAAGATACCCACGATTTCTCAAAGTCCGCAAGTCTTCTATCCAATCATCCTCCATCTCCTGGTGAGATGAGAGCAGTAGCCAGAGGAGCCAGGACCTAAGAGGTTATGTCAAATGAGAGTCGGGTCGTATTAGCTGTTTGCCTTCAGCAGTAATTAACAGAGGGACATTAAAATCAGCGCTATCTCATCTCTAATCTCCAGCATCTGCTAGATCCCAGTACACACCCTGTACGCAGAGGCGGATGCAGAAAGTAGATGATAGGTGGGCCTGTGAAATTGTGGGTGGCCGGAATAATTCACATCACCCTTTCAACGATGGACCGGTGTTCTGTCCCATTGTGGCATCAAATGCAATTCACTAAACTTCGCTCTACAAATGAAACGGCATCACCGTGCAGTTGATTTAACATGGTCCCTCGGCTTTGCGGTGCATGGCTTTCCCTGTATGCATCAAATTTAGTCAGCACAACTGCGTGCGGTTCACTAGACTCATGTTTGTTACAGGACTGTCGGAGGCGTTTCCAATTTTTATAACCATCTCTTGTGAAAGTAAAGTCGGTGTGTACCTCAGGAAAAAGTCTGCATGCTTTACAAAATATGGCATCTTTTGTTTTGCTATATATTCAATCCACTTAAACTGTTCATACCAATAAGAAATGAAGTAGCGTGGCTTTCCATCAATTACGGTAATCGGATATTTTCCCAGCACTGGTTGAGGAGCCGGCTCTTCTATCGCAGACAGATCTGGAGGTGGACCATTTCGATTTACTAATTCGGAAGCCAGGTGATTATTAATAAACAAACAATTCAAATGTTTTTATTTAATCTTTACAATTCAAATTTAGAATTAAGGTTAAAAAAAGTTTATTAATATTTAAAATCATATTAAAAATAATTTTCTTGACTCTGACTGGGTGGACCAGCTGTCAATCTGGGTGGGTTAGGTAGCTCCGCCCCTGCCTGAACGTATTTTACATTTGCTTCAAAGCAGATTTAATGAGTCCTGTCAGACATCAGGTTTTTATGTGATATCTTTGCTGTAGCATCACACCAGCTTATGAGATCATACGGTCATCATCATTTCTGTTAAAATGCAGTTGCGATGACTAACACGCAATAAAAAATGAATGTTGCCCCTTGTAAAAAATTGCCATCTGGTTTCGCTCTCTTTCTGCACAACATCATACTTTCTCACTGCTGTTGACTTAATTGGAAAGTAAACTCAAAAATGAAAATTATTACATCATTTACTCACGCTCATGTAATTCCAAACCTGTATGACTTTCTTTCTTCTGCAGATCACTAAAGAAGGTATTTTGAAGAAAGCTGGTAACCAAATTACATTGGACCCCATTGACTTCCATTGTATTAACACAAAAACCACTGAGACATTTCTCCAGATATCTTCAGATTCTCCAGAGTCATACAGGTTTGGAATGACATGAAACCCTAAACTACTCTTGCGTATTTTTGTCCTTCAGACCTAATGTGTTTTACCATGAATGCACTTGGCACATTGTTGACCCCTAGAGGAGAGCAATTGATGTCAAGTGCGATCAGTGTGGATTTAGATACATGTTTCATCCAAGAAGTCAAGAAGACAGTTGAGTTGAAGCATTGATCTTCCTTTAGCACAATCAGAGTAGCCGTGACTGCATGGCCGAGGACCAAATTAGACGAAATTCACCCAACAGTGCAATTTGACAACCCGGTTAATTGAATCTCTTGGATTTAGCATGAATCGGACCCAAATCATCACTGCGTATTAAATTCAATTTGTTTGCCGAAAGTGGGATTGAAGCTAGTCTGGTGACCGGTCATTATAAAATTAGTCTGGAGACGGCCAGGATTGTGAATCAATATGTGCCTGTGACGAAAATATCTCATGTCCCTAATACCCCAGCATTAAAGACATTCAGAGTAATATACAGAGAGCATTACCTTACTAAACTCTGCACAGACCTATTGCTTTCTTTAAAGTATAAATTTACAGCAGTTTCCAACCTGATCTCAAATCAAAATTTTAATAATTCATAATTCCTGAGAACTTTTACAAAATCTTGCAAGAAACTTAAAAGTTATCAACTTATGAATGTATACAATAGTATGAGAAACCCTGCTAAAAACAATAGAATCCATTACTGAAACTCTAATGGATTTAATAGTTATAATAGGTATTGTATTGGTTTTAATGGGAGCTATAATGGTCTCTGGTGGTCTTGTACTGGTAATGTGTTGGGTTCTATTGGCTTAATGTTATCTAATGGAAGGGAACTAATAAATAGTGCTGGAAAATGGCCAAAACGCACTACACAAAAGAATTTTCTAATGGTAAACAGGTAATGCTTCATAATAGCATTGTAATGGAAGCCATCAGAATTTGTATTAAATCCGTTCAAATCACTGTGATGGTTTCTATTGTTTTTTTAGCAAGCAAAGCAACAATGAAGCACTTCTCGTAAAGCTAATCATCACTGGGTCGAAAGCAGATCGTACCAAAACATACAAGATTATACACATTCAAAAGAAATACGCATCTCATTAAAATAGGTACAATTATATCCTCTGCAAGTCTTAAGACACTTTCAAATTAAGATTACACTGAAAAAAAAAACGTAAAAAATTGTATATTCAGATAACTGGGGCACCAGAAAACAACAACAACAAAATGTACACATTTTTCATGTAATTTTTACCAGAGACTTTTTTCTGTAACTTGCATCTCAAAAATGTGTGAAAATTCTGTAAAATAATATTTTAACAGTTTAAAGTTTTGTTCACTTACTGTGAATTACATTCATTTCATCAAGATTGTCCCACCCACTAACCATTAACTCCTGTTAAATGAGATTGGTTGAAAGGAATAATATGTCAGAACCGACTAGGACTTTGAGTCAGGAACACATTCGGCTTTCTGAAATCACAGTAAGTTAATTTCAGACACATAGTATGAGTTTTTGAGGGCCACACAAACAGGATGGTTTATGTTTTTCTTATTCATAGATTTAAGAGCTTCAAGTACAGAAGAACATCTAGGCCTCCGAAGTCAGTGATGCAGTAGACGAAAGTAGCCACAAGACTGAGATCTGCATTTTCCAAGTCATTATAGCAGGAAGCTATTTGGATAGTCAAGCACTATACAGAGTATAGAAGAAGGTCAAAGATTCCTGAATCTTGTTGGCAATGCTTGCCGTGTAAATTAATTGCAGCCAGAGACTTTATGGAATAATTGAATGGAGTAGCAGACTTATATCAGCATAAAATTGCAGCGCTAACCTTCACATAAGGAGTGAACTCTCTGGAGTCCATCCTGTTTTTTTCTCTCATTAAGCCATTTCACCTCCTCCTCGCTCCCTGCTGCGGAGATAAACCAGGAGATGTGACCATCCAACAGTGAGGTCATATCCATGCGCGCATGTATTTTTACGATCTAAAATTAGTTTGTCTTTGGATTCGCTAATCAAGTCGGCAGCACTAGAAAAGAGCCCGTGGACTGTGTAATGACATTTTGGCTAATAGATTGCTAATTAATTGTACACATTGCTATGCTAATTTTAGCTGAAGAGGCATGTTAATCATTTGTAATGAGGCAATCAGTGTTAGTGATGCTTGCAGTTAGATCATCACATCACACTTATTAACTCAGTTTGAATTCTGACCATCGAATAAGCTGTACACACATGTCCCCTAGCCTTCCAGCTACTGCATGTCGGCGTTTAATGGTGTTTCTGCCTCCGTGACTTGATCATGCCTTAATCACTGTTGTCTTTTCTTTTAAATAGGGTTGCCAACTTCAGCAAATGAAAACAAGTGCTGTTCGGGAAAGTAAGGGACCATATGTCATTGAGATGTTAATGAACCATTGGTGGCAGGTGACATGTAATCACATTGTAAACAAACAAAAATAAATTGTGTTACAGTTGGCTGCAGGTAGAGTATGTACTGTATGTGTATAAAAATATGTTGTGCTGATATAAACCATCCTGAATTTACAAGCTAATTTTATTAGCATTTAATTTGAAGGATTTTATTAATTTGTCCAATGTGACGTCACTGGTATGAAAGAGAATTGCCAGCTGTCATTATCGCATGAATGACATTGTATGAATTCAAACGAATTAGCAACCGATGCTAATTCGCTAAACCACCATCGCTGAAATGCAAGATAGTAAGGAATTTCCACGAGACAGTTTAATGCAGATTACAGATCTATTCTTTTAAATAAGAAAATTATGTTTATACGTCACAGCTGATAATCCTACTTGTACATTAAACAACTAGAAAAACATCCCACCTACAATTTAATCACTGACTTTCTTTTTTCTGCAGAACACAAGAACATTGACCCCCACTGACTTTCATTGTATGGACACAAAACCATTGAGACATTTCTTAAAATATCATACAGAGTCATATACAGGTTTGGAATGACATGAAGGTGAATAAATGATGACAAAATGTTCTCTTTGAGGCTTATTATTGTGATGTCATGTGTTTGTACCTACAAGGTGACTATACTGTATATTAAGGACAAATGTAATATTTCACATGAAGTGGATCGTTCCTCTGTCACATGCCCAATACATTCATCTTAACATGGAAAGACAGTGTGTCGTATTGAAGCTGTTTATTTATTTATTAAGGCTTTAATTTACCAGGCAACCATGACACGCGCCTGCCTGCCCTGCTCAACTTTGGCTCCAAGCTAAAATATAGAAAACTCACCCAAAAATAGCTTATGTATTAACACCCACTCACACACGTTCACGGGCGGCCTACAGCCATCATATTTCATCAATGTTTCAGCAACATATTGACGGGACGTCCGTACACATTTGTCTGATGGGTGTTGTAGCCCTGTGAAATATTCATTTTTGTTTTGGGGGGTGCTGTCGCTAAATGCGTGAGGTAGAATGTTGCCCGGGGCGTTTAAAACACTCGTTCTGTTCATTAAGCCAGCAGATAATGTTGACTGTAACTAGCACAGTGGAACGTGTATTGAACTATGGCGTGATGCTGGACTGTTTAATGTATGAATGTCCTTTGGTGATCTCTGTGGCAGTTATGGCACGTGCTAAAATCATGGTGTAATGAAACTGTTTGTTATTGCATTGAATAATAATTTCTAAGAAGATATGACTGTATATGGAACACAACATAAGATATTTTGAGTGTCCATAAAATGGAAGTCTATGGGGGCCGATATTGTTCGATTACCAAACATTCTTCAAAATATCTTCTTTCGTGTTCTGCAGAAGAAAGTCATACAGGGGGTGAGTAAATGATGACAGAATTCTCATCCCATTTTAATGGGATAGTGTGCTACAGCCATGCTCTTAATACCACATCCTACCCATGCATAAATGAATATTTAAACATGGCATCAGAGAGCAAGCCATGCCCTGCTCCCCATATTCACAGCCAAAGTTCTTAATGACAAACAAAAACAGTCACGACTGTGTGCAGTTGATTAGCATATCCAGACTCACTTCTATTCAAAGTGACAGTGAGATGACTTCACACCAAGGTTATGCAGTGGTTCGGTGTTTCTTATTCCAAAACTGTCGGGAGGTAAATAAATTATGCACATCAATTTGTGCATGGCAAATGCAGAGGAAAAAGAGACCGCTGAGAGTAATTAGACCTCGGTGTTGGAGGATGGGAAAATCATAGGACAAATCCATAAATCACTTGTTGGATATTGTGCTTCATAGCATGTAGGTCTGATGGATTCCCATGAAATTCTCAGAGTTTATGGGTAGCGCTCAAGGCTTCACGCTTATAAAATGTCCACAATGACATGCATTATACAGTATGGGGGTTAGGGAGGTGGTGGGTTAGGTTGTAGATTCTATATTAGCCATGTGTAACTGGATATCTGTCCAAAGATACAATATGTGCTGTGTCAAGAAAATGATTAATCTCTAATCGCTAGAATTAACTTCAAAACCTGAGATGCTTTTTTATTGTTTTCATTCTGAATGCATTTTAAGTCATAGTCAGCATTTCTTTTGGATTTTGTATGGATTTTAACCCTAAGCTTGTCGCAGTGCATTTTTTAAATCATTTTAAATGTCACATATTGATGTGGGCATGTATATTTCCTTTGTTTGCTAAAGATAAATTTGTTTATGCTTTCAGAAATAGCCTACCCTTTAGGTATTCCCATTAAGGTTCATTAAAACTCTGTCTGACAACCATTTGTAGTGAGGACCTCTACAGGTCACTCTTATTTTTTGTGTTGAGTGAGTGTGCGCACGTTTGTATGTGCATGTGCCTATCCATCTTAAAGCGGTCCACGTTCATTTATATTCATCATTTTCTCCATCTTAATTAGATCTGATGTTGTATTTAGCCCAGAGGTGATGTTGTTTGTGTTTCGCTATTTTACCACTTGTTAAATGTTAATGGCCTTTTTTATTCCTTTACTTTTCTAATTTCTTGAACCTAATTAATATCATGCTTTAACGATCACAGCAGAGAGGATTTCTTCAGGCGTTAATATTCCAGTCTTCATCTCTGGGTGTTATCAGATCATATTTATTTCACTCTTTAACAGCCACCTGAAGACCTTTGAGCAATGACGATTTATGAAAAATGATGTTCATGTCTGGGTTTATGAAGCACTGGAAAGAATTTACTGGAAAAACAACAAATCCATTAAATTCAAATCCTTGGATGAAACAGACATTTCAATTTCTCAAACCTTTCCAAAACTTAAATATTAAAAATTTTTGAATCAATATAAAGGTGGAAGGTGCAAAAAAAATGAAGGTGGACAGTCCAACCTGATCTCACGGGAATTCGTAACTATTTTACGAGCTGGCTAATTCGTATGAATTCATACAATGTGAATCCTTCAAAAAGGAATGATTATTAGTAAAGCGCAAGTCCCTCCCCTAACCTCGCTCTTAAACCTAACATCACCGGCGCGAAACCAGATTGCACTAAAACATACCAAACAGGTCGTACAAAATTTAAAAATAGTTCGAAATTCCCATGAGATTGTGGTGGAAAGTCATGTTCCTCTCGTATCCCTCAGGAGCCTCCCAAACCCTCTCAGGCTGAAACTACTGTTATTTACACACACTTTCAGTTGCTCCGGCCCTCATGGCTCACTAATGAGCAGACAGTGTAATTAGCCCTCAGTCCCCCTCTTTGGGTCCCATTAGCACATGCTAATAGTGCCTGAATTCAATGGCACATTATCGCATGCTATTAGACAAGAAGCATTGTAGCAGCCTCCCCTTTATTCCTCTTTATTTCTGTGCAGTACACAAAATGAGGTTAGTTGGCTTGTTGGCTCAGTTCTTGTATATTTGCAGTGATATTGTCACTATGTTTGCTGTTGTAGACTTCGTGTTGACATTTGAGAATTTGCCCTGTTTGATATGTATCCTCAGTGTGTAGAACTTGGATATTTGCAATTTCACAGAACAACGTTTTGAATGGTCCACATTGTAACATATTCTGGCCGTGCAGCACATTCTCATCAATTGCGTATAAATATCACGCGCTGTCAATATCGTGTAATACGCACGCCAAAGTTCAATTTTGCGTGCATTCAATACGCCTATTTCTGCGTGCATATAATACGTCAATTTTAGCGTGCGTGCATATTAAACAGCAATTTGTCTTAACCTGTCCCCTAACCCAAATCCTAAACCTAAGGTTAGCGTGCATGCATATTATAACCTCTACCCTAACCCAAACCCTAAACCTAACAGTATTATTTGAAATATTTCAGTGTTTCCTCTTCATGTACGTTTAAAAATGGCTGCTCTCCACCAAGGTGCACGGAAACATTGCCGTATCATATACACGCAAAATCAACCTTTGGCGTAGGTATTACACGATATTGCAACAGCGTGTTATTTTTACGCAATTGATGAGAACGGGTTGGGCCGTGAGTAAGCCCTTACGAAAATATATCGCAATATCCTAGAAAATGTTATGCAATAATACATCTCAATAGTGGAACTATGTGCTTGCATTTTTTTCAATATATAAAAAGCAGCAATTCCTTATGTATTATTCTATGTATCGTGATATATTCATGTAATTAATATAATTTACATTTACGCATTTGGCAGACGCTTTTATCCAAAGCGACTTACATCGCATGATACTATACATTTGTTTCTGAGTGTGTGCAATCCCTGGGAGCGAACCCATGACATTTGCGTTGCTAGCGCCATGCTAAAGCACTGAGCTACAGGAAAGAAAATTTAGATATAGTTTAGATATAAATCTAAAACATAATTTAGATATAGTTACAACAAAATGGGAGTTTATTATAATTGTTTTGGTCATGTGGGATAGTCTAGACATGTCATTTGCTAGCATTAAGGACATGATTAGCTCTAAGCCTCCTTGTGCTGTATGTGTGGGAATCAAGCCTTATGCACCCTTAAATTTCCACTTTTAAAAGGGAATGATAATGCATTCGTACTGTAGCTTTACATTGAGCTAATGATATTGATGACTTTCAATAAGGTCAACATTTTGAAAGGAATTAGTATGTAATGTTTATATAAAAAATATTTTGGCAAATCATAAGCTGACTTTGCTATGTGAGCAATTGTTTGGCATGTTCATATTTTTAACCCACCCTGGACATTGTTCAATGAAATATTTAATCTTTCGAAAAATGCGTTGGTAAAATAAGACAATGCATGAGAGAAATCTTGTGACCATTGCATTGTACCATAAAGTGCACTTGGAGTTTTACAAGATTCTATGCAAACTACTGTTTAAATTAAATATAAAGCTACGAGGATGGCCTCAGAAACATTCAGAGAGAGAAAGCGAGAAAGAAAAGAGCTTATTGTTGTGCCCAGCGCTACAGCGCTTTGGTTCTGGGTCTGATAAAAGCTCTTTGTGAATGTATTTTTAAAGGCTTCCTTACATGTCACACACCTCCCGCTCTCAGACGAAGGTAAAGTGCCAGTCTGAATTGCATTAACCAGTCTGACACCATAGAAACTTTTGTTACAACAGCACAAGATCTCCTGAGGTTACGTCGGGAGGCTGTTGATGCTGGACTGGAGATATGAGTCAATTGCCCACGGGAAGAAGAAACTGAATTTCTCAAACATAGAAGAAGAGGAATGCATCTTTGTGATGGGAATTAAAATATTAGTCAGATTATGAGACTATATGAGTTGTGTGCACAATATAAACAGTTGCTGGTTCTACTCGAATCCACTTTTTCTGGAAAGCCGAAGTGGAAGGACAGGGGTTCCCCTGCCATCTCTCTACTCGACTAGCGATAAATCAGAGTCATCGAGTCAGGATAAAGTTGGCTGCCCAGATTAGTTCACTCAGTAATGGCGTAGTGCAGTGAACAAGAGTGAGAATCCCACAGCATCAGCCGTGACAGCTCCACTTCCTGTAATTAATGTGGCCCCGTAGTGTGCGCATATTTAACAACGTTCCCCTTATGGTTTCCATTGCATTCCTTTTTTAATCAAAACTTGTGCTAGCGTTATTTCCCTCTTTGTTTCATGCACTCATGAGAGGTCAAGAGCATGGGAGCAGTTCGTTTTCAGAATAATGTGACCTGAATGGCTCTCGCAGAGAACACCATTTTCGATTGGCCATCGATACAGGTACCACAAATTAAACACAGCATATGTGATCTTATAGTAGGAAAGCAGGTTAAAAATGCGAGGCGGGCAAACTCTCGGCATCGGGGCACAGATGCTGTATATAGGTTTGTCCCTGCAGTGGGGTGTGCTTATTTTTAACAGGCAAATGTGGGTTGCTGAGTTTATTTCCTCGGGAGGCCAAAGAGAGAGAGACATTAATACCCTCATCCCTGTTTTCTACGTCCGACCCTGGAGATAAATAAAACCCTGACAGTTTCGTCTAGCTTCTGCCGTGCGCATCCGCGGTGTTAAAACCGCACTGAGGTGGAAGTGGTATTTTCATTAAAATGACTGATGCAACACAAACCCAGACCGTCATGTTATGCATTGAGGTCCTTCCGATGGAATCACATCATCCGTTGAACCAATTAAAATTGATTCCGCTCAAGACCCCCAAGTCTCAGATACCCATGACTCCTTATGAATGTGTCAGAATGGCAGGAATGAATATGTCAGAGATGATAACATGGCGGGGGCACAGGAGGTCACGTTGACTTTTTACTTCTAAACTGAAAAAGATATTTGATATCACATTATCTGCATCAATAAGCGGTTATAGATTATGAATCTAATGAAAATTGTTTATATATTTTTAACAATGTGATAATGACTGCTTTTGAATATTTCCAATTATATTCAGAATTCTTAAGACACAAAAGAAAGGTACTTTATTTTATATTGATTTTCCTCATTTTCTCTTTAGCATGGAAGCGGACCGAAAGATAAATTATAAAAAAACTAACGATGGTGTTCGGCATCAGTAGAAAAATAACAAAATGTAAATTAGGCCAGCACGATATTAAAGAATATTGAAAAAGAATGCATCCACAGCAGTAAAACTAAAAATTGAATGTAAAAATGCTTCACATATTGTCCATCACACTTCATTAAAGAAGACACAAGAATATGTGGGCTGTTTATTTACCTAAAGTAGACATTTTGACATTGACAAACTAATTTGCATTTTCAAGCCAAATTAATAACCCGACTGACTGGATGAAAACATACATTAAAGATGATAAGTTTTACAAGTTGGATGTGAATGACAGCTGACCACTTTAAGGTAAAATCAGGGGTCGTCTTTTTTCTCCCCTCCTTCACTCCCGGCTCTCATATCTTTTCAGCCCCACCCTTTCCTCCCTAACCCAGTGCTCGTCCTTCGGGCTAGCGTTTGTGAATTCATCTTTGGCCTTCCAGCTCCGCTCAGCTGTCACATTGTATCTCACACGCACAGACAGTCAACGAGAGAAGCGCAAACCCCTTTCATCTCTCATCCCCCTGATCAGCCAGCCAACCATCTCCAGACCTGGATGAGTACTGTTAACAAACCACTGCTCCATTCTCTCTCCTCCTTTCATTTTCATCATTTCATGCTTTTTATTTGTCTTGCCCAGTCTGTCTGTCTGCGGCTGTCTGCCCGTAATCTTTGAGCAACTCGTCTTTGTTACGTGCGCACAGATTCCAGCTGTCAAAATACAGGTTTCATCTATGTAGTCTGCATGATTTGGTCGTCATACATTTTTTATTATTTAAAGTGGGCATACATTGATCTAACCCATTTTACATTTATAATGGACTCAATTCTCATTGGAATTGATGTTTAAAAATCTGTGAGTGTTCACAATGAGCAAGAGTGAATGTGAGTTTGCTTTATATTTTTGACTATTTGTTTAAATGATCCAGTAGCCTGTCTTGCCTATAATTTAAGGAGAAAAATAACGATTCATAGGAAGAGAAACCGGTTTAAGATAGATTTTTCACAAGTCTTGCTTTAATAGTCTCTTTGGATGAGAGAACGTTTTGAGTTCTGAAAGTTAAGTATTTTCCATTATTCATACAGTAGTACAAATTGGTTCTCTTTCACTTGACCCCTTTTAAATATTTATTTTTACTTTATTATATTTTTGACTATTGCAATAAAAAGAATGCTGTAGCCTGGATCTCATGACAAAATAAACGTACCCTTCAGAGTTAGTGGCCTGTTTCTTGTACACTTTAATTGTACCACATGTTGAAAAGACAAAAACTCAAAGTAAGATCTCATGTCCGGGAGGGATTTAGTCTAATGGAAGAAAAATAGGGCAAAGAAAAGAAGAAAAGACCGTCTGATGGACACAGGCGCGCACACACACACACACACACACACACACACACACACACACACACACACACACGCACACACACCTGAAAGAGCATTTCTTCATCTCTGGGCTGATGGGACCTGACAAAGTGGACAAATAAAGTACAAGAAAGAAAGAAGTTGTAAAAGAGAAACTTAAGGGAACGGGTCAGTTTTAAAACACATGAAGCGTGATCAGACTGAAGGGAAGATTTCAATAACAGCGCAGGAGCATTGAGAGCCATCAGACCCTTGACTGATCTGCTAAAGGCGAGAGAGTCAGTCACACCTTAATGCTTCTCTGCACAAAGAGCATGTAAGTGATCACTTAGGACGTTGGGACGGAGAACGCCGAGGGCAGATTTTCATCAAGGCGTGTCACATGTTCGTTAAAGGGCTCAGGTCATCTTTTAAGGTCAGCTTTGCTTCAGCGGTTTGTGGCTGGGCGGCGGTGACGCTATGTGAAATAAACGAGAACTGTGTTTTTCGTTGTTGCTGTTGTTGAAGAAATTGTTTAATAGCTGAACAAACACGAGGAATCAATTCATAACACAGAGAAACGCTTCCTTGAAAATAATCTCTTTGGACAGAATTTCGTGTTGCGCAAGGAAATCTGTTGGCACGCAATGTTCTTGTGCCGAATGCTTTTGACAGGCATTGCTTAATATTTTACGAAGACGCTGCTGCCAATTGTTTAAAGTTGGGAAAATGAAGTGCTGTTGTTATGTTTTTCGAAAATTTGGAATCATACAGTAACACATAAAATATGTCTTTATTTCTTAAGTTACTTCTGTGCATATTTTATCTATGTACAAGTAAATACTTTTCATTGCCATTTTATTCTTCCCGTACTTTCGAGGCTAGTGATAATCATATAAAGTTATATATTTTTTCAAGGAAGTCAATGAGACGCAAACAGCACTGCTTTCATATTTTATATCGCTCATTGCATTGTTTATTTATCAGATCAACATTAATATTCCGAAATAACATCACGCTGAAGGATATAAAGCGAATGCTTTGATGCTAACAAGTGACAATCTCCAGAAATGCTCACAAGCATTTGGACCCAGTTGTCGACTGCTTTGCATCCCTTTTTCACTGGGTTTATATCCAATGACAAGCCTTTCCTGAAACTCTACCTCTGTTTCCGCCGAGAATCTCTTGTCTTGTCAATGTGTTTTTTTTCCACTCGTACAATACAGCACAGCCCTTTTCAGCTAGCCAGCCATAGAGACTTGCCTGTCTAAAGGTTAGATTGATTCTTAGAAAGGGCAGTCGAACAGTCGATGAGCGAATGCCCATCAAAACAGGCTTAAGAAAAAAAGCTGAATGAAAGATATGCCAATGACCACCTTCCTGCTTGATATTGAACTGAAAGTCAGGCATAGAGAGGACGAGATGAAAATAGAGAGGGTAAACATAGTGTGTCAGTTCTTCAATTTCACGGAAGAACGGCTAGCATCATTGCAGCATATCCCGGTAATAAAGAGAGTTGTGGAATGCATCATAATCAACTCACCGCAGCCATGCTGCCGAGACTCAAACCCAATCTAACTGTTCTGCAGGAGGGGCACACGGTGTGTCTGTGAGCCTACTGTGTGTGTGTGTGCGTGCGTGTGTGTGTATGTGTGTGTGTGTATAAGGACTATACGTGTGGGCATAGTGTGTCTTTTACAACCCTATAGAAGAACTTTGCAATTTGTTCAAATAAATGTTGAATCAAATATTAGTCTTATGATGAACATTTATCTTTTAATGCCGTTGTTTGGACATCAACGCTAGAAGAACAAACATGCATAAATCTCACCAAAACAACAGGTATATACTGTATGTCAGTAATACTTTTATGTGAGCAACTGTTGCTTTTTACATTTTATGCAACAGTACCACTACAATTACTATAAACATAATCTATCTTAAAAAATGACACACTGGAAGTATCAGTTGTTTTTCAAAACAAAGTAACCGGCAAGTTTATGTTTTAAAGGAGTCATATGACACGGCTTAAACGAATATTATGGTTTGTTTTAGATGTAATGCCATGTGTATACAGGATTTAAGGTTCAAAACGCTGTATTTTCCACATACCGTGCATGTTTGTATCTCGTCTTTGCCCCGCCTCTCTGAAACGCACAGATTTTTTACAAAGCTCATGGCTCTGAAAAGCGAGGTGTGCTATGATTGGCCAGTTAACCAGTGCGTAGTGATTGGTGGAATACTGCAAGCGTGTGATGGAAATGTAACGCCTCTTACCATATTTGGAACATCAGGTTCCAAAGCAATTGTACTGACAGGTGCACCACCTTACTTGCGTATACATTTGGGCGGTCTTAGTCAAATCATACCACGAACTGACTTAGATTTGTGGGGGTGTGGTTACACGAGGTGTTTCAGGCAGGTCTGGGTGAGCATTCGCTTTTAGATAGAATGCATCTTTTGTTCCCACACTTTAATATTTGCAAGTTTACATGTCTTGTACATGCATGGGCAACTTATAACACACCAAAGACACAGAAAAACATGTATTCGCGCCATATGACCCCTTTAAATCAAGATGGTGATAGGGATTTAGTAGGCTAGTTAACGATTGCAGCTTCAAGGTACAATACACAAATTAAACCAAAAATTAAATGTATTTTCTCATTTACTCAACATCATGTCATTCCAAAGGTGTATGACTTACTTTCTTCTGCAGAACACAAAATAAGATATTTTATACAATGTTGGTAATCAAACAACATCGGCCACCATTGACTTCAATTGTATGAACACAAAACCACTTTAGGGCAACCAAATGATGACAGAAGTTTTATTTTTGGGTTACTACCTTTATATTTTAAATAATTTCTTTAATGTGACACTGGATATGTCGACAGTCTTGCTAAACCCTGATATTTTAGTAAAAGAACATCTTTGTCTAATATTCACATTATTCCAAATCTGTTGACATGCTTTAAACCTTTGTTCACAAAACCCAATATTATTGTGTTAAATTTGAGGTGAACATAATGTGAACCTGGCACGCTTTGTGCAACTGGAGCGGTCACATATTGCGATAATTAATAACTGCATTAGACCATATTGCGACTTTGATTTTATTTCAATTATTTGTGCAGCCCCAGTGTTTACATAACAAAACCCCAGTGATTGCACATCTTGGCAGATAGGCACCGGATAGCTTGTCCCGTTCACCCCTGCCATCCACAGCATTGCCGGTATTGACCTGCACGTCCATCAAAGCTCTCTCAAGGGTCTTCCTTTCGGTCTGCCTCAGCCAAAATGAAACAGGCCTCTGCCAAGGACACCTGTCAAACCAGTAGGCCCCTACATGTCCCCTTCCTTCAAACCTAATCAATATGGATTCAGAGAACGATACATGTGACGTGATTAGCCTAAAGCAGCCAGTCACACATAAACACACACACGGTTGGAAGAAAAATCCCCAGCATCAGCAGCGACTCTACTGAGCCGTAGTGGCCATTTAGATTTTTGCTAGCGGTAACTGGCCATTAGCATGATGGATGCAGTGAATGTTGGTTCATAAGGCTGGGAGTGGATCCACACAAGAGAGGCGATAAATCAATCAATCAAGTGGACACATTTAAACATGATCTGGTTTCACTCTAAAACCCTGTGCACACTGGGTGATTTTTTCTGTTCTTAACAATTGTTGCTTGTCAGATTGTACTATGTGACCCCAGTGAAATCTTGCATAAATGTCAAAATAGATTTTTGTGACATAAGCTGTCATATGACATTTTCCCGAAGCTTAGTTGGTAGAGCGTTATGTTAACTAGCGCAGAGGTTATGGGTTCAATTCCCGGGAACACACATGATAAAATGTATACTTTGAATGTACTGTATGTCGCTCTGGATAAAAATCTCTGGCAAATGCAGAAATGTAAATGTATATCAGATTCTATATTAGGGGTGTAACAATACACTCAGCTCAATAAGATGCACGATACACAATACTGGGTCCACGGTTTCGATCGTATCACAATGTTTTGAACAAAATCTAAAAATGAATCTGAAATAACAGTTCGGTTTTGTTGATGCAGGTCATATGTTGGCAGCTCAACCAATAGGATTAAACAGATTTCATATTGTAAAACAACCGCCATAGCTTTAAGATACATCTTAAGTTTTTGTATGACCATATGTAATATTTAATAGTGTATAATAATTTTAACTCTATTTACGTCTCAGGTCAAACTGATCGGAATTAAGCATTATTTCACCAATCCACATTTTGATCTCTTTATTTGCACATCATTTCTTTTAAATGAAAAAGCACATTTTGGCAATACTTTTTTTTCAGAGTGAGGCAAATATTGGTAATTGAAATATTGGTAAATGTTTCAATTCATTAGTTATTTCAAATATTGGTAAATGAGGTAATTTAGATAGTATTAATATGAATGCCAAATAAAAGATTTTTATGTTGCATATCACGCTAGTATAAACATTTACAACTGAATCATTGTCTGTCTTTTTCAAGCAGTTCATTAGATGGCCATATTAAGTTCCAGTTGCAGGACTGTGACACAAAATTTCTGATAATGTCAGAGATTCATATGAATCTAAGATTGCAATGCTCATAAACCAGCCATTTTTTTAATATACAGTAAATACACAATGAAAGACTGACCGCTTTGCCATATGACAAAGAAAACCTTTTAATCAAAATACTGTATGTCACAGATGACAAAATCATTCATGCATTGTAGGAAAGAAGTAATGTACGAGAACTTCAACCTCTGTTTCGGTGTCAAAAGAGGTGATATAAACAGCACAACAAGAGAAGAAATGATTGAGAGACTCCAGTTACCCCTTCAGAGTGAAAGATCTAAAGTCTCTGTCTGACTGGGTTTAGCTCTCAGTCTCTCAGGAGTGAAAGGCTAAGTGACATCTCGCCTCATGTCTCCCATGTGGGTTCTGTGATTCACACAATGGTGTTATGTAAAGATGCCTGTCTGATAACCCGAGTTTCAATGACTAATGCCGTACTTTTAGGGACAGAAGAATGCATTAGTAACCCTTAAAACTCCATCACTGTAAAGCCCTTGGGTATTTTGGGATGCACAAGAATGTTCAGAGGATGCTGGACTGTGTTATGGTTCAGCGTGTCTTTTAACGCTAAAGGTTTTGACTTGAAATTCCTTGTGTGTGCAAGCACACTTGGCAATAAAGCTCTTCTGATTCTGATTCTGATTCTGATTCTGATTGATGTGATGAGTGATGATGATCTGGGATGATGAAGATCTGAGTCATGTTAAGGTGTTGCTGTGCAAACTTTCAAGGTGATTTCGAAAATGGATGTGTTGCTTGCTTTCCCATGTTGTTCCTTCAAATTCTGTGCATGGCATCAGTTTAAGTTGATTTGAGTTGTTTTACACTGGTCTGTCTAATTGACAAACCTGGCCAAGCTAGTCTTCAGCTGGTTTATTCGGTTGTCCAAATGCTAGCTATCTGAAAACGGCTGAAACTCATTTGAAAACATATATAGTAAAAACACAGACATGAATTTTGTTTCACACAGAAATTTAATTTACTTGAGTATTATATTCTCTAGGGTTTCACGATAAACATATCTTTCGATACTAAACCAGCTGAAGTATCCCAATACCAAGTAGTATCATGATACTGTGCAATGTTGTGAAAATGTTTAACTCTGATCTACAAAATGAACCAAAATTTCCAAAATACACGGATCTAGATGAAAACAGTTCCAGTTTTAAATACTTTATTAATGAGAATGAATAACTGACTATATGAAAAACTCAAGAGCAATCATACAAATGGCACGAAGCAATCCACATAAAATACTGAAGTATAATTTAGTATTTACTATAGTAAACTGTAGTAATAAACATGTTCGTTCAAAACGGCTGATTCATTCAAGAACAAAGCACTTGTTTTTATGAATGACTCGGTGAAACATTGAATCGTCCAAAATGTTCAGTCATGTAGTATTTTGCATCCATAAAAGGCACAACTGAAAGGCGAATGTTTTTGCAAGTGTTCTAATAAACATTATTGTGCATATGCAACACTATACTTTCAGTGCTACAATACTACCGTAAGCGTTGGCATCACTAACCTATGTGCATTTTGTGTAATTTGTGTAATTCTCATGTGTAATTTAAAATACAGCAAAAAGTATAAAAGATTTGGGCCACTATCTAAAATATCGCAGGTGGTCACCTAGATATAAGGCTACTTACAACTTGCCTGGTCAGCAGAAACAAGCAGTCAGGTTCAATGCTGTAGTTATTGAAACTGTATTCAAAGGATTTGCCAAGGAATGGCAGACTTTCCATATTCCTCCTGTTCATCTCTTTTGGTAAGTGGGAGATAAAGCATTTGAAGAAGCCGAACATGTTTGTGGCTCGAGGGAAACCAGGACCCTATAAATTATTCAAGTCCATGCAAACACAGAAAGACAGGTTGTCAGTTACCAGACTTTTCTCTCTTTTATTTCTGCAGGAGACAGCAGAAGAAGAAAGGATGAAGTAACCCGGTCTGGCTTTTTCAGCGCCGTTCCTTACACTGGCCAATAGTGGTAGCCGGAGTTTGTCCATAACTGTCTGGACAGACCAGCTCAGGCCACTCTAAGAGGAAGTTCAAACCTTTGGAGGAAGAGCCTTTCATGTTAGATATCCTGTTGGCTGCAAACACCAGCCCTGCTGCATTTGACAAGTAAGGACTCTCGGTCTGTTTGTCCTGATGGGGTGTTTGTTACTTTCCTGTCTCCATCGCTTCAGTGTGTTGTGATTCGACTTTTAACGCACCCCCTCCCAACACCCATGTCCTTCTTGACGTTGTCCTCTCCTGAGACTAGATTGAAGTAAAAACAGACAGTTGGTGGTAATCGGCTGGAAAGGACGTGTAGGGTCGTGATACTGAGATTGAATGAAGACGCTTAGAAGAGTTGCAACTTGCAGCGACGGAAATGTGTGAATGTACAATTTATTCAAACAATCGTTCATGTTATTATTTCAGTTAATCACTTGGATTCAATTTTGGGTTGTTTTTAACCAGCTGAACTGAGAAATGGAGGAATTGGAAGCATCCTCAACAACAGATGGTCGTAGTGTGGAGAGCAACAACATGCAGCCGTCTTTGCTAAATACAAAAGGGCAGGAATTGGATTAGAGGGAAACAGATTTTTGTGTGGTGTGATCAGTAGACCCAATAAAAGTCGCTTCCTTTAATTAGGATGCGCTGGACATTAGTTGTTAATGCGGTTTCGAGGTACAGTCATCTCCTAACATAACCATATAGCAGTAGCAATTAGAAGGTTAATTGAAAATGAAGTTGCGTTATGTAAACAATGGCTCGGTCTCAGGAAGTTGCAAAAACAAGTGTCTCAAGATGTCACTGTGATCTTCCTGTATTTCCATTTCCTCTCCTCTCTGCATTTGGGACAGAGCCAGGGCTGGGTTGGACGCTTGCTGAGTGTGCAAGTCAGGATGAGTCATTTAGACGAGACCTCTATCAGTGGAGCCGTGTGATGTGTAATCCAAGATGGGTGGAACTTGGCCTGGAACAGTCTGGCTTCCTCTATAGATGGGGACTCACTTCGGTGTTCGGCCACAGTGCCAACATGTATGCTTCTGTGATGCATTCTTGAAGGTAATTCACAAAGAATAGGTGTTGATAGGCTGGTTTATTTACATGTGCTGTCTTCGTTGTTTTAGGACTCAAACTGGGGTATTGTGACAGACCTAAAGTATAATGTAGTCATTGAAAGGAGGCACATTTGCACAAAACAACATTTAAACATATTGTGGTCATAAAACTCACAGTGCAGCAGTATTTCAGAACATTTTGCTTGTTTAAATTGGATTGCAGGTGCTTTATTTGGTGAATTGGTTGTGTATCTTTGATATTCAATGCAGCATCTTAGACATATGCATAACATGAAGCGCGAAATACATACAGGACCTTTTTCCATCTGCCAAACTGTAAGATAGATATACCACTCAAATTGTGTATTACCTCTACCCAATGCAATAGACTTTTCCATCTGACAGCATTGTAATGGCAATTCTCCTGAAAAAAAGTGCACTGTAAATGTGACCGTAATAGATCAATAGCGTTTGATTCATTCACACTGTGGTGCTGTAGAAAAAACGCATTCTGTCAATGCCAATAGTTATTTGGTTCTTGATAAGAACTCATTAAATCCACCCGTGCACATCAACCGTCAAAGCATCTAACCAGTCCAAACAGCTACAATACATTGTACGACCTTCGCTTCAACGCGTTTACGATAACCTTGCACATAATGTGGGCAATTACACGTAACTGGCTTTTCACACACACAACAAATGTTGAACACACCGGGTGTTAGTCGACAAATCTATTACAAATACAGTTCAAAAAAGGTCCATGTCCTCTTCAGGAATTCAACCAAAGCTTAACCACAAAATCAGGACCATGAGATATGTTTTAATCAGTGCAAGTTGATGGTAGTCATTTATCTGTCTGTCGTGCTTTACGCCACTTGGCCAGCCTTGGGTATAGTTCTGCACGGTTGGGAGGGAGAGTTATCACTCACCTGGCCCCCAGCCAAGGTGAGAACTGGCCGCGAGCAAAAATATCTCTGTAGAGTAGGTGGCTAACATCTTGGAAAAGTTTTCGGCTCGGCGTGCAGCCAGATGAAATAACTGCTAAAATCAGTCAAGTCGTTGTTACTGTCAGGTGTGTGCCTAGAGTCTGAGGGTCAGTAGAAATGTTCTTTTGGTTTATGTGATGGTTTCCAGAACCTCAAACTGTCTAACCCAAAACACAGGGATTATATATGGAATAAGCAAGACGAGGGCCAAAGTTAAGTGCTTAGAAGAGAGAATAATGACACTGAAGTATAAACACAACACTTCCTTTCGTGTGCCGGCGTGACTTGTGGTTCCTGTCCAGTAATGTATTAAATAAAGAGATCTGCTCTTCGTTCCTACTCGAGTCTACATCTGGACTATGTTGTAGGCTTGTGTAACTTGTTGTTTTGAATTACCATCACTTCCACAGATTCCACACTGTAGAAACTTGAGCTTGGATAGCGTTGTTGTTTCAATATTAAATTTCTTGCAGGTGCACAGTCACGGATGCTATTTCCTTTTGTATGATCCTCTGCTTCGGCCTTAAGTTTTGTTCCGCTCTTTGATCAAAAAAAGTAATGCATATTTGTCATTGTGATGCTTGCTGGTCTGTTATTTGTTACTGGAACCCAGGGTGACATTTGTGTGGAAAGACAATAGCTAAGAGATGAATTGGCCAAGGTCAAGCCCCCCAAACCCCCCCCCCCCCCTCTCTCTCTCTGTGTTTGTGTGTAATATACTGGTACTGTTTTTAATGTTTCTCTACCAGGACCTGCAATTAACACCATGTCTAAGTGCCACAGAGAAATAAATGAGTCTCCTTTCTCAAGTCCTTGCTGTTCACTAGTGTTACAAAGAGAGAGAAGGAGTGCAAAAGCATGAAGCTTTGTGCAGGATGTGTTGAATTTCCTCACCCTGTCTTCCCAAGAGGTGTGTGTCAGGTGTTTTTAGGCAAGGAAGGTTTCTTTTTAAAGGGATAGTTTACTCAGAAATGAAAATTCTTTCATTTATTTACACTCATGTGGTTCAAAACATCTTTCTTTGCGGAACACAAAAGAAAATATTTTGAGAATTTTGTGTTCATACGATGGAAGTCATTGGGGTTCAGTGTTGTTCCATTACCAACATTCTTCAAAATATCTTCTTTTGTGTTCTGCAGAAGAAAGAAAGTCATACAGGTTTGGAATGTCATGAGAATGAGTAAATGATGAAAGAATTTTCATTTTTGGGTGAACTATTCCTTTAACATAATAATCGAGTCACTTTTTACAGCATTTTAGAGCATTTACAGCATTTTCTTAACCCCATCATACATTTTAATACTGTGTATATATATATATATATATATATATATATATATATATTACCTACATAATAATGTGGGTAAATAGTCAAACTAAAAATTGTGGACTACCTGGTCTCATAGGAAATACCTACCTCTGTACACTTTTTGCAGCGCCACAAAATATGTAGTACCAGGTACATATTGTAACCCAGTATCACAATTTCCAACAACAGTAACGTTAACAACACCATATTATATTATATTGGGGTGTAATGATTTTGAATTTAATCAGACGTTGTATTTTGTGTGCGCTTATTATTTTGTACGTACAAATTAGATGCATTTGCGCACGTTACTCAGCCCCGCCCCTAAACCTAACAGTTTGTATATTATACAATATAAAACACAACATGTAACAGGCAGATACGGCTACATATACTGTATATTCAAAAAGTGCAATTATTACAATCGTTCCGAGGCCAAAGAACAGACCCAAAAGTGAAAAGGTTCTCTAAAATCTCTAAAAAAACAGGGGTACAGTATTTGGTTCAGCACCTTTTGCTTTAATGGCAGCATGCAAGGACTCTACAGTAGCTGGCAAGGAGAACGTTTGTTACCTGATTCATTTTCTCTCATTACGATCTGATAATGTCCCAAAGAGCATCTTGTATGCATCAATGGCAATAGAGAAACCTGACATTTTGTACAAAAGTATTCAACATTGTCTCACACTTTTGTTATTTAATTGGTGATCCATGAATAGTACATTAATGCAGTCATGAATATTTTCTTGCCATTTTGCTTCATTGTGTTCAAAATTATAAACCTGTCTCCATGTTGAAATCTTGAATCACACAATTTCAGTGTGGTTTCCCCGCCATATTGCTCATAACGTACAGAATTACATTAGGAAAGGAAATAAACAGAGCACTGCAAAATGGATTTATCAAAAATATACTTCTAGTTGTCTGTTCAATTTGCTTTCTAAACATATCATTGACATTTCTATTTTGTGTATTGCTGGCCACTGCTTGCTAACAACCTTCATATTGCAATGCTGTTCTCCGTTTCTCTCACCGCAGAAATGGAGAGGTGCTGTATGGGTGGAAATCAGAGAAGATGATTAGAATACATGCGGGAGCCAACTGCCTGCGATCAATTTTCTCTCCACTATTACAACCATCTATTTATATGCTGTTGCAGTTTCCGCACGGCCATTAACCTTTTTGTTTCACTCAATTTCGTTTACAAATGATTCTCTTGTGTAAGCAATCCTGCAAATAAATTTCCGTCCAGTAACTGTGTATCGATATACACAATAATAAATCCGTACCGAGTTTATCTTGGAAGTATGTCCCCGTTTGATTTCGCGTGTGTGGACGTCAATGTTAATTCTTCACCTTTCAAACTGAACGACTGTGTCATTTTTCATGACAGATTAGTGCGGGTGGACTGACTGCCGCCCACTGTCCATGTTGAGAGTGCTGCAGGCAGGGCACCATGTCAAGGTCACTTCACTTAAATTCTCAACACATTTCTAAAAAAAAACTCTTGGCCTTCGGTGGTTCAACCAAAGTTTACCAACCAGTCAAACATTATGACAGGTGACAAGTTTTCACATCTGCAAGATGTACATGTTAAAGCAATAGTCCACCCATAAATGAGAATTTATTTACACATCCTCGTGCCATTCTGAAGATTGTAGGCATGTTTTTATGTAAAGACCTTACATAATGAAGCATTATATTTTTATTATCTTAGAATGAGCTTCTATCTACATACACTGCGGGTCCCCCCTTACATGGAGTTCACCATGTTGTTTCTACAGTAGCCCTAAATGGACAAACTGCTCTACAGAGCACAATCTCACCGCTAGATGCAACAAAATTTCATACACTGGACCTTTAAAGAGTAAAGGCGGGATATAAACGGGGGCTATATAACAAAGCAAATGGACCACAAGGAACATTTCTGAAATGTTTAAATTATAATGTATACGTTATATTTATTACTTATGTTTAATCTGCAGCCCAGTGTTGTTTTGAGTCAGTGTGTTGAAGAAATGTAGCCAAAGCAGTTTAAATGTAATGCAATGTAATACAGGGAATGTTATAAAAACATACCTTTAGTGACAAAAGCAAGATTTTTTGTTTACACTACAACATGTGCCAACCAAAAAGACTAGAATTGTCATGTGACCTAACCCAGATGTTCAGTAGATGTCACCCATGGGGACTTCACAAGTTAAAAGTAAGGGATGACCTTTTGCGGATCATCAGTCTTTGTGACACTTGTGTCACAGTGGGTTCTTAAGGGTTGAATTAAACAGTTTCTTCCAAGTCTTCTGTGTGAGGTACGGACAAAAATTTAAATGGTTATTCACTGATCTCGCACTCCATTGCAACCGTTAAAATTCTCATATTCCAGCAAAATTTCATTTTATATTAAAGGTTTACGACCCACATGAAAACCAAAGGCATTTGGTGTAAATAACGCCATGTTTGAAATGATGTTTAATTAACAAAGTTCGGGAGGAGCCGGAGCATATAATCAGCACGGCCGGTCTACTATCAGCAATCACCGCATCTAGACAATCAGCCCTAGTGAGCTCGCTTATAAATAGGGAAACCATCTTACCTGCTCTATCTCTTAAGATTAAGCAGCGACATTAGTTCGTAGCTATGTCCGAGACCCCCGCCAACAAAGATTTGTCTGCAAACCGCATCTCTTCAGCACCGCCGAGCGTTTCCCACCATTCCAGCTCGGGTTCGGTTTCAGGAAGCGATTCCCTGGCTTCATCGCGTGGCCGCCCGCTCCGCACCTCGCAAAGCAAAAGCCAGAGTTTGCACACCATCACCAGGCCCAGGAAGATGTCCAACCCCTTCTCCGGCTTCTTCTTACACCTCAACACACAACACGATCCCCGCTTTCCAGAAATGGACCGTCCAGAGCCTACGACTGGCTCTATCCAACGCGGACATCCATTTTCACAGGCGGATGACCAAGGCGGAGCTTTACGGCCTCTACGCCTCCTCCCAGACGGATGCCACCTTTCCGAAGTCCGTTTCCCAAAAAACCACCGACAAGCCGGGCACGGCTCGTGGTTCTCCCTATTCCCGGCCCGGGCAATCCACCTCCGCAGCTCGTCGCGGCCGCCCGTCGGCAAGTCGGAACAGCAGGCCATCCGCAAGCTCGGGTAACGCCACGGATTTCCCGGACGCTGGGGACCCCCCAGCCGAGAGTTTGCCAGCAACTCGTCCCTCTAGCAGTAGGCCAGCTCAGGGATCTAGCCAACACTCCAGTCGTCAAAGCTAGCCGCCCAGGCGACTTAAGCTCACTAGCACCCGGAGCCCCAGTGCATTATCACCCATTCCCCACCCCAGGCTCTTGGCCCGCAGCGCCTCTGTCGACAACCAGCGCGAGGCTGCCTCCGCTGCCGATGCAGGCGCCGGATCTCGGCCTTCACACAGACACTTTAGCAGCCGCCGCTAGCGCGAGCATGCCTCCGCTAGCTGCTCAAGCGGCCGCCATCCCCTCCCTTCTCTCTCTTCCACAGTCCAGATCGCACTTCTCATTGGCCACGGCGACAGCGATGCCCGTGCCAATAAACGCACCGGCTTTGGAACCACCTCCAGTATCGGGGAACATCAGAGCTCAGATTTTGACAGGTGCGGATACAGACCTTTATTTACTTCTCTCACCTTTATCACCCCCGTCAACCGAGCGGCAGATCACTTACGGCGATCTATCGCTCACCTTTAAAAATCAGTCACCCAACCACACCCGCACTCTGTCATTCCCTGAATTCACCGTCGCCTTTTCCCGCTTCACCGACGTAATCTGCACTGTGTTCCCTCATAGGAGACGCGAGCTGAGCGATTACCTCGCCATCGTGGCAGAGCTCGCTCTCTCCTATGGGGGTACACACTTTTATACGTATCACAAACTTTTCTCAGCCAAATGCGCCATTCGCGTAGCTCAGTGGAACCAGTGCCCCTACTGGGGAGCACTGGACACTGAGCTACATAACAGAGTGTTCCTGGGCGTCCGCAATATTTCTTGCGCGGTATGCCGCTCAGTAGCGCATACCACAATCGAATGCCCCCTAGTCACTCCCTCTCTTCCCCCACGCTCAGCCTCACCTCCCAAATCCACTTCCTCTGTACCGCGCCTGCCAAATCGCCCAGCAAACCAAACCTCTGGGCAACCCAGCAATTTCGAGGTTTGCAGGAACTTTAACATAGGCAGATGCTCTAGACAGAGATGTCGCTTCCTGCATGTGTGCACTTCCTGCAGCGGCGCACACGCTCGAATTGTTTGCCCAGTGTCACAAGCTCCAAATAAAAAACATAAAAATTACCCCTAGACTCCTGTGAATGTTTCTCGTTTGTCTTTTGAGTTATCTTCGCACCCCGACACCCAGTTCACTGGTTATCTCCTGAACGGTCTCGCGAAGGGCTTCGACCCCGGCGTCATCAGTCTTCCATCACACAGCTTAATATGCCCCAACCTCCAGTCTGCGCTTGCCGAACCTGAGTCAGTCGATCTCCTCTTAAAAAAGGAGATAGATGCTAAATTCATTATTGGCCCCTTCGACGCTCCCCCTTTTACTGCGTTTCGCATCAGCCCCATTGGCGTAGCGACACGTAAATTTTCGGGCAAAAAGCGCCTCATTTTCGATCTCTCGTCACCGCACGGCTCTGCCTTTCCAAGCATCAACAGCCTCATTCCGATCGAGGAATTTTCTCTGCACTATCATAACATCGATCAAGCCATCACTTTAATTAAACACGCCGGTCGCGGCGCTTGGCTAGCCAAAGTCGACATCACATCCGCATTTAAAGTCATGCCCATCCACCCAGACTTCTGGCACCTTTTCGGCATCCGATGGCGCAATAAATTTTACTTTTCTGTCCGTCTCACTTTCGGCTGCAGAAGCAGCCCAAAAATTTTCGACATGTTGTCAGAGGCAATTTGCTGGATTCTCTCTAACAATTATGCAATTCCCTACCTCATCCACCTACTAGACGATTTTTTAATCATCTCATCTCCCGATTCGCTTCCGGCTACGCATCTAGCAAAAGTCCAGCAGGTTTTCGGAAATCTCGGCGTTCCCCTCGCCCCAGACAAAACTTCAGGACCGAGCACGTCCATCGAATTTCTCGGAATTAAATTAGACTCGCTTAAATTCCAGGCTTCTCTGCCAAAAGAGAAAATCGACAGAACGATCGTGATCGCTTCCGCCCTATTAGCTAATCCCCGCTGCTCCAAACGCGAGCTCCTGTCTGTTCTCGGCCATCTGAATTTTGCGATGAGGATAATCCCGCAAGGCCGACCGTTCGTTTCACACATCCTTTCTCTCGCGTCCTCCGCACACGCTCTAGAGGACACGTTATCCATATCCAGCCCCTGCCTTGACGAGCTGAGCTTATGGATAAAATTCCTCAGACAATGGAACGGCTTGTCATTTTTCTACAGTGACATGGCCTCCTCCCCCGCCGATATTCACCTGTTCACAGACGCTGCCCCTTCCATCGGTTTCGGAGGCTTTTACCAAGGCCGTTGGTTTGCATCCACTTGGCCCCCCCAGCTTTTAGAGATTCCGCAGGCTTTAGCATCTTCAGCACTTTTCGAGCTGTATCCACTGGTCGTCGCAGCATCCCTATGGGGGAAAGAGTGGTCGGCTTCCAGTATAATCGTACATTGTGATAACGAGGCAACTGTTCATTGTATTAACAAAGGCCGCTCCCACTCCCCCGCTTTAATGCCGTTCCTCAGACGCCTCATCTGGATCTCAGCCTGTGACCAGTTCATTCTAACTGCCAAACACATTCCTGGTTCAAAAAATCAGATTGCTGATGCCCTTTCTCGTTTTGCCTTCCAGAAGTTCAGGCTGCTGGCGCCCGAAGCAGATCCCTTGCCAACACCGGTACCTCCCTATTCGGAGCTGATATTCCGGTAAACCACCCCCTAAAAACCCTCCTCGATGCCTCTCTAAACTCCATCACCCAAGCCGTTTCCCTTAGGACCCTCCAATCTTATCTCACTGCATGGAAAAGCTTCAAGTCTTTTCACCAGGCGTTCAACATTCCCTTTCCCGATTTTTCCGTCCTCACCATCACCTCCTTCATCTCCTTCCTAAACTCTTCAAAGAACCTCCAAGCCAGCTCAATTAAAGGTTACATGAGTGGAGTCCAGTTCTTCCACAAGCTCATATTCAACTCTCCATCTGCAGCCATTGCCAGCTCCCAAACTTCTATGCTCATCAAGGGCATTCAAAGAACCAAGCCCGCTCGCCCAGACGCCAGGCAACCTATAACCCTGGATATACTGACCAGATGCATTTCTACCCTCCGTAAAGGATATCACTCCAAGCACGTCGATCGCACACTCGACACCATGTTTATCCTAGCATTCTTCGGCTTTCTAAGATGTTCGGAAATGGCTACCACATCCATTTTTAACCCGCTAATCCATCCAACGGTTTCGGACCTGTCAATACTCGATTCAGAGACGATGTCATTCTCAATTAAACAAAGCAAGACGGACCAAACCAGGAGAGGACATTTCATCTACATATTCAACCTCCAGTCACCGATTCAACCTTATCAGACCCTCCTAGCCTACCTTCACTTCAGGAAATCCCAAACCAAAACCACATTGGATCCTCTCTTCGTCGACGAATCCAACCGCCCAGCTACACGCTTCTGGTTCCAAAAGCACCTCAAAGCCGTCCTGCTCCTGTCCGGCATCCCCGCAGACCACTTTTCCGGCCACTCCTTCCGCATAGGCGCAGCAACCACAGCCGCCCAAAAAGGCCTCTCGCAGTCTCAAATTCAAGCACTACTGTAGGGCGCTGGACATCGGAAGCTTTCAAGAGCTACATCAGGTCAGATCGCTCCATCATCAGGGAAGCCCATCGAACCCTCATTTCCCGAATCATCTAAAGAATACATCCTTCATCTGCACGGGCGCGAACCTCCACCACTTCGGCCTTCATCTCCCTAGCGGGATACCTCATTACCACAGCAACCACCTCAGCAATCATCAGGGATTTCATTCAACATCCGTTGCTTCAGACCGCGCCCGCAGGGGCTAGCGCCCACGTCTCGGGCTCTGCCGCAGCAGACCCTACAGCAGAAGCCAACAGCGCAGCAGCGCCTACCCTGGCAGAGGCCAGCGCTTCCATCGCATCAATAGCAATCAGCATCTTCAAAACCACAGCAGCAGAGGCCAGCACTTCTTCTCAAGGGAGAAACCAGCATAGCCGCAGCGACCGTCTCAGCAGAGGTCAGCACTTCCATCTCAAGCGTGGAAGCTAGCATAGCCGCAGCGACCGCCACAGCAGAGGTCATCACTTCCATTTCAAGCGTGGAAAGCCAGCATCACCGCAGCGATCGCCTCAGCAGAGGCCAGCATTTTCATCTCAAGCATTAGACACCAGCATCACGGCAAGCAACTGTCTCAGCAGAGGCCAGCACTTCCATCTCAAGTGGTGAAGCTAGCATATCCGCAGCGACCGCCACAGCAGAGGTCAGCACTTCCATCCCAAGTGTGGAAGCCAGCATCGTCGCAGCGACTACCTGGGCAGAGACCAGCACTTCCACTTCACGCATAGAAGCCAACATTGCCTCAGCCGAGGCCAGCTTTTTCATTTCAAGCATGGAAGCAAGCGCCGTGACAAAGCATCCAAGAAGCCCGAGTTTCCATCTAAGCACAGAAGCCAGCGTCGCCGCAGCGATCGCCTCCGCAGAGGCCAGTGCTTCCATCACAAGCGCAGAAGCCAGCGTCGCCGCAGCGATCGCCTCCGCAGCGATCGCCTCCGCAGAGGCCAGTGCTTCCATCACAAGCGCAGAAGCCAGCGTCGCCGCAGCGATCGCCTCCGCAGAGGCCAGTGCTTCCATCTAAGGCGTCGAGGCCAGCGTCGCAGCAGCGATCGCCTCCGCAGAGGCCAGTGCTTCCATCTAAGGCGTCGAAGCCAGCGTCGCAGCAGCGATCGCCTCCGCAGAGGCCAGTGCTTCCATCTAAGGCATCGAAGCCAGCGTCGCAGCAGCGATCGCCTCCGCGAAGGCCAGTGCTTCCGTCTCGCTTTCTGCTGCCTACAACTTCGACGGAAGCAAGCATCACAGCAGCGTTCACCCCAGCAGGAGCCTCCACTATTACAGCTGGCTCCCTTCTTCAGTCGCCTCCTTCCAGTATCAGGTTTAACCCCAGGGACACCTACGAAGCCATGTTCATTTATGGTTCGGAAATCCCCATATTTACAGCCTCTACGTGCACTACTCCCAGCAGCTCACGGATTCTAACTTCTCATCACTCCAGCAGGCACCCTCACGTCATATCAGCCTCAACAATCCTCCGAGGAACCCCTACCCATTCTTGTCTCATCACAACCTCGTCTCCCAAGGAGCCGTCATCCTCTCGTCTTACCCGAACGCAGTCCACGCCTCCGCAGCGTTTTTCATCGCGTTTGGGGGGTATGCGTACTCCGGCGGCTGTCCCAATCTCGCTTTATGGGGGTGTGCTCTGGGATCAAACCGGTTCCGAGCTCGGCGCACTCACCCCGACCAAGGTGTAGAGTGTTTCAGGCTCGGATAGATCTGGCGAGCTCGGAGCCCGCTTCCCGGACAGCACGCCAAATACGCATAACCTTATAACCACGCTCTTTCATTATTTCCCTATCAACATCACTATTATCTGCGCAGGTAAACTCGTGAAACTCTGAATGTGCATGGTCTCTGAATTTTGGGGCAGATTTTTTAATTAAATAAATTAATGACTAAATTAATTAATCATATTTAAAATAATACACTTAATGACGGTTGACTATAATGACTTATATTTTGATATGATCATCAGACAAATCTAATGAAAATAACAAATAAAGTGCACATGAAATTGATTTATTTAATTTTTGTTTTGTGCTTTTTGTACGTGATGTGTCTTTATAATAAATGAGCTAAGAAACACATCATGTGGGATTGGAGTGGCAGAGCTGGATAAATGATGACGGAATTCTCATATAAATATATAACTGCTTGCTTTAAAGTCACCCTTAACACACACACACACACACACACACACACACACACACACACACACACACACACACACACACACACACACACAAACTGCAGACGGTTCCCTCAAAGGACCGCGCACCATGGGAACCTGTGTTTTGCCCATGGCCACATCATTCTGAAGTAATTAAGTACAGGCAGATGTTGAGGTTCATCTTGAGATAAGACACTAATTGAAACACTCCTATCAGCAAGAGGTCAAATCATCAAAATTTTTTCTTCAGTGGTCTCCCATTGGCTCTTTCTATTAGAGTTGAGTGGTCTGAAGAGGTCAGTGGTCTGTTTGTCTTGTTGGAGTGGTGCTTATACACTCATTAGTGTTATTTGGTGCTTAACCTTGATTTGTTCCTTAACTTGATTTCATGTTTGGTTGTTTGGAGTCTTCAACCAAGTTAAGGTTGATTAGATGCTTTTTCTATAACCTTGATACAGCCCGCACACTTTCTCTCCCCGAGTGACTCTTTGCACTCCATGTGTTGTAAAGGGCAATTATATTAACGGCATTTGTGCAATCCATTTTTCTCTATGTGGGGTATTCAGAGAATTGTCTTTTTAGGTTTTCCTATTTTTGTTAAAGGGATAGTTTACCCAAAAATGCTAATTCTGTCATGAATTAGTCAACCTCAAGTTGTTCCAAACTTCTATACATTTATTTTGTTCTGTTTAAAACAAATAAAGATATTTGGAAAAATGTGTGTTTAGGCACCATTGACTACCATAGTAGGAAAAATTTAAATGGTTGTCAGTGGTGCCCCAGCTCAGTTTGCAATTTTCCTAAATGTCTCATTTTGTTTTCAACAGACCAAAAAACACGAAGAATTGTCCTACTATAGCAGTGAATGATGCCTCAGAATTGTCAGTTGCTAACATTTTTCCAAATATCTTTCTTTGTGTTCACCAGAACAAAGTAATTTATACAGATTTGGAATAACTTGAGGGTGAGTATTTCATGACAGAATTTTCGTTTTTGGGTGAACTGTCCCTTTAATGTTTTGTTATTGGTCGCAGGTCTAGTGGACCCACAGCATTATTGCTCATCAAACACTGCAAAGTCCTATACTGGCACCAAATAATAAAAGAAAATTATTTACATTTAATAATATTTACATTCATATATTTACATTTTAAAGCTATAATCTATTTTTAATCAATATAGACATATTAAAACAAAACACATAAAAGTGTTTTTATTACGGCATCCACCTTTCAGCTCTATTACAAGTCTAGCTTGTGTTAAAATTAATTAGATAATTACTAACCCAAGAAGGGAAATTAGCCTCCGTATTTCCTATAAAAACTTGTTTCACCTGCCACAAGTGACATTGCCGAGGGATAATCGGGGTGTTTACTAATTGCGTGTGCTATGTAAACCGTTCTCTTGTAGAGAAATTAGTCAGCGGAAACAGTAAACAAACAATGTGTCCCTTAGCTTGGTATCACCTCTGATAAGCTAATTCTGTCACTACCGTAACGGAGTTTGTACTCCCTTTTAAATGAGAAACACACAAGGCGGGCCTGATTGACACCTGCTATAGGGGTAAGAATGGATTGATGAGTCACAGGCTCCCACCGGCAGATGGCCTTTATTTGTCCTTCAAAGGAGAGAATGGAAGGAAATCAATGTGGCTTTTTATTGTTGCTTGGAATCCAGACATAGCACGAACAGAAAGGAAGTGCTCGGTAGAACTGCTCGACATATTGGATGGAGGGAGGGGGGTCAGGAAGTCTCAGGTATCTGGAGAGGATCAATAGAGGAGAAAAACAAAGAGGCGAAGGAATGGAAGTCTGACCTTAAGTGTGTTTGTTTCTTTTGGTTTTAATGTGATGTGTAACATTTTAATGTGTAAAAAAATCAACGTGGTAGTAAATAAGTTTGATGTAGTTTATTCCAGTCATACCAAAGTCTGTTTACAGAAGTCGTGCCACTCGGTGGCCATGTTTGCAACGCCTCTGGGCAGTTATTTACGTCATAGCAAGTCAACAGTCCTATCTCTTTGAATGGTGGAAGGCAGATATTTCTAAAATCACAATTAAACAGCATATTTCCGATCAATGATTAAACCTGATATGGACTGTACTATAACTTTGGTTTGATAAGCTTAAATTGCATAAAAAATCATGTTTTTCGAGGTCACCTCAGCTACTGCGCATGTGTACAGGCTGGCAAGTGCCTCACATAAGCCCCGCCCCAGAGAATCGTCAGTCTTTATCGATTGATGATTGGATCGTTCTACTAGGAGGTGGGGCTTTCTTCGCTAAAGCGGCCAAATTGAATGTTGCATTCCTCTCTATTCATTGTAATGGCAGTGGCGCATCTTGTTAACATATTATCATACTGCTTTATGAAACAACTGGGTTTAGAGTTTTCCTATTCCAAATTGTGAGAATCATAAATCTTTCTTTAGCTTTACCTGGGATCCTTTTATTTTTGTAAATCCCAAATGTGGTACGTACGTAGCTATTCCCTCTTTAAAAAGAATGGTAACGCTTTAGATTACGGCCCGCAATGTACCGCATAATTAAACAGGATTTACAGCGTAAGTAATTGTAAAAATAATGTACCTCTACAGTACATATCTGTAGATAAAGCGGAACAATATGTAAAATTTGGGAAATAAAGGGGTAAGAGTTGGGAAAATTAAAAAAATATTTATGAGGGAACTGCATGCCATATTAACTCAAAATATCAACATTGATTTTGTACGTTACACATTAAAACTCATTAAAATAACTCATAATAACTCATAATTAAAAGAAATGATTTGTGACCAACAATCCTAAAATCAATCAAATAAAAATTAATCCTAAAGTTAAAACTCAAAAGTCAAATTTACAGTTGACAGACTGCGTGCTTCATTCTTGCTGTCACATAATTTCCCCTTATTTCGTGTTTGCTATAATAATGAAATAAGAACCTCGTACTTAATTAATATCCAAAATAGCTTATTTATGGGTACATTGTAATTACAAAAATGTAGTGTGTGTTCACGCTAAGACTGATGTATAGCAAACTGCAGGTCATGCATACCATGTAATATTAAAATAGTTACCCCTTAGTTTTAAAATACTTAAAGTATAAAGGTTTTTTTTAATTTTCTGACTTCTTCCCCAAACTTTGCATATTGTTCCCCTTTACCTACAGATATGTACTGTAGACGTACATTATTGTTACAATTAGTTACACTGTAAATTCTGTTTAACTATGCAGTACGTTGCGGGCCGTAATCTAAAGCGTTACCAAAAATATATATATATATACAATTTTGCCCTTATTTAGCATTTAGCTTCTTTGTTGTTTTGACCAGTTTGTCCCGGTTTCATTTTCTGCAAATAAAAAACAATATTTCCATTTGAAATTTGGAAGAAATGTTGTGTCACTAGTTTACAGAATAAAACAAAAATGATCATTTTACATAAATTCAGAAAAATTATTTTGGAGTGGTCTCTTAATTTTTTCCGGGACTATATCAGCTTTAGTCTGAATTTAATGGTTGTCCACAGACCACAGACGCGAGGGATTCCAAAATGAACAACTTTAATCACAACCATAAGTAACATGGCTGACAGGAAATGACTGACAGGTGAGGATGATTACAATCGCGGACCGGTGAGGGAGCATGAAGGATGCTGGGAAACACTGGAGACACGTGCAGGGGAACAGATGAAACCGTCACACTTAAATGTCAAGTGTGTAATTTTTTGGAGGATCTATTGACAAAAATGCAATATAATATACATAAGTATGTCTTCAGAGGTGTATCAAGACTGTACATAATGAAGCGTTATGGTTTTATGACCTTAGAATGAGCTATTTCTATCTACATACACCGCGGGTCCCTTACGTTCACCGTGTTGTTTCTACAGTAGCCCTAAACGGACAAACTGCTCTACAGAGCGTGTTTCATAAATACTTTATCTCCTTCGGCAAAGAAGCGAAACGCAACGACATCTTTGTCCTGTGTCAGCCACAGTAGTGCTTCGAAAGTGAGGGGGGAGGGGTGGAGTGAGCCTTTGGTTGCAATTTGCAACCTGCTAGATGCTGCTAAATTTCATACACTGGACCTTTAAAGAAAGAAACTGATACATGGTTGTTATGACAGGAAGATGAATAAATGGTGGCAGCATTTTCATTTGTGGGTAAACTACTGTATCCATTTTAAGCAGAGATGTCTAATTTTCAAATAATATTATAATCATATTATGTATGTAATAAAACTATAACAAGCCAAAATGATAAAAGTGTTTGTTTACCAAAAGCAAGAAAATTCTTTAATTTCTGTCCATTTACTCACAGGTTTTGAATTACATGAGGGTATGACTCACGTTTTTCTTATCTGCGTGATCTATGTTTCTTCTGTGTAAAACAAGAAGATCATTTTTGAAGAATATCGATTATTTTTGTTGATGCACTTTAAGTTTCTATTTGTGGAAAGAAACACAACATGTGAGTTTCGGGTTCAGGTCATTTGTATAGCTGGCACTCAAAGTGGAATGTATATGTATAAGATAACACAGCAGTTTCTCAGTGTTTACCCACAGAACTGTGAAAGGCAAGAAAGCTCAGATGTCTAGTCAAAGACATAGGTGAGATGCAATGTGTCTGTGTTTTTCATCTAAAAGTGAATTCCTGCAATGGCCATTTAGAAATATTAAAGGTTTGGTGTTGATGATGTCAGGATTCGGGAGGCAGAACCCAGACGCAGACAGTGGTGATGGAAACAAAGACTTTAATAGAACAAACACAAAGCAAAAAACCCACGAGGGGGTAAAGCAATAGAACAGGGGGTAATGTAACAGATACAACAGGACACAGTTAACCGACTAGACAAAATAAAATAATACTTGACATACACGAAAACTGACTTGACTAAACTTAACTTGACTAGATTTGACAAGACTTGACTCGATGCACCATCACACGGGGTAAAAGACCAAAATAGCACAACGAACGAGCACAAGACAGCAAACACAAGGGAATAATATAGGGGAAACTAACAAGGGATAATTAACAAGGGGCAGGTGTGGGGAATCAAACACTGATGGGAAGCTAACGAGGAAACGAGGGGGCGGGATCACGAGAAGAGACCAGAGAGAGCGCATGTTATGTCAGAACCAACAATAACATGTCTCTCTCCACACAAAACATGAGGCTCTGTCATGATCCTGCCACTAGACCAAGAAAGACATCAAGACAGGCAGAATCATGACAGATGAAGGTTTTTTGGGGGTACATTATGTTTAGAAACAATTACACTTAACTTGAGCTTCTTTACATGGTAGTTTCATAATTGTGAAACATTTTTGTGACCATAGCCTGTTGTTATTTATTTCATACAGAGTGGACCAGATGGCGTGGAGAGGGACATAGCTACTGTGGATAACATACTTTGAAGATTTCTGAATGAAGAAGGTAACCTAAAAATACAGTAATGTAAAATTTGAAAGTATTAGTAATGCAGTACGTGTAAACTGCACATTACCACTTCACAGAAAAGAACAATTCTGTTAGCATTCAAGTGCATACATGTGTTTCCACACCATTACTGTGATTCTGTAGATTTAAAACAGCTCTGTTGAAGAAAAAAAAACATAGGAACATTACACGATTTACTTGTGCAGTTTGTTCTCTTTTATGAATCATGCAGAACATGTGACACAATTGAAATAAACTTGAATTGAATGCCCTGTAGCAAGCGTCTTTGCTTCGGGTGGATGTGGTTGCCAGGGGCTCTGCTTGTTGAAATTTTAGTAGAGAAATACATGTAGCTAAACCTAATCTCAGTAGTTTTGGGGTAGGTGTTGCAATCTAGTGCATCATAATTAGCTTTCTTTTATCTTCTATCACACTTTTGTTTTAATATAATGGGATTGAATTAGTCACATAAACTATTCAACCTAAATTTTTATTTTATTTTATTTTATTTTGAATATTTTCTGGTTTGTTTGTCAAGTAGTAGAGAAGCCATTTTTGCCTAACTTGCCTAATTTTAACTTTATTAAAGAACATTTTTGCAAATTTCTATTCACTATTAGTCACTGGTATAATGCATTTCTCATAGCTGGTTGTCTAACAAGTAATTTGCATGACTGATTCAAACTTATTATGTGAATTGAGTCGCTTGGTTGACCAATTTGTTTAAGAACCACCACTGATCCGCAGTGCAGGAAGCGCTATTTATAGTTGCTGTATTTTTTTTTTAGAAAGAAGCACACTGAGGAAATAGTTTTGCCTAGTCATGCATTTTTAAATTATGGTACCTCATATAACTGATGGTACACATATATTCAGGTGCGAACCAATGATTTCTGTGTTAAATCAGTAGGATATATGACAAAATGCAGTCGGGTGAATAAATGCAGTTTTGCCTCAGTGTTGTTTTGTGCTCTGTGCATGCATACAGGCAGCGGTGTGCAAATGAGCAATGCTTTCCAAATGACAGGGTGTTTAATATGAGAACTGGTAATGCCCACTAATAGCATTAATTTTGCTCTGCAGTCTCAGTTAATGCTCCTGTAAGCATCACCACCCTCAGCTTATAATAACCACTAACATTTCCAGCATTTTTCTTAAAAATGACCTTTTTTTAAATGATCCAGTATAGCAGGATGTTGGCTTATTCATCAGATTTTAGAGACACTAAATGCTGCCAAGGAAAATGATAACTGGCAAAGAGAAAGAGAATGACCACATTTATGTATTTTTGAGAATGAGGCAGCCAGAGCACATTGTTTGAGCTGAGTGTGTCGTTTTGTATTATTCAGTCATACCCATTAACAAGCCAAAGCCATTCCAAGCCTTGCCATATTCCTCATTTAGCACAACCCAGTTAATGTAGCCTCCACCCCCCGGCTTTTCCTAAATCTTTTTCTTAAATTGCTTTGTCTACCAGTAGCAAGGATCATGGGGCACTTTTGTATTTATCTGCCTTACACACAGAAGTTGGAAGTAGTCTCAAAAGAACATATTTTGGAGCATTTTTCTTTCAAATTTGAAGGGGTCATTGGCAAAGATAATAGATATTAACAAGATACGCCACTCGCTATGGCTTTGCTATGAGTGGGGAGGGAATGCAACATTCAAAATGGCCGCTCTATAGCAAAGGCAGTCCCGCCTTGTAATAAAAAGAGCCAATCAACAATCAATAAAGACTGACGATTCTTTGGAGTCCATGAGCTAAAGCGACCTGTTTTATTTGACAGATTCTTCACATATTTTTGAAATACGGTAAAAATGTTCAATTAAAGAAATAAAGTGCAAATTTACAAGATGGGTGTAAAACAACATAAAAACTGTGTATTTCTGGCACCCCCACTGCCTGAATATTCACGATTTATTATATCCATACGCTGTTTAATTTAGCATTCTGTCAATGTTTTAGTAATCCCAATTCTAGCATTTCAACTTCTTAAGGATAAAATAAGTTAAAAAAAAGCTTTGTCAGCTACCCTGGTGTATTTTATTCGCCTTATAGAATGACGAACGCTGCATGCTGAAACTGAGCTACATGCTAACGTGCAACTGGTTAACTATGATGCAAAGGTCTCATGAGTGAATATACAGTATAATACTTTGTACCCAAGGGTAGGGAATCAAGTTTTTATCTCAGTGTGCACAGACTGGTCTGCTCAGCTAGTGCATGATGAAGCGTTATTTATAGAATACAGTGTAAAAGGGGCCAACTCAACCTGCTGTACAGCACAACAGAGATGATATTCAATCAGCCAATAGTAAACATGAAAAACGTGGAAAAAAATGAAAACTGAGGTAGATCAAATAAACAGAGGCTATATTTGGAAATACTCGTTACAGTATTTAGTACACCACCAATTTATATTGAAAATAATAAACGGTCTGTATTCAGCAATGATATACTTTTTTAAACAGGGTTGAACTTTTTTCACACAATTGTTTTCACATGTTTTCCCTATAAACTACTGAGTGAAAAGGATAAGGAGATAAAACATTATAAATTTTCCTATACCAATTAATGAGTGCATTGCATTTTGGGATTAACTCTATGCACAACGGACTCTGTACTGCACATTTTGGCAAATCCAGGTTACTGTAAAAACTATATGGAGAAACTAGGAAAAAGAGGAAATGTGATTAAAGCATAAAAATAGGAGAGGGAGTGAGAAAAAGATAAGATAGAGGCAATTGAGACAGAGAGAGAAGTTATAGAAAAAAATCACATCAAGGGCTTAATCCCGCTCAGAGATGATTGAGAAAGTGAGAAACAGGAGACACAGATAAAGTTAAGGTGAAAGAGACCTAAAGGTACTGAATGAAAAAGCAGGTATTGTGTGTGGAAAAGAAAAAGAGAGAAAGAGACGTGTATATGTGTGTGTCGGGCGAGGGGATTCGTTTGAAGCGGATAGTCTTTTATCTGTCCTTTGCAGTGGAGCTGAGGAGTGTGGCCCCTGTGCTCCTCACGGCCCCAGCAGAATAGAGGGATGGAGGAGAGGAGAGTCAGAGACGAATAAAAGGATAATCATTTACTATGTAGGTCATTCCTGCTCTCTTCAGAGGAGCGGCCTGGAATGGCATTGGCTCAAACTCACACCATGAGGTGTTCCATTTGGATGTGCCATGCAAAGACCACCATAACCTACCTCAAGAATCTGTCACCCTGATGCGACGAAAAATGTCCTAGGAAGAGACTTACCCTTCCTTAAAGGCCATCAGAAATCGGTACACATTTGAAAAGTTTGAAAAGTAGTATCGAAAAAAGGAAAACGATGAAATGTGGTAATTTTTTTACACAGCAAAGTTTAGTTTTGGGTATTTTGGGGATTTTCTTATGCATAATGACAAAATGAAGAAAAATACTGTCGCCATGCGCAATACAGTCCGTAGAGAGACATGCAATGCTAATACTGCTTTCCTTATACTCACCTCTTGATCTTTTTTTGGTCCTCCATCATCCTTTTTAATAATGCCATATCTGCCTTTTTCACATCTTTTTTTTTCATCATTTTGTTTCTCATTGTCTTCCCTCTTATTCCCACTTTCAGTTTTTTTAATTTCCCATTGGAGTCTGATTTCTCAGCTTTGAAAAAACTAACCAGGCACTTCACTTTAATATTAGCACCTTCGATTCGAGGTCATTGAATAAGACAGCCATTATGCCGAAAATATAATCGTGGGCAATTAGATGCCGTCCAGAGATGATAACGCGGTCCCCTGAGCCGTTCCTCATTGATGTGTTTAAGATATGCAGCAAGAGATGGCTCAAACCCTGGCCGAGGTTCTTCGTTTAATTAAAGGGAAATGCCCTCAGAGAATGAGCTGTCATGGCAACCGAATGACAGGAGGCTGTGATGTTTGTAAGAAGATGAGTTTGGGTGAGATTGCATCAGTGTACTTGGTGCGTTTTATCACTTTCATTACAAAAGTAAAACTATATTCTTTAAAAATTGAAGTATTTTGCAGGAAAGTGTAATTGTAAACTCAAATAAAATTATATTACATAAGAGAAATTCGTAGCAGCACTTTTTTATAACATTTAAATATAAATAAATTCATTATTATTTTTTATTTAATGAGTAGAATTACTATTAAAAGATATTTTCGATGTAATAATGTTAAACGATAATGTTATATTTTGTCGCTGTCCTTTTAAACCCTTGGATGTCCAAGGCAGATTTGAATACTTTTATTGGTTAGATATTTGCAAAACCCAGTGACAAAAATAAAGGGTGACCAAAAATATAAATCACGAAATATAGAAATGCAAGGTTTCAGAACAAGGACAGCAGCGATTTGTTACATTTAGTAATATTTATTAACAATTCTTTCTTTCTTTCTTTCTTTCTTTCTTTCTTTCTTTCTTTCTTTCTTTCTTTCTTTCTTTCTTTCTTTCTTTCTTTCTTTCTTTCCTTCACACTCACTCACTTTTTTGTGCTTCACTGGGAGACTGAATCTCACGCTCCATGGTGATGTAAATAAGATTTAGGTTTCTGGCTGTTATGAAGCACAGTGGTTTTAGTGTTCATGTGGCTTTAAAACAGATTTGGGTCAAGTTTTCACCCCTTTATCTGAAGTATGCAGGCAGAATCCAATAAGTGACAGTGTTAAGAACAACAACATAATCTGTTTGACCTTTGCTCATGTTTCTGCATCTGTCATTCAAGGAAACAACGTAAATCAATTTGCCAGTCAGAATTAAACAGATTTTTTGTTGTAAATAAGCAGCAGATTGATTTTCTCAAGCTTCTTCGTAATTGACTTTTTAACCACAAAGTTGACATTCATGAAAAAGTTAAACCAGAAACCAATTACAAAAAAAGAAACAGAAAAATCCAATTACCGCATTTATGGGATTATGGGGCCAGTCTGTGGATTTTCAGAGCGATCCTGTCCACATGGTTTAAAATGAGACACTCTGGGTATTTTAAGAGGATGTAGAATAAAGTGAAACTGATGGGACTCAGACTTAAAAAAATTATAAAGTAAGTCCAGACAAGAATGATTTCAATTTTCAATATAGTTTCAGTATATAAATACACTATCACACATTTTCAAATATAGAGTCTCTCTCTCGCTATACACAAACTGCTGCATATTATAGATATGACTGTGCAATATGCTATTTCATTGTTTCCCCTTGTCTCGTATCATTATTGAAATATTGTCCCTCTTTGACAATTCAATTTGAGAGAATCTTATCTGGCCCAGACGGGATGCTGCGTGTTTTCTGAAGCCTGACTGGGTTTTATAGCCTTCTGTTGCAACAAGCAGAAGAAAGACACATGCACTGATTTCTTTTGCCATCACATAAAACAACATTAATCCCCCATGCCCATACTGGATAATATCAAACGCTGGCTGTCAGGTGAGCATTTAGCATTTGATTTTCGATCTGTGGTCTTTTATGAAACAAGCACATTTCGATTTTGATTTGGCCTTTACATAAGAGTCACGCAAGAAATGGCTTTCAATCTGATATTGGGAAGTGTTCGATGAAATTTGAATAATATATTCATGAAAATGGCAAGGGACGCATATCACAGGATGTGGATTAGCCCTGCCATGTTTTCCTTGCAGTCCAACGCCACCTTTTTTATTAAATCTTTTATGATTTGTTCTATTGAATTTCACATTTACATTCAGTTCACGGAGCATTACTTGACTTCAGAGTGAAAAGGCTGTGTTGTTTTTCCAGCAATGTAATATTTTAAAACAGGTGTGATAGAAATAGAAAAGTCTGAGCATAGGAGCCAAATATAAAACCATTGCGGGAATTTGGAGCAGGTTTTCTGTGGGCCAAAGTTATCTGCAAGTCAAATAACCGAGTAGAGAAAGTATACCTTGTGAAACGGTTAGGCATACTGAGGGATGTCCACATCCATCATTCATAGGAATGTTTTGCTTTAAAGGAATGGTTTATCCGAAATTGGCGTTGTTGGCAGCATTGAGTTGAAGCCATTTTTTATATACACATTCATTGATGAGAGCTTAGAGCTTCGGTAAATCAGTAACGTTGAATCTTATTGATTCTCTTATGTCTTGTGACAAAACACAACAACTGGTGCTTTGGTGTTTAACCTCCAACCCCGTCGCTACGCTTCCAAAGCGTCCAAAGTGAGCTTTGTTCTCATCCTCCTGTCTGGTCAAGCCAGAGAATGGGCTATGGCTGTCTGGGATGCGTTGTTCTACATTTTCGGCGTTTCGCAAGGAGATGGAGAAGCTGTTTGACTGTTCTGTTCGGGGCGGTGAAGCCGCTGCTAAGCTGTCTCGATTGACACAGGGTCGAGTGTCCATCACGGACTACACCATCAAGTTTCAGACTCTCAGTGCCTCATGTGGGTGGAACGTTGAGGCGCTGCGAGCTTGGTTCCTGGAGGGCCATGGATGTTCCTGCAGAACTGGACAAGCTGATTTTTCTGGCTCTGCGTGTGGAGGCTAGTCTGGATATCAGCCGCCGTTAAAAGTGTCCATTAAAAGCCAATGCCCACCAGTAGAACTGAGGATTCTGGTGAGCAAACTTCTCTGTCCTTCCACTGCTTCATCCCGCACCCAGCTGTCTTTTAAACTCGAGTTCTAGGGGGCCCTTTTGGATTCGTTGGCCGAGGGCAACTTTATTGACTTGGATACGGCCCGGCTGTGGCAGCTCACTTCGGTTCCTCTCTCCAGTCCATTTTCGGCCTGGTCGCTGGGTGGCGCACACCTCCTCATGGTCACTCACTGCACCCCGAGCGTAAGTTTATTTAATTATGGGAATCATCATGAGAAAATCGTGCTGTACATACTCGAGTCCCCCCAACAATACTACTGTCCTCGGGCATCCGTGGTTTTACAGCACAGTCCTCACGTTGATTGGGATAATAACACTATTCTTTCTTGGAGCCCTTCTTGTCATGTATCTTGTCTTGGTCCTGCTCTGTCTCCTGTCTCTGTCTCTTGTTCTCCCCAGGTGGAACCCATCGACCTGACCTCCATCCCGGCAGAGTACCACGACCTCGGCGCGGTCTTCTGCAAGTCTCGGGCCACCTCTCTGCCTCCCCATTGCCCCTACGACTGCGCCATCGACCTCCTTCCTGGCACTTCTCCCCACAGGGGTCGTAATTTTCCCTGTCCGGTCCTGAGAGAGAGGCCATGGACCAGTACATTCGTGATTCTCTTCAGTCTGGGCTCATTCGCTACTCCTCCTCTCCCGCTGGTGCTGCTTCTTCTTCGTACAGAAGAAGGATGGCTCCCTACGTCCTTGTATTGATTATCGAGGTTTGAATGACATTACCATCAAGAACACGTTTCCCCTACCTCTCATGTCTTCTGCCTTTGAATTGTTGCAGGGAGCCAAGGTCTTCACCAAATTAGACCTCTATAACGCCTATCACCTCGTCCGCATTCGAGAGGGGGATGAGTGGAAGACAGCATTTAACACACCCACAGGACACTACGAGTATTTGGTGCTCCCTTTTGGTCTCACCAATGCTCTGGCAGTCTTCCAGGGCCTGGTCAATTGCATTCTGGGTGACATGATCAACCAGTTTGTCTTTGTGTATCTGGACGATATTTAAATTTTTTCTCCCTCTCTCCAGATACATACCCAGCACGTTAGACGGGTCCTCCCTGTCTCCCTGCTCCTCCCCACCTGTTAGAGAATCGGCTGTTTGTCAAAGCGGAGAAGTGCGAGTTCCACGGCGAGTCTGTGACATTCCTAGGCCACATAATATTAAGGAATTGCAGCGGTTCCTGGGGTTCGCCAACTTTTACCGGCGCTTCATCAGGAACTTTGGTCAGATCTTTGGTCAGATCTCTTACTGCGTTAACCTCCACCAAGGTGACGTTCAGGTGGAATCAGAATGCTCAGGTTGCCTTTGATAAATTAAAGCCCCGTTTTATCTCTGCTCCTGTCTTGTCTGTTCCACATCGGGATCGCCAATTTATTGTTGAGGTTGACGCCTCATACGTTGGGGTAGGCACAGTCTTATCTCAGCGGTCTGCTCATGATGAGAAGGTTCATCCCTGTGCCTATTTTTCTCATCGTCTCAGCCCGGCAGAATGCAACTATAACATCGGCAATGGCGTCACTGGTTGGAGGGAGCAGCGCAGCCCTTCCTGGTCTGGACGGACCACAAGAACTTGGAGTACGTCCGTTCAGCCAGGAGGTTGAGTTCTCGTCAGGCCGCTGGGCACTCTTTTTTGGCCGCCTTAACTTCACCCTCTCGTTCCGGCCTGGGTCTAAGAACACCAAACCCGACGTCCTTCCCGCCTGTTCGAGTCCCCAGTCGAGAGGCTTTCGGCCGACGTAATCCTCCCCATGGGGATGGTGGTCGGGGCCATCTCCTGGGGAATCGAACGGCGGGTAAAGGAGGCCGGCCGAGGGATGCAAGTGCCAATCGAGTGCCCAGTGGGTAGATTGTTCGTTCCGGCTGCACTGCATCCTGAGGTCCTTCAGTGGGAATTCAGGGAATGTTGGTCTCGGTTCATCAGCGTTTCTCGTGGCCGTCATGGATCACCGATGTCAGACAGTTCGTGTTGGCCTGCCCGACGTGCGCCCAGTCGCCCAGTAATCGCCCTGCCTCTGGTCTGCTTCACCCCCTCCTCATCCCTTCCCGCCCTTGGTCACATATTGCCCTTGATTTTGTTACTGGGCTTCCTCCCTCTGGTGGCAACACCGTGGTTCTCACGGTGGTGGATCCCTTCTCTAAGGTGGTTCATTTCATTCCCCTACCCAAACTCCCCCCATCACGGGAGACTGCACAACTGCTCATTGATCGTGTTTTCAGGCTCCATGGTTTGCCGGTTGACTTGGTCTCTGATAGGGGTCCACAGTTCACCTCCCGGTTTTGGAAGGAATTTTGCAGACAGATTGGGGCCTCAGCGAGTCTGTCTTCTGGCTTTCACCCTCAGACCAACGGGCAGTGCGAGCGGGCCAACCAGGATCTCGGTAGAATGCTCCGCTGTCTGACATCTCCAGGGGTTAACACATGTCTGTTTTGTTCCGTCTGTTGTTAGAGTGTGAATGTTCCGAGCACGTGGGAATGGTTTTACAGTTCCATGTGCTTGCTGTCTGCGTGTTAGTGTGCCCCGCCAGCTGCCACCTATCATTCCCTTGTTAGTCTTAGTGTTTTCACCTGGTACTTATTAGTTTTTCCCCATTTAGTCACTGCCACTTCTCACCATCTTTGTGCGATCGTTTCTTTAGTTTGGACCGTACCTGGCTTTGGCCTGTTCTCCTTGTCTAGTCAAGTTTTCGCCCTGATTACGGATTATCTTGCCTTGTCGTGTGTATGACTTTTTGTGGATACCCTTTTCTATTGGATAATTTTTTCCCTTGGATTTAATTAAGACTCTGCAGTTTAGTTCGACCAGTTAACCCTCGTGTTCTTTTATTTTTTGCCAAGGCTCCAGTCTTTCTTTTCTTTGTTTTTTGCTTCGGTTTTGTTTGCACCCTGTCAACCACGGCCGGCGCTGCCGGCTCATTGGCCTCTGGATTTACCGGCCGCCAGCTCATCTGTGATCTGCCGACTCTCACCAGTGGACATCTGCCTGCTGTTCCCAGTTCAAGACTCTATTGAATCTTACAGTGCATCTGCCTGTGTGTCCACTCACAATAAACTCATTGTACCTGCTTTTGAATCTGCGTGTTTAACTATCCTGACACTCTATTATGGTGAGTGTACATTATGACAGTTTATTATTCTATTACATATCCGTGCATGAATTTAGTCTAATATTAATTTTAAATGTTAAAATAAACGTCTTTTTAAAAGTTTATTTGTGTTTCATGATGTTTATGAATTGGTTTGTGCGATTTCCGTTAAATGGCTTCAATAAACATCACATGATTTTTGTTAAGAGAACACAGGGAGCACTGACGCTCCCTGGTTGTTACGTTGCATTGTGGGAATTTTTAGGGAGCGAAGGTTTCAATGCTCCGGAAGGATGTCCAGAAAGAGACATCCCTTAAAATGGCAGACTCCCTAGTCACGGGACACAAGAGAACCAGTGAGATACGAGCTTAACAATGTGCTGCCATATTTGATTTTACTGCTTTGATCTGTATGGTGCCATGGATACGCAATGTATCGATCGCTAAATCAGCTCAAAATATTTATCGTCTTCTCTCACGAATGTATTGTTTCCTTTCAGAAGACTTTTGGATTAATTTAATGATGGATGTGTACTCTCTGGAGCGTCACCATAACGCACTGTAATATCAATTATTTGTGTCCAATTAAAGAAATTAATTTTTACATCTGAGATGGCATGAGGATGTTTTTCTTTGCATGAAATATTCTTTCAAATTATGAATTCTTAAAACAAAGCTGTGATATGGCTTCAGTGAATCAGGAACGGATCGCACACTAGTCATATGAATATGAATACATGCTCTTACATTGTTTTACAGCCCCTGGTCACTATATTCTTTCACTGTGTGGAAAAGTCATTTAAACATTGTGATATCCCCGCTGTTTCACAAAAGGAAAAAGAAACATGCAGGTTTGGAACAACATTTACTTTTTCTTTTTTAGATGAACTGCTCCTACACTGTAAAACTTTGCTCTAATTTTGCAGCAGTTTTGCCTGTAACTTACTGTAATGTGATTACTACTTAATATTTTCCTATTAGTACTGTTTACTGTTTGAGTTAAACTTTACTTTAATCAGAATTAAAAAAAAACTTGATATTCAAAATGAGCAAGAAGAGACTGGTCTCATTACTGGCATTACACTGCAAAAAATTATATTCTTTCTGAGCATTTTTCGTTTTGTTTTCTAGTAAAAATATTTAAAACTTCATAAATTACGCTACATTTACCTAACAAGAAAAGTAACCTAACTAAATTTAGTCTTGTTTAATGAAAGAAAATATAAGAACTAGGTTAGTTTATGTTTACAACAAAATTGTAAATTAAATCTACAGTAAGTGGCAAACCTGCTGCAAAACTACAGCAAAGTTTTACAGTGTACCTAATGCATGCAGATGTACTAACAACACCAGGGGTCTGGCAATCGTGTCATGGGAGCATCATAACTATTTTGGAGGAGACAGCTCATGGTGGATTAGATCGAGACAGACATTCATGGTACACGGTCATTCAAATTCTCCGACGTGAATGCATGAGCTCCTTCTATCAGTCTTTTGTCTTGTTAAACCTCTCTTCCACAGTCCGTCTTTGCTCATTATGCCGTGGGGAGATTCAGCAGAGGCCTTGTTAAAAGCAGGAGATGCCGGCTGTGTGCGAGTCGAGCCCCAGGCGTGACTTAGTCTGCTGTGTGTTTGCTCTGGCCGTGAGCTCTGTGTATTTACTAATATTAGTGGAAGTGCTGGAGGCAGGAGAAAGGAAGGCCAGGGAGGGCAGCTATTTTTGACAGTCAGCCTGTGCCTTGTTCCTGCCCAGTGTTTACCCACGCGTGCCCATGTGTGCTCTCACCTAGTGGTGCTGCGTGTGGGTAGGGCAAAACAATCTGTGTTTTGTGTGTCTCAATCTACGTTTACATTTGTTCATTTTGCAGTTGCTTTTATTCAAACGGAAGTCGCAAGCCATTTATTGTACAAAAGCCAAAAATACTCTCATACTGTAACGCCAAAAGAGAGAAAAGTACATCTAGACTGTAAAAAAAATCCAGTAAAAAAACTGCAATATTCCGGGAACTGGGGCGCCCAAAAAAAATACTGTAAAATAAAAATTTTGTAACATAAAATTTGATGTTTTGTCTTGTAAATTTGCAGTCTTTTTCTGTAATTTTACCACATTTAAAAAAATATGTGAAAAATGTGTCAAATAAAACAGGAAATTTTTACACAATTACAGGAGAGAGAGAGAGTATAGACGGTTTCAAAGCAACAACATTAACAAACATTACTGCGCATTTACGCTTGTTAACTTCAGGCCAGGCGCATACATCCGATAAAACCGTCTATATAGTATACATACACTGTTGACCTATAGAGAGAGAGAGAGAGCATGTTGAGTATATTTACTGAATATGTGTGTCCTCAATTTGAAGGTTGTGATAGAAAACAATAAAAGCGAACGGCACCACAAAGATTTCGAAAAGCTCGGGTGTTCTGGTGGGATGCTAGGGGGTTGCTGGCATGTCCCTGGTTTTCAACAGGGGTTCTGGGAGGTTGCCAAGTGGTAGCTTGCTGGCCCAAGCCTTCGAGTCATTTTATCATCCACCAGACGAAAACCGTACTTGTAAAATATAATGACACACCCCACTTCAACAAGCCGATGATTTGAGATTTAATGAATCTCTTTAGCACACACTGAGGAAGATGAGTTATGCACTAGAGGTTAAAGCATATCATAACGCGTTTGTTGAAATCCCAGACCCTACATTTAACCAACAGTAACAGGGTTGCTTACTAAATTTATATATATGAGGCAACACAACAAAGCTTTAGAGCTTTAAGCTGTAAAGTTACTGGCCCGTGCCTAGAGCTATTTTAAGACTTTTGCTTTATGTGCTTGAATCGGGTTGAGCTTTGCAAAGCAAATGAATGCCGCTGCTCGGCCTTTAAATAGCTTCTTGCAAGACCTATGCAAAAAAATCCATTCACGCAGTCAATGATATATGGTCCTCATTGACATTGCAGTGGTAATGCAGGGGTGTGATGTTTTTCCTGCTCCATCTGGCTAGAGGTGTGAGAGGGGAAATAAAACAATCGACTAAACACAATCTCCTCTTCTCTTTTCATTTAGACACTATTCTCCTCTTTCAGTACAGCTTTTCAATGGCTAACACCTCCCCTTGAAACCCATTACTCACCTTTCTTTCTTTCTTTCTTTCTTTCTTTCTTTCTTTCTTTCTTTCTTTCTTTCTTTCTTTCTTTTCTTTTCTTTGTTTATGTTTTTGTTTGATATTTGATTGTCTTCTGTTGTTAGACTGAATTCAATCCCAGTACATTTTGTTATCATGTCATTTCCTGTCATTCCGAACTTGATCTTTCTCCTGTAAAACACATAATGCGATCAGCATTCTTCTACACTGTAAAACTTTACTGTATTTTCGCAGCAGGTTTGCCAGTAACTTACTGTAGATTTAATGTACAATTTTGTTTTAACCATAAACTTACCTAATTTATATATTTTATTTCATAAAACAAGCCTAAATATCTTGGGTTCACTTTTCTTTTTATGTAAATGTATCATAATTTACGAAGTTTTAAATATTTTTACAGAAAACAAGAGAAAAATGCTTAGGAAGAATGTCATTTTTTGCAGTGTTGCAAAAGTCAAAGTGTTTTAATTTTGATTAAAGTAATTGAAAACAGTACTAATTGGAAAGTGTGTTATATAGTAATTCAATCTACAGTAAGTTACTGGCAAACCTGCTGCAAAAACTACAGCAAAGTTTTACAGTGTACATCTGTCCTACCGCAAACATGTTTGGAACAACGGGGTTCTATATTTGTGTAAATTATTCTTTTAAAGAATTTTGTTTTTCTTCTCTCGTTAGTGTCTGAACCTGTCATCGGTGAAAATGTTCAGAACGCTGCCTTCCCTCACCAGCTCTCGTCCACTTCTGTTTTAGTCCAATCACGAAAGTAAAATACAACCACACATACAACTGTTACTGATATACAACACACTTCTGACAAACAGCTGCAATTTTAATTGGTTTGCGAAATAAAACATGTCAGTTAAGCCCGATTTAAACTTATAACCTCTTGCGCTCAAAGCTAGAAACATTCCTATTAGCCAAACTTTACCCTTTCTGTATGCTATTATAGCAGGTTGTCATTCTGTCAAAGGTGTGACAGAGAGCAGGTGATGATAATGTTACTTCATCTAATGATAACTCCATTGATCAGTGATGTAAATGGATAATTTAGTATAAAACATCCACTGCGCTACTTTCGGACTTCAGCGCGACAGCAGCAATTAAAGCTCCAGCTAATCTATGAGCCCCGCTAATTGTTCTTCACTAACTGTTTTATTTTTAGTCTGACAGGTATAATTATATTCTCCATATGTCATTTTCTCCATGTTGATTTTGATGAAGGGCAGGAGGTCACCCTGCCGATCATAAGCTTCTGAAGTTAGCTGTGTTGTCAAGGATACGGCATGTTGGGTGCGAAGTGAACATCTTGTTCTTTCTAACTTATTTTGAAACTAGCTGTGTTTGTGTCGATCAATCAGGTGGATGTGTATGTGTGCATTGGTGGAATTTCCCCCAGTGGCCATTAAATCCAAGTAGCCTACTGTAAAGTCAATAGGAAATGCCATTTGCAACCTGTTTTGCTTTCATAATCCAACACATTTCAGTTTGAAAGAATATTCAATAAGAAAAAACTGCAATACTATAATTTATCAAGAAATTGATTGGAACGTGAAAAGTGAAAAACCAGAATGGATGGTATGGTTCCCTTTCTGTCGGTCTCTCGACGTTGTGTCGAACCGACAGAATGGGGTTTGTCTTGAGAACCTATCATCTTCTGAGTATTTAGAAAAGGCCAATGAAAATTGGCGAATGAAATTTGCATGCCGGACTCCTCCCCGGATGTCCGGGTATAAGAGGGAAGCCGGCGTGCTCATTCATTCACCTTTTGTTCTTCAGAGCCTACGCATCTGATGAGCTTCTCTACGATCTTTGGTGATCATTTTGCTGCTGGAATCTTCGACGTGGTACAGCGGACGGTCCCTTCCTGCAGTGACTCTCCCCTGGGCGTCACGGCAGTTCCAGAGGTGTTCGAGCAAATTTCCTTTTCTAAAAGAGCAAATTTCTCCAGCGTGGCTTGTCCCGCTGTTCTCATGGGTGCAACACACTCATCGAGGAGGGGAACGGACACGATGCCTGCTTCAAGTACGCTGGGGCAGACGTCGAAATGTCAGCCATGCTTTCCCGGGCCGCCATGAGTGTTGGGTTGCAGTGCCTGCACTGCCTCTCCCGGCGCTCGCGGCTGGCTACATGGTGCCTCGGGTTTGAGCGTGGCTCCAAGCCGCGCCCACCCCCACTGCCGTGTTTACCGGAAGTGCATGAGGAACTTAGTAAGACCTGGAATGCCCCCTTTCCGGCACATTTCATGTCAAACAAGGTTCTGTCACCCTCTCTTCCCTCAAGGTTGAGACAGCTAGAGGATACGTCGATGTCCCCCAGGTGGAGTATGCCGCCGCGGTGCACTCGTTCCCGTAGGCGGCGGCCACCTGGGGGCGGGGCTCGACCTAGACTCCCGTCCAAAGCATGTGGGGTCTCGGCATCTCTGGGTGTCGAGAGCTTACATTGCGGCGGACCAAGCTGCCTCCAAGCTCCACAAGGGTAAGACCGACCCAGCGCTTATGCAGGAACTCTACGGGCGACCAAGGTGACCACGCGGGCCCTGGGTCGGACGATGTCCACACTTGTGGTCCATGAGAAACTCCCCTGCAGATGAGTAACGCCAAGAAGGTCCGCTTTCTCGACGCACCCGTCTCGCAAGGGGGGGGGGGGGGCTGGTTGGTGTACTGTTCGGCCTTCCCCCCTTCCCTCTAGGTGGGTCAGTGAGCTATATTCCGCCTCCCTTCTTCCCCCCACTGGGTGAAGAATAGGCATTCCATCCATCACTAAGCACCTTCTTGGCGACCGGGCTGGGCAGAGCAGGGTAACAGTTGAGTTATCTACCATATAGCTCTAACCGGACCTAGTGCTCCAGTCATGGTAAACCCCCCGCCACTGGGTGGTTCCGTCTGATGTATTCTCATGAATGGTTCCCGCGCCGGCAACCCATGACCTCCCTAGGTGGACTCCCACCTTGCGGTTAACTCTTCAGTCCGCATACTGTATTTTCCCGTGAGTTCTCCCCCGATGGTGAGACCATGCTGGTGTCTCCACTAATCTCCTCCCTACGCGGTAAGTGGTCTCTGCAGTGTTTTTCCCCCCAAGGGGGGAATAACGCTTACCCAGTGGCCCTTACGGTGTCGGGCGGCTTCTCGCTGTTAGAGAAACAGGCCTCCGCCTGTGACGGCCGGTGGTAGGGGGCTTCCCACCTTTTGTATAAAGCTCTGGGATCCCCCTAGCTCTCCACTGGATGGTCACAAGTTTCGCGATAGTGCTCACGGCTGACACGCCTAGGCCAGTCAGCGTCGCCTCGCTAGAGATTGTGACGCGGCACAGCGCTGTGGCGTTTACCAGAGGAACTCCATCTTTCGGTTCGACACAACATCGAGAGATCGACAGAAAGGGAACGTCTTGGTTACGTATGTAACCTCAGTTCCCTGATGGAGGGAATGAGACGTTGTGTCCTTTATGCCACAACGCTGGCCGCCCATCGCAGTGGTCGAGGGATGCTCTCAGGCTCCTCAGCCCAAAAGGTGAATGAGTGAGCACGCTGACTTCCTTTTATACCCGGATGTCAGGGGCGGAGTCCGGCATGCAAATTCCATTCGCCAATTTCATTGGCATTCTCCAAATAGTCAGAAGACTATTTAATAGTCAGAAGTTCTCAAGAGCGAACCCCTGTCGGTTCGACACAACGTCTCGTTCCCTCCATCAGGGAACTGAGGTTACATACGTAACCAAGACGGAATGCTGGGGGAGTCTATCAAGTACAGAAATACTACGTCATACATCCAACTCGTTTTTTAACAAGTTGACCTGTTAAGCATGAGAAGCCAGCACGTTTAACATTGTAAAGAAGTCAGAATGCATGACATACACATACCCGATCTTTAAATATTTGAAAACCAACATGAAGGCATGAAGGGTGATCAATAGTAAAAAAATAAAAATAAAGCAACAATATATGAAGAACAGTCATATATAACAATGTCATTTAACTGCTCACTCTAACAGAAGCTCTATTCTGTAACAGACTGTCGGATGTCAGACATCACAACCTTGGCTTGCCTTCACCACACAGCGCTTGACTGCATTTCCCAAATTTTCGATACTATCACACCACTTGCTCTATTCTGCCCTCAATCCCACAATCCCTCACGTAACCCACGTAAAACGAATTGTAAACACCTGCCAGTGCTCTGCCGACTGCGCCAGTGGACACATATGCTGGGAAATACTACTAACAAATGTTTTCCTTTTTGTGTCCCACACCCAGCATTCATCTGACACGATCAGAGAAACATCCACCCCAGACGTTTCATTGCTACAATGAACCGTTCTTCCATTCAGAGTGTTGGACACGGTGTGTTCTCCTGTAGTGAGCACCAGCAGCCAGCCTTCACTTCAGCTGTAGCAGAGGAAGTATTCAGCCAGTCTGCAAGCAGACCGCATTGATGGCACACAGCCAGTATTCACCTAGCAGGCCCACAAATCAGAGTTTGTGTAAGTGTGCGTGTGCCAGGTGAGCAGGAGGCTGCATTGAAATAGAAAATCTGCAGCGAGTGATGGCTGCGTATGAAAATGATCTCTGCTCCAAAGAGGAGGAGACAGTTTAGCCACCTTTAGAGATGCAGATGGCTTTATGAATAATGTTTCACTTGTGTACTTGTTAATTTGAATATTGTTCACACAGCTGAAGTGTGTCATTTCTGTGCCAGAGTGTCACCAAACGAAATAGCAAAAATAATGTTTTCAAACAGTTTCCTCTGTCTGCCATTGGTCGGGAGAAATGGAAAAAGCATTGTTTTGATATAACATCATACAGTAAAGATACAGTATTATGTCATAGACTATAGAGCTTTGAGAAAAAAGTGTGACCTCTAATACAAATTCGTGCATAAATGAATGAAAGTGACTCAAGGGTCAATGCTATTATGGCACTGTTCGTGCCTGCTTAAACAGGCTTGGGTACCACGTGCAAATATGTCGCTATTATTTAATGAATTCGCCCCTCAGCGTGTAAGTGTGCGAATAAACAACGTCATCGAGCGCACTATTGAACTAGCATCCCCAAACAAGCAATTAGGCTACTCGCACGCATAACATGTATTTTTCCCTGCCCATCCCAGCATATGACGTTTTAGGGTGAAGTGACAAAAGACACTAAGCGAAGCGCCTGAGCACCTGCTTTTTTCTCATGTGAATAATGAGCGAAGAGACAGCGAGCGTTTAATGAGAGCGGCCTGCTGTCGTGACGCTCTGTGTCTGCCGCCGAGCGGGGATGTCATTTGTATTTTATGAAACCCAAGCGCGCTGTGTGTGTGTGTGAGCGAACGATGGTGTTCTCGATGAGTGATCTCAGCTGTGATGCTGAGCTTTGCCTCTGAACGAAACTGTGTGTAAGCAAACTTGAGCCATAATCATGGTTTTATTTGAAACTCGGACGATAAGTGCTTTGTTTTGGTTCATGTTTAATAAAGTGGATTTCCTGGTGTGATTTTGTTTAGTTTATGAATTCACTCATAGCCGATTAGCATTCCTGTTAGTTGGTTTGACTAAAACGCCTCTCATGACTAACTCACAAAGGATAATCCTATAATAATCACTGAAATTATTGCTTTGGTAAAGAAATACATTTTGAAATTTTTCATGGAAATACCTGAGGAAAGCATTTCTATTCAATCTCATATTGATAATTCAACCAAAAATGTATTCACACTCTTGTCATATACAGTGAGGGAAATAAGTATTTGATCCCCTGCTGATTTTGTAAGTTTGCCTACTTACAAACAAATGAAGGGTCTATAATTTTTATGGTGGGTTTATTTTAACTGATAGACACAGAATATTTAAAAAAATCAGGGGAAAAAAATGTTATATAAAGGTTATAAATTGATTTGCATTTCAGTCAGTGAAATAAGTATTTGATCCCCAAGCAAAACATAACTTTGTACTTTGTGGAGAAACCCTTGTTGGCAAGCACAGAGGTCAGACATTTCTGATAGTTGGTCACCAGGTTTGCACATGTGTTCGGATACATTTAGTCCACTCCTCTGTCAATCTTTAAGGTTTCTTGGCTGTCGCTCAGCAAATTGGAGTTTTAGCCTCCTTCACAGAGGTTCTATAGGACTAGGGTCTAGAGACTGGCTAGGACATTTAATGTGCTTCTCCTTAAGCCACTATTTGGTTGTCTTGGCAATATGTTTTGCGTCTTTGTCATGTTAAAGGCTCATCCATGACCCATCTTCAGTGACCTAGTTAAGGGGAGGAGGTTCTCGTCCAAGATTTTACGGTACATGGGCCCGTCCCTCAGCCCCTCAATGCGGTGAAGTCATCCTGTATACCTGTAGCAGAGAAAAAGCCCTAAAGCAGAATGTTTCCAACACTGTGCTTCTCTGTATACATGATGTTCTTGGGCTCATAGTCAGCATTTCTCTCCCTCCAAACACAGGAGTCCATTTTGGTCTCACAGCAGTGCCAGCACTTTCGCCAAAGCCTTTTCTGAATCATTTTTATGTTCATTGTCAAACTTAAGACGAGCCAGGCGGGCCTTCTTGGGCAGGAGGACCTTGCGGGTGCTTCAGGATTTCAGTCTACTGTGGCATAGCGTGTTACCAATGTGTTACCAATGTTTTGCTTGCTAACTGTGTTCCCAACTGTCTTGAAATCATTAACAGGCTTCTTCCGTGTAGTTCTGGGCTGATCTTTAACATTTCTCATGATCATCTTTACCCCATTGGGGAAATATTGCAGGGAGCTCCAGAACAAGGGCATTTGATAGTTATTTTGTATATCTTCTATTTCCAAATAATCACACCAGCAGTTGTCTCCTTCTCACCAAGCTTCTGTCTGTAGCCTATTCAAGGTTTGTGCAGGTCTCCAATCTTGTCGCTGACATCCTTTAAAACCTATTTGGTCTGGACCATGGTGTTGGAGAGGTTGAACTGGAAGATACAGATTCTGTTGGCAGGCATCTTTTATATACATAACAAGCTGATTTAGGAGTACTTTCTTAAAGTGACAGGACTAATCTGTGGTCCATATAGGCACATAACCAATCTGTGGAGCCAGAATTCTTGCTAGTTGGTAGGGGATCAAATACTTTGGATTTTGGATTTGGATTTGGATTCAATTTATTGTCATTGCACATGTACAAGGCAACGAAATGTGACCTCTGCATTTAACCCATCCAGAGAGTAGTGAACACACGTACCCCCGGAGCAGTGGGCAGCTATCACTGCAGCGCCCGGGGAGCAAGTAGGGGTAAGGTGCCTTGCTCAAGGGCACCTCAGTTGTTACCCGCCGGCCCTGGGAATCGAACCGGCAACCTTCTGGTCATGAGTCCGACTCTCTAACCATTAGGCCACAACTGCCCCTTATTTTACTTATTTCACTGACTGAAATGCAAATCAATTTATAACCTTTATATAACATTTTTTTCCCCTGATTTTTTTTAATATTCTGTGTCTATCAGTTAAAATAAACCCACCATAAAAATTATAGACCCTTCATTTGTTTGTAAGTAGGCAAACTTACAAAATCAGCAGGGGATCAAATACTTATTTCCCTCACTGTAAAACCTGTATGAATTTCTTCTGCAGAACACAAAAGAAGATATTTTGAAGAATGTTGATAACGAACAACAACGGGACCCATTCACATCTATTGTAGGACACAAAACCAATGCAGGTCAATGGGTAGCACCGTTCGGTTACCAATATTCTTCAAAATATCTTCTTTTGTGTTTTGTAGAAGAAGAAAGTCATACAGGTTTTAAATGACATTAGGATTAAGAAAAGACGACAGTATTTTTTTGGATGAACTGTCACTTTAATGGCAGATGCTTGGCTGGCACATGCAGCCCCAGAGAACCTGACCTGCATTTTCAACCAATCACCTGAGCTGTAAACGTCATGTGACTGATAACTCTTTATAGACGGTTTCATCGGACACATGTGGCAAAGTTAACTTTCAGTCTGTGTTTGTTTATATTATAACAATTTATTTTATATTTAATTGATATTAATATTAATATTTTATTGTATATTAATTGTATTAAATTAAATTAAAACTTCTCAACAGTTATTGATTCTTTGCAGAGGTCTACTGGAAGTTAAGTTTGGACTACATAACGTTTATTAAAGTTACCGTCTAGAAACTTCCTACAACAAAAAGATGTAAAATAAGACTAAATAAATAAATGAACAAAATCAGACTGGTCAAACATCTGCTATAATGAAAGGTTTCTGATTTTTAAACTTAAAATAATAATAATAATAATTTACTCAAAATGCATCCCCACTTTTGAATGGCTGTTAATAGGGAAAAATGCTTTTAGCCCCATAATTGCCGAATCTACCAGCAGGCGCTAACTGCTAAACCAGTCAATTTGTGAGCCAGTGGGCGTTTCACATTGTAAAGAAGCTATTTGCTATAGAATATTTTAAGGGCAAATGCATTTCTTGGCCTTTGTAGCTTGTCATGTTGCTGAATTCCATGATTTCTCTCTACAGTACATTGTAAATTATATATTATATATTAACTTTAAATCATTTCATATAAACCACCATCAACCATCTGTTCACAATAATGTACACTCTAAAAAAATAGTGTTGTATAGCACTAAAAGCGGTTCTTGGCTCGTAATCATAGGGGAACCACTTTTAGTGCTATATAGAACCATATTTTGGTGCTTCAGTGGTTCTTTGGGATGACTGCTATATAGAACCGCTGAAGAACCATACAGATTCTTTATATCGGTCACCCCAAAGAACCTCTAAAGAACCAAGATATGGTCCTATATAGCACTAAAAGTGGTTCCCCTATGATTACGAGCAAATAACCACTTTAAATGCTATGTAGCACCTTTTTTGTGTGTATATTCAGTTAGACCTACAATAAAAGACTTCGGCTAAAGGCTGGTTCATAGGGAGTTATTTCCATTTGTTTTGAAAATTCATAAGAAACAGTAAAAAAGAGCAAGGCTTCAACCCTTACAACAGCTTCCCAAAAAGAGCTTTCAGATCAGCAGGAGAGCTCCACTTAAATGAGTTCGGGATTTTAGGCTCCAAGCTCTTCTCTCTCCATCTGATGTCTTCTGAGGCGGTTGCCTCAATTTATGCAAACCCATCCCTTACCTTACTTACAGGCCAAGCTGCTGCTATCATATGAGTGACCAGGGCTTGACCATGGTTTACTAGCCAGTTAACATGTTCACTAGCCACAAAAAGTGATCAAACTTTTTTAATTGCATTTGTTTGGAAAAGAATAAGCCAAGTTTAGCAGGACAGAATGCCACTGCGTTTATTTTGTTATTCAATTAATATTAAGGACATTATTGACATCAGCGTGTCTGTTAAGCTGCATTTACTCTGCAAGCCTTAATGCACCGATCCAACATTTTGACAAATGTCTGATTTTCCCATCTATTTTAAGACATTACCAAATGTTCAATGAATACTCGGCAAAGACAGGCATTTTAATATAATTGTTAAGTATATTTAAGTATTCAGCCGTGCACTTCAGTTATCACCGAAATCACCTGTCAATCAAGCATTCAGTTAATCTGAATTAAAGTATTTGTAAATGGTACCCAAATGGGATTCACCACGGTGGTTGATACGAGTGACAAATTATTGTTGGGTTGGCGAGTGTTAACATCAAGCTCTCTTTGTCGCATGCATGTAGTCCTCTCCAAACTTAGAAGCAAAGGGTCACAATGGCTGTCACTGCTTCCCGAATTCAGCTTTATAAAAAGGGACACCTGCGAGGGTGGATAAATGCATTAGGCTCCATCTAGATGGGAAAAAGATGTTCAACCAGAAGCGATCACGCGTGTTATCAGTGCTAATGCTTGAAACGCAGGTACGCTAGCGAGAAAGATCGACACCGTAAGAGAAATAAAAGCTAAAAGATGGAAAAATTAAATCAGGATGGTATTTGAGCAGGCATCAGGGAGTATTTGGACTAGAGGGATTTGATTTACCTCTCCTTTCTGCCAACAACCAGGAGTATCGCTGTTAAACGTTCTGATTTCATTGCAGACGAAAAAATCTATAGAGATTTCTATATTTACTTTGGTGATAAATGAAACCGGTTCCAGAACAAAAGGTCAGAGCGAAATTACAGACATACTGTATGTGTGCCTGATATTTAAGATTGTAAATCAAAACGCTTATCAAACAAGCAATGTTTTTTTTCTCCGATATGCTTCTCTTTCCGTGATATGTTACATTTTTGTGTATATTAAAGGAACCTCACCTGACACTTTTAGGTCGACATGCATTGTGCCACATAGACCAAAGATGGCCATTATCATTCACAAGACATCACTGTGGTGTCTAATGCTATTTTCCACCACAAAGCCTTTGAAACAACCAATTACATGCACATTATCTGTCAACTCATTCACATTCAAGTGTCACAAATCTCGCATACGCCTCCTTATCTCAGGATATAATCTGTATGGGCTATCCAGGAGAGTCCGTGAGCCGGGAAGGATTTATAGATTTTTTAATGTGTGAGTGCTGGACGCCTGTGGGGATACTGTAGAGTCCTGGCGTGATCTACGCACTGCTGTCCAGAATGTTTAATAGCAAATCTACATTTGGAAAGACAGAACCTGCCAATCTTTACTCTTTAATTGTCCATTCGCTGCTTTTCCAGAGACTGCAAGGAATTCATGGCTCCTTGAACCCCAGACTAGAGGAAATCTATTTTTAGCTCAGAGCTGGCTGCTACTTCACAAGAATAAACTCGGCATACAGAGGGATTGTAAAACAGAGGCTCTGCCGTACATTCATTAGGACTCGATGTAAATCGCAATAATCTTATGTCTAATGAGCGTCTGTTGTGTGTGTTTGAAGATACTGTATCCTTTAATCCTGTTGAGTTTTTGATCTGCCGTCATGCTCTTCATGTCAAAGAAATCTTTCATGGCTTAACGCTACACATGAAGCCCTACTTCAGTTAACAGGCGGTGTGATGTTTTTTCAGTAGAACCTCTGCAAGGATGTGTCCATAGGGTTATTTTGTCTGGTTTATTTAGGCAACAAGTACCTCAGGTATCCATAACCTCAATGCTATTCCCATTAGTGTAATTGAACGGCATTGGTCAGACAAAGAGATAGCTCCGCCCCAAGACTCACTCCATTAGCTGGGTGGGGCGAATGTTACAATGTTGGACAATTTAGGGAGGGGCAGCGATTATCACTCATTAAAGTACATTGTGTGACATCAAAACATTTATACCAAAGTCCACTATAGGCATGCCAGAATGGGGCAATTGATTTAATTTTGTGGTTTTAGTTTGTTTGGATGGTTTTATTGGTTACAAGAGGGTGGGGACTCAGTTTTGTTAACTTTTAAGTCTACACAGTAAAAAAAGGTTGGATTTCCATCCCATGGTTGGGTCAAAAAGGGACGTACTCAACCATTGGGTTTTAAATTAACCTATGCTGTGTTCTAACAAAATGTTGGGTTGTTTCAACTCTTGATTGTCAAATAAAAAAGGGGGTTATTTAACCCAGCGGTTGGGTTTGTCCCTTTTTGATTGTAGGAATATGGGGAGGTCACATGAACATATTTTTGTTATTTGTAATAAGTTATACTTGCCGTAGCTTTAATAACACAATGCACCTTACCAAAATGATATATGTGACCCTGGACAACAAAACCAGTCTTATGGGTCAATTTTTCGAAATTGAGATTTTTACATAATCTGAAAGCTGAATAAATAAACTTTCTATAGATATATGAGTTGTTAGAATAGGACAATATCTGGCTGAGATATAACCGTTTAAAACTCAGGAATCTGAGAGCGCAAAAAAATCAAAATATTGAGAAAATTGCCTTTGAAGTTGTTAATCAGGGGCACTGTGGCAGACCATCCACTCACAAAAATTAAGTTTTTATATATTTAAGGTAGGAAATTTACAAAATATCTTCATGGAACATGATCTTTACTTAATATCCTAATGATTTTTGGCATAAAAGAAAAATCGATAATTTTGACCCACACCATGTATTTTTGTCTTTTACTAAAAATGTTCCCGTGCTACTTAAGACTGGTTTTGTGATCCAGGGTCACATATGACAACTTAAGATGTCTATTAAACGCATGTCTACACTACACAAAAATGCAGGGTTATTGGGTCAAAAAGGACGAACACATGCAACCGCTTGGTCAGATTAATTCAGAAATTTATTTCTGAATCATCAATGGGTTAAAACAGCCCAGCATAAGTAAATTTGCAACCCAAAAGTTGGGTTCGTCCCTTTTAGACCCAATGCTGGGTTGAAAATAGAGTATACGAAGACCCATAAATAAAAAACAAAACCTGCTCATTGAAAGAACAGAATGGCTGAGTAGCTCTTATAACACACCACAATAACTCCTTAAAATGAACTTTTAAATATTTTAAGAATTTAGGACACATTATAACAAAACTAAAACAGGCCCCTCTCTTGACCAAATGAGGAAAAGCGATGATGTCATTTCTTCCGTTGCAATTATGAGGTGAGCGAAGGTGAATCTGACAGTTATCTTCAGATTCCCAATGACTGCGAGTTTCAGCACAGATATATGAGCCTCCTCGTTTTTCCTCAATTCTTTAAATTGAAAGGCCGCCCTTTTGCCCGGCTCGTCACCCTGCGATTGTGCATGAGGTCGATCCTCTCAGAAATGCAATCTCACCTTTAACCCCAAAGACTTAGATGCTTAAAAGACAACGGTATTGAAAAGTGCTGCCTGTGCTAGTTTAAGCAAGAATGAGCCGACACAGACAGGTGATTTTCAATGACCTCAGAGAAAAACTCTTATGACAGAGGCAACGGCCGCCGGCACTCTCACTCACGTAAATTGCACGAGGAAACCCTGGTGGCCTAAAATAACTGTTGCTGAGCCGGCTGTTTTGATTTTCACAGTTTGATTTTTTCTTATATGAAATTATAAATGATGAGAGATCTTCTGTCATTGACTAGACTGAATCTCCTGCAGGGATGTGGATATACAGCCGCAGAAAAAAAATAAGAGACCTCAAAAATGTTTTCTGTTTTTCTGAATTTACTACAGGCATGTGTTTAGGTAAAGTTTTTGTTTCATTCTAGGACCTGCTAACAATATTTCTCCCAAATTTCAAATAAAAAGTTGAAAACTGGACAAAAAGGGTAAAAGTAAAGATGCTCTGTGTTTTTTTCAGACCTCAAATACTGCAAAGAAAACAAGTTCAAATTAACTTTTAAGCAATACAACAGTAATATTTGTAAAAAAAAAGTTAAACTATTTTAAACTAAATTAAACAAAATTATTTTTTATGTGTTGACCTCAATTTTATCAAAGTTTTTATGCGTCTTGTCATGCTGTCAGTCTTTCACATTGCTGTTGAATGACTTTATCACTCCTGAGGTTTGATCTTCTTGAAATTCAACAGACACTGGACTGGAATGGCCAAAATACATCTAGAAATAATGATTAAATTAATATGTTCTGCGTCTGTATACATTCACGTAATATAGATTCACTAACATAGATGTGCTATTTTACTTTATTTAAAAGAAAATCTAAAGATTATGACATTTTAACGTTTTTATTTCAATCAATTTTTAGTCAAATGTACTAGTGAGCACCAGTAATGTTACTGATAACATTATAATCATAATAATATAATTTCTTAATTCACATCTCACAATTGTCTATTCTGGTATATAAATATTATACACTTTTTATTGTTTGATTTATTTTTAAACCTTCTCTGTAGCGTTTTGTGATATACCCCCTTCGAAATTTCCGAAGCTCCCTCAAATAATTTATCCTTGCGCCGACACCACTGCCTGGTTAGTGTGTAAATCAGACACGGGCCACGGCCCGTTCTGTGGTCAAGGCTGGTTGGTTCATTTAGCCCTTTGATTCATGACTTGACTGACAAAGCCAAGCGATTGGAAGTGTTTGCAGTCGCCCACTGACTTGTTGATTTAGATCCTTTTCGAGCTGCCTCTTAGCCAAGAACCACACATCCATCTGCAGTCCCACCTCAGGTATTACTAAAAGTGTAGATAATGTGTAATAATCCTGTACATCCGCTGCCATCTGATTTGTAAACTGTATAATTAAAGAAGTCATTGTGTGCTAAAAAAATCACTTTAATGAACTGTGTCATCAGGAAACGTGGCAATGGATTTGGCTGCGGATCTCATTCTCTTATCAACTGACCAGCTAAGGAATCAATGCACTCGATTTGCATCTAAATCCAACGCTAATCGGCTAATTAATTTAGTCGTTCGTTTGGTTCGATAAAATAGACTAAGCTCTTTTGACTAACCACTGCTTCTCAAAGTCCAGGTGTTGGATGATTGTTTCCAGTGGCTCAATTATCTTACGTGAGTGGATTTGTGGTTTTTATGTTTGTCAACCCGAACCTTACTGGCTGTAATTATTTTTTAGAGGATAAACGCCAAAATGATAAGACACAAGACCAAGATCAGTCTCAGGGGTGAGAGAGGACCAGAGAAGCTGGAGAGAGAGAGAGAGAGAGAGAGCTGAGGACTGGTCTGCATGTGTGATCAAGGTTAAAGTGGTGGTGGGGGTCTTCCACTAAGGCTGTAACTCAATTTGGCCACAATCACAGTTGATCTCATCTTATTAGTGTGCCTGTCCTCTCAGCTGACTGCAGCGGTCTCTTTACCATCTGTATAAGGAATGAAAAGAGAGTGGAGCAGAATGTTCTCATGGAGAATTACAAGAATTTTAGTCTAATTATAGTACAATGAGTCACTTTTATTGATAATATATGAATTATTTGCTTATGACTGTAGTAGTATGATATCTAAAAAGACAAATGCACTTTTTTGACGCTGATGGCCTAGTGGAAGATGATCCGACACATGTAAAAAAACGTAAACAAATAATTTTCTGGCAGCTGGGTTTGCCAGGAAAAAAGTAAAATAATTCAAAATAAAACATAAAATACGTTTTTTTTGTAAAGTAAAATAGCACGTTTTTAATTTGATTTCACACCCGATTTGTAAATGTGAAGTCTATTTCTGTAATCTGACATTTTTTTGCGGCATTTCAAAAATTCATGAAAATTCTGTTAAATAAAACGGAAAAAAGTCCACAAAATTCCAGGTTTTTTTTTACAATTGTGACATGTCTGTCTTTATTTTCATTGTGTTTTGGTTTTGCTTGTTCTCCTCCCTCATTAGTTCCCATGGTTGTTAATTAGTTCTTACCTGGTTCTGTTCTCCTTGATTATGTTCGTCAATGTATTTAAGCCCTGTGTTCTCCTTAGTTCATTGTCCGGTTTTAAGTGTAGTTACGTGTGGTCATGTTCCTGTGCTTACTCTCGTGTGCTTTGTGGATTCATTAAATACTTCTTCGTGGAAAATATTCCTTGTCGTGCGCTTGTGCATACCATTCCGTGACAACAGTCCCAAATGCACATACGGCAACACAAGTTTGTTTCCTGACTCCAGGTCCTTTGCCGATCTTGTTGCCCTCTCTCCACCCTTTTTTGTTCTCTTCTTACACACTGTTCTGTCCAATAAAGGCACCTAATGTCCAAATGCACCTTAAAGCACCTAAATGCCCCAACCATATAAGAAAAAACAATTATGTAAAGTAACATTACTTTAGTACATTATTGTGGCCTACCAGAAGGACATCACTGGACCCTTGCTGGATTCTCAGGTCTGTTGATGATGCAGTCAACATGGGGCTGCATTATGTTCTGCAACACCTTGATAGGCCTGGGAATTACGCAAGGATCTTATTTGTTGACTTCAGTTCGGCCTTTAATACCATCATGCCTGAACTTCTCTCAGACAAACTGACCCAGCTCTCCGTGCCCACCCCAATATGTCAATGGATCACTAACTTCCTAACAGACAGGCAGCAACTAGTGAAGCTGGGTAAACTCACATCCAGGACTCTCACAATCAGCACTGGTGCCCCTCGGGGATGCGTGCTCTCCCCACTGCTCTTCTCCCTGTATACAAACCATTGCACTGCAAAAGACTCCTAAATTTGCAGATGACACTACCATCATCGGCCTCATCCACAATGGAGACGAGTCTGCTTACAGACAGGAAGTTGCAGAGCTGGCTGTCTGGTGCAATCACAACAACCTGGAGCTCAACACGCTCAAAGCAGTGGAGATGATCGTGGACTTCAGGAGAACCTCCCCTGCACTCCCCCCACTCACCATCATGAACAACACTGTGGCTGCAGTAGAGTCATTCAGGTTCCTGGGCACCACCATCTTTCAGGACCTGAAGTGGGACACTCACATAGACTCCATCGCTAAAAAAGCCCAGCAGAGGTTCGCTGGTACCTTCGCCAGCTGAGGAAATTCAACATGCCACAGGAGCTGCTCACACAGTTCTACTCGGCCATCATCGAGTCCGTCCTGTGCTCATCCATAACTGTCTGGCATGGTTCAGCTACTAAATCAGACATTAAGAGACTACAACGAATAGTCAGGACTGCTGAGAGGATTATTGGTGCCCCCCCTGCCCAACCTCCAAGATCTTTACACCTCCAGAAAGAGAAAAAGGGCTAAGAAAATCATTTTGGACCCCACTTACCCAGCTCACTCCCTCTTCGAATCTGGGCGGCGCTACAGAGCACTGACCACTAGAACAGCCAGACACAAGAACAGTTTTTTTTCCCGCAGGCTATACTCAGCCTGAACAATAAAAAGCTCTTACTACCCACTGTCCATCACATCGCACCCTTGCACATAGCATCTGGAAACTGTACATTGTAAGAGACGATAGGTTAAACCTGTAAATAACACATCTGTACACTCTTTAAAAAAAATAATAGGTTGTTTTTTGTCTATACTGTATATTTTCACTTTTTGTATATAGTGCATTATTGTTTTTATTTAATTCTCATTTTTTTCTATCTTAATGTATATTTGCACTATGTTTGCACCATGTGTACACTTTCTTCTGCACTGAGCTCCTGTCGCCAAGTCGAATGCCTTGTGTGTGTAAACACAATTGGTAATAAAGCTCCTTCTGACTCTAAAGATCGCGTATCACAGGCAGTTTCTGCCAATCTCACATAAATCTTGAGTGCCTATACAGCAGTACTGCATACGTCGTATCTTAGTATTTAGTTTGATTAAATTTATGAAAGAGAGATATATCTGTACGATTATTTCCGGAAAAACACAAGCTGCTAGAGGTGGGACTAGTGGGGATAGTGGGATGGAACTACAGCACAAGCAAGCAACACATCATCACATCATCCCTTCATTTTTTTTACATTATGCACATACACGCCGATTGCCAACAAAAAACAGACGTATGACTTAGTTTGACTTACCGCGTGCAGTTCATGTCCGGCATGTTTTAGGATTGGGACCGCGCCATCTATCAGTTTCAAACGATCTCCAAATCCAGCGTTATAGCCACCGTTTATATAACATCCATCACTGAAATGCCGTGAACAAACAGACACACCTAAACTTCACTTTCGCAAGAGTAACGAGCTGCAGCGCAGTCAGTTGGCTCGTGCATGGGCGGGCTCTTTCGCCTTGCTGTGCTTTTGGCAAACAAAAGGAATAGGACCCCTGTGACGACACAGGGATCCAGAATTATAAAAAACTTTCCAAAACAAGTTGGAGTGCTGGGGAGTGTATCATATACAGAAATATGTCATACGTCCAACTCGTTTTTTAACAAGATGACCATGTTAAGCATGAGAAGCCAGCATGTTTAACATTGTAAAGAAGTCAGAACGCATGACATAGACATACCCGATCTTTAAAAGCGGCATCCTAAATATTGACCTTTTATAATACAAAATAAACATCAAGAGGCCACCTGCTCACATGTAAAGCAACTACTGTAGATACTGTGCGGTTTGTCCTGTTTTTATGTCTCATGCCACAGTTATTGACTGATATGACTAGTGATCATATGCACATAAAACAATATTTTTTTAATTCAACGCTTTGAAATGTCAGTCTTTGGCAAGCCCAGCGATGAGCTCATGATTGAAAGCACTAATATCCTCCGTCAGATGAACTGTGGAGGCATGCCATCTAAAACTGAGACTGATTAAGCCAAAGTATTTCAGTTCATTATATACGAAAATACAATCTTTGTTTCTTTAAATCTTTGAAAACCTGTTATACCTGTTGGCTTGCTCACCGGGAGACTGCATTTATTTGTTTATTTATTCATTTATTTATTAGATATTATTTATTATAATGATCTTGCTTGGTCTATAAACACCATGCACTGTGCTGTGTTTTACCTTTCTGTGTTTTTCTTATTTGCTCCTGTAAAGCTGCTTTGGAACAATGCACATTGTGAAAAGCGCTATATAAATAAAATTGAATTGAATTGAATTATACAGTGATGTATTGATCACTGTCTTTGATCAAGCTGTCGTCTCTCTTTCTAGCAGTGAAGCATTAAAGAAGGACATTGTCTAGCAAACCATCTCTTAAGCTTCTCTGTCAACAATGTCTACATTTTAAATCGCAATTGCATTTGTATTTAAAAGCTTTGGTCAGTTCCTCGTGCTTCATTTGCCGGGACATCTTCTCTTTCAAGGTGAATACCTTCTTTGCTGTCTTTTTCTCTCTCTCCAGGTTTCTAAGGGGAATAAGAGAAAATGAAAGCACAGACATTTGATGTCGGGGGTTCTTGCATACAATGGACGTTACATTTGCTTTTCTTGTCGTCATCTCTGCCTGGGTCAAAAAAAAGAATCTTCACCAAATAAAGTGCGCTACCGTGAAACATGATAGTGGTGACGTGAAAGGGGGTTGGATTTGTATTGGATTAGAAGGTGCTGGATGCAAATATGCGGTGACCCAGATTCTGCTCTATTAAAATAAATGGGAATGCTATTTGCTGATCCATAAACAAACTAATTGATGTGGATCAATAAACCATGCGGCCACTGAGGCCTTGAGCCTCTGACCATAAATCTCAGAAGGCCACCCATTCATTAAATTATAAAAGATCCATGAGGTGTGAAACGCTGAGGCTGAAACAGCTGTGCCTAAAATAGATTTCTACAAAGAGACTTTTCCATCCGTATTGTTTCTTCAGAGGCCTTTTAACGTCGTCTCAGTCCCAGAGGTCTCCACAGACATCCGTGTGCTTTCCCTCGGTGCAGATGCGCTTCTTTTCGTTTTCTTGTCAGAATAATGACAGGGCATTTATGAAAGATGTCGTGGAGCAGGGTCTGTGCGATCCGAGGAGACGGGAACTCTTTGCGGTGGTGCGAACAGCTAGCAACAGTATTGCCTACTTCTCCTAATTAGCATTGTGAAGTTGCACGTGAGGACGAAACGGCTGGGGATTTTAAAAAATCATTTGCTTTGCACTTAGGGTAGATTATATTTCATGCATGACAGAAAAGTTTGCAGACATCACTTACATTAACACAAACACACTTTGCGTTTTTGCGTACACAGAAGACCAGAGTTTTTGTTTACTGCTACAATATGGCGCTTTTTATTGCAAACCAATCAGTTATAAAGAGCTCTTTACACCCGGGTGGGTTTTTAGGACCTGTGATATAAATATCAACCATCTGTGTGACCATCTGCATTCTGATGCTACATCAAGTGCAAAGGCCAAAGCACCCAACACCCTCACGCTGGCCACCATCTTCAGTTGCCCTCCATTTCAGAATGGGTGACTTTCACAAGTTCTTGTTGTTGTTGTAGTTTCTGTGGACACGACTTTCCCTTCAGGCATAACAGTGATAATCTAAGAGTTATTGCTTTTAAAGCAGCTTGAGTTTCTCATAGAGGAATGATTTGAGACCAGCTGAACTTTTAGCAGCGTATCACTGCTATTGAACGTCGACTGTGTACAGCCATGATGTCATTTTTATTGACATTCCCTTATGTTCTCTTATTGTTTCTGACACTTGCTTGCATTAATCAAAGAAACTGAATAAATAAATAAATCAGGGATATGGATAAAGCAAATACAGGGTAGATGTCAAATTTTAAAGATTCCACAGATGTGACAGATTGAGCTGTCAACAAATATAATGACATATTTCAGCCTTTCTCATACCCTATTTACTTTCCCTCATAACAAAATGTTCTTCTCCAAAACACAAAAGGAAGATAGTTTGAAGAATGTTGGTAACCAAACCTTAGTGGACCCCATTGAATTCCGCTGTGGACACAAAACCACTGAGACATTTCTCAAAATATCTTCTTTAGAAAGAAAATTATGCATATTTGAACAATGATGATGAATAAACGATGACAGAATTTTCATAGGGTTAACTAACCCTACAACTATCTCTTTAAATACTGTATAATCGAATCAAAAAATACAATAAGACCAAAATAGATGATCTGTATGCACTTTCTGAGCAAAATTTGCTGATGAGAGTTTGCCCTTGTGTTTTCTATGCTAGAAAGAATTTTTAGTCCAGAAGGAGTTTTGTCAATTCTGTCAACATTTACTCCCCCTCATGTCATTTCAAACCTGTATGACTTTCTTTCTTCCACAGAACACAAAAGAAGATATTTTCAAGAATGTTGGTAACCGAATAACAGCGGCATCCATTTACTTATATGGACACAAAGCTCATGCAAGTTAATGGGTACTGCCGTTGTTTGAAATTTCAATAAATGATGACAAAATGTTGTTTTTATTTCCCTACGTCTTTTCAGACTTCCGAACATCACAGTGCTTTTTCATCTTTAGAGTCGATGTGATTAGAAAAATGAAAAACATCCAAAACGTCTGCTGAGACAGGAGTTTAAAAATAGCCACTGGCTTTCAATTCATGTTAAATAAGGACGCTTATGTAGATGTTGATATGTGATGATGCTCCTAGCGATTATACTGCTGATAATGGCAAGATGAAAGACAATCCTCTATAGATCTATGAGGCAAGGTCGTAGAGAACCTTTGTGCGTGTGAGTGTGTGCACAGTGCGTGCATGCATGTTGTTTCTGTATAGCGTACAGAACTCATTAGATTTGTATTATGTGTGTGTTCCAGTTGGTGTCACTAGCTGGTTGTTTTGAAAAGGGTGTCATATGAAGAGACCTTTTTTATTGTTAATCATTGATGATCTTCAGAACTGTCATGAATGCACCAAGGAATTCTGGAGCTGATGTCAAGATCTCATAGAAAGAGAATAAATAAATCACTAGACCAAACTTCCTTAAAGGAATGTGATATTGTGATGTAGGTGATGTGATATACTGTATGTAATGTTGTGAAAAGTTACTTCTCTTAGAAGCAGGTTTGAATACAGGTCAAAACTGGATACAATTTAGTCTTTAGTCGTCATAACTTTTATTTTTAAGAGATTAATATTTGATTTTCTTTCCTGTCTGTTATTGTACTGTTTTATTCGGTAACACTTTAGTATAAGGACCAATTCTCACTATTATCCAGTTGCTTATTAGCATGCCTATTATTAGCATATTGGCTGTTTATAAAGCACATATTCTACATGACCATATTCTACATCCCTATTCCTACCCAATACCTTAACCTAACAACTACCTTACTAACTATTAATAAGCAACAAATTAAGAGTTAACTAAGCAAAAGTTGTAGTTAATAGATACTAAAACCGAGAACTGGACCTTAAAATAAAGTGTGACCTTTTATTCTTCTATAAAAATGCTGCGTTGTTTTCTACCCATGGTTGGGCAAATATTGGACAGAACACACTTGGGTTAATAATAAACATTCTGGGTTGTTGCTACCCAACTATGGTTCCTAATACAATCCAGCATTTTTTTGGAGTGTAACTAAAACATTTACCTGCATTTTGCCTAAATATGCTGCAAATTATACAGCCTACCATTATTTAATTAGTGTAGATTGCAAAACATTACACATAATAACCCATATGACAGCAACAAATAGGCCTACACAAATACGTTATGACACTTTTGTCAAAATCTCAAAAATACATACAGTATGTACATAACTGTGCAATGACATCTAACTCGCAAAAATACCAACACATATGAACGATAAAATACTGTAGATACACGAGTCATATATTTACCAACAATATTGTTAACTAATTGAAACTTCAGCTTTTACATCCTGTGGCACCATGGCACATTCACAGAGCACAAGTGTTCGCATCCCCTGTTCTTTCAGAGCGTGTAAGTGTACTTCAGACTCTAGAGGTCTCCATCCTTCAGCATCCGCACGCAGCACGCTGTACATTCTTCTGCATCGGCAACAGACCTAGAGAGAGAGAGAGCGAGAGAGAGCGAGAGAGAGAGAGAGAGAGAGAGAGAGAGAGAGAGAGGTGGGGAGAAAGAGAGGACACCGCGCAACGGCAACCTGAGACGCGCGTCCTCCGTCAGAGCGCACGAACGGGGAACTCTGGTGGTTTGACGGTGAAACAGATGGAAACGTCCTGAAGATGATCTACCAGACCTTGATGATGGATCCGTCTTTCGGCACGTCCAGCTATGCTGTCCTTGCACTCGTCTCCTTATAGATCATTTTTTTCCCTTTTAAGTGCTCCACTACAGCTTTTTGTGATTGAACACTTGAATCCGTCTGAAGAATAGCGAAGGAACCGGGCGCATTGTTTCCAGTCTCAATATTACAGAGGACTTCAGTTCATACAGGATTCGTGATGTCTGCCTCACACAGCTCCTTATTCCTTTGTGAGTAAATTGAGTTATTTATTCATATTTGAGTCAGAATGCTAACATTTAGATTTGATGTGTCGGACCTCTTGTGTTCGAAGTTGAGAGGATCGTGTGCCAGAGATTGAGACATGAGTGCATTGGGTCAACGTTGTTCACCTTGAGCCGTGCCAAATAAGTTTTCAGTATTATAGGGAGCAGTGAATGAAGTCCCATATGAATGTAACAAATATCAACCCAAGGATGGCGAAATGGACATAGAGTTCAACAGAACAAGACCCCCACCCATTCGCGTGGTGTGTTGAGTAAATCAAAACCAGATGTTTTGTGGAATATGTATTGAACTCTGATGAGCTACACCCTTTAGATGGAGTGAGTTAGACAGCTTCATTGTGTCTTCTGTCGCCTGTACCTGAGACCACAATAGTCTAATAGGGAGACCTGACACAATGTGCAGTATTGGGAAATATTACAATATTCCTTCATCATTATGCATCACACTGTATAATCGTGAAAAACATATTGGCTGCTTTTGCCCTTGCGTTACGGTGAAAAATTGAACGTTGCCACTTTGCAGAACGGAACAAAGACAGGGCACATCGCCCGATCCACATCTCTTAATTTGTTGTGACATCGGATGGCAAAAATAGATCCTCATGTTAATCGTCCGCATGATGAGCCGGTGGCGCGAGCCGCTGGTGTGCCAGTGGGCACGGGGGTCTCACGCGTCCGCGTGTGTCAGGGTCAGACGCCGAGAGGATGTTTGAAAGCACGCGTGCGTCCCATCGGTCACATTTAAACGGCTCCCTCGCCTTTCATTGTTCGATGTTTGGTTTCTCTCGCGTCTTTGTAACGGGAGCGCGTGGCTGTCCCAACGTTTATTATAATCACTGCGCCAAACTTTTGTCCCTTCATCCATCTTTTGTGTCCTCTGCGCGTGAAGGCTACTGTATATGACGCAGGAGGGACGCGATGTGAGGATAGTACAGAGCTTGCCCACATGTTCCCATTATATGAACATTCCTTTATAGTCTTCGTGGTGTGTTTAGAAGGTCGTTGTTGTTGTAACACTCATGACATGAGGCGAATAGCTTACCAAGAACATTTCACACATTTATCCATCTAATTCCTTTGTCTAAAGGGTTTGAGCATGCCTGGGTATGTTTTTTTAACATTGTGTAGTTTAGTTACTGATTTCTCTATGCACTTTGTCTACAAAAATGTTATGAAATATTTGGATTTAATGAGAAATGGATTTTGAGCTAAATTTAAACAATTACAAAGCCCCCCCCCCCAAAAAAATACCAAAAAGTATATGAAGGTAACAAACCATTTCTGGCCAAAGGGTGGTTTGCTATTTTTGTGTTTATTCTATAAAATGACAACATTTGAAACATGTGGGAAGCCAGCACAACCTGGTATTTTTAAGCATACTCTTGGTATTACAAAAATATATTGGAATTCAAGTTTGGAGGAAAGCATTCACCAAAGTCTATGTAATATAAGACAGTTTTATCGATGTATCTGAAACCAGCAGAACCTCTGCTACAGAAAACAAGCATTTGTGTATCTTCCTCATGTAATATCATACAGTAGGTTACCAATATAAAATGTTTGGTCAAACTTTTGTATAGTGTTTATATCAAAGTTACCCAACTAACCAATGAGTAATATTGTATGAACGAAATTATTGTTCTAATAACAATACAATGTGTAAAGCAGACACTGCAATGTGCAGTGTTGTCTGTGCTTTGCTTATAGTGTTAAAAGAGTAACCCAAGCCCCTTATGGGATGGTGTAATCTTATTAGGGTGATGGGAAGATAGTACGAATAAAAGGGAGAGCGTGTTTCATGCACCCTGACATGCATTTAATTCATGGGCAGTGTTGTACTGTACGACGCAATGAATATGGACTTACAGTATTTGTGAAATACACAGTTTTTCTTCTATTTATTCATTCTGAGGGTAATTGATCATCACTTTGCTTCTGTACACAACTGTGTTGTTGGTTTATCAATAACAAATCACAATTGAAAGGTCACTGTATGCTTGCTATTGTGTACCAATTATTTTTGTCTTTACTGCATTTTCATGTGTTTTCAGACATATATCATTTGAATGCATTGTTGGCTTGATATAAATGATTATCGTGTTTGTGAGTGAAGAATGATTTAAATTGATGTTGTGCTTGTAGTTGTGATAGGCTTGTGCATAAAATCAATTTCCAGATGCAATAGCCTAACATTGCCATTACAAGTAAACTCCTTTAAGAATGTATAGCTCTATTAATGGACTTTAGACCAAACAAACACTGTAGTTTTTTTCCCATCTCATCTTTGAGTGTCCTCAGTGATAGACTGAATCAATAGTGTGTAATGGGGTAATTTCCATTTCATTTCATTCGATGCTTTCGAAGATCTAATATTACTTAAGTCTAGAACCCCGGAGGAAAGCTATATATATTTAATAGTCTTATCACAAAAATTAGCTGTCTCAATCTGCTGCTACCAGGAAATGAACTGAAAATTGGAGAAACCAACCCAACTCAGTACTCCGCAGAAGACACGGCAATCCATACAGATGATAAATCTCTAGTCTATCCCTTCTAACTTCAAAACTGACTGGGAATGGAAAACGTTAAATGGGAGATCTGGGAAGAAATAACCGATTGTAATTCACTTGTCAGAGCTGTAATGGGGTCATAATAAATAACTTTTTAAATGTCATGTCATTACTTAGTACTCTCCCGACCCAGCTGAGACTCCACAAGTCACTTTGACCAGGAGTTTTCTGTCAAGCCACCCGTTGAATGTGATCCAGAAAGCCTCCGGTTTTGCCATTATTTCCAATATCAGGAAACTCTTGGTTAAAGTAAAGTTTTCATTCCGTGCTATATTTTGCTCATAACCTCAGGCAGAAAGAAGATCTCTCATATCTAGAACTGACAGGACCACAGACCCAGAGGTTATAAAATGACACTTTGTGTTCGCCACACAGAAAAAGTGCATCGACTGTATAATCATGCCCAACACTTTTCGTCACGGACACACATATAGTTATTTAAGAGGATCATTCTTTTCCGTGTATGGACAAAAGCAGATAGATGTGGTTTCAGACCAGCATTGGCATTTTAATCATTTTTCTCGTACACGTACTATGGCTTTTGCTATGCGTTACATTTAAAGCCGATTGTGATTTCCGTTAAATATTTATGAGAAAACTTTTGCAGATTTTAAATGAGTGTTTACGGAGTGCTTTGAATGGCTTTTAGCGGGCTGATTTTCTATCTGGAGATTTGGATGTTTCGTTTGTTTTGTTTACTGAAGCTCAGATGCTTGGTTATAGGGACCATAAATAACCTATTTTCCAGAAGTGGTTTGGGTGTCTGGCTCTCTCGTAATATCCAGTACATTCCTGAGGTTTTCATCAGGACATTATCCAAATCAAGTCTCGCAAAAACGCAGCACTCAGGGTCTAACCTGTCTTCTAGTTTCTGCCATAGAAACCCAGATAATTCTCTTTGTTGTTGGTTGATATGGGACATGTGAAAGTCTCCTGCTTCATCCGATCTGATGTGACATTGTCTCAGTATGAAATTCAATATTTGTCCTGTGCTGTCACGCCACAGTTCCTCACAGTGTAGATAAACAGCTTGAGGAGTTTTCCAGATGTGTACAGTAAATTTGTCTTTGTGGTAGAGATGTTTGAAAGGTTGGGTGAAAGTTAAAATACCATTCTTCCAGCCCAGCTTAATATACAGAGACAACTACAGTATAAGTAAGCTGTTTGTAGGATGAAAAATGTCAACATTGTGGTTTTATGACGCTATCAAAGCAGTGTTTGAACACGCTGGGAAACCCAATATAGCAAAATGAGATCAACCAGATGAGACGATGGGATTATTGGTTTTATCATTATAATCTTATGAATTCATTGTGAATCTGAATTTAATTTGTTCATTTTTGAAAATGGCTTTAGGTAATTTACGTTCAAGGAATATACAGTAGGTTGTCATCATACCACAAATTTTAAAGCACCATCTGCTCCCTCATATTTATAGACATAAACACATAAACGTTCGCTGCATTTTTTCTTAAACATAACAATAAAATCTTTCGTCACGAACCAAACTTCAACGCTCGCAACAACATACAAATCTACATGCTCCTTAACTTGAGAAAAAAATCAAAGCAAGTCGTAGCAAACAGCAGGCCACGGTTGAATCATTCTCAGTCCTATAAATCTCAGCCTCTTTTGACTCCCTCGGCTAAATTACTCCCAGATTACTCTGGAGTCGTTCAACAGGAACTGCCTCTTTTCCTTTACGGTAACCTTTGACAGATGTTCACGAATGGTCCAGGTTGACAATAATTCAGTCCAGATGCATCTCAAAGCTCAGCTTGCTTGCATAAGTGACTGGTCATGCGTGGTCACCGTGCCGACAATCAAGATTATGATTCAACTTCCAGTATTCCATGGCCCAACAGGATTGTGCTAATCGCCACCTCCGTGCTAAATTGCAAGAGAAAGAACAGAGAGCGCCCGTGCATTATTCGATGCAGCAAATAACTATGAAAGTCAATGGTGCGAGGGCAATTACGTTTTTCCTGTTTCTTGGAAGTAATTTGTTGTAGCGAGAGTAAACAGTTTGATGAGAGTCCTTATGGAGGAACCGAGATTAGCGCGATGATAAACAGTGTGCTGGAAGAATTGCCAATGAAGCAAACATTGAGAACATTGAGTAATAAGAAGTCCACTTCTGCGGAGGGTATTTCAGAACAAGAAACTTTCTTTCTTATTCACTAAACAGGCGCTGTCTGTGGGCGTCTATAGCATTGCTGCATTTAAGTAATTCTGTTGAAATCTTATTTATGTAAATGAGGCTTGTAATAGATTGTTCATTATTCACAAAATGCTAGTTATATTGGCCTGGTGCAATTAATGCTGCATCCGCGGAAAGCAAACGGTAAACAGAAGTTTATTTAACGGGTTTGTTTGTATACGTTTTATATTCATAATGGCAGCAGTGATTCATGAAATGACGGAGGAGAGCATCATATATCTAGAAATGCAGTTTTGTGGGGTACGCTTTCTGCATTTTAAAGAGGCGATTTGGGTGCCTGTATTGCAGTGGTAGAGTGATGCTGTACAGTCCAAGTAAAGTGTGTCAACGTATGCAAGATATTTTGCCCATGCAAGGTGAATATGTATATCACAAACTTTTTTGAACTACCTGATTTGCATAATTCTTTTAGGGAATCGGGTGCTAAAACAGCATGCGTAAATAAACAACATTATCTGTGTGTTTAAGAAGTCAGTTTTTGTCTGCGCCCTTGCAGTGAGACATCTGAAAAAATCATGCATCATGCTGTTAAAGGGAAAGTTCGCCCAAAAATAAAAATGTGGTCATCATTTATTCATCCTCTTGTTTTTTAAAAACTGTATGACTCTTTCTTCTGTGGAACACAAAAGAAGATATTTTGAGAAATGTCTCAGTGGTTTTGTGTCCATATACAATGGATGTCATTGGGGTCCAGTGTTGTTCCGTTACCAACATTCTTCAAAATATCTTCTTTTGTGTTCATGCAGGTTTGAGATGAGGAAAATTATAAATGATGAAAGAATTTACTTTTTTTACCGCTTTAATGATGATTTCATCATGGGTGTGTATTGACTGTATACTCTCAGGTGCAGCGTGATGCTGTGTTCACTTCCTCTCCAAACAGGAAGAAGTATCTTAAAGACAAAAAACACACTGACACGATGAAGGCATCTGGTGCTTTTGTCTATTTCGAGCTCAGGCGGCTTTGATCCATACTTCCTTCGAGCAAAAGCAGGTATATTTCTATCTTCAATGGGGAGCAGTGATCTGTCTGAGAGAGACAATAAATAAATAAATAAGCAAACCGATTGCCAAAAAGATAACATGACTGCTGTTTAAAAAAGCCTATAAAAAATTGGAGAGTGTACATGGATCTTGATTCTAAAAGAAAGTGTTTGCTAGGGAAAGAATACCCTAGAGATTATCTGCTCTGCTGTGAGAGCTCCAGCTTTGTTCATGATCCACTGAGGCAGTTTTGTGGAGCGAGGAGACAGACAGAGAGATAGGTTTGTCTGGTACGTGAAGCTGAGACCGCTGTTATATTCTGTGTTACATACTGTTGCCGTCTGATTACTTGCATTTATTAATATATTCACGAATAATACAAAACGCAACAAAGTTTTAGAATATTTTTAATAATGCACATAAAGGTAAACTTGTATGCAATTTTCCAGCTGTTTAGAAGCTGTTTTAAAATTTAAACTACAATCTCATGGCAATTTGTAACTATTTTTAGGTCGAATCTTCTTTTGCGGTTAATGTAAGTTCAGGGGTAGGGTTAGGGGTGGGCTTCATTGTTGTATTTGTATAGTTTTTTATAATAATTCATATTTTGGTGTAACTCACATTAAACAAATCAGCCGCCTTGTAAAATAGTGACGAATTCCTGTGAGATCAGACTGGAAAATTATATTCGTTGCACTCCACTATGGCATGTCAAGACGTATCTCATCCGGTTTGATGTCAGTGGGCCTTGTAACTATAGTTTTATATTTTTTTACTATATTTAACCCTAGTAAAGTTTAAGTTTAGTTGAGTCATAACCGATTGATGTCAAACAGAATGTTATCATATTTTGAAACGTTTCTTTCCAAATTTAGACAGTGGCCTTTTCAAGGTGTGGGGTAATAGACTGAAAACAATATAGAACTGACGTTTAACTTTTTTAATTTTTTAGTCTTTTAAATTTTGATGTCGTAATATTTGTGCCTTTATGGACATAATTTCCACCATGTTGAACACAAATTTACTAGTGCAGTTATTTATATCGGTTGCATTCCTGAGAAGATTGAAAGCACCTGTCCCTTTTTTCGTTGAGTTATTTCTTTCTTTCCAGAACCTTGCAATTGATCAATCACCTCACAATTACAAGATGAGATTTAAGTGGATTACTTAGGTATTGTAACTTTAACATTTTCTTTGCCGATGCATAGAATGCCTCAAAGGAAACAATTGTATTACATCAGGAAACATGGCTGCATCCTCAGGCAGGAAAGCAAACTCACTCAGAGCATCTTCTGTCTCCCACCAGGAATTCATTAGTGAGAGACTCCAGCTTTTGTTTCCACATCTTTGACAGGCAGCTGTAATTGAATTGAATTGATTAGATAGATAAAAACATCTTCGCAACATACGCATGTTTCTACACACAGAGAGCGCCCTTTAGATTTGTTGTGTATCATCTCCTCTTTGATCTGGGAAAAGCTGGAGCCGGAATGTGAGGGGAAATGTTCCACATCACTCTATTTAGACACCCACTGTTCCTTTCAATTTGAAACAGACTATTAGCTCTGCTAGCGGGCCATTCCATTTGATGTTTCGAACTGGCCTGCTCCATTGTCTCACTTCATTTCAGTCCCTTCAGCCAAACTGAACCCCCACTACGCATTTACTCAGCGTGGATGGGCTTGTTTCTGTTCAATGCGGTGTTGCCAGATGTTGAAAGGAGAACAAGCAACTTGGTCTCACAAGACTTTCCGATGAGTTTAAGTGATCTGTAGTTGTAAAAGTAGATTTATAGGCGTGGGAAGTGTCTTATTTGAGTTATTTTAGGGTGAAACTAATAGTAATATGTAATGTCATAAAATTAATAGATTAAGGCTAATGTGCAACTGGCTAACAATTATTAATCGTGATTAATTGACTCCAAAATAAAAGTTTGTGTTTCATATATGTGACCAAAACCAGTCTTCAGTAGCACGGGAACATTTTTAGTAAAAGACAAAAATACATTGTGTGGGTCAAAATGATCGATTTTTCTTTTATGCCAAAAATCATTAGGATATTAAGTAAAGATCATGTTCCATGAAGATATTTTGTAAATTTCCTACCTTAAATATATAAAAACTTTATTTTTGTGAGTGGATGGTCTATATATATATATATATACCAAACATGTATATTTTAAGAACTATGTGTAGTATATATTTATACAAAATATAGATTATATTTAAATATAAATTCAATATTATAAAAACATATACATACTGTATAAATATTTATTTTGCAATCTGTTAATCGCGATTAATTAATTTGACAGCCCTATTATTCTTAATATCTACAAAAATAGTTCAATAATTCACATACAGTAATGATTGTCTAAATCTAAATTAATACCAAAATACAGCCCTTAGCTTCCCCTACTTAGCATTTTGTTTTATCATTTACTCGCATTCGAGTTGTTCCAAATCTGTATCAGTTTCCTAGTTCTGATGAACACAGATAAAGATATTTGGAAGAATGCCTATAACCAAACAGATCTCGCCCCCCATTGACTCCCATAGTAGGAAAAATTACTTTATAATTTTTTTTCTTCTGTTGAACACAAAAGAAGACATTTTGAAGAATGTAGGACAGCAAACAGTTCTGGGGCACTTTTGACTACCATTGTTTTTTTTACCTACTATGGTAGTGAACGGGTGGCAAAATCTGTTTGGTTACAAGCATTATTCCAAATATATTTCTCTGTGTTCATCAGAACAAAGACATTTATACAGGTTTGGAACAACTGGAAGGTGAGTAAATGATGATAGAATTTTCTTTTTTGGATGAATTATCCCTTTAATATGCTAACATTGAGGCCAAGTCATGATCTAGTGAAACTAAATATTTGCTGTTGACAAATGCATTTCTTTAGTACAGAAAGGTCGTTCATTATAAGGAAAAAGCTGCTCTAGCAGTAGCAGAATATGATTACATCGATCTCTTTTTGAACTGATTGATGAGATGCAGACTGATTTTATGACTCTGCAGAATGACTCTTCACTGAATTTACTTCTTTATGATGTTTGCTTTTCCAGGATGATGTTCATAAAATGACGGCTCCATATTTAGAGCTTCCATTATGGACCTTTATGAATTTAAAATACAGGACTAGAAAAATGACCAAAATCTAAGTTAATGTTTATCGTTATCGAATCACGTATATTTCATGCTAGCTGTCGCCGAGCTTTGATGATACTGCAATTTAGCATTATCATCAATTATTTTATCTAATAGTAAACATTAGATAAAAGTACTATACTTTGATGATAATGCAATTTAGCTACACAAAAAGCGCAAATTACTTCACCTTTTCATAGTCTCATCTGGATTTCATTCATGAATAATTTTGCTACTCAGAAAAAGTTGTATCCTTTACTAAAAATCTGTGTCTGTGATTATCAGTGTCTTTTGAGGCACTCCAGGAGCATCACATTACGTTCATCAAAGTTTAATGGATTTTATGTGTGTGGATGGAGAGCTCCTACATTAAGCACTGGTATTTTTAACAGGAATGACTCGGCGTGGGTGATGAATGACTTCATTATCGGACCCCATGTCACACATTGCTCACTTCATAGTAGAGTAAAAACATTGCATGAAGCAGTATCACTGATCATCCGCAAGGCTGCCTGCAATTAACTCCCTAATGCGGGTGATTACGCTGACCCCGCCGTGCCAGTTTATCTAAGTGACTCGACCTTTTAAACGCCAGGCCGCCACACGCGCTCCCTGGAAGAGTTTTATGCTTGCGCCCAAGATTAGGCTCCTTGTTCGGGTGATTTCACCTTGAAAAAATTGTAATGTGCACTGGCCTGCTGTAAAAAGCTCCTTTTTTCCTTCGGAACAGATGGCGAACCCGCCTCGTTTTTTACGAGCCGTTAGACTTGACTCGTTGATGAAACGGAGACCTTCCACCGCCCTGCTCATGCAGATGTGTATCTTTACGGTTTAATATATCACTCGCTTTACCAGGCGGAGAAAGCGCTAACAGCCAGCCGACAGTACCTCCATACGTTAATGTTTTACCCAACGTGCCATCCGAGGGTGGTGATATCAGGACGCATTCGCTGTCAGCATCTGGCGTTGCTACAGCCCATCAGATTTATTCAGGGATATAGCCAGAGCTTTCGGTTGTAACACTGTTTGGCTGAAACATACACACTCCCACATTGAGACCTTGAGGTAGGCCTGCGTATAGCGTAACAAGCTTAGTGTACCTCAGGGAGGAAAACAAACATTAAAGTCGTTCTCTTCCTGTGTCCCCGCCTGCAGCCATATTCCTCTGTACATGCTTAATTGTTTAGTCATATTTGGATTCCCTCGTGTGTCTTTGCAGCTGATTATGTGTGATTCTGATGCAGGATACTGTAGCTGTACACACAGTCCATCAAAACAGAAATCTGTGATTTTAAAGGAAGCACGCTTGGAAAAGGAAAGGGGTTAAAAGACGTTTGGGTTGTGCAAAAAATGTGAACGCATTTGAACAAAATATCTGAAATATTAAAAATATATAAATCATGTTTTCAACTGTTTAACCGTTCCAGTTTTAGTAAACATTAGATAAAAGTACTATTAACGTCTAAAATGACATTAAAACAATATTTGGCATTCAAAATCAAATCGATTGGTATTCAGTTACGATAGTTCTTGTTTATGTGCATACTGAATTTTCATTGATCTTTACGATACTGTTTATCTGACGCCATCTTTGCAGTGCATGAATGGTATTGTGTTGTGTGTAAACAAATATTTTAAAGAACCAAAATTAACTCTTGTGTGGTGTCTTTTTTTACTTAGCCAATGTTTGAAGTCTAGTGAAGTCCATTTATTAAATCAGTACAAAGATTGATTGTTTGATTGATGTAAAAATACTTTACATATTTGCTTTACACTTTGCCTTAATCCAGTTACAAGCAATTTAGACTGCATATACGGCTAATGTTTGCCTTTTTTTAATCACATTTGTGGAAAAAGGTGCAAAATAGGAGTGAAAAATATGTATTATTATTAATAATAATAATAATTAATTGATAATTTAATGAAACATATTATATTCATTTTTTTCATATTGATATACATTTTTTAGTATTCCTCTTGAATAAATATAAATCTGAGGTTGAACTTTATTCACATCTTTTATTTATTCTTCATTTCTTTAAAAAAGGGCTACACTAGTTTTATAAAACCTAAGCTTTCTTAATAAAAAACTATTTTTCTGTTGCCTTGCAAACACTGATACGTATTTCCATCTGGAAATGCAAATCTGGTTGTTTCAGTGCTGTTATTGATTTACATTTTGTTTTTGTCACCACTGGCTTGTTCTTATTTATATTTCAAGCCTAGCTGCAGGTTATACTGAATCCCATTATGTATCTCATAATTTTATTCTGCATCCTTCTTACAGTGGAGGGATGTGGAGTACTCAGATTTGGCATGATTTGTTGTCCCTGGTCCAGAGAGACTCAGGGGGGGAGAGAAAACAGCTACGTTTGCAAAACGAGGCTTTCAGAATAATTAAAACTTGAGCTATAGGACTGCAGCAGACCTCAAAAAATATGCTTTTCAGGTACGGTAAACAGTCTGATCAACTCCCATGTTATATACTGTATATTACGAAGTATGGATCACCAGTGGTATTTTATTGAATATTTCCAGCTTTAACCTCTTAACCTGTGTTGTTGTGGCTTTTGTTTCACCACAACGAGCAGGTTGTACCTTCCCACCTTGATTAATGTAACCCAACGCTGAGTGATGCGAAAGGCCATGTGATCTCTATAGTTGGTTAACCTTTCTTGTTGGATGCTCTTTTGACATTGAGCAATGTGGTGGATTCAGGTCTTCACCAGCCTGTGTGCTAACGAGCCAATTAAATCCCTGGTGTCATGGTGCACACGGCCGGGGGAGAAAAGAGCAGCGTGCTGCCTCAGCAAAGGACAGCCCAGAGCGCCACTGAATTCCATCTGAATGCAGAGGTGGAGCGCTGCTGGGTGCCATTCGGCGATGTAACATGTGCCCTTACCACTTCAGTTGAGTCTTGTTAGGAAGATTCAAAAACGATGCATTGCCCTTTTCTCTTTCTTGTGACATTTCCTGGGTTATTTAAGCCGCACGAGCACTGACACCACCTGAGATCTAAAGTAAGAACAATCTTGTTAGTGGTGAGTGTAGGGCAAGCATCACTGTTAAATAAGATACGTTGTTTTCTTGCTAGGAAGATGTTAAGACAGATGAAAATCCCACACATTGAGAAGATTCGAAATGCTGTTGATTTAAATTTATATCAAAACAAACACAGCTTTTCAACACACATACAACATCTAGCAAATATTCATAAAATAGTTTGTTGGGTTGTTGATTTTCAGAAGTGTTTCTCAGAAATCGATTACTTTGCCTTAAAGCAACCAGCCGGGAAAATGCGTGGCATTGGTGTTGCATCTTGGAAGAATTTCATTTGATAAATGTTTGAGCTCATGTTGAAATCTCTGACTTGGCTTCCAGATGTTTGTATGTTGACAAATCTGCGCACAGTTTGAGACATTGTCAAGATCTCTTGTGAAACTCTAGAGGAGACACATGTGAGATGACTCGAGTATTTTTCCTCAGGACAAAAATCTGGGATGCATTAGATTTAAGCAAGTCTCTGAATAATCTCAATCTATCTGGTTGTCTAAGAAAAACAACTACAATATTAAAAGATTTCATGTTTGACCTTCTTTCCTACATTCTGTTTTCTTTTCTTGCTGATATTACTTTATAAGCAAACGATTTTTTTTTGCAGTCATTCTTTATTCATTCTATGTTGAGTCTTTATTTTTCCTTACATTTTATTTTTACATTTATTAGGGTGACCATACGTGCCCTATTTCCCAGACACGTCCTGGCCAGGATTTCGGGTGCATCCTCCGGAGATCGCATTTGTCGACCGCGTATGTCATCAAGGTTCTCATATTTCAGTAAAAAAAAAACTATATAAAATTATTTTTATTTTCTCATAAGACGTATAATCATTGAAGTTTCATTCTTACCTTGAAATGTAACGGTTGTTCTCTGAAATAAAACTGAAATAATAAACCTTGATGACGAATGCGGTTGACAAATGCAATTTACAGAGGATGCACGCGAAATCCCGGCCAGGACATGTCCGGGAAAAATTGGCACTTATGGTCACCCATTGATGCCTTTGGCAATTTTTTTAATCCAAAGTGACCTCAAATGCATTTAGGGTATGCTTTTTTAAATCAGTTTGGGAGCGCAGTGCTCTACCAAATGAGCTAAAGGACCATATTTTATATTTGTTTTTCATAAAGCAGTTCAACTGGTTTTAGTGAAAGGCATCTCCCATAGTTGCAAAGAGCATGGCAGTCAGTATTTGTCCGCCACATTGATTCAGACAATTTAGCTTTTCATCTGACTGACTGCCATCCTTGACTCAATGTGCTTGGCTATTTATGAGCGTTTGACCCAAGCAAACACATCCAAAGTGGCTTAAAGTGGTCACCGAGCTCTCCGTTCCTTTCGTAGAATGTTTACCTTCCCTCAGACTTGCCCCATGACTTATTCATCATGGTGCAGAGAGGTCTGCTACGCTTCAAACGGAAAACTTACACCCCTGTAAACAGCATCTCTGCACCTCGATGCTTGTGTAAAGCAGCTTTCTTCTACTTCATACGTTTTCTTGCTCCCCAACCATAAATATTCCTTCACATCACTTTATGTGTAAGCAAACATCAGGAGACATGAGGAAAGAGGGGACACGCTGGATTCTGTCTCCACTGGGCTGCTATTATTCATAGTTTATACAGACTGTTTACACGGAACCGAAGTTATGAATTGTGCAAATAAAGTTCCTTCTTTTGTCCAATTAAATTAGAGTGACATAAATTAGCTGCTAGCAGTGCGCTTCGCTGTAATGTTACGCCGTGAAAGGGCTTCGCATTAGGGCGCCAGGCTAATGTGTTTAAAGCAGATGCAATTAAAACCAACGTGCCGCCTGATAACGGCAGGATTACAGCTACTCTAAAGGAATTATGGAGTATAGGCGTCTGTCTTATAATGTGCGGCTTATGCGACAGATTCGCTCTTTTCCACTGACAGTAATGAATGGTGTGGCAGATCTTTGCAGAGCGGATGAAAAGCAACATCATGCTGAGAGATGTAAAGTGAGGCTCATTATCGGTACACAGGTGGGGCCTGGACAACAGAAGCCTAAAGAAGCAGATAGAAACGCTTTCTATCTGACAAGATTAGACATGTTTTGTGTTTTTGTAATGTAGTGTGAACTGATTTCTGTCGATCTCTTGCTATCGGCTGTAATTCATGTGTGCCGGTCTCTTTCTAGCAGGTTTGTAGGTCTTGGCGTGCACCTGTTTGAAGGTCAATAAGAAAACATTTCCTTTAACTGAATCCACATTAAATTGAAAGATCTGTATAATTAGTCCATGTCTTTTTCCAACTCGTCCTCATTCGCCCTTAGCATGGCTAACTCACAACACCCTCTGGGGCGATTTATAAGAGGGTATTGATCTTTGGATCATGTGACCGGGATCAATACCTAGAAATCACTGTGCTGTATTCAAGAGCAGTCCAGTGTGTGGCAGAGGTTCTTTAGAAAGGTTGCCTGGAGGGCAGAAGGACGAGTCCTTGAAAGTACTCTGGTGTGCAACCACTGAGCAAATCAATTCTATCGCGGTAAAAGGAAGGACATCAGGTCCAGCACCATCAGGTCCAACAGGGATGTATTTTTGGATCTATAGGGCATGCTGGGAAGCTATTCCTTCTAGAATTTCACAGGGATATTTGATTCCACACCATCTACTGTGTGTCATTTCGGCCATTGATTTCACATGAACAATTAAGGAAAAATCAGGAAGTGTCTTGACTGGTTACAGGTCTAGTTGTTGATCTTTTTTCTATTTAAAGCAAGTTGGGAGAGGACATATGGCTCTCATATAAGCTCTGAAAATGCTGGGTTGTTTGCAACCCATGGTTGGGTCAAAATGGGACAAATCCAACGCTTGGGGTATAAATTAACCTATGCTGGGTTGTTTAGCCCAAAATGCAGGGTTGTTTCGACCATGGTTGGGTCAGATCTAAACCAGTTTTGGGTAAATCTAACCCAAAGGTTGGGTTCATCACCTTTTTGATCCAAAGTGAGCCCTCGTGGAGAGAGGACAGGAAGCAATGTGGGACCGAGAAGGGGGAGGATAGGGAAAGGATCATGAGATGGGATTCAAACTCGGGTCGACCGAAGCGCAACCGCGAAATGTTGAGCACCTGACCCCTATAAATTCTAAACATGTATTTAAGTTAATTGTCTCAACTTTTATGGAGAAACATATGTAACATACTGTGTAGATGACTTCATAGCCAGCAGACATGGCCACTAAACTCTTTTGATTTCATGATGTCTTTGAAGCAAAGAATGTCTGGCTTTAACAGTGTCAGACATTACGTTCCCTTTGGGTATGTTCAGGTCAAACTTTGTTAGCTGTAATAAGTTATGGACTTGTGCTTGTTAGCACGATCTGACAGTTGACTGGGACATGGATCATCATTGTGAATTTTCAGCAGCTGCATTGGTAACAAGAACATCAGAGCATGAAGGAGACTTGAAAATTGACTTGCTCGAACAGTGTGTCTCTGTGGTCAGTATACATACAGTAACAGCACTGCCTCAACCAGTAGAGTCCGTTTAGGGTCAGACTAATGGTTTGCAGGCGGGGTATTTAGGAATTCACTTTAATTCAATTTAGAACCACTAGTGGCAAAGACATTACACACTTCCCCTTTAACCTAAATCCCTGCTTGTTCTCTCTTCAACATCATTCCCACTCTTCCTTCTCTTTTCTTTGGCATTTTGCCCGTCATATAGTTAATCACTTCCTACTATTGATTCTGCAGGGCGTATGTACAGCATAGAGAAAAGCATTTAACCCATCGTGTCTGTCCGGCGGCCATTTTGATTTATCAATCCACATATTGTAAGAATGCATTAACATCTGTTAACCTTGTGATACAAATGGTGGGGCCTTTAAAGCCTGCATAAGTTTAACTATAACTTTTATCTTTCCTTTCCTTCTTTCTGTTTTATTCAACGAGTTTATCACGGTACAGTATGGTCATTCATGGATCACACGGGAAATTTCGACTGTGAGAAACAAGCTTCTCATGAGTAGTTCCACATGTACATATGGAAGCACAAAGATAAATGAGGACTTCTGTATTTGTCCTTTACTGGCACCTGTCTTCAAGGTAACACTTCTGACCTGATCACTCGATGTACTCAGAACGTCAGCCTGAAGCAAAAAGCTGTCATTTCACAGGTGCCACGCTTCAGAGCAGACCCATTAACACACCATTGACCCTTACAGAGACACACCCACACTATTCTATCACATACCTCACCCCATCAATCTACAGGGACGGCCCCATTCGCTATCCCAATTGGTATTGTTCCCCTTGACACGCGCCTGCATGAGGAAATTTTTTCATCACCCCCATTTTTCCAAGCTGAAACACGCAGCCCCCTCTCCCTCGCCCACCCGGCGTGCACGATACGCTTCGCTGCTGGAGGCCAGGGAATGAGAGCGATGATGATAGATCCTCATATTCTCCTTGAGTACTGCCTACCAAAGCATCTCACGTGTCGGCCTGTTGGGGAGAGAAACGGGCACGGTGGAGTCAAGGCTGCGCAGGGCTATACGCGGACGTAATCTAGAGAGAGAGAGAGAGTTGTGTAACCTCATCCATCACCTACCATCTTGGCCAGCGTGAGACCCCTTAGAGAAATTATTCAAACACACACACACATTTTAGCTCTGACAACACGATCAGAAAAACGGAGTTGGCGTGCGCTTGCTCCAGCAGCCATCATACTACCGCTGCCCTCTCTGACTGTGTGTGAAAGTGTCAAATGTAAATATTGTTTGTTAAAATTTGTGAAGTTATTTGTGGTTAAAAAAAGCTATAAAAATATAAAAAAGTGTCAAATGCAGTTTCCATTTTTATTTGTTTTGCATTTGTTAATATTTTTACAAAAAGATAAATGGGCTCAAAAAGTAAAGCATTATAAGATATTAATTATTGCTTTTAGAGAATACTTTTTGAATTAAGTTTGTTTTGTCATTTGTAAATCGTTTTTCTTTCAGGCATAAATTTTAAAGTAAAAAAATCATGTTTAAAATCAGGAAAACAATTTAGTGAGGGATGGCAAATACACTAAATTTTTCTCTAAATTACTGTATATATTTATATTATCTCATATGCCTCTCAAGTAAGTTGATCTTATTTTAAAGGGGTCATAAGGCGCGAATACGTGTTTTTCTGTGTCTTTGGTGTGTTATAAATTGCCCATGCATGTATTAGACACGTAAAATTGCTAAAAATAAAGTGTGGGAACAAAAGATGCATTCTATCTAAAAGCGAATGCTCACCCAGACCTGCCTGAAACGCCTCGTGTGACCACACCCCCACAAATCTACGTCAGTTCGTGGTATGAGTTGACTAAGACCGCCCAAATGCAAGTAAGGTGGTGTACCTGTCAGTACAATTGCTTTGGAACCTGATGTTACAAATATGGTAAGAGGCGTTACATTTCCATCACACGCTTGCAGTATTCGACCAATCACTTCGCACTGGTTAACTGGCCAATCATAGCACACCTCGCTTTTCAGAGCGATGAGCTTTGCAAAAAATCTGCGCGTTTCAGAGAGGCGGGGCAAAGAGGAGATACAAACATGCACGGTATGTGGAAAATACAGTGTTTTTGAACCTTAAATCGTGTATACACATTGCATTACATCTAAAACAAACGTCATATGTCATATGACCCCTTTAAAGATGTTATTTTACTGAAAAATAAAATAGAAATGCTAAAATGTACAAAATGTTATTGTGCACCTGGAAACATGTTTTAAAAAATATTATTCTGTACAGTTTTATTTGCTAACACTAGTGGTGTGGAAATGATACACCCCACCATCAATTTTGTGTGATCGCAAAATCATTGCAAATACTGTACTGGAAATATTCAGTATGTCACCTAGTCCTACTTCTGATGCATGTGTGTTTCTTGTGTGTATGTTTGTCTACAGTATGTGATGGAAGGTCATATAGTAACCTTAAGAGGTCACGTTCCACTCTCCAATATTACCAAAGTGTGAATCAGCAGAGTACAGCTGGCGTAGAGGTTTGTGTGTCTGAGAGAGTGCAGGTGCCTGTTATGAGATTCACTTCTTCTTTCCTAAATATGATAGGTGGGCCGAGGTCAGTGCTGGTTTCTGAATGCTTAATGTCCTTTCTCTTCACACCAAAGGATGTTGACTGTGGAGGGGGAGGGCAAAAGGAAGTGAGGAAGAGGAATAGTCTTTGCTAAAGTCTTTGCTAAAAGGACAGTGAAGGAGAGTGTAGTGTTTGGTCTCTGAGGGTATGGTGCTGAACATTTTCATGTCAGAATCATATCAGTTACCACTAATCCCAGATCTAAAGATTTTAGATCTATAGAGTCATAGATCCGAAGAACTTTTCTGTTTATCAAAAGTTTCTTTGTAAGGGTTCTTTTGACTTAAAAAAGTTAAGTAAGAAATGACTGTCTTCAGAGGTGTCTAAAGACCTTACATAATGAAGCGTTATATTTTTATTACCTTAGAATGAGCTATTTCTATCTACATACACTGTAGGTCCCCTTACATGGAATTAACCTTGATGTTTCTACATTAGCCCTAAACAAACTGCTCTACAGAGCTTGTTTCGGCAAAGAATCGAAAACATGACGACAACTTAGTTGTGTGTCAGCCACCGTAGTGCTTCGAAAGGATGGGTGAGCGGTGGAGTGAGCCGTTGGTTGCAATTCGCAACCTCACCTCGCCGCTAAGTTTCGTACACTGGACCTTTAAGAAACTTTGATCAAGTGATTCTTTGGGGAATCGAAAAGGGTTCTTCTATGGCATCGCTGTGAAGAACCTTTTGTAGCACCTCTGTACAGGGTAAAAGATGCTTGCATGAGCTGATTTTTTTTAGACATCTGCTCAGAATGCAACATTACATTGAAGGAGACGGGTAGCTTTTGTTGTAATGTTTTGTAAAAGCTCAAAAAGACTCGCAATCAATATGCAAAACGAGAATGTACTGTATATGTCAAGAATACATGTATGTGCCATATACACGATGGGCTACACGCTGATATTTCAGAAGCTTCAATAAAACATAACTCATCTTTGAGGAGTGTGTTCCTCCTTCAGAAGTAACAGCTTCCATATTTCTGTCATATGTAACAAAGCGGTAAATAGCACACGCTGGTAATCTTTTATTATTGGGTGGCATATGTCACTTGATTCGATAATCCATAATGCACTTAGAGGATGAAGGTCATGATACTAGCGAGGGGATCAGAGCTTTAGATTGCTCTGTCAATCAACTCTCCAGAAAAAAATCACTTGTATAGAATTGTATGGAAAAACTTTGAGGTTTTAAGCATGCTTCAATACATTGTTTTCTATGTATGTGCAGTAACGTAATGGCTATGTTTATAATGGAGGATTAGCCTAGTGCTAACAGTTTCAAACAGTATACTGTAAAATTTCAAATTTCCAGAATTTGACTGTTATTTTTTTATAGATTTTTTATATACTGTATGTCTAAAAAACTGGAATAATTCTGAATTTTTTTAGACATTTTTCACGTATTTTTGAAATACGGTCAAATTACAGAAAAAGACAGGGGAAAAGTTGCCAGTAAATTGCCTTTTTTACGGGATTTTTTTACTACAGTGTTTGATCACATTAATCTGTACATTTAATTGACAAGTGGTGCTCAATTAACAGAAATAATAAGAAATAAATAAGGCCGTTTTGCGTTTTAATCAAAAAGGTGTTAACTTTTGCCACGCATAAAACTGATAATAAAAGTCAAGTGAATTGCATTGTGAGATACAATATTCTTTACAGCACGCTGTTGTATAATTCAGATTTCTTGAACTTTTATTAACTATTTTATGAAGTCATCTTGGGTGTTGTATGCTTACACAAAGTGTGCATGCTGTGCAGAACATACATACTCTATACTTCAAATACTAAGAGTTTGCTCCAAAAATATCCCAATTGTGTAGTAAATACATTTGCAAGTTTATATAAAGTGATGATGATACGAATCCATCTTAGCAGTGGGTCCAGGAGTAGCGTTTAAGTGCACATAATCGTATACTACGATTTTGAAATCCTTTGCATTGCAGGAGAGCATCCCACCCAAATGCTGTGAAAGCCAGTTCAAAGACTTTGATTATACGTGCGTGTGGTGGGGTTGAAGGCTGCCTGCTGTGTACAGTTTTAGTTCGAGAATAAAAGAGAACAAAGAGTGCAAACTAGTTTGCATGCTGCTGTGTCAGTCGTTTAAGTGGGAGATGTCAGTCGGTTGAAACGAACGACACTGATGCACCTGCTACCTCATGCTGAGCCATTTATAACATACAACAAATACCCAGTTACAGAATTATGTGGTCCTCTATCATAAACACAAATACTTGCCATGGTCAGATGTGGTTGGTAGAATGTGATTGAATGTCTTCAGAGATCAAAAGCACTATGAAAAGTGCTGAGCCATATCAACCTCCTCAAGCATGTGTGCGTGTGTGTGTGTGTGTGCGTGCGCGTGCGTGCGTGTGTGTGTGTGTGTGTGTGTGTGTGTGTGTGTGCGTGTGCGCTTTAGTGCTCCCTGTTCACCTTAACATCACATATTACAGTCACAGCACTCTGTTCTTCTGTCTGCCTCTGGGTGTTCTTCGGAGAACATGGATTTTTCTTGGGTTTGGAAGACCTTTGATATTCATCTTCTATGCCTTACTACACTTTTCTCTCTTCCTGTTTTCTCTTTTCTCTTCCCTTTGCTCCATATTTCCTTCATCCCGGCTGTGGCACTGACAAAACAAACTCCAGATTTTGAACTCCAGCTGACACTCGAAACAAAACACAAGAAAAACTTTCAAATCAAAGACTAAAAAATCAAAATATTTCCACATTCATGCTGTTTCCCCGTAGGAAAGAGGAATCACAAATAAGATCTCATTAATTTCTTAATTGCTTGTCCTAGACATCAATGAGATTAAATGTAGAGCTAATGAAGACTTTTGCTTCTCATGTATTTATTTATTTTGTTGCTTTTTTGCGTCCGTTAGCGTACGGACATAAAGTGTGAACAAATTTTCACTGGGTATTAGCGCTGTCAAACGATTAATCACAATTAATAGCATCCAGAATAAAAGTTTGTGTTTACATAATATATGTCTGTGTACTGTGCATATTCATTTTGTATTTATAAACACATACACACACATGTATATAAGAAAAATATAAAATATACAAACATATAAACATTTATACATAATTAACATTTTTGGTAAATATAATGTAATACATTTTCTAAATACATATACATGTGTACGTGCGTGTGTATCTGTTTATAAATACAAAATTAATATGCACAGTTCACAGACATAAACACAAACTCTTATTCTGAATGCGATAAATCGTTTGACAGCCCATGGCTATACAGATTTTCAGCAGCTGCACATAAAATTCTCTTTAAAAATATTGATGACTCATCTTGCACTACACTGGTTTTGTCCAATCAAATATTTGAAACATCCAAGCAGATTTAAATGGAAATTAAACATAATAGAGATCTCTTTTTATGTCTCCTAAGCCATAAAAGTGCCACATCCAAGCAATCAAATTTTCTTCTTGCCCTATTCCTTGAGCCGAGTGCCTCTTAGATCGACTCGCTCCCTTATTTGCGGAAAGAAATAGTGTGTGAGGAGTGGTAATTACATCTTAAAAGTAACATCATTAACCATAGTAAATAGTCAAATAAATTATCCAGGCGGGGAAATGTGAGTAAAGGCACCATTATGCACTGGTTCCTGACATTTTTTGTGTTGCAGTGAGCCGTTCGTAATGATGGTGCGATAACAAAATGTCCCTCTGTGGGAAAAGCGATGCTATCGCATGTTTCTCAGGCCACTCGCCAGTCCAGAACCTTTTCAGGTCACACAGTTCAATGTTTTCTGTTGACCGCTCATGCAGATACATGGACCCGTACACACGCTAATGAAATGCTATTTAGAGTTTCTTTAATAATAACGCCTCCGAGGGCGTCTCCTGTCTCTTTGTACGATTAGCAGGAATGCTAATTTATCTCTTAGTAGTCTGAGTAACCCCTTTTCCTTCATATTCCCTCAGATCTTTTCTTCTTGGACGCAGGTATATTAATCAGAAGTAGCTTCTCAAAGAGCTCAATTAGCTTCGTGGAGAGCTGAAGCCCTGGGGGATTCATTCATAACTGAGCAATTAAGCTTTCAATGAATTAGTGCAGAGCTCTGGAACATTTTGTTGATTTCAGTGATTTCGTGATTCCTCAAAGCCACCCCGGTTGAGCTGTGGCTTTCTGTTTTTGAAGAGAAATCCCTGTATTGCTTTTAACAGCTTTACCGTTTTCATTTATTGAACTGGAAGCAAAATGCATTACTTATGAAATTAAACTTTTTGTGCTGTGGGGTGTGTGGGTTAATTCAATTATTATGTTGGCTTGACTCTATAGGCAGCGCTGGTTTGTGTGCCGTTGACATTAAACATTAATCTTATATCAATGCTTTGATGTTACATCTGTGACCTAAATGCTATATTTGGTGCCTCTTCACATTTCACCTCAGGTCTTTACACAACCCTGTTCATCACAATGTTTTGATCCGTAATGCTTCAACTTACATTAAAATGGTTCAGACACACAATGGTTTAGTACTGTGAGAAGTGTGACGTCACCTCTCTCTATTCACTAACCCTGTTGAAAAAACCAGCATATGCTGGGTTAGGCATGTTTTGACCAGCTTAAACCAGTTTAGGACCAGCACATGACCATCTTAAACCAGCACAAGCCAGCAAACCAGCATCAAAACATACCAAACCAGCATATGCTGTTTTTTTCAACAGGGTGTACTGCAAATAGCTGTTATCCTCGCTAAACAAGTACGTCTGTACACCTCTACTTCATTGGCCTCACAATCAATCTTACGCTATTTGGAACAGTCTTCAGGATTGTATTTGTGCGTGCGTATGTGTGCGTTTGTGGTGAAGCTGCAGACTGCAAAACCCAAGCTTCTGATTCCGCGGAGCAGAGGAGATGAGGATTATGGCTGAAATGAGTGATAAGAAAATGATACGGTGGTGATGAAAAGATTAACACATCATAGATTGAAACCAAGGAAATTATGAATGAAGTGTCTGTCTCTGTTCATTTTAGCAGCAAGACTGCTGAGAGACCACAATCACGGATAGGTGTTCGGTTTGTTAAATTTCAGGGTTTGAGTCAAATAGGATGTACTGTAGAAATATTACATATTTACATACAGTACAGTAAATTGAGTGCTATGGTATAGTCAGTAGCCTCTATAAAGTATACAGTACAAATGTGTCAGTTGTTTTAAATCTTGCTTTACTTGTCGGAGCCGATGGCCTAGCCCTAGTGGCACCTTTATTTAGAAAAAAATAAAATCGTATGTTTTATTCATCTTGAATAGTTCAATGTGTGAATTTGATTCAATGTTTTTCCCAACCTTCTGTCTATTGATCAGATTAGGAATGTGGATTGTTTTGGTTTGAAGGCTGATCATTAAAGCTTATGTAGTAGACTAGTAAACCTTGATGAACAAAGATTTTAATCTAGAGTAGAACTTTAGAACTGAGATATAAATCAATACACCTAATTAGCCCTCTTGCCGACGGTTGTTCATGTTATCAGATTAAATTAGTCTGGTCTGCTGTCTCGAAAGTTTTGTTGGTGAACAGACTTCAGGCAAATAATCACGACGCCGCTGCGTTTCCTCATCAGCATTAAGGCTGATGCGCTAATCACGGAGAAACCTGGGAATGATTGACATGAAACGGCGGAAACCTCTGTCTCCGGATGCTTTCATGGAATTCCACATTAAACGAACAGTTTGCCGATTGCTTCCTATGTGTGAAGTGAAATGACATGGAAATAAAGGCTAATGCTATTCATTACGCAAAGAATTGTAGAAGCTTATCACTGTCAGTGGAGAAAAATTCATAGTTTAGGAATTTAAATGATTTTTGTAAAGTGACAGTCATTTGAGTGTGAATGTCTGAGTATAACGAAGCATGCTTGGCTTGCTCTTTTATTGTCTTCAAAAAGCATGTTTTTTCAGTTCATTGGATCTCTATGTATGATTCGTCATTCCTGGACCATTTGGAATAAAAATAAGCTCTTCAATGGGGCCCTCCGTTTCTTATTGGTGGGAGTGAATCGTCAGAATGCCCTGGCCAGCTCTCAACCAATGAAGTGACAGTGGATTGCTTTGGAGACTCATTCCGTGAGATTAGATTTCAATGTGCGGTTTGGAGGCCAGATGGTTATGGTGTGAGGAGGAAGGGTGGAGTCTGTCAGTTGGTGGGAGGGGACGGGTGTATGCAGACTGCTGACTCTCAGTCCCAGATGTGAGAAGGTTTGGCATGACTCACTGGGTTTTCTCTGTTTGAATTCACTGTGTTTTTGTAGCATCTCTCTCTCATTCGCTCTTTTTCCTTTCAATTAATTTCTCCGTTTCCCAAAAAGGCTCCTCTCCTATTCAGATATCTGTGCATTACAGTAAACAGTGTACTTTTTAAATGAAGCATCTTAAATGGATAGTTCACCTAAGAATGAAAATTATTTACTCATCCTCTTGTCATTTCAAACCTGTATGACTTTCTTCTTCTGCCGAACACAAAAGAAGATACTTTGAAGAATGTTGGCAACCAAACAACATTGAGCCCCATTGACTTCCATTGTATGGACACAAAACCACAGAGGCATTTCTCAAAATATCTTTAATGAGCACAAGCCATACATGGCTCCTCTTTCAATCTTGGTTTACTAACAATTGCAGTCTATAAAGTACATGGCCATTATGGATCTGCTGCGGTTATCTGTCTCAGGGGCCTTTAGTCATCTTTTTTAAATACAGTAATTGGATGGCAAACTTTCAGGTTTGTGTGATTAAATTGGTTCAAGTCCCCTTGCTGCAATAGAATGAATGAGAAATGAAGACTCGCCCACACACACCTCTAATAAAGCACCTCAGAGTGCCTGGAGTTTGATGAAGGAACCAATAAAATGATTGCTATCGATGATCACCTTAGATAGTTCAAGATCTGATCTTTGTTGCCTGGCTGTTGAGGGTCACAAACAGTGTTGGGTAAATTACTCTGAAAAAGTAATTAATTACTAGTTACTAATTACATATTCAATAGTGTAATTAGATTACTGTACAAATTACTCTCTCCAAAAATAATTTAATTACTTATTACTAATTACTTTCTATATCCTACATCAATCTGCTAAATGACTAAATGTAAACCTTGGTTAGAATTGATTGAAGGATAGACATGAAACGGCTCTTTTACTTCATTCAAATAAATAAAATAAAACAACATAAAGTAGTATTATTAACAGACCAAAGTATTACAAATGTGAGAATTATACATTAAAGCACGGATTTTAAGTTAGACTTTGAATTTCGATGTCAGTTCCACTATTGCACACACATCTATTACACAAAGTATTTAGTTCAATTACATCAGAAGTAACTGTAATTAAATTACAGAAAAAATTAGAGTAATCCCTTACTTTACTTGTTCAAGGGGAAAGTAATTTTATTACAGTAACTAATTACTTAGTAACTAGTTGCACCCAACACTGGTCAAAGCTGACCTTCTGGGGTCATAAGAGTTACTTAAGCGTGTCTGATAAATGTGAAAGGCCCCATTGCCCATGTGATAAACGGTAGCCGCGTGTCACAGCGTGTGGCCATTAGTCCTATCAGTTGATTAAAAACAAGGTAAAACCTTGTATTTATTGCCAAAACTCAAGGACTTACCCACACATGTGTCCAACCCCCCCCCTCCAAACCCAACCCCCAGAGGAAAACTTTCTTCCTTAGATGTTGCTTTTATAGCTCAGGAGATTTCATGGAGGTTTCAGTTGTGTTTTCACTTTGTTTAAGGAAAAATGTTTAAGGAGAAATACAAATGATGATCAGATGATGCGAGTATAAAGCTGTACAATTAATATTTATAGTATAACTCAGAGTATTTGGTTTCTGAAGAATTTGATGAAAAATGTACCAGTTGAGTTCATATTGAAATCTCTGACTTGTAGTTGTTGAAAATGGTTGAGCTCTCTTCTGAAGCTCTCCCTTGATATTTTCAAGGTCTCGTTTGAGTTTTATTTCCTTTGGGTCCATCTCTAAGCCCATTAACGATATGAACAGAAGACACCCTCCATTGCCCTCTGCACCATTTGCCTTGTGGCCCCACCAATCCTGGCAGGGTTAAGCGGTGTGCTATTTACGATGAGAACGAGACGCTTGGGCCCCCGGGCGAGGAGAGAGCGGGTCTGAGGATGAAAGCTTGTCACTGATAATGGTACACACGGTTACGGGATGGTCACTGCAACATGCGGCGTTCACTAGCTTTTATCTGCTGCCCTCACGGGAGCGCTTCTGTGTGTGATGGCTAATGAAAGTCCTAGAACGGCAGTTCAGGAATGCTCGGGGCGGAACAGAGATAAATGAATAAATAAAGAGGAAGAAAGAAAGCCAATGTAGGTAATTGAACAGGACTGTGTGAAAAAAACAGGCGCGCAGATAGCACTAGGGACGGGGGAACATGACCCCCTCAGATCCCGATCCGTCCCCCTCACTTTCATTACGAAAGGCGACAAACAACAGTAAAACTGAGGATCAATCAGGATTTCCGCTATGTAAAGTTACATTAGCCTAAGTAGTGGCGGACAGGGCCGCTGCTCCTTAATTATTTTTCCCGTCACTGCTTCAGAACCGGGTCGGCCACCGACATTTACGTTCTCTGTGCTCTCTGTGTGCTGCTGGCTGCTAGCCTGCTACGACTCCTGACCCAGCCCCCGGGGTCCTACGAGGAGCTGTTAGCTGCCTCAATTGTGCCTGTTGTAGCGGCAACCTTAGTGATCAAATGCCATCGTCGATGACTGAGCTGGTGATTTTTATGGACTGAAAGAAATGGACTGCATTCCTGACACACAAAGGCAATGAAGAGACAAAAAACAATCACCTCGTTTTTCAAAAGCCAAACAATGTAAGTGTCCTATGCCTGTTGACTTTTCCCAGATGTGGCAGATTAGTTTTGTTATTCATTTGTATAGCTAGTCTTTTGCACTTAGCAAACACAGCAAAATGTGGAGAGCATTACTATGCAATTAGGTGAGTGGACGAGGCAAATAGCGAATTAACACAAAAAGAATGGTTGGGTAAATCAATCTGAAAATTTATCTGGACTTGCAAGACCAATTTAGGGTCCTGGCATAACATTATTATCTAACCCAATGTGCTCTATAAGTTTACAGAGGTAAATTGACTGATATATGTTTAAATAAAACATATTTTGCAGAAGGCATGAAGTTTTGGTGGGTGATAAGCAGACTAGACAAATAACCGTTTGATCATGCATTGCTAGTGTTGATAGGTAGGCCTTTGTTCATTGTTGTTTATCCATGATTTCAAATAAGAATCCTCCAATTGCTTTTTAGTGCAAACCATTAGCCCAACTTACGGAAAGTAACTACTTGAGCACTAGTTAAAGCCCAAATTACGCAAAATAACTAACTGAGTTGAAATCATTTGCTGACAGCTTGGTCGCCTCCAGTTAAAAAAATCCCATCTGCGCCCCTGGAAAAAAAGATGCTGTTCTTGCAGGGAATATGTAGTTTAGACCAACGGGAACGTCCTTGTTAGTCCAGGCTGGTTCTTGCTGGTTTGTGCTGGTCTAGCTGGTGGACAAGCATAATTTTCACAATCAACATAAGCAGTTTGGTCAAAATGTTGGTCAATTTTTTTATAAATCAGGTTAAAATTTTTAGTCATAGCAAACATTCAGAACGCAAATCTTTCAGTGGGATTTAAAAAACGCAGACAGTATAGTTTTTTCTTACTACTCTATATAGTTTTTTTAGAATTTTCTATTAGATTTTCCTAAAGCTAGGCCCAAGAGGAGATGATTTAATCTTTGAAATATACTACAGCCAAATGAGTCCCAATCTTAAGAGCACGAAAACCTCTTACGCCCACGTTTAACAGTTTTGACTGTGTACAGTCAGGCTCCTTGTGGTCCCATTTACCTGTTTGTGAGCTCCTGACTGACTGCTGATGCCAGAGCTCCATCTGTTCACTGCGCACAGAGGAAAAGAGATTGAGGGGAGAGAGAGGACGAGAGAGACTCGTCTCTTGCTGTGGCTCACCAGGCAGCAGCTCAAGAGATAGATGGTTGTGAATCCAGAAAAGGGCAGCTGGGAAACTCAGCCTCGGATGACTGATGGGAAGGTATATTACTTTCACAACAGGACTTCAGTAAAAAATTTTACACTACTGTATGTGTTCTACTGCATTAAAGTAACATACATGTATTGTGTTACAAAATGCAAACTATTATATAAAAATGTATACCTTTATTCTGGATGATTGTGATATTTGCCACAGTGTTTACATGTAGCTCCAAGAGTACCATAAACATATGGTAGTACCATTTTTTTTTTGTCTAAAACGTTAATATTCAAACGTGGTACTTTTTAGTAAGTGGGTGTAGACTTGTATATCAGATTAATTAGTTTTTTTAATGTAGTATTGAAGCTGGTTCACACTACCCCAACACCAACAAACACCACCACCAACGTTTTTAAGTTGTCTGTTGGTTTTAGCTTAGTGAGGAACTTACATTGTAAAAAATCAGCTTTTAAGTTAAATCAAATTGTCTTTACAAGTCACTTGAAATTAAATTGCACATTACTAAGTAACTTAAAATGTAGTTTAACCAATTTTAGGATTGTTTAATAAGTTATAGCAACTAGGTTGAATTTAATATGATTTAAATTCAAGTTACTTGTAAAGCCAATTTGATTTAACTTAAACATTTGGAGTAATGTTTTTTCTAAACTGCCCAACATATGGCAACAAACACCATTGTGTTAATTCTGTTGATGTTAGTTGTGCCAGTGTTTCCAACATTCCAAATCCGACTTCAGGATTGTTTATTTTCAGTCTAAAAACACCAGGTTCCAACAAAACTCAAAAGCTGTTTTGACTTTTGTTTTTTATTAGGATAGGGTGAACCAGCCCTCCTACAGAAAGTGACTGCATGACATTGAGAAACGTTGGGAAAACATACTGTACAGTGTTTCAAATGTTCAGTGTGTATGAACAACAATAGAGTTTCGAGATAGGTGTCAGATATGATTTGTGTCTGGAAGTCTTTTTGTGAATGTGTATTTTTATGTTTATGAAACAGCAGAATTTCCCTCATTTGAATGAAGGTTTCTGCTTGGGTTTGTTATGTAAGCGTTAGCTTGAAATGCATTACACTGTATGTACCTCTCCTTACTTCTGGAAAAACAAAGTAAGGAGTTTGTGACCTGTGACCTTGTGCTTGTGACCTGCACAACTGGCCACACCGCAACAGACCAAACTGTACCGAGTTGTATGTATAAATTACTTCCCTTGCATTTTTGTTTAGTCATTGTTGCTCAGTGTTTGTGGTCTTATTCACGTCTATTCAATCGCATCTAATCATCTCTGTAACAAGTGATGCCACTTGTTTTATGAGCAGAAATCAATAAGCCAGTAGTAATTCCCATAACTTGTTTAAAATGTTGTGGCTTTTTTACTGCCTCCATTAAGGTACGTCAGTTCCAATGTGTGTGCATGGATGCAGTTATTGTCATCCATTTATAATGAGGCCGCCTCTGCTTCTTAGAGTTGCTGTTTGGAGAGCAAAATCCTAAAATGCAACCAGGCGGATCCTCCTATAGGATGGAAGGAATCTGCTGCTGCATTCCTGTTTTAAGGCTTTTGTTTTTCTCTTAAGGTAAAAAACTAAACTGGCATAAACCAACAAGAACTACTAGGCTGCTTCAGGTTGGGTTGTGCTGGTTTACCGTTACTTTATTACTAACTAGTCATCCATGTAGTTAGTTGTGTTATGCAGAAATATTGTTGAAATAAGTCAAACTCAAACATCTAAATCTGTTTGTCTCTCCGTCTTGCCTTGGGTCAGTATCTTGTTATATGATGTGATCGATAAAATTATGTAAAATAATGGCACACATGGCAAAAGATCTGGGCCATCTCTCTTTGTATCAATCTCTCTCTTTCTATTTATTACTCTCTCTCTCACACTCATTCTCTCTTCCCCCTCTTCTTTCCAGCTTCACTTTCTCCCATGAAAGGCAATTGCTTCCCGTCATGCCTGTATATGGTTCGGGCAGAGAGGAGCTGCACTGTTGTATGACAGGAGTGTATGTGTGTCTGTGAGACTTACCAGGAAATATGTGGCGCATACAGCCGCCACGTTGTTTGCCTTGACAGGTTCAGGTCTGCTTTGTTTAATCGAACAGCAACGGCTCTCACCAGCTTGTGTTTGTGTGTGAGCATACATGAATGCGTCTGTGTCATGCTGTGGGTCTTTGAAATCGTTCCACCGTCTATGGATGTAAAAGTTTTTCACATGTAGACATAGAATGTGTTGAATTCAGGAGATTGAGTCAATATGTAGGAAGGCAGCCTGTTTGAATAATCTCACAGGGCTTTTAAAAGGGCGTTTCACCCTCAAATTTAAATTCTGTTCGTACACTCTCATGAGTGAATGAAAGTGACCTTGGCTGTTAAAATGTTTTTATATGCATATGAAAACAACTTGGGTAGATCTTGTATGGTGCTGTTTTACGATCTCTGGTCCTTATCCACTTTTATCATATGGAAGTGAGCATTGTTCCACAAATTTACTGCAGCAGTGTTAGATTGATCAAACATCCCTGTCAACATTTATTTTCCCTCATGTCATTCCATATGAGTTATGTATAGTAAAATAAATAGGTTTGTGTGTCCATGTTTGAGCAGATGTTCAAAAAAGAAGCAATTGTATAGAGCTTGTTAATCGACGTCATGCAGCGTTGAATGTTGCGCCATCTTGGGAGGATCACTGCTAGTGTGTTCAATGCAGTATTTTGTTTTTCTTGTTTGACTAGGAATTACAACTATGGTATGTCGGTCTTGCTGCGTTAAAAACTGCAATAGCATTACGCAGAGTCGGTCAGAAAAAGCCCATGGTTCTTTCACTTTCGATTTCTCCATCTATTAAACAAAACAAGTAACGTACATATCAAAACCATAATGGCAGCGGAGTATGACCCTCCCAAGATGGCGGCGCCACTGCAACATGCAAAATAGGGCGTGACGTCAGCTTCGCATTCTCTATAGTACAGTGTAGTTGACAGAAATTTCATTTTTGTGTTAACTGTCCCTTTAAGACTTCCTCGCTTCCACCTTATAACCATGTATAGTCTGTGATATTTTGGATGAAAAAGTCCAGGACATTTTATTCTGTAAACACTGTTCATGCCAGGTTTCCCTACACGATTAAATAAAGGCCTGCTGTGTTTAATTCACCTTTTATGGATGCCGGGAAGAGCAGGTACCTGTCGGAGCTGAGTGACTTTTTGGGTTCCATTATCCTGTATTGTATTGCAATGGTGGAAATGTCCCATGAAATCTTACAGGGAGTCCAGGGGCCGGTTGCATAAACTACTTAGACTAGTCTTACAAAGTTAGGCATCTCATTTCTTTCTTCAAGATGTGTCATAACTTCTTAAAGTCTGTTACATAAAACGGTAGATTGGTCTAATTGAAATCTGAAAAATAAGACTGATTGGTCCTAAATAATTGCCAAAAATTATAGTCAGTGGGCCGGTTCCACCAGCTGGACGTAAAAAAGTTGGATGTAACCCCAACGTCAGACTTAACTGCGTCCAGACTTTTGATAAATATTTACACCTGTTGCACTACAGAAATAAGGAAAAAGAAGACGTCTGACAGAAGATAATGAAGCAGCGCTCCATTCCTGTCTCTTTCATATAGCCTATAGCCTAATTGCGCTGATAATTCGTTGATTAATTAAAAACATTCAGTGCCTATTAAAATGAAACCATCCTGTAAATTATCGGCAGGGCCGAATGGTGTTAAAATAGCACCAGGAGCATGGAAACCGAAACCATTAGAAATAAATTCTAAAACATCATCTTTTCGTTAAGGTGTACAGTATAGTATGAAATGAGATATTCTATATAAAGAGATATTTTAGTTCGTTTCTTTTAATTAGAATATAGGGGCGGTTTCCCGGATTGGGATTATCTGAAACCAGGATGAGGCTTTAGTAAAAAAATTTGTAGTTTTAACAAAAATGCCTTGCTAAATATATTACTTGTGTGCATTTTGAGACAACACAAAGGCACTGATGTATTTAAAAGATATGTCAGTGCAAGTTGTTTTCAGTTTGGACAGCTCTTACATTTATTTTAGTCTAGGACTAGTCTTATCCCTGTCCAGGAAACCGCCCCATAGAGTTTTAACTCGTCCAGCAGAAAAAAAACCTTTAACAACAGTTTATTCTCTATTATTTAATCCATTATTTTATCCCAGTCTAATATATAATATTTTACCCTGAATAATGTCCCTAAAATGATATGTCTTCATGAAATGCAGTTAACTGCAGATAATGTAATGTAAATATAATTTAAAATAAAACTCAACAAGAGCATTAGCCTTTCATTCGTTCTTGTGAAGTAATTTGAAATAACCCAGCGCTATTTTAGGTATTTGACGGATAAATTAAGTTTCTTGCTCCTCCGTTTAGTTTTATTTTAGACATCTCAAATATCTGATCGTTCGTGCTTTCTTCCATTTTTTCCGCAACAGCAAACAGCGCATCCTACTACTGCTCACAAATTGCGCTCATCTGGTAACGTTATGTGTGCATTTGTCAATGAAGATTGCTAAAATCCACTTTAAAATCCACAATTTTCTCTAGATAACGAAGGGCACACTGCGCATTCAGTGTGTATAGAAGCGACCTTATCTAAATTTTATACTGTATTATTTTTTCTCCACCAAATATTTATTTTACTTACGCTTACCTCTGACTAGGCGTAAGATTTAGTCTCAGACGTACGCTACGCCTTGGTGGTGCAATCGGTAAAAATTCTACGCAGGACTTAAGGCGCATTTTACGTCCAGACTAGTCTTATGACCGGGTTTACGTCCAGCTGGTGCAACCGGCCCAGTGAGACTAGTTGCTAAGACACTAGTCAGTCTTAATTTAGCGGCTAAGTTTATGCTACTGGCCCCTGATTAGGGTCATTGCCTTGACCGGATGTTTGCAATGTCTGTGTGTCTCAAAAACCTGAAATTTTAGTTAATGCTGTTATAATTTTCTTAATCAATCTTATTTATTTTCGTTTTTATGTAGGTCAACACAAAATTAACAAACGAATGCATAGCTGTAACGATGTTCAAAGTAAGGAAGGAAGGAGGCGAGAACCGGAGAACATTAAATAAACTTTTAATAAAATAAACCGACTACAAAATGAAAGTAAAGGGCCGACAGCTACCTCACGGTCAACTGCCGGCCACACAAACATAATAAAACTTAACAAACTCCAGGCCTGGTCCTCTCTCGTCCTTTTATGCTTCCGCTCCTCCGTGAGAGATGCGAGACCGGTGCAACGTGCAGCCGACACTCATTATCACTCGCGTCACCGGCCTCGCAGCGTTCCCTCATGGCTCTCGTCCCGCCTTCCTCGTTACAATAACAAATCCTTTAAATTACAGGCACCAAATGTTGAGCACCTCGTAACAGGACTGTTTTGACACAACTTAAAATGATATATAGAGATCATAAAACTGTACATGATGCAAACTAAATTGTACGAATAATCTAAACCTCACTGTTATGTGACGAGCACGATTCAACATCATACCGACAACTATTCAAGAAAATGTGTGACTTAACTTATGTGCAGCTTAACTCTTACGTCAATGGAAAATTTATGAATGGATAATAATAGTTTTTGAGATGACACATGGCAACACATACTGTACAGTGTGTGGAATACTCCTCCATTAAGCCTCCAAAATGAAACTATAAGGAATAAAATTACAATGTGTCTTTATGTTTTGGTGACAGATGCTGTATCACAGAGAGAGTCGGAAACTGACTCATGGTGACTCACGATTGTTTGTCACCAATATGTAAAACTATAAACAGCTAAATAATCCCATACATATCGTTATGATGAAATGATGCTAAATATAGTTTCATGGTTGGCAGTAAAAACGTACGGCCGGTCAATTTACCTGGCATTACATGTGTTTCATAAAGTTTTGGGCCCTGTTTATCCCCTCACTTTCTTTCTCTCTTTTGAAAACCCGATTTCTTACAATTGTTGTCAAGGCAGACGCTTCAAACCATGTGACCCTTGGTTTAATCATAGCAGCACAGTGACATTTTCCTTTGGTTTTGTCAGCGAAACACAGACTCCGGCAGCCGGCGGAGTGTGACGGTGCACTAGAAAGCTCAATATTGCATTCAAAAATGTTTTACGTCTCCTTATTTGTCTGCATCTCATCTGTTGCCTTTGGACACAAACAACGCTGCCATTTGAGCAGCCAATTAAACGGCGCTGACATTCAGGGTATGCAGGAGGAGTGACATTAAGATTAATTTCTTATAAAAGCCAGTGACATTACAATGCTGAACGCTCGCTAAGAGCGCACGCCCACCTCCACCCGCTGTCTTTCTACGGGCGACTGCACGCCCGATATGGTGATTCTTTAGGATGATGTTCTTGTAAATGCTACTCAAGAATATCAAGAGTGACAAAGTTGGATTGATCAAACTATTTTGTCAACAGAAAGTTATTTAAAGAGCTATTAATTGTCTCTCAAAGAAAGTAAGAAGTATTTTTTAGCTATGAGCTATATATTTTCCTTAGTGTAGAACATTTTGGTAATGCTGTGTTCTCTGAAGCATGTTTTGTGAATCTGCAGTGGCTGATAGTTTGATACGTTTGTTATGACAAGAAGTCAAGATCACGCTGCCCTTCACGCTTATACCTTTAACTGTAAGTATCTCATCGTTATCTGGACCAGAAAAGACACTGGGGCTTGAAGGTCATATCATTCTGTTGTTGTCTACCCAGGGGTGTGTGTGTTCGAGGGTGTGTGTGTTCACTTGTATAAACATGCTTGTATGTGTGTGTTTGCTCAAGGGAAGCCTCGACCGCTCATTAAAGCATGCCTGCCCTGTCTCCCTCGTTCTCACCAGGGGGATTCTGGGTAATCTCAGCGTGATTGTGAGCATGAACCGAGGAGACATGTTTCTCCAGCCACATTCACAAAGTCAGCCGCATCACGCAGGGCGAGAGAGAGCGAGCGACTGAATGGAGCGCAAGCATGTTTACTAATGAGACGGGTTGTAAGCGAGGACCCGAGAACGACAGAAATAGACCCAAAAGAGAGGCAGCTAATGAAAAAGTGAGATAACGACGCGGGAGAAAATTGATCCTCTTGTAACGTATTGCCTCTCCTCTCATGCCCCCATTAGCAGCCACCTCTCTATGCGAGGAGACTCGTGACGTGATGTAAAGGGCTCTCCGTGCCTGGCATGATAGAAACAAATACAAGAGCAATGGTTGGACTGCTGAGCAGCTAAACCACAGAGAATATGGGTGATGTGAATTGTGCCCTGGGGCCTGTGTGATTAATACAGGGCCAGAGATGCAAGGAGAACAGATAGACCGGCACGGTGCACCTTATAAGAAACCAGCTCAATTCTGTCATCATTTACTCACCCTCTTGTCATTTCAAACCTGTATGACTTTCTTTCTCCTGTAGAACACAAAATATATTTTGAAGAACGTTGGTAACCAAATGACACCTGCCCCCATTGACTCCATTGTACGGACACAAAACTACTCAAATGTGTATACATTTAAGAGAACACTGGCATATCTCTCGCTGCCAGTAGTGTTGTCAATGGCCTAGTTTGGATCACACACTGACCTAAAGTAGACTTGGCCATGCACGCTCAGCCAAAAGTAAAATTACTCAAATGTTATTCTGTGGTGACACAGATACTGCCAGGACCGGAGGAGGGAGGAATATGAGATTGAAGGCTTGTTTGGCATGATTTCAAGGCATACAGCAAAATGAGGAAAAATTGAGTAAATCAGATTACCTTCAGAGTGCGCAGTTCTGTCGCGGTGTTGTGAATGTGGACACATCTCTACTAGGTCCAGGGTTTTCCATAGGGATACCATAATGTAACATCCATCATCATTTCTTGCATTATGATATTTGGTAGACTACAGATTTACATTTTCTAAAGAAAATGTAAGTGGTGCTTGCCCATGCAAAACTAATAGGCTCGTTTGCTTTGCAGTTTTAAGGTGCTCTGATACATGGTTACTATAGGTTGTTCAAGGTGGTTGCTAAGGCATTGCTAAACGGCTTAATCGGTGTTCTGTGTTGTTGGCAGGTAATTGTATGTTGGCCCAAGGTAAAATAGAGTCAATTTCCTATGTTCTAATATTCACATCCCTCCTGAGGATTAGAGAGTTGTAAAGTATAAACAGTAGTAATAGTAACCTTGCCTTAGCAAAGATGACGCTGAAAATAAAAACATGAATATGAGCTTTTTTGCCACATTCAAGAGCTGAAAACATTGCTTTTTTTGTTATTTTGAGCACTTTGTTCATTTCAGTTTTCTGCAAATAAATGCAAATATTGAGAAATTAAGAAATGTCATCACAGAATGAAACAAAAACGAACATTTTACTTAAACATGTACCTACGAATAGTAAATTCAGAATAATAATAATAATAATAATTGTGACCGTGGACCACAAAACCAGTCATAAGGGTACATTTTTTTAAACTGAGATTTGATTTATACATCATCTGAAAGCTGATACCATCCGTAGATACCAAACTTGAGTGGGTTATTCCCAAAGAGCGGGCAGCACCAAGTGAAGTTTGTAGGTGTGTTTCCGGCCATTTTTGTTCACGATATATTTATGGTAGGAAATTTACAAAATATCTTCATGTAATATGATCTTTACTTTATATCCCAATGATGTTAGGCTTAAATGGAACATCGATAATTTTGACTCATACAGTGTGTTGTTGGCTATTGCTACAAATACACTCGTGCTACTTCTGATTGAGGTCACAGTTTTGGAGTGGTCTCTTAACTTTTTCTGTGACTGTACACTGTAAAAAAATAAGGGAATAATCATTTTCTGCCAGTGTTTTACAACATTTCTGTTAAATATATGTAAAAATGTAAAACAAAGGTAAAACAACTGTAAAAACGTAATACGGAAAATTCCTTCATATTTATACAGTATATAGTTCCCTATTTGAACATGAACACCTGTGTTGCTGATATGATAAAAGTATGAAAGACAGCGAGAGTCTCCAGACTTCAGTTATCTGAATGTAGCTTGACCAGGCCTCTCATTCTGCATCTCTCTTTTCTCCCAACCAACATATTTTGTCATAAATTAGTAAATATCTTTTGAGTCAGATGTGTATGATTCTGCCTGTGAGCGCAGAATAAATGGACCACAAGTGGCCTCACAAGTGAATTCAGAGCGAAATGGAACACAGGATGAGAACTAAATGCAAAGGATTGTGGATGGTAAAATATGCAGGTGTGTTACTGATGCTTTGTATGTAGCTTTGTTGTATTGTATTGTTGTATTCGTCAACATTCACAATTGCTGATTTATTCTCAGAAACTTCGAATGTCGTAGAGTTTTTAGCAGCAAAATATAATGCTATGCTTGATTTCATGTACACTTAACCTAAATGCATTCCCAAATGCAGTCATTCTTAAACGTATCATCGATGTCATACGGACGTTGCTGCACACTTAAACAATTTACATTGATCCATTACATTTAAGCAAATAACATAGAGGCGTTCAAAAGTTTCCAGATGAAATCATAATAAATCTGTTTGCATAGGCAATTACATTCTCCAATTTGTTTCCTTATACCTAATTTCAGACTAAATCTTTATTATCAGAAGTCAGGAATATCAAGCAGAAACCTCACCAGAAAGTCCATGCTGATATCATATACATGATGGAATTACAGGGAAGATCTCCAAGCATGCAAACATTATTGAATCTTACTGTCATTGCCATTTCAATACGCTCCAAATCAAATTTCCTCCCTCGAAACAGACATCTCCTCTCCGAAGCACACCAGGTCATTGGTGTTTATTTGATATTGCTGGAGACATTGCTTCACAGAATTGCTAGAACGTCCTGCAAGGTGCGGAGCGTCTCTGGTGGGAGCTTGTTTTTTAACCTCTGCTGGATTCGGGAAGCCAAATGCCTGTCATTAATCTCAAGACAGAAGCACTTGTGTCAGCAGAATCAAGGTCTTAGACGATGAGGGAAGGCGAGTGTGTCCAAAGATGCCATGTTTTGGTTCGTTTTTAACCAATAGTCACCACGTTAGCTTTCAACGTCAAGTCACTGCATATTATTTCTTTCATATTTTAGCCAAAATTCATTACCCTTGGGCGGATGCATGAAATACAAGGCATTTAACTTGTCTAGTCTTAAATAAGATTCTTCATTCTGTTGCCAAAAATAAACCTCATTTGTGTAGGGCTCCAGGGCAATGCTTTCTCGTGGCTAAGAGGCGGCCCGCTCGTTTTAACGTTACACACACTCTCTCTCTTTTACTTTGCTGTTTCTCTTAATGTCTTCTATTGCTTTTTAAGTCCAGGGAGCCATATTTAAATCAGGGGATTGAGGGTATGATTTATAATACGCAAAATATGAAACAACACAAGCAGAAATAAATGAAGGGGAAGTGGAAGGATGACATAAATCAGAGAAGGAAAACATTGAGTCTGATAGGAGGAAATAATTATGATTTCCTTTATCTCCCAAAAGCCAACATTAGGAATGCACAGCAAATGCAATCATCTGTAAATGTATTCTTTTTCATTTCTGCCGCGCGCAGCCTCCGCCCCGCACGGGTCGCGTTCATTAATAATCAAGAGCTTCATTTGGTGGGAGATGGAGTGAGATGTTAGCTTTGTTCTCTGATCTTTCCTCTGTGTTGTCTTGGGGGACCAGGAAGAATATCTTGTTGACTTCTTGCCTATTGAAATGGGAAGTTGGGGAAAGGAGCTAGTATCTTTTTAATAGCTAATAGAGTTTAAGGTTACATCATGACTAAAGTTTGGTTTGCAACTTGCTTCAAACATCGATTTTCATGGGATGCATGTACCTGTACTCATAAAATGTATAGCTTGAATGCACTGTAAATCATTTTGGATGAAAGTATCTGCCCAATGAATGAACGTCAAGGGGGGTCAAGGTTTGGCTTGTTAGCATTGGCAATAGGCCCTGATGGTACTGTAGATGTCAACCTCACCATATACAGCCACGGAAACATTAAAAGAGTGTTCCTGTAGCTCGACTGGTAGAGCTCAATAGGTTGCGAGTTTAATGCCAGGGAACAAATACTATAACAATGTATGATGCCATTTGGAGTGTCTGCCAAATGCATAAACTTCAATCTGTAATTTAGACCTACATAAATAGAAGGCAGAATGAAGAAGGTGCATCAGCAGTCTTTAGTCTTATTGAGTTAATTTGGAGACTAATTGGCCAACTCTCGTATTGTGGGAAGGAGTCTCTCGTAAAGCAGTTTCTCCCAGCAGGTAGAATATTAGGAGGGCTTCCTCACACTCGGCATGATGGGAACCACATGGGCGCCTCTCCTACTTCTGGAAAACTCTCTCTCTGCTCAGCTGTTGTAATGAGTCATTAGCTTCAGAGATTCGCTGTTTGGCTCGGCGGCATGAAGAACTCTGATCTTTATTGGATCAAGAGCCCATGGAAGTGATGCGCTGATCTCGCTCAGGGGGCCTGTGGATTGTGGCACTGCTCTTTGTTTGGCACACGGCGTACCACATGATAGAGCAACGCCTGGGGTCTTATTTAGAAGCTAAAGTGATCAACCCTCCATTTACGAGGCATGTTTTGTGCACACATTAATGAGTAAACCAAATTCTGGTGGGTGTAACAGAGAGTCATTTTATTTTAAATAAAATGTATATTAAGTAATAAGGAGGGGTTGAGATTACAGGGCATTGTGGTGCAGAACTGAAAGGTGAAGGGATGATCTCGTACCTGGGTTTAGATTCTCCCGTTGGCTCAGCTGACCATCTGAAAAATGTCCCAAAACCCAACCTGATCTCATTGGAATTTGTGAATATTTTACAATATGGCTAATTTGTATGATGTTTCTTATTAGAAAAAAGCGATACCGAAACCCCTCCCGTAACCCCACCACCACAAACCTTACATCACTGGCGCAAAAGCAAATCACACACTGTAAACCCGGACAAGTTGACATTTTGAGGTAACCGATTACCTTAAAAAAGTTAAGTAATGTGTATTTGATATTTGAGTAAAGAGAACTTAAAATGTTCAGCTCGGGCATTGCATTAAATTCTAAGTAGACTGAATTTAAAATAATTAGTAAAATCAACTGCTCTGTCGAACTGTGAAATGTAATGACTTTACTTAAAAAATATGAGGAAACCGATTACATCAATATTTTTAAGTAAAGTAGTGTTTTAATTTTAATTTAGTTGAACTCAATAATAATTGTTGTCTGAACTTACTCATCAAATATAATTAAGTACTGCTGACTCAAAATCATTACTTAAGTTAACTTATTATAATAGTGTTCACTTTACAAAAAAAATATTAGCAAGTGATTAAACAAAAAAGATTGTGCAAATTCATGCAAATGAAACACCTCTTAACATAATTATGAATTCCGGTCCGATTGTGTTGCCAATTCCATAGAAAACCAGCTATTTCAGCTATTTTTGTTTTTTCCTCTTGTGCTTATTTACCAAGACCTTAAATTTTGCAATCAAAAATTTCAACATGAACTCAAAACACTTCAGATTTGTCAGATATCTTCAGATAGTTTGCACTGTGCAAAACATTTTAATTTTATGTGTCAATAATCATATTGCTTGTCAACAATACAGCGTTCCTCTGGGTAAACGCAGAAGTCTGCAAAACTGAGGTATGCAGATTTAACTTTAGCCCAGCATATTTAATCTTGTAATCCATTTTAATTAAAACATGAATCGATGTTTTATTGAACCCAGTTTTGTGAGCTTTAGGTACAGTAGATGACTGCTGCATCTCTGTGCCTTCTGCTCCTGCATTGTGACATTGCTGCAATGTCATGGGAATGTGCCTTGCTGGCTGGTGCGACTGTCATGTTGCCGCTCCGACCAGCTGTGTAAGTAAATGAGGAAAAAAGGGTCCTGGATCCAAAGCAGGGAGAAAAAACACACCAGTGCCTCCCCAGAGGGGCAGTCGGCTGTGGAACGACACAGCAAACAAGACTTGCATCCACCCACACCCAGCCCCAGATCTGCTGTTCTGTGTGCGCAGGGCTCCGGCAAAACGCCAGACTCCACACAGGGACACGTGGCAGCCGCTGCTCGGCCCTCCGCTGGCCAACGGACTGGAAAAACAAGACCTCACTCTTATTTGTTTTCTTCTGTCCTTCAGGGAATGTAAAGACCAGACGAAAACAGGCCAAGTTGCTCCATCCACTGCAGAACGTCTGTTAGTCGAACTTTGTGCCACAAGGATAGAAAACGTGTCCCATGGGGCGACGCTCAAGTTTTCCGAGAAGAAAAGAAGCTGGCGAGGTGTGACGCAGTAACAATTCCCCTCATAACAAGACTGGGCTTTTGTGAGGAATAATGGTTCTGTTGAATTTCATTTTAGGTTTAGACTCTAGGTTTCTAGGTTTAGAAAAAAAAAACACTTTCAAAAATCATACAGTCCTTATTTTCTCTGGAAGTCTCACATCACTTTGTTTCCACCCCTTGGCCTACATTTCCCCTTCACGTCAATGAATAAAAAAAAACACCAATAATGCGTTGTGACAGGAAAGTCTGAAGCCCCTTTTTTCAGTGCAAGAAGTGCACGACTACACGCTGTAAAAATATCTATATTTTTGTTTTGATCTTAAGATGAATTTACATGAAAAGTAAAATACAGTAATACAGTAATGAGAATGTAAGATTGTATGAGTTTTATCATGATGTTACAAGAGTATTTTTTTTTAATTAAGTTTATTATTTACCCCCTGGCAAATAATTGTTGTTGAATAATTCATAATAGGGTAGGAAATACAATTAATTTAAGACATTCTGTACACTAAAGATATAAAGAAAGTGTGTCTTTTTATCTAACACTCTTAAAGTGATAGTTCACCCAAAAAATCTTCTGTCATCATTGACTCACGCTCTTGTCATTTCAAACCTGTATGACTTTCTTTCTTCTGCAGAATACAAAAGAAGATATTTTGAAGAAAGTTGGTAACCCAAGTAACGGTGGCACCCATTCACTTCTATTGTATGAACAACAGCCATGTAAGTCAATGGGTACCGCAGTTGTTCGGTTACCAACATTCTTCAAAATATCTTCTTTTGTGCTCTGCAGAAGAAAGTCTCACAAGAGGATGAGTGAATGACGACAGAATTTTCATTTTTGGGTGAACTAAGTTTTTCTCTCTTCTTTTAGATACTGTATTTTTGCTGACAAAACACAAGACATTACAGAGCATCCGCCAAGTTAAAGCTTTTCAAGAGCTTTTCCTGTGTCACGGCCATTTTTCAAGTTTTATTTCAGTCTTTATCTGTCTGTCCGGATTGACATGGGAGGTCAAGAGGGCCAATCAGAGAAGGAGAGCGTGTGAGAGCGACTGAGGCTTTCTGGTTCATTGAGGAATCAGAGAGGCAGAGACATCAGTCAGAAAGCAGCAGTTTGCTCAGATCACTGGAATCTCTCGGTCTGGCCTTTTAATCAGCCTTCAGGGAGTGAAATATGAGGCTGACACACCCGCCTCTTCAGCACCTCCTTCATCTGCTTTCAATCTTCTCTCCTTTCCTCCTCCGGATGTGGCCACGTGGGCATTCTTATCAGGGCTTGGGGGAGCCACGTGCAGTCCGGTGGGACGGATGAGCGTGCACGGGTCAGTGAGTGGAAGACTTTAAAGAACGAGTTTAAAACTGTTGCATATTGTCATTTTAATGCTGAATTTGAGGGACAAATGCAGTTTTCAGTTACTTTCTAAAGTAAAAAATTTTCTAAAAAAAATATTGTTTTCATGAATTGTTAAAAAAAGTTGAATTAAAAACTCTCGTAAGAAAAATGAGGATTTTTCAATTCACTCTTTTTATGTTCTACATGATGGAGCTTGAAGGCAAGCAGTCAAATCTAGAGGATGGAAAAGTTAAACATTTTGCGGTTGAGAGGACAGATGGCAACTTGCTCTATTAATGATCATCTCTGCTTTCATGGGACCTTCATGTAAGCCACTGCTTTGCTTCGGCAGGACAGGTGGCAGTTTGTCACTGTCACACCACCTTCACATCAAAGACCTGCTCATATGTGTAACACATGAAGCCTTGACACCGTCTCAACTCCAGGGGTTCAGCTGATGCTAGTGAAACTCTCTGAGTGAACGTGCCTCATCAATCTCGTTTGCTTTTCTCCTCCCAACGCTGCTTCCCGCGCCCTGAATATGCTTCTCGTTGTCACGTCAAAATGATCCACACGTGACTGGAGCAAATCAAAGGAGGGTTTCAATATTTCACAGTTGCATCTCACCTCACGCTGACAGGTGGGACGATTGATTGGCCTTCCGTCTTTTACTAATTTGGTTACTAATCAGTAGGACGAGCGCCGTGGGAAGTGCCCTGTCATGTCGCTTGCGTCTCGTTCTGCGGTTCTGTCAAAGCCCAGCGCTCCAGTCCTGAGACTGTCTTGCACAGACTGAAATGAGCACTCTAGGAGACCCTGGAGAGCAGTTTGGGATGGTTTGTGTAATGTTGTTGGAAAGTTTCTTGTAAGCTTTAGTTTGTCTGATACTCCAGTCACACTTACAGGCACTGATGCTTATATTTGGTAAGGGCCAAAACTGTTACGCAACGTTATGTCACACAGTCAGCCTCATGACCTGGACCACATGACTTCGCAAGATGTAAACACTGGTCAAGCAGTATGTTCAATTTGTTACATTTTACATATATAATTAAATCTTTGTTTAATATTTTGATTTGGTTATAAATGTTCTGTTGGTTGTATTCTCTTCAAACATTGGTGTAGTGTTAAAAACACTGAAACAGGAAGTTCTTATGGGCTTGTTCACGTTTCCGCAGCGGTCTATATTATGAGTTTTTAAATATATATTAAAATATTACTGTAATTTCGAACGGGCAACGCAATCTCACAGGAATTCGAACTATTTTACGAGGTGTCTGAATTCACACAATCTTATTTGCACGTTTTGTACAGTTTGCTTTCTCGCCAGTGATGTTAGGTTTAGGGGTGGGGGGAGGGGAGGGGCTTCAATGTTGCTTTTTTTCTAACAATCGTTTTTTGTACAATTCACATAGGTAGTACGTATTCACACAAATCAGCCACCTTGTAGAAAGGTTACTCAGGTTGGAATAGGGCAGAGCCATTGAGAGAGAGAGTCGCGTCGGCTCCGTTGCCGCCAATGGAACAGTTTTTTCACAGCAATGGCGGTTCATGGAGCCTCTCAATAGTTCCCGGAAGTTACGACTAACGCATGGCGCTGCGGCTACACGGACCAACTGACGTCAACTTTGAACCCATTTAAAGACGTAAGTCGTTTAATGAATAAAAAAGAAAGAAATAAAGAATCAAAAGAAAATCATAACTTCCTGGAACTATTTGAAGGCTCCATGAATCACGTTACTGGAGAAAAATTTGAACTTCTGTTGTCGCGACTCTCTCTCTCTCATTGGCTTGGGGAGTGCTCTAGTGAAGGAAGTCCCGCCTACTAGTTAAAGAGCCAATCATCAATCGAAAAAACTGTTGATTCTCTACACAGAGTCTCATGAGTCGCTGGGAGGATACGGAGTAGCTGAAGCGACTTCAAAAAAAGGGATTTTTAGTGCAATTTAAGCTTGCAGTTTTAGTGCAATTAACAGTTGATGTCAGGTTTCATTTTGGTTGGAAATATGTTGTTTAATTTAGACAGCAATTTTAGAGATATCTTGTCTGAATGAATGACTGATATAGCTGTTGTGACGCATTGCAAACATGGCCGTCAAATGTGCCGACTTGCCTAAAGGTAAAATACAGTTTTAAAAAAAATATTAAAAATGTATATTTTTCACTAAATGACATATTGTACTGGTCTGGACAAGGCATAGTAAAAAAACTCATTCGTCATAAAAGTGTTTTAATAGATTTCTTTCTGGGACTTAACATAAACATTTTGGAGTATTGACACAAACATACTGAAAAGTTAACTGAAATGGGCAGATTAAGCTAAATTACGGACAAACACACATGTCCTGAGAGAAGATATTGCGAAATTAACCAAATGACACAGTTTATATGGAAGTTTAATGACCACATATGTGACCCTGGATCACAAAACCAGTCTTAAGTAGCACGGGAACGTTTTTAGTAAAAGCTAAAAATACATTGTATGGGTCAAAATGATCGATTTTTCTTTTATGCCAAAAATCATTAGGATATTAAGTAAAGATCATGTTCCATGAAGATATTTTGTAAATTTCTTACCTTAAATATATAAAAACTTTATTTTTGTGAGTGGATGGCCTGCCACAGTGCCCCTGATTAACAACTTCAAAGGCAATTTTCTCAATATTTTGATTTTTTTGCACTCTCAGATTCCTGAGTTTTAAACGGTTGTATCTCGCCCAGATATTGTCCTATTCTAACAACTCATACATCAATAGAAAGCATATTTATTCATTTTACAGATTATGTAAAAATCTCAATTTCGAAAAATTGACACATAAGACTGGTTTTGTTGTCCAGGGTCACATATAGTAAATAACACATCACAGTGATCAAGATATCCACATTGTCTCTTCATTTTACACTGTCAGCAAATCATTGTCAATATACAGTATTATCAATATTCGGTTACTATCCAGGCCGGTCCTTTACCAGATATGAATACCGACCATTTACAGTCAATTAGCTTTTACGAACAACCATTCTTCGCATTTACTTGTCTTTTTATGTCGCTCTTTATAAACCATAAAAAACAAGCCAGAGGTGCATTTTTCAACCCTCCAGCGTATTGAATTACTCGTAATACCAGGCAGGAGTATGCGGCACGGGTCGGATAGTATTTCACGTTTACTCTGGCCAACTGCAGTTATGGAGCATTCATCAAACAATGACTGTGAGACGCAGGTACATTCCACAATTTCACTTCATACACCAAGTCAGCTGGATTTCCCATAATGGGTCAAAAAAATTGCAGATTGCAGCAAAATGGGCCCAACTGCACAAAAGCTTATTAAGTATCGATCCGGGGAGGTCGCTGTTGAAATTCAGCTCAGGATCAGAGCCCACCAGCCAGAAATGGAGATGAGACAACATCGATAAACAAAAGGGAGGTGGCCTTTTTTTATTTGTGTCTGAGTGCAGGTGGAACAGAGCCAGGCTTTAAACATCAGGTAGCAGACAGAACAGTCTGTGTCAGTGGTTTGACTGGGGGTTTGTGCTGGGTAATGAATCCATTTTCCGACAGTTTTTGCTGAAGTGAGGAAAAAAGTTCAGAGACGTTTAGTGATATTTTCTCTTGCGCATACCGCTCTCACTTTTTTGATAGCAAAACTTTCTCATGGTGCTGTAGCCAGGTTTGAACTTTTTTATATCTTCAGAGACTCAGTTACTTCATTTAAAGATCAACTTTGTCTCAAAAGTTTCTCATTAAATTCTTTAGGGGATTTAAAGGTAGACACAAATAAGACAAGGAGTGGACAAGTGGATAATAAAGTGGACAAATGTTTGAGTTCATGGTAAAAAAAAAAATGTGTGTGCGTGTGTGTGTGTGTGTGTGTGTGTGTGTGTGTGTGTGTGTGTTCCTTCAACAAGCAAGCTCTCACCAATGGATATTTCCTTTTCATTTTAACAGAATGAAATGTCTGCCAGGGAAAATAACAGACTGTCATTCTCGTGAGGTGAAGCCTTTAGTGAAAACAAAGGTGTCAAGATATCCCGCAGAAATATGCCTGTCAAATATCTGTCAAAGGGAGATGAAAGGAATAGGTTGCATGTAGAAAATATATTTCAATACACAGATGAGATTTTTTTCTGTCGGTTATAGCTTTTTATACCATGGTCTTTTTGAATACTCTATTCTGATTGGCTAGAAGGTGTGCATTAAAACCCTTTAACGCACAGGTAGCTCCAGTAAGTTTGATTACATTTGAAATTTAACTGACAAAATCACTGTAATTTTCAACTGTTTGATCTAAAATTTCACTGTAAACATCAATAAAAGATTTAACTTGGCAAATGACCATGGTATAAGCGGGATAATCCACAGCTAGCCATGCGTTAAAGGATTTTAATGCACTTCGCAGAGGCTTCGCGTCGGGTGGTTCTTGGCCTCCACGTCGTGCATTAAAACCCTTTAACGCACGGCTAGCTGTGGATTATCCCTTACTATCAAAATCACTCTTGCCTTTGTGTTTTTATACCGGACACACTAAATGCGATATGTTAAAACTGAAATTACAACTTCTAGCTCAACTAATACAGTTGAGTTTGGGAGGGAGCTACCACATTCCCTCAAACCAAAAAGTGTTTGAAGAACCTTTTGCGATTCTGTTTGGTGTTGCCAGTGGTTCAGAAATGTTATAAAACAGTGTTGATCAGTCATTATATGACTTTGCCAGCCTAAAGGCACGTACGATTAGTCTCTGAGTGTGACAGAATACTTAAAGATTCATAGGCATAATTAAAATGTAAATGCCGAACATCTATTTCAAAACGTTTGAGGAAAATGTCAGAGTAATGACTGTGGGACTGGGTGTGGGCGTAAGGATCTGCCCCTTTTCCATTTTGTCATGAGCACATCTGTGTTTTAAACAGGCAGACAGAAGGAAGAAACGTAGCAAAGCATGATGGGATGCGACTGTTTCTGTGAGCTTTCTGTGTCAGAGCTAACTCTTATTTTCTCTAGTGCACAAAGCTTTCCCTGTGACGGGAACAGCTGTTGAATTTTGACCGCACATCCAGGTTTTCCATGACCAGAGGGGTATGAGTCCTTTGCGTCACTGTTGTACAAACATGGAGTGGTTTCTCCATTAAATCCAGATTAAGTTGAGTCTTTAAATATGTGGTCATTTCAGAGAATAAGCATTGTAAATGGTTCGACACAAAAAAATGAAGTTTGTGTGAGCATGATATGTGTTAAGTATTGTGTAGCTTAGCCTTTTGTTGTTTTAATGAGAAGCAGGTGAGTTTGTGAAATTTCCAGTTGAGAATTGTCTTTACTAATATTAACTTCTATGTGTTTTTGTCATGAAGCCTCATTTTGACATTTTGCCAGAAATAATAACAAGTTTGTAAGGGACTAAAGTTTTCTGTAACTTACATCAATGGCGAGTAGAGTTGCAAAAACAGTGCCAACTGTTAACAGTGAATATTTACAGTAAAAACAAAACAAATCACTTGCAATTCATTTTTTACAATGGCTTAACAAGAAATGCTTCTTTTTTTGCTGAACTTTTCTCCAGTGGCAGTGTGGCAAGTAAAAAGCTTTTGCCTTATGAAACAAAAATATATGGGAATATACTAGAAAATTTAATGCAATATATTAAATAATACATTTTCATATAAAGGAAACAAGTGCTTATATTTTTTAGTATAAGTGGTAATTCTGTATGTACTATTCAATATATTGTAAGATTGTAATAAGAATCAATTTTCTGTATATTTTAAAATTTTAATACACCCACGGAAAAATAAGAGACCATTTCAAAATGATTTTCTGGTTTTTAATTTACTATTTATAGTGTTTAGGTAAAATGATCATTTTTGTTTCAGTCTGTGAACTACCAACAATATTTTACCTAATTTCAAATAAAAATATTGTTTCTATTTGCATTTATTTGCAGAAAATTAAAACTAAATAAATGATGTGATAACCTGGATTTTTTATCACAGTTCCCATGTGTCTTGTCATGCTGTCAGTCTTTCACATTGCTGTTGTATGACTTTATCACTCCTGAGGTTTGATTTTGTTGAAATGTAATATTGTATGTTGGTATATTATGCTGTATATTGGATAATTATCTTTCCTTTTTTTGAACCAAAGCAGCGACAGTAGAGCATTAATTTCCATTGTTTTATATTTCAATATTGTATTGTATATACATCCTGAGTCATTGTGTCTAGAACTGTCTTAGGCAAACCAGGACACTTGGTGACCAACCCAAGGTCCATTTTTAAACCCTTAACTATTAGCATTACAGCTATCACAACTCCCACGACCATTTCTCAAGGATCATTTCTCCACTCCTGGCAGTCGGGTCATGAAGAGGATTACGGTACATTATCCCATCAAAAGACCATCTTTAATCTGAAGGAATAGTGTCCAGTCATCAGGGGCGGACTGGGAAGCAAAAACGTCCCTGGAGTTTTCGGCCCAACTCGGCCCTTCTCCACTTTTGTCGACGGGGGGGGGGTTGGGGGGGATGGTGACGTGTAACTGCGTTACATGTATACGTCTCGCTAATGCCTTCGTGTTGCGTGCATTCGCGTTAATAACGTCCGTCTGTCCAGCCCGAGCATCCATTACGGCTACATACATTAGCCCACCGGGAAAATTTCCGATACTCCAGATGGCCTGTGCCCCTGGTCACGGCCGCGGCCGTTCTGGACATTGACAGAATGTCCTACTGGTCAGTCCGCCCCTGCCAGTCAGGAGGAGTAGTCAGCATATGTGTGTTATGAGTGTGTGTAACATAGCAAACTTTTCAGCTGACAAAATATTTTTGGAATAAGGGTGTGCCTGCTAGTAGAGTCTTACGAGAACTTGCAATGTGTATTTAAGACACAGGGAAGATGGACATTAGAAAGTGTTTAGAGATTTAAATCTACAGATGATCTCAGTGTGAGAAACAAGTTATGGGTCTTAAACAGCATTTATCAAAATGTGTTGTCTCCACCCACAGCAAAGGTTTTTTTATTCACTACTTGCAACACCACGCACATCTACAGTAAAGTTTTATTGTTGTCGAATCTGTTAATTCTCACATGTGTGAGAGAGCCTGTAGAGGCCTGAATATTTCCGTGTGTTCTCATCTGCGACGGAACATTATCATGTGTCAGAGAGAATAAGATGATGCGTGCTTTATGTCAGCAGCGCCCATGAATTCATTTTCATAAATTTATTGAGTTCGGTTGAGCTGTAAGGCAGAACAAAGGCAAAGCACCATCACTTTCCCAAAGTGTCGAGTTGAACTGCATGCTGTGGGAAATGTTGGAATGAAGGGTTTGAGCTTCAGTAGCTTTAAAAGAGGGCATTTGAGGATTTTTCGCTTCTGATTTGAAATAAAGAGTTGAGTGTATTTTGTAGACACGCTGTAAGATGTTCACAGAACATCATTCATAAAAACTAATCTTGATAAAAATGGGTCATTCAGAAATGGTTGTGTTTTTGACATTAGAACAGATTATACTCCAGAATCTTTATTTACAGTACAAACAATTGCCTAATTTGTATTAAGGAACAAAATAATGAATGACTGATTAAAATACATACATGAGCTAACCAATCAGCAGATGCAATTTACACATAAAGTCTTAAAGGTACAGTAGCTTTTAAAAAATAAAAACAGACAATTTAATTCTCAAATGAAGAGATTCAACTCTCTTCCAACCTGTATGACTTGCTTGTGTAGAACACAAAAGAAGATATTTTTTATAAAAACTTTGGTAACCAAACAACAGCTTCTATTGTATGGACACAAAACCAATGCAAGTCAAAGGGTGCCGCCATTGTTCGGTTCAAAATCTTCTTTTGCGTTCTGCAAAAGAAAGCAACCCAAACAGGTTTGTAATGACAAGACAGTGAGTAAATGATGACAGAATGATCATTTTGCATAACTATTTGTTTAATAGCAGCATGCACTGAAGCTGGCATGACACTCAACATTTGAGCATCTTCCAAAGATCGTTTTGCATGCTTCAACGGACGCCTGACCAAATCTGACCTTTTTTATAAAGGAGTCAACATGGTAAATGTCAAACATACTGATGTGCTTCCTCCAGATTGTATGTGAATGCATTAGAGATCAGAACACAGTGAGACAATGCCTCCTGTAACCGTCGGTTAGTTAAAAGCACATATTGATTCTTGTGTTAAATTAATCAGGAAGTCCGTTATATTGTGTTTTACTTCACATGCATGCAATTGTCCCCGAGTCCCAGCAGACGGAGGGCTCGCGGGAGATCACGGATAACAAGACGAGCGGCATTAAGACGAATAAGCCCCACTTGATCTGCTCTTAATGTAAGGCTCTTTAGAGCAATTGTCTTAGAGGTCGAAGGTTGGCACACTGCTAATGCAGAGAGACGTGTTTCTTTGACAAAGTCAAACATTGGTCACATGGGTTATGGGTGTTGTGTTAAAAGAGATGGGAAATGCCTTATGTGGGTTAAATAGGGATTACTTTATAGTATTGTGGAATCAAGTTTAGATTCAGATGGTCTAGACGGTGTCGTGTTGGCCAACAATGCGGATTCAACTATGAGATTATTGCTTATTTGCAGTCATTGTTTAGACTGCCTTTGTGATTAGAAGTGGAAACACTAGCTTTTCAAACATGCGAGTGGAAAGACTTAAAGGGTTAAAGAGCAGTTTGGAGAAGGAGGTAGGGGAGATTTTGAGGTATTGTTTGGAGTACATTGTGCTGAGTAGTACAGGAGAGAAGGGATGAATTTACTAGAGCACAACTCCCCCTAGGGCATCTTCTCAGAACTCTCTATATTTATTTTGTTTCAAAATGTCCTTTATTGTAATTTATTTTAAAAAAATGAATAAATGACACTTTCAACACAAGGCGTGCAACACAACTGAGAAAAGAGGTGTAAGGGTAAAAAAATCACCAAGCTTTCTTGCTTCAATGCAACAAACTTGCTAGTTAACACATAAGGTATATAGACAGACAATGAAAATGCTTTGAAATAGGTGGTCCAGTAGGTCTACATTTTATTATTATAACAAGACACCAGATTTAATCCAAAGTTTCTTACAGTGAATCACTTTTTTTGTAGCTCAAATGTGTTTTTTCATTGTAGCTCAACAATGAATTGCCATTTACATTTAATGTGTGTTTTCACTGTGAATCAACCCCATTATCTTGGCGTTGCTTCATGCATAAGCACCATGTTGAGCTACTATAACCAATATGCCAATATTCCATCACCGACTTGCCAATATTGACTTTTGTATTAATCCTTGAATCGCTTACAGTAAACAAAGTTCCCAAACCCTCAGCCACAACATCTGAGCTCCGCCTTAACTTCAAATTATAAAACAGACAAAGCATTAACATATGAACCGAACCATATGAAACAGTGCTTAAAGTCCCAGTGAAATAAAAAAATACAATTCTTATTTTTTCGTGATTTTTGCAGCGTTTATGGTAAATAGCTTATCAATGTGGGTCATTTCCTTTTTAAAGGAGTCATATGACACGCCTAAAACGAATATTATCATTTGTTTTAGATGTAATGCAATGTGTATATGCACAAGCATGTGATGGAAATGTGATGCCTCTTACCATATTTAGAACATCAGGAGCCAAAGCAATTGCACTGACAGTACTGACTTGCGTATACATTTGGGCGGTCTGATGGCGTCTTTACACAGGCGAGTTAAGGCATCTCTGTGGCGGATTAAATTTCTGTGTAAAGACGCAATGCCGCATGAAAGCCGATCTAAAATATGCCGGCTCTGATCCTCCTCGAGCCTAGTATCAAAGGCGACTCTGATGCGTCTCAGGATTAGTGTAAATGAAGGTGCATTAAAGCCGCTCTAAACTACATCATTGTCATGTCAGTAGAAAGCGAGAGAGTGAAGATGAAGCCAAAAACAAATTTGTTATAGGCTATTAATAACAACGCAGATTTTTTAATAATTCAAACATACATTTTTCGTTTCATTTCTTCATAATGATTTAAATGTTTGGAGTATTTTTGTTTGGGCTGTGGCTGTTTACTCAGACAGGCTGTGGCACAGTTTGAATGCATGATGTAAATTTTGAGACTGTTTTCAGCCAATAAAATAGTTTAGATTATTTTTTAATGGCAAATTACATTTATTTCGTTTCTTTTTAAAGTTAATTTAGAAAAATGTTTATTGTATGATTGTTTGTGACTGTGTGTGCGCGGAATGCAGATTTTTTTTTTTTTAACTCATGACATGAATTGTTTAAATTCCTCGTTATAGCTCAATCTCATGTGTTACCAAAGCAGCGCGTGACGCTTTTGTGTTTACATGCTAAAAATGTCCGTTATCAGCCCTGCGGTGGAAAATGAAACCATCTACGTACTGGCTGGCATGGATCGGCACGGAGTGGAACGATTAAGCAATGAGAACGATTCGGCGCGATGGTGGAAAAGCGCTCTAGGAGTGGGGACAGTAGCACTTGTGCACAGATTCCCGGCCCTAGGAGCATAAATGATTTGGGTCTCATCGGGCTAGGATTGAAATGCAATACGACAAATATAACGACAAATGATTTTGTTGTCTAAAAGCATCTCATTGAGGACAATATTTCATACATGACAACGATCTGGTAACATTTACTGTAACACCAGATCTGTTCATTTACCTGGTCGACAGTGCTTTCTGGCTCTTTAAAACAACTTTTGGCATCTTTCAATATGCTGTGAGGTGCCCGATAATAACACATTTCTATGGAGTGTTTGTTAGCTATGAAATTCATTAAAAATGTTGCATTTACAGCCTAATATTGCTTTTATCCTATGCATTGTTATTTTTGTGTTTTCATGAGAGTTTAAATCGTTTAATTTAAGGCATTATTTTATTAGCATATTGTTAGAACAGTGCTTTTGTGGTTATGTTCAGCATTATTTCGCTTCATTTTAATTCCTGTTTAAATGCATTTATGCCGCTTTAGAGCCGCATTAACGGTCTGTGTAAATACACATTTATGCTGCTTCAGATTCAGTTTCTGTGCCGCCTTCACTGTATAAAGAGGCCATTAGTCAACTCATACCACGAACTGACATGGATTTGTGGGGGTGTGGTTACACGAGGCGTTTCAGGCAGGTCTGGGTGATCATTCGCTTTTAGATAGAATGCATCTTTAGTTCCGACACTTTAATTTTTGCAATTTTACGTGTCTAATACATGCATGGGCAACTTATAACACACCAAAGACACAGAAAAACATGTGTTCGTGCCTTATGACCCCTTTAAAATTCATGTGCCCTCATAATCTTCAGTTAAAATCTGAAAATTCACTTCCGCCCTGAAATGACTATCCATCTCAAATGACCTAAATTAGACGGCTTGGGCGGAGCATCCGTTAACTCCTCCCCTTCAACTGTCAGTCCGCTGCCAGCTTCATTTCAAAGTGCAACAGCTGTTTTTATAAAACCAATCAATTCGCAGTGAAAAACGCAAGCCACGCCCAACAGTTTTCTCCTTTAAAATAATCCTTTTCACAAGGAAATGTGTCAGAATACGGAAGTAAAAACGATCGGGGACTTTAAACTACACTGAATGCTTTTTTCTACTGAGTCTTGCCTACCTTGAAACAGGATAAAGTTAAAACAGCTTTCATTCTGTTCTTTGATTTATTGCCAGTCTGTTCCAACATATTATAATGTCCATCTGTAACCGGTAACAGGCAGGGAATGACTCAGCAAGCTGAGGAACATTGTGTCTAAGGAAATATGAGCCTTAAATCTCAGACCTGAGCATTCAGACACATTCGGAGACTGCACCCCTCACCTCTGGGTCTCGATGTGCAGAGAGAAAAGGATTAGTAAATTGGCCCAATCATGTGCTGTCATTTTGAGTTCAGACGAGAGAAGTGTTTAACGGCCAGAGGTGGACAGTAACGAAGTAAATTTGCCTGAGTACTGTACTTAAGTACACTTTTTGAGTATCTGTACTTTACTTGAGTATTATTTTTTCTGAGTACTTGTACTTTAACTTGACTACATTTGAAAGACAAATATCATACTTTTTACTCCACTACATTTATAAAAAGGTCCAAAAGTAGAAAATGGTTTCTATGCAGCGGGTTTCCTGTGTGCACAATTTATCTGGCTTGCGATCTGCCAGGACCTTTTACTGTTGCCAAGTATTTCAGTTTTTCTAAGCTCGCGGTTTTCCGGCAAGCTTTGAATGGCCATTTGGCAGATTTTTTTAACGCAAATCTGGCAACTCTGGGATCTTCCCCGCTAAACTAATGTAAACGTAGGCGCTGCTACATCGTTGATAGCGCTCTAAAAAGGCAAATAGAACAATAAAAGAGGAAAAAGGCACATGTTAAAGTGTGGTGTAATCATCTGTGGGTTACGATCAGTCAAAGATCGTAGAAACATTGTCATGAAAATGATCGGCATAACGGCTAAACGGTAAATAAGCATCACATACACCTTGAGCTACACGTGCGTGTTAACTTCTGATCTGCTGCTATATCATTTAAAGCGATTTGGAAAATGAATGATGTTTTTACTGAAGTAACTATAGTTGAAGTATTCCTGTTGAAATAAAAACAATAGAACCCTGCCCAAAATACAACATAAAATGTAATGGATTTAATGGTTATAATGGGAATTGTACTATGGATACTTGTTGTCTACTTGTATGTGATGGATTCTATTGCTGGGATGGTAAATCCTATTGGAATAAAACCCAAAACACACTACAAAGAGGAATTTAATTTAAAAATCTCATTCTAATTAAAAAATTCATTGTTTTTTTTCAGCAGGGATGGTATTTGCATTAAAACCACAGTATCCACAAATTTACCATTTTCTAAATATAGGAACCATACTCCAATTAATAATCTTTAGTAAAACCACAGCAACTAAACATACCATAGTTTCATTATATTCATTATTATACTAGCTATAGTTTATGTTTGTAGTTAAATTATGGTAATACAAATGGTAATAAATCCAACAAACACATGGCTTCTACACTTTACTATTTACAAGAACCTTACTACTTACTGGTAAATTGCTGCTAAAACTGGTAAAGGGAATATACAAAATAAAAGAACACTGCTCATAAATACATATAGGCCTAGGGGGCTAATGAGGATAATTAGGCTAAATGATCATACAGGATTATATCTAAACTAAACATATATGTGCTAAACATATAAAGCTCTTAAAGGAGTTGCTCACTGCAAAATTTGCCCCCATTGACTTTCCATAGTAGGAATAAAAACTACTATGGAAAGTCAATGGGGGCAAATTTTGAAGTGAACTACTCCTTTAATACCACTGATACTGTGAGCTACTCGGTGTATTCAGTAGGTTGCTTCAGAGGCATAAGGTATACGACAATAAAACAATGCACAACTGACATAAAGGAAATTTACTTTTAATACTTGAGTACTTTTAAAAGCACGTACTTCTGTACTTTTACTCAAGTAAGAATCTGTCTTTACAACTTTTACTTGTAGTGGAGTAATATTTGACCAGTAGTATCTGTACTTTCACTCAAGTAAGGAAGTTGTGTACTTCGTCCACCTCTGTTAACGGCAGAGCGGTCTCAGGAGATTCATTCTGGCCTGACACACACACTGGTTTCTGTCTGTTCTCAATATATACTATTAGAATGAATCAGAGTGGTTCGTTTCCTAAAGGTTACAGGTCATTTAGGTTCATTAAAAAATAAGGAAAATCTTATTTGACCTTCAAAAAAGGTGCCTTCGGTAGTTTAATAAGCTTAGCAAATGAAAGTTAAATGTTGTTTAATGCATTTTTTGTCAATAATAATATCAATGACAAAATCTCTTAAACACAGATTTACCTATACACAGCCAAAAATGTATTACTTCGTATTTTGGGGTCTTGTTTTGCAGTGCGATATCGAAATTTTCTTAAATCAAGACGCAATTCTCACCCTGCAATTCTGACTCAGTGGAGATCACACCAAATGATGGAAGGTGCATTAAAAAATCATGAAGCGGGGCTGGCTGCAGGGGGGCTGCGTGCCGCTTTTCTGCTGACTCGCGGTTTTAGTTTGACAGTTTGCGCAGATAGACGGACAGCCATAGAAACTCGGTCATTTCTCTAATTCTTCTCGTCGCCTGCAGCCTGTTGAACCCTTTGAGAGCGTGGAGTTGAATCAGGAGCTTGCCGTTAATGATAATGTCTCCAGGATATACCCTGAAGAAACTTATGCGGTTCTCTCATTAAACTGCTTCACCGTGCCTAACAACTACTGCAGGTACTATATATACATTTCCATAACATTAATTATGCAAACGGGCACTGGTTTCTGTTTGAAAGATAATGTGATACGGTGGAATCTGTCTTTGAATAGATACACTATACAAGTTTCCAGAATTTTTGCCTGCCTTGGTAATCTCCAGTTAAATCAAAACTTAAATCAGATGCATTGATTTTATGTATCATGACTCAGCACGACAAGCTTTTCGGCACAGGTGGCGTCTCACGGGCTGCAGACGGCCACTCGTGTATGTCATTCACCCCATCCTGTGCTTTTCCTGCGACACGTGCTGCATGCGTTCTTAGCATGAAGTGGTGAGTGCCAAATGAGCAGAGCCAGACGAAACGCACTTGAAACGACACGTCTATCAAAACTTAAGCCTGTATTTAGCAATCCAGCCCGGCGTGCTCTGTGCGTTCCCTTGGGTTGTCGAGCTAAAGGAGGAAATGTCATAATATTTACACAAGCAGGTTATATCGCTGCGCTGGCATCCTTTTTAGCAACGGTTGCATGGGAGAAAGGTACACAGCTATTTCAGATATTCCAACAGCAGATTAAGTGCAATGTTATGCTAATGCCTGAGATCCATAAATATAAGACTTAGCAACAGCGTGTTGCATTGTTTGCACCGCAAATTCTTCTCACCAGGTGGAACAAATTGCGCATCTCATACTATTCCTGGACCCCGTGGGACTCGGACTAGTACGTAAATCCTTGTGACGCCTGTCTATAATGCGACTCAAGCCTCCGGCAATGAGAGCTAGCCTCCAGTAAATTAGCCAGGGACCCTGTGGCAGGAAGAACTATACATTCACAGAAGCCCGGGTGTACTGAATGTGGACTTGTGGTCACATGCATTTACCAAATCCTCTGGGACAGCATTTGGAACAGGGTGGCAATTCATGACAGCTTTGCAAACTTTCCAAAGTTGTGCTTAATTAATGATAATGTTGTTCTGTTACATATAGTATTGTGTGTTGTGTTGGACTGTGAAAAGTGAAATAAATTCTTGGTTTGATTGGATAATACAAATTAGACATTTATTTTGACAATAAATGGATGTCTAAGTTCACTCAGAAGTCCTAATGTGATGGGTCTGTTATACCTATACTGTATAAAATCTAAAAAAAATCTAAAAAAAAAAAAATCTAAATCTAAAATCTAAATCTAAAATCTAAAATCTAAAATCTAAAAATCTAAAATCTAAATCTATACCTATATAATGTTCTGCTTGTGTGTTTGTCTACAGTGTTGTTGAGCTTGCTCTCAGCTGGAGCTCAGACCGAGATGAAGCGAGTTGTTGGGGACAACGCAACGTTGCCTTGCCATCACCAATTCTGGCAGTCGAACGGGCAGACGCTGGACATCGAGTGGCTCTTGCAGAAACCTAACGTCAAACAACGTGTGGTGAGAGATCTCAGATTTCTCATCTTTCAATTTTTATTTTTATCATTTCTCTCTTCATCTCAAGGTTAGAGATGAATCATTTAGGAAAACGATTGAAATATTTATTTGAATTGAAATCTGATTAAATATCAGCCTAGATATTATTTGAAAAACCTAAACTAAACGAAAACTAGAAAGCATTTAAATGAAATGAGTCACAGTTAACTGAAAATTAAAAACTAAACTTAAGCTAAAATAAAAATGTATTTAATAGCTATATAACAAAAGCATGAAATGAATCAAATAAAATAAATAAAAATGAATAAAATAAACAAAGAAATAATAAAAAGACAAAAGAAATTAAAGTAAAATTAACATGAAAACTAAAAATAAAAAAGTAATTTTTGCTTTGGCCTCCTTTTGCAATTGTTTGTACACTGAAGGTTATTTTAGCATTTATAGGTGCAAATCTGTTTTCATCGTGAAATCTTAGTGCTTTTCTATTATAATCTATAGATTAAGAGAAACGTTGTGGCTAATAGGCTTAGTATTTTCAACTATCACCGATAATGTAATTCCTCAAAAATGCCTTTCAAAATCTTGACATAAGGACTCTACTTGGCAAATTTGCTCATGACTGATTGGGTATGTTCTTCTTCAGAGGCTGGTTCCAGAGTATATTTTGAAAGTAACTACTGTAAACATATAAAAGTAAGAAAATTCCAAAACCTACAAACAGGGAGCCCACACCCTATCCAGAGACCAGAATATTATAGTAAAGGTCTTTGCACATACAGTGCGAAATTTTCGTATGCGTTTTTTCGTATTTGTTTTTTCGTATTTTACGTATTTGTACGCTCGTTTGTACGGTGTCTCTGGATTGTGTCAAAACTCCTCTCAAAATGCTTGCTACGGATGCGAAAAACGCAGAAAATCGAACCCAGTCCGATTCTTTTTATGACGGACGAAAATATCGGAGGCAGTGTGTAAATGTGACTCAAATTTCAGATTCAATGTGCAATGGCTTTAACTTCGGAGTGAGCTCTTTTTCATTAGGCCATTAGGCCAGTACGCAACCACCCTAGCAATCCCATACCACCACATGCTTTTCAGACAATGTAAACACCCAAGTTTTTGGCAGTTGTGTCAGTGTGTGATGGAAACAGTCACACTTAGGTTACAATGACTGATCTGTTTCATGGTTGGAGACGTGTTAGCAATGCCTCTCCTGCATGCATCACAGGTCTAATGCTTCTGTTTTATCTCTCGCGCGCGTGCTCTGAGCAGACACTTCCCCTCATTTCTCTTTGTCTCACATGCAGTAAACACAACCAGATCAGAGCGATTTCTTATCCGAGAATCTTCCTCTGTGAAACTAACATTGTTTTAACACAGCTTCAAACGTTGATATTCAACTTTTCTGTAGCGGCACGCAGTACTTCATCAGGGGATGGTCAATCTGTGTCAGTCACAGCCTCCATACTTGCAGATTAAATGATTTATTATCTGATTGAGATAAGGTTTATGATTCTTCCATATATAGGATCTCTCTTTTGTTAGAAAGTGAACACAGATGTGCTCGTAATCAGATGAGGTTTGATTTCAATTGGCTTAATGAATAAAGGGCTCAAAAAAATTCAATTCAGTTTTATTTATACAGCGCTTTTCACAATGTTTCATTGTGAAAAGCAGCTTAACAGGAAGAAAGACAAAAACAAACAAAAGTTAGTATTAGTATTAAAATAACAAGGGTCCATCTTTGCTCTTGGTTGTTGACGGAGATTGCCTGAGCTGGAGCTGGGATGATCAATTAAGTCCACAGGATCTCGCAGGAGGATGGGACGTGACGATCATCTGCGACAAACATTTTTTGGAATATTTAAGTGTCATAAATAAGCCATTTCTTTGTTCAGATAAATGCTGTTAATGTCGACTTGTCAAGATTTAGTCACAACATGTTTAGTAACATGTCGGGAGACTCTGAGGGGTCGTATACGTGAGAGAGTATAACAGTACCGTTGAGATGCCGTGACTCAGATGTTACTCGAAACATGTTGAAGATTATTCTCAAGCAACATTAAAGTCAGTTGTAATCGAAATGAATAAATAAATATGACAGAGAACGCAGCGATACGACTGTCAGCGATGCGGGGCGAATCACAGATGTTTTGTGAGAGATGCAAATGAGTTTCAGCGAGCGTTGTGTGTCTTTGTGTGTATGAAGTGAGCAGTGACTTGCGACAGCTCCAGCAGGTGGACCAGACCGCAGGTGTGTTGATGTGAAGTGACATCAGAGTTTAGTCCTTTACTGCAGGCGTCGAGGTGGCTGTCACCATCAAACTGTGTTTGTGTGTGTGCATGTGTTGGCAGCTGTGTTTGTGTGTGACAGCCCTTTAGCATCTTTCTCACGGCCGGTAAGGCTTGCTGAAGAGGAATAGCGTTGTGTGAGTTTTTGTGTGTCGATAAAAGATATACGGCACAATTAAAGTTCCTTTACAGCGAAAATAACTCACTGTTTCAGGAGACAGGATTAAATTAAATAAGCATTTCAAGAATACTTATTGTAAATAAACCCATGTGAAAGTAATAAATATTCAATTAGTAAAAGTTTATTAAAAAGTTGTTTCTCAAGGTGACTTAAAATGGTTTAAAACAAGACAAAACAAGCATTAAAATAAGTTAAAACAAAGTCAACATATTTTTCAGTGTTGGGTTATTTAATATACATATATCTATGCTAAGATCTATATTTCATTAGGTAGAAATTGTGAGTTGGGGGGAAGCCCTGAAGTCAAAGAGGTTGAGATCCATTCAACACTGCTGGTTTGTCTGAAATACAATCTTGAATAATAAAACAATTTATATTTTGTAGATATAAGATGCATCTTATTCAGCTTATGGCAGTGGTTCTCAACCTTTTAGACTTCAACGCAGTGGCGGTGCTAGGCCCTTTTTAGGGGAGCTAAAGCCCCCCTAAAGTTCTAGCCTAGCCCCCCTAAAATATTGTGAGTAATAATGTAATCTGTACAAGAATTCGAGATCGCTTTATAGTCCCCTTTAAAACTCTTATTATGAAAACAGCGTTAGGCTGCGTTATTTAGCACATTCTTCTGTTGTTTACGTTACCTCCAGCAAAATGAAGGCACTTCACTCCAATGACGGCATACTTTAGAACACGATCATGATGATATTGTAGCGCACAGAAATGTATCATTCATGATGATGTTCTGTTATTATTTATAATTATTATTTAGAGTGGCTATATATATATGTATATATATATATATTTTATATATATATATATCCTCGTTGGAGGCTGAGACCCCCTAATATTGAAAACCTAGAATCGCCCCTGCTTCAACGTCCCTCCATCATCCACAACAATATTTGAGCCCCCCCTTCACTAATTCTACACAATAAAATATTCTTGAGCTTGATATTACTAGAAATGTCTTTTAAAAAAGTTTTTTTTGTTTGTTTTAGAAATAACTTCTAGTTGTTTTAGGTTATTGTAATGCTTTTTTTATAAACGCTGTTCTACAGGACTGACACACATACTGGTCTGGGCCGCGTTTCCCGAAACCTTCTTATCGCTACGTCGTTCTTATGTTATACCTTAAGCTGTACCTTATCGTTAATATCTGTTTCCGAAACGTTCTTAGTTAAGTATACCTTCTGTAAGTCATACATTCGGAAGGTTGGTCTGGAGCGCTCTTAGCTATACCTTATCATTGTTGACAGCTCACTCCGCTAGTGGCCACTGTGAAAAGAGTCTTATTTACATCGAAGTCCATACAAATCAAATTAGAATGTTAAATACACCGGTATTTTGATGTGTCTTCATGCAAAGAATATAATTGTCACGCTGATGATTGTTAGCTTTTTAATTATATTATCTAAAGGTGCATCAGCTGGCAAACCAAAGAATTTAGAGTATATTTACAGAGAAAGATTGTGGTAGGAAGTTGAGATACAGCGAATATTTTTGCTAAATCAAATACGGCGCCATCCACGGAGCAATTTAGTGTATGTGTCATGGTCCTGCCTTCTTGTTCAGGATTTTCTAGTCTTGTGGCAGGATCATGACAGATCCCTTGTGTGAGAAAGCGATGGGGTGTTTATCTTTTGACATTCCATGTGTTTTCTCGTGTCTCGTCATTGGCCCCGCCCCTCTCGTTTCCCATATTGCTTCCCTGCCGTGTCTTGTGTTCCTCACCTGCCCGTCGTTATCTTCCTTTGTTCGTCACCCTATATAATACCCTCGTGTTCATTGTCCAAAAGAGGCAAAAGGCACGGCTGGCTCCGGCTGGGACTCCTCGGAGGTGGACCCCCAGGATTCTCGCCTTCCCCGCTTGCCACGGAGGGTCGTGGGAGGCTCTGCAGAGCTAGCGGGAGGAGGAGCTGAGTCCCCCAAGGTGGCGATGGCCAGGATGCGACCCTCTGGCACAGTAGCCAGTGGGAGGGATGCCCGGGATGATGCGATGGACTCAGGGTTGTCCCGGTCAGCCAAAATCCAGATCATGTTGTCGAAGCTGGGGGAACCCAGCATCCGCATCTCGCTAGGGGAGAGGGGTTCGGTGAGGCCACGATTAAAAATGAAGCCGAGCACCTCCTCACCGAACACCCACTCTGCTGCCGCGTCCAGGAATTCGTCCGCGTAGTCCATGACAACCCGGCTCCCCTGGCGGATCCCGAAAAGGCGGTGGGTTAGGCAGGATCGCTGGGAGTCGGCCATGCTGCCTGCTGGGTTCGGTTGTGGCTCGTTCGTTATGTCACGGTATGTGTAGGGAGAACCTAAATGCAGGCAGCCAGAGGTGAAGGGGTTAACCCTTCACCTCTGGTTGCCTGCATTTGGGTTCTCCCTACACATACCGTGACAGTATGTGCATTTTATCAGTGAAAACCTGCTACAATTTATGCTGCAGGTGTAATTATAGAAAATAAAAGTTTACCTGCCACGGCAGCAAATTCACCAGCTTTTAGATCTTGTTGGTCTAACTCAAGACAAACTCAACGGAGCAGCCCCTAAATTCAGGTGTCTTTCCTGCTATAGCTGTTGATTATATGTTCCGCGTTCTGCACTTTTATTGAGTAAATAAAGACACTATAGCAACATATATTATGATAATATAAACCAGGGGTTCCCAAACACAGGTATATATCTCATGGCACACTATTAAATGAGAAAATAGGGAAAAAACACACATTCATAACTTTTTATTTTTTTCGAATGAATACGTTTAATTGCATTATCAAAATACCTCATTTTTGGGCTGCACAATTATGGCATACTTGTTTGTATTATTCCTCTTGATATTGTAAACGCGCAACTTGCGCATCCAGTGTGCAAGCACAATAAACGTGTGAACTATACAAGTCTAATTGTTAGTTGCTGGAATACACTTTTTTAATGCACCGCAACAGCAATCGGCTTTGCGTGATCCTCCTTGCATCCAACCTTTGATATAAATGACCCTACTGCCAGTTAGTGTAGCGGGTTGAGACATTTGGGCATGAGATTGCGGGTTCGCACACTCATTTCACAATTAAATCAAATCCATGGTTGGATTTAGTTTGTAATTTGGTTTTTATCCTATGAGTCCTAATAAATGCAACCTCAACTATTTCTAACATGCTTATTTTATAAAGAACGCCACTATCTCACATAAAGCAGTCTCTGTATAGCGTGAATAATTGATTGTTGAACGATCGATATCCTTTAATTCAGCACCACCGCCATGGACAGCACCTGGTAACGTGGCACGTATAGTAACCTCCTAAAGTATAGTTCGGGAAACACACGTAGAAAAGCTATACCTGTAGTTAAGATATACCTTTAGAGTCTCCATAGCACGCTAAGAGACAACATTATCGGGAAACGCAGCCCTGATGTCTTGCAACATCTATTGTTACAATAGAAAAATATTGTTTTACTTAAAGTGATAGTTCATCCAAAAACGAAAATTCTTTCAAACCTGCATGACTTTCACAGACTACAAAAGAAGATGTTTTAAAGAATGTTGGTAACTGAACAACTGCGGTACCCATTGACTTGCATTGGTTTTGTGTCCATACATTAGAAGTGAATGGGTACCACCGTTGTTTGGTTACCAACATTCTTCAAATAATCTTTTTTTGTGTTCTGCTGAAGAAAGAAAGTCATACATGTTTGAAATGACAAGAGGGTGAAAAAATATGACAGAATTTTCATTTTTGGGTGAACTATCTCTTTAAGAAGTTTTACTTAAAGGGATAGTTCAACGTCATGTCATTCCAGACCTGAAAGAAAATATCATATCTGTCAGAATTTTTTTTTTTTTTCTGTCAGAAAAAAATGTACTGCATCCTACATAAGGTTTGTCTGACTGTCCCATTTTTCATCTATATTTTAATGAAATCTCTCTTTCTCTGTTATATTTTAGATCATCACATTCTTCAACAACGAGGTCTATATCAATGACAACCCTGCCAGCCGGCTGTCCTTCGCAGGCGACTACCTAAACGGAGATGCCTCTCTCCTTATCGGCGATCTTCAGCTGACGGACTCTGGAGAATACCACTGCAAGGTCAAAACAGGTGGCAAATACCACTGGAGCCAAGTCAACCTCATCGTGCTGGGTAAGGCCCCTGGAGCTCCCGTCTTCCAGGAACCATTTCCTCTATCTGCCAGTCTTACTGTGATTCAATTTCACCATCATTCAAATTATGCAATTTCTCAGTTATTGACGTAATCTAGAAATATGATTTGTTGCATAACGGACCAGAAACTGGTGGCTGGCGAAGTTCATTTCACTTGGGATGGTAATGCAAGCGGACGTTAATATGAAACAGTGGGAGGAGAGAGCATTGATTGAGCTCCAACTTTAAAAAACACAAGAGACGGAATTAGGAACGTACCGTATGTGATTTCTCTTCTTCTACCCCAACAGTTCACTGTCATCACAAATGAGCTTCAGATGAGCTTCGATATTTTGCGCTGTAGTTTCCATTATTAGACGGCAGAGATTCCAAAATGCCATTCAGACGCAATATATATGACTCTGCAACGCTCAGCAAGGAGAAGTGATGGAAACAAAGAGGTTTCTTTATACTTTAAATCATCTCTGGCTTACTTATTTGGTTGGTCTTTGGTTCATAGGTCAGCAGTTCGAAGCTGTATCGCAATTCTTCAATGTATTTCCAAAATAGTTGTATTGCTAGATTAGCATGCTAACCACAAAGGGCCTGAAAATTGATGTGACGTTGCGAAAGAGAGAAAGCGTGGACGGATTGATGTAAATCAGGCATCCACGCTGGAATTTCTTTAATTTATTAACATATCAAAGCAGATTAGCTGAATTCTGCCTTCCCATAATCCCCCCGCCGCCCTCCCATCTCTTTCTCTCCTTTACTTTGATCTTTTCTCCCTGCCTCTATATAAACACATTACAGCGAGTTAGTGTTGAGATTATTTTGTTATTTTCAGCCTGTAGTTTGCCACTTTATCGAAAGGCAGAGAGAATGAGATATGACAGGGAAGAAGGATCTGGGGGGATCTGAGCCACTTGCGAACACAGCACAACGTGTTAGCCGCTAAGCCATGGCGTCAACTGTATTGAGGGACTGTTGACTTAAAATAGTGATTTTATTTCTTGGTGTGTTTGTGTGTTTATTGAGAGGGTCAGCAAGGGTCGACAGGGGTCACAGTCTGTCTCTTAGCTGTCATTCAGACCCGACAATTTTGAGCAATGCTTGGGTATGCAAGATACCAGTGGGACTGTTTGGAGGCCAGTTGGTAACTGATTTGGGGCCGGGGGGTCTGTTATTTGACTTCTCTGTCAGTTTAGATCTGCTGTGTTAGGTCAGATGGGAGTCCTGACCCTCGCCCCCCAAATGTCAGACCTTTGATTTATTGTCTCTTTGAGTTCATCAATAAAAATGCCAATGTGCTGTTTATACAAGTTTGATGCAACTTCATCTGTCATTTAAAAAAAGTTTTACTTAAAAGAAGAAAGCTCACCCTTGTGTTATTCCAGCCTTGGAAAATAAAGATATTTTGAAGAACGTTGGTAACCAAACAACATTGGCTCCCATTGACTTCCATTGTTTGGACACAAAACCACAGAGACATTTCTCAAAATATCTGCTTTGGTGTTTCGCAGAAGAAAGAGTCACATAAAGCTTTTGAATGACATAAGGGTGAGGAAACGATGACAGAATTACACAACTGCAACTATGACCATTAAAAAACATGCATAACGAAAGGCTTGGGTTCGATTCCTGATGAAAACACAACTAATAAACCGCATAGTTTGAGTGAAAATAACATGTGACATTAACACACATTCTTGCTGTCTCATTTCCAGTGAAACCCTCAAAGCCCCGGTGCTGGATGGAGGGCAGGCTGCTGGAGGGCAGTGATGTGAAACTGAGCTGCAAGTCCTCTGATGGATCTGACCCCATCAACTACAAATGGGAGAGAGTTCTGGATAAGGGCAAGAGTGTGGGGAAACTACCTCCCCTCGCCCTCATTGGTAAGGCCAAGACATTCATTTTATTAGTCTTGTCACCAATAACATAACTCAGGTGTATAGATGGTTTCATTGGATGCTTCGCACCTGGCCCGAAGTAAACTTTTTGTTTGTGTTTGGTTATAATATAACAATTTATTACACGGCGCTCTGGAATACTTGATTCTGATTATTCTCAGATAACAACCGCTCGAAACGATAACACCCAGCAACCCGCATGCTGCAAATCATTTTGACAGGTGCAGTTTAATATTACACAAAATTAAATGTAAATATGTCTTTTAATCACATACATGACATTATATTTACAAACGATTAAACCAAATTGAATGTTCGTGACATTTGAACGTCGCTTCTTACCTTAAAACCGAAAGTAAACAGCTTTTCCTCGCGCAAGGTCTGCATTCAGTAAAAATGAGCTAATAAAATATTTCAAATTCACATTTCATGTCCAGTTTTTTTCTCATGTGGCAAGTAGCCGTGTAATAAGCGACCGCATCGCGTCAGTCCTGATCACACTGTCGGGGCTTATTTCTGCGATAACAACCGGCTGCCTATACATTATCCCTTACTTATTACACGGCTCATTTGAATGCTTGATTCTGATTGGCCAGTCGCGACATTCCAAGGGTTGTTATTTTCAAATAACAACCGCTCAAAACTAATAACACCCTGTAACCCAGATGCTGCAAATCATTTTGAGAGGGACAGTTTAATATTACACAAAAATTAATTATTAATATGTCTTTTAATAATATATATGACATTATATTTACAAATGATTAAATCAATTTGCCTGTTCGTGACGTTTGAACATCGTTTCTTACTTTAAAACCGAAACTAAACAGCTTTTCCTCACGGAAGGTCTGCATTCAGTAAAAATGAGCTCATCAAATATTTCAAATTCACCTTTTATGTCCAGTTTTTTTCTTATGTGGCAAGTAGCCTCCGCTTCGCGTCGGGTCCTGATCACACTGTCGGGGCTTATTTCTGCGATAACAACCGGCTGCCTATACATTATCCCTTACTTATTTTATATTTAATTTAAATAGATTTTTTGTTGGATTTGAATATTCAATTTATATTAAATTTTATTGCATAATAATTGTATTAAATTACAACTACACAACAGTTATTGATTCTTTGAGGATTTCTACCGGAAGTTACATCTTGTACGTTACGTGGAAGGCCACATAACTTTTCTTTGTTGTTGCCGCTGAAACCATCTATATTTTATCTCATAAATACCTCAAACCAAAAAAAACCCCACTAAAACTTGAATATTTTTTAAAGATCATATCCTGAATTTACAAACCTTTGCAAACCTACATCTCCTTCAGAAGTGCTGATCATAGCAGCCTCATACAGTAACTCATTAAAACTTTGATAAGAACCTAAAAAGTTTTCGTCAGTGTCAGAATTTGCGTTGCAGCCAGGCAATGAGATTAAAACCACTCTGTTGAGATTAGCATACAATATTCATCAGATGGTTATGGGCTAAGCGAGAACTAAATGTCTAGACCAGTGATTCTCCAATGGATTCGCAGATTTGACATTTACACAAGTAAATAACATGGAATTTTATGATTATTCATAATATACACAAAACATATTGTGCTGAGTACAATGTTTTTATTTGATATAGTCCGGGTTGTATTCTTTTATGATGTCGCCTTAGATGTCAACAAAAGTTAATAGAGTATGTTCTCCTATTTCAAACACTGATTTATCTTACTGTAACTATGCATTATTATACATAGTTGCATTTAACTTTTTGCGTTTAGCATTGTTTCTACTGCTGACCGCGACGCAATGAGAAGAGACAAGTACAGGGACACCAAAGGAGTTTAATAATGTTTAATAATCATTGGTCATTTATACCTCACAATGCAATCTTACTCAGTTCTTCTTGGACAATAGACCAAGTCCTAACAAATGCGATTTAGAGTCTAGCAGCCGCAGATGGGACAGAGAATATCAAACAATGTTCAAGCACTGTTTCAGGATGATTCCTCTAGCACACACCAGCTCCTCCGAGTCCCATATTGTTATACAATCTATTTAGCTGTATGCAGTGCCGCAGATGAGTTGGACCGTACCCTCGCCCAAACTCAACAGTCAACCACCCTTATCAATGAACACCTGCTCGCTCTAATTAGCTTGCCTTGGCCGGTGAACATTTCACCACTCCCAGAATTCACAGCACATAGTGGATGAGTAAACGGTCCTAGTGGCTCGCGATGATGAAAGTGCGAGAGGGATTCTGAGCATGCTCAGTGCGTCCTCCTCCATCATGGGCCACTGATGCAGACACAAGCACTTCCTCACGGTCCAGAGAAGAAAAAAAACAGTTACTGTCCATCTCATGTGCTGGAGTTCCAGTAGAGCTGTGTATCATAATGACACACACATTCATTTGTTTACATAGACACAGGCACAGACACACAGGCTTTAAATAACACTCTGTTTGATTCGAAGTCGGTGAAGTAGTGCTGTAAAAGAAGTGGTAAAATAAGGGTAACAGGACCACGATAGCTGAAGATCTGGTCTGCTGACACTGTCTTGCAGGCTCAGAGCTGAAGCTGGAGCTGTGTTACTAATACCATAATCCTGCTTCATCAGCATTGTGGTTTTGAGTGAGACTCTTACCCTGAAGTCGCTTCATAGGCACCGGCCCTTAAATTGTGTTCTTAAGCATAACACAGTGCACTGGAAAAAGAAAGGCTATACATTTTTTGTGTAATACCTTACTGGCTAGAGGAAATCTGGAGGAAATGTAATAGAAGGTAAAAAATAGCTTTAAATCAGCCTACATGCTAAAGTAATTGCCCTGCAAACACAGAATGTTCCCCCAAACATATACTGTATGAAATATTTGAAGAGTTTCGTTCCAAAATGATAAACTCTGTTTTTAAAATTGTTCAAAAATCTTGTTTTTTTATTGTGCATTCCAATTAATATCAATCAAACTGCAGTTGGTTTGTTTTGATTTAAGCCATAGTAACAAAACAAAAATACAGCTAATACAATAAAACACAATAAAAACATGATTACATAATAAAAAACATGATTTTTGAAAATTAACAAATCTCATTTTGGAACTAAACACTTCATTTGTTTCTTTAGTTAAGCTAAAAAACGTAAACAAAATGTTCCCTGGTGGCTATTTTTAACTTTTGGTTTCTTAAAACGCTTATAGAGGAACATTTCGGTAACCAAAAAACTAACATTCTAATTTCGTAAAACAAACTTTGCTGGATGACAAAAACAGAGCTAAAGAAGTTAAAAAATAGTGTGCTAGGAACAAAAAACTAACGTTCCAGGGACATTCTGAGAACCAAAAATTGCTATCCTCAAATCTGATGATAATAAATGACAATAAATAGGGCAGTGTACATAATAAATCAAACATTTCTGTTAAATACTCACCTAAAGCAGGTGCGTGGATGGATATGTGACCCTGTCTTGTGAAATCCAGGCTAAATTTGCATAATCGAATCATAATATTTGAAGAATCGTTTATATGATAGGTTTTGACATATCGTACTCAATTATGATAAATAACATAATGCAAAATAATATAATATGACACTGCATGGTATTATTTCACACAAAAATACAAAATAGCATGGCTTCCTTAACATTGATTTCAATCTTTGAAATTACTCAATCAATATTAAAGACATCAAGATTATATTTTCACTGAATAATCTTTATATTATACAGTAGGATTATATAATGTAGAAAACTGTGTGTTTTACAGGCAGGGTCACGTGTGGGTATTATGGGTAAATATCATGTATAGATTTTAGTTTGATTGATTGTAATGACAAAAAAAATCGAATTCTGCTTCCCTCATATTCAGATCTGAAGAACCCAGAGATCGTGACCTTGAGAAACTTGACACAGGACAGCTCGGGGGTCTACAGGTGCACCGCCAGCAATGATGTGGGAGAGGAGAACTGCATCATCGAGGTCACAATGCAATGTAAGTTCAGCTCCGGTCAGCCTTCAGTTGCGTATCATTAGTGCTGCGATTATAATACACTGATGTGAGATCAGCCAGTGGTGGCGCTTTTAGCTTGAAGGTATTGTCTCAGTGTGATGGATGGAGATGGTTTCCACACAGCACAGGGATTTCTTTCTTTCTTTATTTGTATATTTTTATATTTTGTTTGTTTTTACTGTTTTTCATTTGAATATAAACCATTGTTTTTGTTTTTTTGGAAAATTTGTCTTACTCACACACACACACTCCGAATTGAACACTGAGAACAATAGAGAGCCTGAGTTTGTCACTGGTCTTGCTCAAATGGCCATTCCTCAGTGTTGTGTGTAATGGTTTTGGAAGAAGCTGAAGAATTTAATGCTCACCAGAGGAAAGATACAGAGAGTTCTATAAACATCTGACAACTGCTCTGCACTTGGTCCAGCGCTCTTCTGTCACATCACAGGAAGTGAAAAGAATTGATGTGAAAGAGGCATTCTGCCATTGTGGCTGGCGAAGTTTAATTTTGTTTAATGTAGTTTACTAATTCAGTTTCATTCTCTAGATATCTCATAAGGACTTTAATAAAGTGTAACTACTAGGGATGTAACAATATTGTTATCGCAATAGCAAAATTATCTCAATATTATCATGGTCACATGACTGTATGAAACGATAGGTCTTCCGGGCCTAACATAGAGAATGTTTAGAAAATAATAGATGTTACCTTTGTCAGGGTCAATCTGGTGCAATTATTTTATTTTATAAAATGGATTTTTAGGTCATTTGACATATCTTATAGCTCGTACTAAGCAACAGTTATAATTATAAGATAAAGAAAAGAGGATGCTTATGGCACGTTTCCAAGTCATCAGTTGTCGTTTTAAATACTGCAATAAATATTTACACCGATGTATAATCCTACAGTGAGATTTTGATATTGTTACATCCCTAGTAACTACCACATGGTCTCCCTGCTAATATAACTTTCAAACAAAGACAAAATCTCTCAAATGTAAATTGTTAAATTATGCACCACTATTTTAAGAATTACTGTATTTTTGTATTTAATTTGATCATGTGAATGTGTCTCTTTCTGTGTGTGTGTAGATGTGAGGGGTATGGGTGTGGTGGCTGGCGCAGTGGTTGGCGTTTCGTTCGGCGTCCTGCTTCTCCTTCTCATCATCTGGCTCGTCTTCCGCAAGAAGGAGAAAAAGAAATATGAAGAGGAGGAGACTCCTAATGAGATCAGGTGAGTCTGTGCTTTGTGTTTTATGTTTTATGCATGATCCGTATTAATTTTGGTTTTGTGGTACCACTTTCCTAGATTAACTGCGGCATATATACAGTATTATGTACAGTATGTAGCCGTACCCCTGAATTATGCACACTTCTTCCTCCCCTACCTTTCACGGACCAATCAAATTCTCACGCATAAATAAAAATGTCATTATGACTTTAAAGTAAAGAAACGATGTCTAATCTATTAATCTATGTGTTTTTGCAGGGAGGATGCCGAAGCTCCTAAATCCAAACTAGTGAAGCCCAACTCCCTCTCCTCTTCTCGCTCCGGCAGCTCGCGCTCTGGTGCTTCCTCCACGCAGTCCATGGTGCACAACAGCGGGCCCCGAAGCCAACGCCCGCGACCACCCGCGGTCGCCGCCCTCAAGGAGAACGGACAGCCCCACGTGTTTCCCCAGTCTCCCCCGGCCTACACGCATGTGGTGCCCAAGACCCCCGAACCCCCTGTCACCCCAAAATTCCGACCCCCCAACCCTCCAGTAGGCATGGCCATTCCCGCCGGAGTCATGGTGCCCGCCCAAAGCAAGGCCTTCCAGACAGTGTAGAGAGACGAAACACAGCCTGCTGCGGGCATCTATACGGGAAACCCACAGTGACTCCAAAAGTTGCACCTATGATTTGGGAAAAATACACACTTTAAAAAAGAAACTATAAATAAAAGCGTAACTAAAGGATGTAATTCAAAACAAAATCATAAGCTAAAAAGTTGAATGCATATTTATAAGGGAAAATACAAAGTGCTTGCCCCCTTCTGAAGTATAATAGAAAATAAGAAGAGAGGAAATGAGGAACACAAATGTTTCGTCTCATTTGTCTTTCTTTTGATCTCACTGCGCAGGCCTTTTTTCATTATGTTATTTCTCTTTTTAAACTCACGAAGGCTTTGGAAGCGTTGTGGCCAGTGGGGTGGAAAGATTTCCCCAAGTGCAGTTTATTTATTTATTGAATCGCAGAGGCTAAAGGACCAAGGGCAGGCTGGGTTTATGAAACACGATGTAGAGGCGATAAAGGAGCAGCCGGCTCACCGTCTGAAGAGAAATAAAGGATATTATCTGAGAGTTTGTTGTTGGCAGCTGCAAAAGTACGAACTTCCAGTCCATCACGTTCAGTGTTTCCCAGAATGCAGTGCAGCTTCCCCCAGACATCAAAATCTAAAGCAATCTGATTAACGTCTAAAACCTCCAATGAGAAAGCAAACGCTGGGCGGATGGAATGAGGGACTTTCTGATGGACATTCCAGCACATGGAGACACAAATGAGACGTGTTTGAGATGCAGTGGCACTGAAGGACTACATGTTTGCTAAATGGTTGCTCTTTTGCCTGCAGTACTATAAAACCATCAGCATTTGTGAGCCAGGTGCTGTCTTCGCTGGCGCCACGCATATTTTATTCAAGTCATTGTCATTCTTTTCATTTAGATTCTGCACCTTATTCTGAAAACTCAATTGTGGCAATCATGGCATCTGTAATTCATCTAATCACCAAATGATGGAGACGAGCATTACAATTAAAGGCATATCTTGACATGCCACACATACAGTAGTAACATGCCAGCAAAGCATACCAGATGGCAATGGTTTGTGGCATCTTCTACAACCTGCCACTAAGAACCAGTCGGCACAACTGCGCTGTGCAAATTTCATTCAGCCCTTTTTTGGAGGGCACATTTGTGTCATTACTCGATTTGCATAAGTGAACTGCTGGAAACAACGCAGGCGGTGCGAAATAAATGTCAATATGTTTCATTCCTTGTGAATTCCCTACGGCTCTGCACTCTTTAACAAATATTTGCAGTCAAATGTGTATATACAGGAACGCGTGACAGAAAGTCTGTGGTCTGGATTCATCCTCACTGTTTATTAAACAGCATCGCTTCAGTTTGTATCACATGCAGCTTTATTTACGATGATACTGAAACCAAAATCTGTTATTGAATACTATGAATGTGTGTAAGGCAAAGATGCTTTTATTTATTTTTGTCCTTCTTTTCTAGAATACCCAGCGGTAGTACATGATAACATATGAGGCACAAGTAACTTTGAATATAATCTCACAGTACTGTTTGAAAGGACTTCTGTACAGAGTATGGGCAAAATAGTGCTCGCGTGGGACGCGGGTGCTGGTTCGCGTACGCACCGTGGTACGCTCTCCTAGGACTGTCTCAATATGGCTGCCTTTTTGTGTCACACGCCCCGTGGCTTCGTCTGCCGAGCGCTGTCAAAACCTTCTCCATTAGCTGTGTCTCCGCACCCTCGGGAAGGCCTCGCTCGATGCATTTTTGAGATTTGAAATGGACAAGTTGCCTGTTTTGTGTGCCTTCACATTAACTTGTTCCCTCTTTTATTCCTTCACATGCCGAAAAATGGATGTCCTGGAAGCCACGTGTAAAGTCGGCGAAGAGAGAACGTTCTGGCACAAAGAGGCAGTCATAGACAGCCACACAAATGATATACACTATGTAGTCATGATGTTGTTTTATATTGTACATACAGATAAATATATGCACACGATATTCTTTAAGTTATGGGTTGAAGATTGGGGTTATAGGCCGTAATAAAGATGTAGATGAGGTATTATGCATTTTCTGGAAGTAATAATTGGTCACGGTACCCCCGACCCGCTAAGCTCCCTTTAATGAGTAGAATAATTTCATTCTTTATGGCTACTTGTATATCTGCCACTAATGGACCTTAAGAAAATATCTAAGAGAGCAAAAGCCATAAGATACGAGGAAGTATAAGACGCAATTACCCACAAACAATCCATCCTCATACACACATTTGCGCTTTACATTCGCAACCAATTCTCATTGGGGATCTTAGCTTCCCCTATGATTGTGTTCGGTATACATAGAGCTACATCTCTCCCCAAGTGTACACCGGCTGACACAACCTCATAAATTGGCACGTTCTCTAGAGTCGCATACTCCAGGAGTTGCTGGGTGGACTGTTGTCAGCAAGTATGATGGATGGCCTGTCACACAATGTGGGGAGTGAATGATGGAAAGTGTAAGGGCAAGGAACACAGGGCGCTTCGCTTCCAAACCTCACAGAGGTTGTCTAGCATCCTTACCTCCGAACTGAAACGAGGATGATTTGAGTGTGGGTTTGTACTCTCCCAGAACCCCTCAAATTGGGTCAATTCTTCGTCTGAGTGCTGCGTTCCGAATCCAAGTGAGCTGTCTTCTAAGCCTTCTCAGAAGATATGAATTCCCTTGCAATATTTCAAATGGTGGCATGCAGACCCTTTAGACTTCAGAAAAGACAAAAAGGCAGAAGATTCAAGTTTTATAAAATTTTCAGTATTGAATCATTTATATTTTATAGATTATATCAAAAATCAAATTATATCAAAAAAATTCTCACTTAGTCTGTTGCAAGGCATTATGGGATTGCTGAGAGAGTTACAGTACGCAACCAATAAATGTGCTGCTACCTTGGAATTTGGCCACGTTAAAGGTTTGAAACACACCTAAAGCTATGTTCACACTTGGCGACTTTTTTGAAGCTGCCAGCGTCTGTTTTACATTATAGTCCTATGTAGTAAACCGTGTTTTCAAAAACGTCCCAAGCAGGTTTTTTTACGCCACGGCCGGCGTCTTTTTCTGCAGCTCAGAGCGTCTTTTCAAGTTGAAAAAGTTCAACTTTTCGGAAAAAAATACGCCTACCTTTTTGACAGCTGACCAATGAAAAGCCAGTAGCAAGATCTGTCGTTTCCATAACAACAAGAACAGCATGTGCAGAAGGTGATTGGTCGAGCAAGATCAAGCGTGGGAAAAAATGCCATCCGAAATGGCAGCTGTTTTTAACTTCAACATTTTCTTGTCAAAAAAGACGGCAAGTGTGAACATGCCCTTAGATGTCTTAAAAGTATACATAGAGAGCTCACATGGGTTCAGAACACAGACATTGTAGTATGTTTATTTTATTCAAACATTTAAGTGTGCGACTCCTCTTCCGGCTGTTTTTTTATTCGGCTTTTGGTTTGTTTTCTGAGCGTTCGAATGCATTTCTCCTGCAACAAGACAAGCCTGGTCCACTTTCTCACACAACTAATCTTTGGTAGCGTTCATTATTACTCAATACTTCTAAAGAGCCTTCATAGTAGAGTATTTATAAACTATCAGCGCACATTTTGAAGTGATGCTCACGTTGCATACGGGCATTCTCCTCTGAATGGAAGTTCAGACCTGGGAAACCTTCAAAGTACATCTGCAATGGGTTATGAAATTGAGCACCAATTTAAAAATGTATTGACTGTATGTGTAACCGATCATTGTTATCCAACGTGGTTATCAAAAGTACTGGCAGACGTCTCAGAAAGGCTCCTTTGACTCCTCTTAGAAGTTGTAGCAGTTTGTGTTACTTGGAAAGGGGGATTCTTTTCCATTGGGAAAGCAAAGGGATTGCATGTTATGGCCTACAGGTCAGATATTGGGAATGCTTTGCTTCTGTGTTCATACCTGCATTCGGTTGAATATGTAAGTGTAAATATGACCAGATCCTCTATGTAAGTTTGGGTTTTTGTTTGGATTTTTCATGTCACGTTGATTTTATTTTACATGAACTGTTTCCATCTGTTCAATTATTTTTGTTGGTTTATTTGAATGTGGGGACTTGGGGCCTGTATTTGGCCGTGAGTCACAATCGGGTACTGTAAGAAGAAAGGAACATTCTCATCTTTCTTTTTGCTGTTGCATTCATTTTGAGTTTTGTAACCCGTTTGTTCATTTCCGAAAAGATCCATTCTTGTAAATATGTCCCTCTACAAGTAAAAAAAATGTATATTTTTACGGACTCTGAGTTATTAATACTTCATTTGCAAATAAAATATTCAATGACAAGTTATTTGGCAGCCCGTCATTTGATTAGTCGGAAGCGAAAACGCATGCGTTTGCTTTAATTCATATTTAGATTAGAACGAATAGTTGTGTGATGGAAATTACCTTAATACATAATTAGCAATAATGTTGAAATTTTGATGAGAACAAAAGATGCATCATTCAAATATTATTCAACAATGTGTTTGAATTGATTTGAGCTATTATGTAGACACGAGGAAATGAGTTAAACAAGTGACATCATTAGAGAATGATAATGTTTCCTTACTCCAGTTTCACGCATCCTTGATTTAGTAAATTATCATTTAAATGATTACATGTACAATGATGTTGTGTCTTTTCAAGCAAACATTTTGCTAATTTGATGTGGAACTTTTTAAACCATCAGCACACAATGCAGCTTGTTAGGAAGCCATATGGCCTTCAAAGAAAATGTTATGAAAGCACACATGAAAATCAAATCAATCATAATTGCTGGAAAATTATGAATAAATATTTGTATATGATTTTTATTGCAGGCAGAATAAGGATGTGCACCTGTGCTTTTTTTGGTGGATTGTTTTTTTTTTTTTTGACTTAGTTAACCAGTTTATTACATTTAAGTTAGGACAACAAAATTATTAAACCTGCTCATCGTACATAGTTGGGATAGCTAAATAAAAATGGTTCATTTTACTGTTAAATGAAGTGAAAACATTTTGTTGACGTCAAACTCTGTGTTTAAATCTTTGGTAATTCGGCAATCATATGTCACTTATTAGAAGATTTGACAAAAATTAAGAGACCATCCCAAATTTTCATCTAATCACCATTTCTAGATGTATTGTGGTCGTTCCAGTCAGTGTCTGACAGCCTGACAAGACACATGATTACTGTGATAAAAATCCAGGTTATCGCATAAAAAATACTTATTGAACTTTTCATAACTATGTGTAGAAACATTACTGTTGTATTGCTTAAAAGTGAATATGAACTTGTTGTCTTTGCAGTATTTGAAGTCTCAGAGCAAATTTTCTGTTATTTTGACCAGTTTCTCCAGTTTTCATTTTCTGCAAATAAATGCAAATAGAAAATATATGTTTATTTGGAATTTGGTAGAAATATTGCTCGAAGTTCACAAAATGAAGCAAAAATTATCATTATACTTATTTTTTCCACGGCTGTGTTGTAGGTGGATGGATGATGGAGAACTGGATGCAGGAAACTTTGTCTCACAGCCCACTGAGTCACTTGTAAAAGAGTCACTACATTTCTTGTAAAACTCTGCGCCCTAGTGTTTGAAATGTCAGAGTGAATCCAGATTTACAAACCATGACCAATAATGAGCCAACATTACATATCTGTGAGGAAGGGTGGTTTAATTTTAACATTAGATGTATAGTATATCATAATTGTGTTTTGTTTTCAATCCAGCAAAATGTCATTACTACAGACCAGAGATGTCACATAATTTACACTTGTACTGTAGCATATAAAGGATTCACTAACCCACCTTAAATGAATTAAAACAAATTCTTCTCAGTTCATCAAGGCTAAAAGATAAAACAACACCAAAATGACTCATGCATATGTAGTTTACCTTTAACAGTGTTTAGTTACAAAACATTACAAGATTTAATTTTTCTATGCATCACTATTTGTGTACTTGCTTCATCCAATCTGTTTTCTCTAGTCTCATGTGACACTACAGACGATGAAGATCGCATTTTGTGACCCAAATTAAAGCACATTTCACCGTCTGTAGAGCCGTCTAATTATGCAACCGCTATAAAGTCAAATGGAGTAGGTAATGAAATGTTATATTTAACAGCCTTTCTGCATGATCCTCCCTTCAAAAACGTCATCACACTTCATCACACGTTCGCTTGTCCAGAGTAAATGAAGGCGAATCGGTCAGATCGGGGAAATACAGCGGCTCAACGAGTTCACTGGGTCGGCTTGCTTCAGGTCTTACATTTCTAAAGATTAATAGCTCAGTTTTAGTGGGCTGTCACCAGAGACCTGTGGCCCATTTGTAGAAAGTACATTGAAAATTTCACCCTAATTATACTTTTTTTAGGTTAGCGACAGATGAGAGAGGAAATGATGAGGAAGGAAAGCTGCATTACAGTAGGTTTTCAGTAAAGTAATTAAATGACTATATGTTCAAATATGTGACGGATTCAACCTTCTGTATACATTTTAGTCCCTTCTCTGGGAAACTTTATGCTGCCATGCTGCCATATAGAAATGCTTTAAGTTCATTAGCACATTACAAATGGATTAATGGATTAATGTAGAGAAAGAGTTGAAATCACATTAATTAAAAGCAACAGAGAAATCCCAGCCAAAGTGGAGTTAAATGTAGCTCAATACATCAATAAATCTTTTGTTCTGAACTGTAGGCCTACTCAGGAGTCCTCAAGTAAAGAAGAAAACATGTTTATAGACCCTTTGACATTTTACACAGTGTTAGCCTCTGCTGGTATACAGTAGATTGTAACTACACCATAGGGAGCCGCAGAGATGACATATTTTTGTATGCAAACCCCGGAAGTGAGTTTTTGGTAAATAAAAAATTTGGTAAATAAGGTCTGTGGTAAACAAAAGCTCTAAATATTTTCACGTTTTATTCTATGACATAAAACACACCAATTATAACCCGCTTGTGATTTTTAAAGCCTTATTTTGTGTCTTAAAATGGCGGTTGCTGACAAGTTGCTAAAAGCGACTGCTTCCTTTGGCGAGGACGTTAGATGTCATCGCGCATATAAAGCTCACAAAGAATGCAACATGGGCACATATCTCTTAAAACGTAGATGCGGATTCATTCACGGAGTAATTCATTATCAGGGAACACGTTTTTAATAAAGTTTGAAAGAGTTGTCGGAGGCTGGTGGTGGTGACGTTGATATCGAGTGACCTTCAGTCTCTTTATAGCATCGTGTTAGCTATTAACTTCTGCCGATTGTATTTCGGCTTCAAAAATAACAAATGTTGTGTTCATTTGTAAAGATTATCTTGATAGACAAAACGTGTAAACATCATAAACCGTTGTTAATCACAGAGCTTATTTTTTGCAATCTTCCGAAAGTCTATGGGAAAAATGTTTTCGCTCGAGGGAACCACTGCAGCGCTAACTTCCGGGTTGGCCGAAAAACACGTCATCTCTGAGGCTCCCTATTGGGACCCCAAAAGACACAAGGAACCTTTTTGTGAGCAACATAAGTCCCAAAAATTCATTATATTGTGGTGTTTTGTCAGTAACTGGTTTATTTATTATTTATATGGCTCTCAATTGTCTTTTTTCTGTTTGCTGCCTTTGATGTCACAGCTCAGGATAGTTGCTGGTGAAGGGTACAGGACTGTGTGCATTCTTATGGTCCTCAGTGACTATAGCGTTCAAACATTTAGGGTCGCATTCACTTTTCTAACATATGCTACTTATCAAAACTTCAAAATGTACACAAATGTAACTACAAGAAAACAAAACAGCGTCCTCAAAGCCTATCTGTTCTTTTTGATGTCTTATCTTAAGTTGCTTTAACAGTATGAAAGGAGTGAGCTCTTATTGGCTGCTTGTTTTTAAAGTGATAGTTCACCCAAAAAATGAAAATTCGGTCATGAATGAATCACTCTCTAGTTGTTCCAAACCTGTATAAGTTTCTTTGTTTGGTTGAACAAAGAGAAAGCAATTTGGAAGATAACCAAACAGTTCTTGGACCCCATTGACTACCATAGTAGGAAAAATTACAACGGTAGTCAAAAGTGCTACAATCTTGTCCTACATTCCTCTAAATAATCTTCTTTTGTGTTCAACAGAACCAAAACGATTATAATGTGATTTTCTACGGTAGTCAATAGTGGCCAAGAACTGTTTGGTTACACAAGCATTCTCTTCCAAATATCTTTGTCTGTGTTCATCAGAACAAAGACAAATACAGAGTTGGAACAACTCGAAGGTGAGTAAATGATGACAGAATTTTTATTTTTGGGTAAACTAGACATCCATTTCAAAAACATTTTATTAAATAGTATTTTTGTTTTATAATAAAAGAAACAAATGTGTTTGTCTACAAAAAACAGTTCAACATTTAAGCATGCACCATCACCTTACGAAAATTAACCATGTTTTTTTTTGTGGTACAACTGTAGTAACCATGTTTTTTGTTGCATTGGTATTAGTGTATTACTACAGTAACCATTGTTTACTATGGTTTTTACAAAAAACATGGTTTTCAAAACAATGGTTATTTTGTGATAACCATTGTTTTGCTACAGTAACCATGTTTTTTTCAATTTTCAATTTTAACTCTAATAATTTTCGTAAGGGATCTGGAACGAGATGGGAGTGAGTAAATGGCAGGCGTTGAATTGTGAACTGTTTCTTTAAATTTTCTGCACCTGATGCGCAGAGCTCAGCTCTTGACATTCTCCTTCAATCTCTCCCGGTAATCCAGATAGCAGTGCGATCCTCCGGTTCACGTGAAGAGCTAATGAGCACCGAGCATCCCTCACTATCCCGCCATGGACGGAGAATCTGGTATGTCATCTGAGGCGCAAAAGACGCATCAGTGACAGCTGCACGATTAACTAAATTAGTTTGGTTTTATCATCCTAAAATCTAAATAAACAAAGCTTTAAAGAAAAACGAGAGGTTTGGATGGCGTTTGGACATCTTCTACCGCAGCTGAGGTTGGAGGAGGCGTCTGAGGACAGTTTGATGAAGAACACCCAGAGACCCTTCACACATCTACAGAAACCCAGCAGCTCACCTGGGAAGAGCAGAAAACAGCACAGGTAAGATCTTGGTCAAACTCCCTAAAAAAAAAAAAAAACATTGCTGCGTTTGTGTGTGCATATATTTTATGCAACGTTTAATGATAACAATGACAGTAAGAGTACCTGTTGTTGATTTTGTTATTGTTGTTGTTATTATAATGTCAACAGCCCAAAACATTGTGTCTGACAACAGTGGCATTTGGAATCCGAGAGATATTCCCAACGATGTTGACTTTAATGAAGAAGATGAACTGTTCCATCTTAGGTTCATGAAATATGGTGTTATGTAGAGTTGTGTTTTTAAAGGTGCACCTGTTCAGGTTGACTCTGAAGTGTTGCAGACTTTGGCGTGTTAACATTGTTTTTGAATAACTTCCCCAAAATAATGTCGGTCCACCCCGCAGTTTTCTTCTTACATTTACTTCTCAAGAATGTATTTGGATTACACCGAGCTATCTCCGAATATCAACAAACGTCTTTAAGCTTTTCCCAGACAGTGTCCCGACCAACAAGAAAATCAATTCGCTCTGATAATCTCATCTTGTCCATGCTGGGGAACACAAATTTCGTTTTCAAATGTCGTGTCATTCATCCCAGACAACAGAGCTCATGTGAGACACGTTTTAAAAAAGATCCTTTTAGACACTTGCACAGTGTGGTATCGATTCCTCAAGAGGCTGTAACGTTAGATTTGATCATCCATTCCGTTTTAATGGAGCTCGGCTTTCAGGCCTCTTTAATCCGACATTTTATGAGTTTGCCTACAGAAAAGCGATAACTGAGACTGCTCCTTTAGGGACTAATGACAAGCTGAAATGCTGGTATTGCTGTTTGTCTCGTGTGAGCGAGCTTTTCTTCAGAATACTTACGGTATAGAATGTGCACTCTTGAAAAGGTCAAGTTAAGGACTTTTACACATCAACAGAGCCATTGTGACAGGCAATATATTATCCAAGGTTTCAGAAGTTTCTCTTTACTACATAACTCACCGTGGTAGCATAGCTCAATATGGCACAAATATTTATTACACGACTCTCAGGAATATAGTCAAACATTTCAATTTATACTTTAAAACTGCTCTTGGGTCAGTGCAAAAACAGCCAACCTCTGCATGTTTGCAGCACAGTGGACTTAACATAAATAAGTTTATGGTTACTAGTTATAACATTCGTTCTTTGCTATTTTATTCTTTGTTGACCCTAATTGGAACATATTTCCCAGAATGTTTTGTACTGAATTGGGTGAATTGTTTAATGAAGTCGTTGTTTTTGTTTTGCACACAAAAAAGTATTCACATGTCTTTATAAAATGAAGGTTGAACCACAAGGCACATTTAAAAGGACTATTTAAACGATGTCTTTATCTTTCTGCACTTTGAGTGTACGTTGCATAGAGGTGTCAGAAAGCTCTTGGATCTTAATTTGTGTTTTGAAGATGAACGACGGTCTTACAGACTTGAGGGTGATTATGTATGTTCATGACAGAATTTTCATTCTTGGGTAAAGTATCCCTTTAAGGAGATATACAGTAACTTTGACTGCATCTTATTTGCTTAACCATACTGTAATAGTCCTAAAAGTCAGAAGATTTGGTCCTTCTAAACTATTTTCATATTGAAATCTTTTTATATTTTAATACAGTGTATTCAAGTGATTTAAGATGATCAGTGTGAATCTCACATGCCATTTGTGATGATGTGACGTGATGACTTCGCACTTTTGCAGAACTCTGCAATTACCCAATATAAGTGAACGCTGATCAGAGCAATGATCATTTGACTACAGCTGTTTCAGTGATCGCTCGGGCAGTTCTTAATGTATTTTAGGTGAACAAGTAGAGTGTCTGGACTGTAGTTGTACAGAAATAGATTTCTCAGCTGAAGGCTGTGGGTTTTGAAGGGCACCTTTGTACACGCACAGAGAGGGGAGATATAAAAGTCTAGTAACATCATACTAATGCTAAATGAAAGCAGTCTGTCCCTAGATCATTTCAAATCCCGTAACCAATATTGTTAAGCCTCTTTGCCATTGCGGTTCTCGTAATAGAGAAAGGAATTCTTCAGAGACGCTTTAGCTCATCAGCACCCTTCGTCTAATCTCCTCTCTCTTCCAAAACCTCTAAGTTTTCCCTCAGTCCTTCACCTCAGCTCCAGGATGATTTGCTGTAAGGTTTTTGGCTCATTCTGCATTTTATTTGTTTTAATGGTTTGGTTTTGTTTCAAAAACCTTACAATTTTGTTTTATATTAGAAGAACACTATTTTTAGTTTTGTTTCATTAAAGAATCTGAACATTTTATCTATGGACTAGGGTTGGGCCGATAGACGATGACATCGTGACGCGTGACCCAGTTGACTAATCACACACACAGCCTACACTAACTGATATAACCCTCGCACCGCACCCCGATGTCATCGTCCATCACGATGTTTCACTGTAGGCATCGTCCGATGCCAATTTGGTAGACATCACCCAACCCTACTATGGACAATATCAAAGTATGATATACAAATGATTTCAATCTTTGACATTGCATTACTCAATCAATATAAAATATATCAAGGTTATATTTTTACAGAATGTTTTTTATATAAAGGATTATTTGTGTAAAAATATTTTAGCCGGGTTTTCACATGCAAGATCACTCACAAATATAGTATTTTTCAGTAGATTTTAGTCATCTTTTTTTGCCATGGAATATAGTTTCAAGAAAATCATTAAATATAAACTGATTCTTTTATCCTTTGTACTGCAATATTTAAATATTAATAGGTTGATCAGGTGGGATTATGTAAATATTCAGTATTGAAGTTTTATATATTCAGACAAAGAAGCCAAAACTAGTTTGATAGATAATGATAGTATCTGATAGTAATGAGTTTAACAAAAAGTAATAGTCAAAACAATAAAAATGGATTGGTGTAAGTTTCATTGGGAGTTAAAGTCTCTGAAGAGTAAAATGAAAAAGTTTTGATGTGAAGGATCCTGAGGCCCTTAGCTGTCTGGTTAGCTCAGGAGGATCATCTACCAAAACAGATCTCTTATATTGTCCTCATTTTACCCGTTCATATCTTCTGCTGTTGGAAGCCTGCTATGAAAATTCAATTAAAGCATAGAGGTATGAGACCCGGCGCTAGATTTCAGTAAACATAATCACAAAACTTTATCCTGCCAAATCTAGCATAGCTTTTGGCTATGTCAACTTCAAAGCATCACGGCTGTGCATTTTAAATGTGAGATTCTCTGTTTCTCTGAGGTCCTTTTGGTGCACACGCAGAGCTCTGTGCACTACACGATTACCTTCTTCATGGCCGCGTAGAGAGAAGAGAAGAGGCCTGTGACTTTAGATCTTCTTTTCTGGAAGTCATTTGGCTCTGGTGTTGATGGTCTCGTGGGCGTGAGGGTTCCTGCTGGAGTTCTGAGCATTACTTGATTTATTGTGGTTTGTGTGTTTGTGCGTGTGTGTGTGTGTGTGTGTGTGTGTGTGTGTGTGTGTGTGTGTGTGTGTGTGTGTGTGTGTGTGTGTGTGTGTGTGTGCGTGCGCGTGTGTGTGTGTGTGTGTGTGGACATGTTTTTATACACTGTAAACCCAAACAGTATAACTAACTTATAATGGAAAGTACCAAAAAGTTGAACTAACTAATATTTTTGAGTTCATTCAACCTCTATCAGTGATTTAAGTTAACAGTAAATATTTTTTTTAGTTTTTACAACTACGCTAAAGTTTAGAGCTTAAGGGACTTTAGATGCAAAAAATTAGATGCAACCCTACTCTAATATTTTAATTTCAAACATATGCCCTCTAGTGCCGGTTTTTACCTAAATGTGACGTAATCGCTGAACGTACACCACTCAGACGCTTTCACTCAGATACCCAGAGTCCCAGACGTTCGCACTCGCAGGGCACGGCAGTTGGATTCGACATCAGTCCAAAATATGCAAGTTGTGGCTTAATGGTTAGAGACTCAGACTTGTAACCCAAACGTCGCTGGTTCGAGCCTCAGTACCAGCAGGGATTGTAAATGGGGGGAGGCAAGGATTAGCGCTCTCCTCCACCTTCAATACCACGGCTGAGGTGAGACCCTTGAGCAAGGCACCGATCCCCCAAACTGCTCCCCGGGTGCCACAGCAATGGCTGCTCACTGCTCTGGGTGTGTTACTCACTGCTGTGTGTGTGCACTTGGATGGGTTAAATACAGAGCACTAATTCCAAGTATGGAATACCATACTTGGCCACACGTCACTTCACTTTTTCAGCTGTTTAAAATAATGTTGCAGACTAAGTAAAGTTGTCAGTACTCAAAACTTTGAGTATGCATTAAATTAAGATGAACCAAACACTAAATATATATTTTGATTTAAATTAATGTTTATTTAAAATTTACAGTTACTCAAATAACTAGCTATATGCTCACTGATGATATTTAAGGTTGCAAACTTAAAAAAATAGAGGCAATCAGTTGCCTCAAATTTTTTGAGTTAACCGGGTTTACAGTGTATGCACACCAACACATGGGGACACGTGTCACTTGTGTCACCGTGGGGACCTAAATTTAGGTCCCCATGGGCAAAAAAGTTTATAAATTGTACAGAACAATATTTTTTAAAAATCTAAAAATGCAAAAAGTTTTCTATGATCTTTAGGTTTAGGGGTAGGGGATAAAATATACAGTTTGTACAGTATAAAAAACATTACGCCTATGGACTGTCCCCATGGAGATAGTAAACCAGACATGTGTGTGTGTGTGTGTGTGTGTGTGTGTGTGTGTGTGTGTGTGTGTGCGCGTGTGTGTGTGTGTTCATGTTTGTATATCCCGGTGGGGACCTAAACCTGAATACACAGTATTTATAGTTATGTACTCATTATTTTACTTGTTGTTAGATGTAAACCATGAACTATTACTACAGATGGACAAATTTCATCAAACTGATTCGAGTGCTGATGGATGTCCTCTTCATGCAAACGCCGGCCTCTTTTCGTACCTGAGGACGATGGCCTTTATGACTGCAGCGCTTCTCCGCCCTCCTCCGCTGCCAGCCTCTCAGCATGGTCTTTGGTCGATATTAAGCAACGTTTTCATTTCGACAAATAAGAATATCCACCGAGCGTCCAGTACCACCGCATGGCACCGCGAGGAAGAGCCTCTTGGCTGGCTGAGGACCGAGTGACAGCGTGTCGGGGAACCGGATCAAAACATTTTTTTTTCTGATTCCTCTCTCCCCTCTCTCGCCCCTGTCGTTCCTGGTGCTTCCGTCTCCGTTCTCTCGTCTCGTCTGTCCATACACTTAATGCTTCCTGCTGCTGACCAACTTTATGGAGATGCAGATTTCATTTTCCAACAGGACTTGGCACCTGCACACAGTGCCAAAGCTACCAGTACCTGGTTTAAGGACCATGGTATCCCTGTACTTAATTGGCCAGCAAACTAGCCTGACCTTAACCCCATAGAAAATCTATGGGGTATTGTGAAGAGGAAGATGCGATATGCCAGACCCAACAATGCAGAAGAGGTGAAGGCCACTATCAGAGCAACCTGGCCTCTCATAACACCTGAGCAGTGCCACAGACTGATCCACTCCAAGCCACGCCGCATTGCTGCAGTAATTCAGGCAAAAGGAGCCCCAACTAAGTATTGAGTGCTGTACATGCTCATACTTTTCATCTTCATACTTTTCAGGTGGCCAAGACTTCTAAAAATCCTTTCTTTGTATTGGTCTTAAGTAATATTCTAATTTTCTGAGATACTGAATTTGGGATTTTCATTAGTTGTCAGTTATAATCATCAAATTAAAAGAAATAAACATTTGAAATATATCAGTCTGTGTGTAATGAATGAATATAATATACAAGTTTCACTTTTTGAACGGAATTAGTGAAATAAATCAACTTTTTGATGATATTCTAATTATATGACCAGCACCTGTATTTATCTTATGTTTATTGTATTGTATTTCTTAATTTTTTATACCCATAGGCCCTTATTTAAATCATTGTGTACTGTATTCTATTGTGTTATGGTCTCTGTGTATGTTGTTGCTGTTTCTGTGTTCTGGATGCTCCTGTCACCAAAACAAATTCCTTGTATGTGCAAACATACTTGGCAATAAAGCTCTTTCTGATTCTGATTATGTGCTGATATCTCAGAGTGGCCGACCTGCAACAAAGCCTTATGGCCACATGGTGTCACAATTGCAGCACAAAGTAGAAATGCTGAGAAATGGGACAGGACTGAACTGTGCTCCTTCAAGGAATCTAAAGAAATAAAATCGCACTCTTCTGTTGCACAGTTCCTCTGTTAGGAACAATGAAATGAAACGTTTCAAAACTTATTACGAGGTTTTACACTTTTTACAATTTCTAGCATCATTTGTGGCATTGTGGGTTGTTTTTTTCACGAATATTATCAGCATTCTTTTTTTACATTCTTGGGTGGTTTATTATGTAAGTGAGTCATAATGTACTCATTGTATGGAATACAATGCATGAATGTATTGAATCCACCTTAGACAATATTCGTTAAATAATCTTGATTTCTGATTCGAAGAAGAACGTCATAGAGCTCTAGAAAGCCATTCTGATTTACATTTATTTCTATAACACTGGCCTCGAAATATATTTTTACACATTGGAAATGTATGATACTCTACTGTATATAACAAAAATAACGAACCAAGTGACATCTGCAAGCTTGTAACATTTCTAAAGCATTTTTTTGCAATTACTTTGAACCCCCATGGTTATTATCAGTGGATTTGTTTCAGAGAAGAGGTTTATCACTGATTCCTACAATGTATAAACAATTGGGTTGTTGACTTTTTGATCCAGTCACAGAATTTATAAGGAAAAAGATAATTGGCTTTTGCTTCCATGGAAACAGATGGTGAATTCAGGTGTGAAAGGAACCTATTATTATTTATCCCATTTTTAAGACTTTTGACTGTCATAAACGTGCCTGATGTTGAGTTTTAGTCATGAGATTTAATTAAAGTGAGTTCTTCAGTATATTTTTAATGGCTTGTATCTGTATATTCCCTGTGTATGAATATAAGTAACTAACGTTGACTTTCAGGATGTATTTTGCTGGAATAAGATGAATATGCTGTTTGTCGCAAATGTTCATCTGGGACCAAGCAACTCTTACACACAAACAACCACCATCCAGATTTATTTCCACATCGACATAGCAGCCTATGACAGCATGCTTTCAAATATTGATGACTTATCGTCTTTTCTCTTCTTGATCACATCTGTTAAATCACAGAGGGAATACGCTTCATGCTGAGTCTGATTCATAATATTCTCTTTTCGTGACCAAAACTATGACATGTTCCGTTCTTTGCATCTGACGGATTTTGTTTCTATAAAACCATTTTTCCATTGTTTATTTCCAGAGTCACCCACTTCTGATATTGGTCACAAGAGGTTGATTTCTAGTAAAAGAAATGACAGTTTACAAGCTGTTGTGTAACTGTTTGCTGAGGTCAGCAGCTGACAGAGTAATAGAAGAATTACTAGATGAAATCTGGTGTTGTGTTTATTCTTGTACTCTTTTCATTCTAAGGGATAGTTTACCCCAAAATGAAAATTCTGTCATCATTTACTCACCCTCTTCTCATTTCAAACCAATATGACGTTCTTCCTTCCGCAGAACACAGAAGAAGATATTTTGAAGAAAGTTGGTAACCGAACAGCACTGGACCCCATTCACTTCTATCGTATGGACGCAAAACCAATGCAAGTGAATGGGGTCCAGTTAATCTTTTAGTTTTACAGAAGAAAGTCATACAGGTTTGAAATGACAAAAGGGTAAACAAATGAGGACAGAATTTTTATTTTTGGGTGAACTATCACTTTCATGCATACGGTATAGGCGAAGTTGAGATGGTGTCTCCCTCAAAACCTTAGATTTCCTTAAAAACATAACATGACTATCTATAACTATGACCCTCTTTACTTTGTTAGTGTACATTACTAGATTTCTGACCTACTTCAGACCTAATTTCTGTTCAAAATTAGATTTCAGACCGTTGGAAAACTCACCCAGTCATTGGAGCTCATGTGTGTTGAATAAATTGATTAACAACATAATTGATCAAAGACTGATTTCGCAATGGAAAGTCATTGTTGTCTCTCCGACCCTATATTAGCAAACCGCTAATCACATACACACCAGATTCTGGATTTATGATTGATATGCAAATAAAATGGTGCATGAATTTTTATTCTCCTGTTTAACGTCAATACAGGTATACGAGTTTATTTGCAAAACAACAGCCCAATGCTAAACAGAAATCAGGCTGTTCGACCAAACAAAGCCACAGAATGAACAGCACAAATCAGAATCACAGAACACATTATATATATTCCCTGTCGTGATTGAGCTTTGGCGCAGTGAACAGTAACTCATCCCGCAATTCTGTTCTAAGGACATGAATGATACTGTTCCCCGGAGAGGAGAGGTGCACTATTACTATTCTAACTTTAGATTAAAATCAATTGAGAAGAGACACAGTGCTTCATATTGGAGCGACTTTGGCATAAAAACGCACAACTCACATTTTACAGAAGAAAAACTTTATTCCGTACTTTAGAGTCTTAGCATATGTTTTTCTATTTGATCTACTTCTCACAATCGAAGCATTATAATAACATCTTTTAAGTTCAATTTAGATTAGGAGCACTGTATTTATTTCTTTAGCCTGTACCTGATGTGCTTTTGTTGCCTTGCACGCCCCACTTCACAAGCAAACACAATATTCACATTTTCAAGTAGCGTTAATGAACATGACACGCTGTGTTATTGGAAAGTTACAGATAACAAGGTGTTTAATTGCTTATGCTGAGAGCCTTTTGTGCATTCTGTAAACTGTCAGTGGAGATGAATGGATGAAGTTAATAAGATTTGAAATCTTTAAGCTCTTTATTTACGAGTTCATATGTTCCTGCGTAATGTCAATAACCCTGTCAGATTACAGTATAGTGAGAAATTAAAGAAACATTAAAGGTCTCTGAATGTATCACTTTGTTAATATACAACAGACTGAGGGTTGATTTATTTTTGTATGATATATGAAACACTTTTCTGAAAGGGTAGAATACATTATTTGAACCGCAATTTCATAAGCATTTATTTTGAATGGATATATTTGGAAATTATAGATTTGAGACGCTGACGTACCCATTGCACATTGAACAGTTATTTTTTTGATTTTCAAATTTTCCCGTTTCACAAAGGATAACAAAGCCAGCTGACAAAGCAATCTCAAGTATTGCTTTTTCACAGAAGATGTGATGATGGTGGCTAGATAATTGTTAAATCACAGTGAGGGATGAAAATGACTTTGACCGAAGTCACATTGCACCCATTAAATCCAGACACGGTGTGCAGACAGCACCGCAGCATGCTTTTTTCTGATTTTGTACTCAACAGGTCATGCAGCTTTCAATAACTTTTGACCTCTTTCATGCTTCAATGGCATGTTCGTTACTGTAGAAACGTTCTATGAGGAGGGCCACAATTGTATTGGTTTTTTTATCAACGTCATTTGTACACTGGGTATAAATACCTTAAAAACACCATGTGAAATTTAGGTTTTAAAATATTTATACATGTTTTCAACTATGGTTCTAGGTTTTTCAGCCCATCCCCTTGCTGGTTTAAAAAAATGAGATGAGATGTAAGAATTCTTCTTTTGGTGTTTACTCGTGTATTGTGTAATTTCCTCATTGTGATGAGATTCTAACGTCATACAAGATATGTCATGTATAAAGTATGCATGTTTTGTCCTTACGACTTGTATGAGATCATTGGGAAGTTTTGCACAATAACGGAAGTTTATTTCCTGTTTGTTTTACAACAATGTTTGTATTTTGCATGGCATTTTGACCAAAAACTTGACTAAAGTGAAAGGGACCTATTTGTTCCCATACCCGAAATGTGACCTCTGCATTTAACCCATCCAGTGAGTAGTGAACACACGCACTGCAAGTCGTGAACACACGTACACCCGAAACAGTGGGCAGCTATAAATGCAGCGCCCGGGGAGCAAACGGGGGTAAGGTGCCTTGTTCACGGGCACCGCAGTCGTTACCCGCCGGCACTAAGAATCGAACCGGTGACCTTCTTAGCTTTCACAACACACAGGACAGACACAAATACATTTAACACCCACCAGCCTGAGCATGGTTTTGCATTTGTATAAATTTACTTTTTTGGGTGGCAATTTCTGGCAACATAAAATGTGGTCCCTTATACTTGGTATAACCATAGTGCATGGTTTCTCATGGTGAGAATGATTACACCAAGTATAAGGGTCCACATTTTATGTTGCCAGAAATTGTCCAAAAGGCTTTTAACTTACTGGATATTAATTATAATAACATATACAACAGCTATATACAGTACATACAATACAAATATAGAATATTTAGAATGACAGCTGTCAGTTTTATCAATGGAACCTAAGCCTTTTCCTGTTTTCCGTTACTGAAAAAAGCAATAAATCATTAAAAATCATGATGTTCTCTGCAGTGTGGTGCATGTATTTATAATAAAACAGGGAAACTATGTTGTCACTAGAGAAATTGTTGGATAAGACATGCACGAAGGTGCATAAAATGATCATGTGCATTGGAAAAACTGCAGCGCATGCAGGATGACCTGTATAAATAGAGTACATTGTTTTTTGCAATATTGTTCTTGAAATGGTCGTTTCATCAATTAAGGTCCTTTTAAACACGTTTTTCTTAAGAGGGATTATTAGTAGTCTAATAAAAATATGAACAAAAATTTTATAATAATATTAAACAAAGCAAGTAAGTACACTGACCAAAATTTTAAACGCAACACTTTTGTTTTTGCCCCCATTTTTCATGAGCTGAACTCAAAGATCTAAGACTTTTTCTATGTACACAAAAGGTCTATTTCTCTCAAATATTGTTCACAAATCTGTCTAAATCTGTGTTAGTGAGCCCTTCTCCTTTGTCGAGATAATCCATCCATCCACCTCACAGGTGTGGCATGTCAAGATGCTGATTAGACAGCATGATTATTGCACAGGTGTGCCTTAGGCTGGCCACAATAAAAGGCCACTCTAAAATGTGCAGTTTTACTGAAAACCAGTCAGTATCTGGTGTGACTACCATTTGCCTCACGCAGTGGCCAGCCTGTGGAATGTTGGTCCACTCCTCTTCAATGGCTGTGCGAAGTTGCCGGATATTGGCAGGAACCGGAACACACTGTCGTATACGCCGATCCAGAGCATCCCAAACATGCTCAATGGGTGACATGTCCGGTGAGTATGCTGGCCATGCAAGAACTGGGATGCTTTCAGCTTCCAGGAATTGTGTACAGATCCTTGCAACATGCATTATCATGCTGCAACATGAGGTGATGGTCGTGGATGAATGGCACAACAATGGGCGTCAGGATCTCGTCACGGTATCTCTGTGCATTCAAAATGCCATCAATAAAATGTGCCTGGGTTCGTTGTCCATAACATACGCCTGCCCATACCATAGCCCCAATGCCACCATGGGCCACTAGATCCACAACGTTGACATCAGCAAACCGCTCACCCACACGACGCCATACACGCTGTCTGCCATCTGCCCTGTACAGTGAAAACCGGAATTCATCCCTGAAGAGAACACCTCTCCAAAGTGCCAGACGCCATCGAATGTGAGCATTTGCCCACTCAAATCGGTTACGACGACGAACTGCAGTCAGGTCGAGACCCCGATGAGGACGACGAGCATGCAAATGAGCTTCCCTGAGACGGTTTCTGACAGTTTGTGCAGAAATTCTTTGGTTAGGCAAACTGATTGTTGCAGCAGCTGTCCGGGTGGCTGGTCTCAGACGATCTTGGCTTGGAGGTGAAGATGCTGGATGTGAAGGTCCTGGGCTGGTGTGGTTACACGTGGTCTGCGGTTGTGAGGCCGGTTGGATGTACTGCCAAATTCTCTGAAACGCCTTTGGAGATGGCTTATGGTAGAGAAATGAACATTCAATTCACGGGCAACAGCTCTGGTGGACATTCCTGCAGTTAGCATGCCAATTGCACGCTCCCTCAAAACATCTGTGGCATTGTGCTGTGTGATAAAACTGCACATTTTAGAGTGGCCTTTTATTGTGGCCAGCCTAAGGCACACCTGTGCAACAATATGCCACACCTGTGAGGTGGATGGATTATCTCGGCAAAGGAGAAGTGCTCACTAACACAGTTTTATTTTTTTAAACAATATTTGAGAGAAATAGGCCTTTTGTGTACATAGAAAAAGTCTTAGATCTTTGAGTTCAGCTCATGAAAAATGGGGGCAAAAACAAAAGTGTTGCGTTTATAATTTTGGTCAGTGTAATGGCAAACTGACATTTTGCTTTATATTTTTGTACAGCAGATGACAGTTACCCTGGCGCAATTATTTACGCATCTGACTTCACCTAAATTACTGACATAATTTCCAAGAGGACAGACTTTTTAAGGGACAAGCAAACAAGTTGGTACAGTGGGGAAAATGTACATATCTACATTAAGATAAATGCATTGAGTGCCCACCTTTTATCCAATTCTGTTATGAGCTACATAGACTTAGCAAATAACATGTGTGACTGTGTTTTAAAACAAGTTGCGTTAGGGCAGGCATATACTATAATGATAATGAATAATACATTCACATTTAACATCCAACTCCTGTTGCTATTGTCACTTAGAAACTAATATGTTCACTTGCGCATGCTCTCACACTTTCCAAACACAAAAACAAGTCCAGCAATGTACACATGCATGAGAAAGCTTGAGACAGAGAGAGCGCGCGCTCTAGATGAGAGTGAGGGAGAAAATGCGTTGCGATGCACGAGCGGCAGAGATGTAGTAAGACTGTGAGAAGAATCACCATGGGAAGCTGAAATGAGGTGGAGAGATAGGTATAGCTCTTTCTTCACACTAATAGAGAGAGAGAGAGAGAGAGAGAGAGAGAGAGAGAGAGAGAGAGAGAGAGAGAGAGAGAGAGAGAGAGAGAGAGAGAGAGAGAGAGAGAGAGCCCTCGTCGTGGTACTTGCGCCCCGCGCTCTCAGCAGATGGCATGGCACGGTGATGCGCTCTCGTAGATTGCTGTCTTCTCTCAAGTCACAGCGCAACACTCAAGGTAACGGAGCATCGCCTTCTCGAGCACTCTTTTAACGCGTGTATACTACTTGTGTTTCCGTCTTAACGCCTTTCTCTTGCTTCATGTGTGTTTGTCACTTGTCAACTAGCAGTTTTCTTATTTTTCAATGTTTTTCGCCTGTGCGTGTGCGTGTTTGTGTGTGTACAAACGCATGCGTAACAGTGAGTTGAAGTGCAGTATGACATCAATTAGATGATGTTAGATGAATCGTTTAGGCTTAAACTGTGTAGTTGATGCATAACATATCATTTTAAAGTATGGTAAGGTAAGATATAGTATTTTAGGTTTTGTCAATGGTGACTGTTTTGACCATTTTAATTAGGTTTTTGCCCTCACTAAACTATTTAGCTCTATTACTAAATAGTCCGGCTGTGTAAGAAATATATTGTTTAACCAGAAGTGCAAATATCATAGTACACGCTATTAATGGATTATACTATTTCTATGCAAATGAATAACAAAACAATATATAAATAACAAAATAATAAAATATTATATTAATTCAATAAAAAAAAAACGTATAATATTAATGATGTATAATAAATATAATAAGCCTTAATGATGAATCCGTGTTGCCACTTCTCTATGAATATTACAGAAGTGCTGAGGTTTTGCGTTTGCTTGTTTTCTGGGTCTGATGTGCTTTGCCATATTGATAAGTGTGATAAAGAAGAAAAGACAGTAAGACACAGTAACTGCAAACTGGTAATTATTCAAGCAAATCGTGAAGCATGTGTAGGGGTATTCTGACATGAAACTCATCCATCGCTGTACCGTTTTGCTTGCGTGCGGTGACTGGGGCAGTAATGAGCATCTAGAGGTTTAATAGATGGATGAGTTGAGGTCTATAGAGAGGGAAAATCCATTAAGGTGCAGGGTGTCCAGCCGAGGGGACAGTGCGAAAGTCATAGTCCATCTGCAGAGCAATCATTACTCAGGCTGTGTTGAATGCCGCTGTTTGTAAATAAACTCTGTGGCTGGAGCTCATGGCAAAATAAATTGCGTTGGAGCGGTGATGAAATTAATATATTGCGTTATTGTACTGTGAAAAAATTCAGCAACATAGCTATCTAAAAATATTCAACAACCACTATTATTACAGGAATAATTAGGGAGAGTAATAAATATTGCAGTCTGCACTTGAGGACTAGGAAGTGATAGCCATGATCGTCGATCATGATCAACCCAAATGTTAATAATTTAGTATAGTGGGTTTAATAAAAAGGCACTTTTATGTCAACCTTGTACTAAAGAAACGTGTAAAGGTTTGAGGTTAGTTGTGGAGCTTTGCTTTCCATAATATTTGTACTCTCCATAGTCTTCCTGTAGTTGGGTGTAGTTCACCCAAAAATAAACATTCTGTCATCATTAATTCCCTGTCATGTCATTCAAAACCTGTATATGACTCTTTCTTCTGTGAAACAAAAAAAATATTCTGAAAATGTAAATGGTTTTGAACTGGTTTAGCAATAAACACATCTTACCTGAGAAAATCTTATGCGTTTCTATCCTTAAATTCTGCCCTTAAACTGAACGTAGCATCTTGTTTTTAAAGGGGTCCTGTTTTGCCTATTTTTTTAAGTCTTTATTATGTTTATGGTGTGCTAAACAATAGGTGTTCATGTTTCGATTTTCAAAATGCTTCACATATTACATATATGTGTTTTACACCATCATCTGGATTGTCAGACAACAGGCTGTTGAGTTCCTGATTCTATGAAGTCCCTCTTTCCGAAATTCTCTGAATGGTGTAACTGAGCCAAGTCTTTTGTGATTGGTCTACTGTTTAGAGTGTCTGTTGACATGTCCCACCGATTACCCTATCCGTGATCCAGGGGGCAGGGTCAATGTCAATGTTGGTATTCCTGATGTCAATAACCCAACTTATTGAGTGCGTTTACATGCACAGTCTTACTCCGGTTATGCTTAATAAGATGATAATAAGTAAGGTCATGTACACATGTAAAACTGATTTATTTTATCGAGGAAAGCTCATAAACGGCGAAAGCAAAACCCGCTCGGCAGAGGTAGTTTTTTGCTCATTACTCCGATTTCGTGCTGCCTGTAAACGCCTTTACCGGTTTTCACTCAGTTTTGTTTATGTGCGCATGTCTGACAATGTCTGCAATAGTAAAAGTCCCAAACGGAAGTAATAGTAAAATAACACATATAAGTCTGCTCTCGAATCATGCAGTTGATGTAGAAAATGAATACGTCAAAATGAAGAACTATTGTTGCATATGCTGGTACTGCGGACATGAGAAGAGATATAAAAATACAGCTTCTGACCGTTTCCCAGCTGCATGTTCAATTACTAAACCGACTATCGACGGTGACGTCACTGCACGTGAGAAACCCGGCAAGTCTCAAACTTCCATGTAAACGCGGTTTTCTGCGTAGCCGGTTTATTACTATGCATGTAAACACGTGAAAACAGCTTTCTTTTTAAGCTGATTTTTGATAGATATCCATTTATTTTGTGCACGTAAACACACTCATTGTAGTCTTTAAAAAGTGATTTCTGTTAAAGAAAATATCATCCTTTTCTGTGGACTTGGCAGATGTTGTTCATGCTCAAACAGCTATTCTACTCACTAACTAAATTAAAAGAAGTGAAATTTCATCAGACCTCCCCTTTAACACCTACGTGATTTTTTTCTCAGCTCAGCATGTGGAATTTCATGTCAGACATTAGTATGTAGTTTTAACAGAATAATCCAGCTCCATGCTGACACTCTAATCATGAAAGAATGTCTGAAGGTACATTAGTGACTCCTCAGGAACTGTTTCTTGACAAGGTCAACATGAAACTTTTATACTGTGACTTATAATAATTATAATAATAATAATAACTTTATTTTATATAGCGCCTTTAAAAGTAGCATCTCAAAGCGCTTACATAAGTAAAAATAGAGGGACAAAAATTCAACATATACTAGAAATCAATAACAACAAGATAAAAACAATCAGATAAAAACAAAAAGAGAAACAAGCAATTTCACTAAACCAATTATACAATGCAAATATAAATAAAAACAAGGCACTCACATATCTCACATAAAAGCTACCCTAAAAAAGTAAGTTTTAAGAGAGGATTTAAAAATATTAAGAGATGCTGCATTTCTTATCTCAGAGGGAAGAGAATTCCACAGCTTTGGGGCCAGAGATCACCCATAGATTTTAAGCGAGTTGCCGGGGCCATTAAAAGACCAGCTCCAGTAGAACGGAGGTTACGTGCTGGGGTGTAGGGTACTAAAAGATCTGACAAATATTGTGGAGCCAAATCATTTAAGGCCTTGTAAGTCAGCAGAAGGATTTTAAAATCAATTCGTAACTTGACAGGAAGCCATAAGGTTTCCAACATAGGTGTAATGTGAACACTTGTGCTGGTCAGGATGCGAGCAGCAGAGTTTTGTACCAGCTGTAATTTGCTAAGGGTAGCTTTTGATGCTCCAGCCAACAATGCATTGCAATAATTAATCCGAGAGAAGTGTTAATTAACTTTTCAGCTACAGAAAATGATAGCATGGGACGTAATCTGGCAATATTTCTGAGATGAAAAAAAGATACTTTAACTGTATTCTGAACATGTAGACCACATGTTAAGTTAGCATCAAATGTCACTCCCAAATTGTTTAATTTAGTTTGAAACTGTAAAACAGAGCCATCCACATTTAAGGCTAATGGCTCAGCTTTACGTAACTGGTGAGGTGAACCAATGAGCATCACTTCAGTCTTGTCACTTGTCACTGTCTTGTCACAACAGAGAAAATGATCAGACATCCATTTTTTAATCTCAGAGATACATTGAGAAAGAAAAGAAACCGTTACGTTAACACCAGATTTTGAATGTATGTATATCTGGGTGTCATCGGCATAAAAATGAAAGTTATGTGAAGAAAAACTGGATGTGTAACATATAAAAATAGGAATTCACTGGGAATTGTTAGTATTGTGAAAAGTGGTCTCTGTTTTAGAAGTGTTGCGTCTGTCGAAAAGAAAAGCTGTTTAAGATTAGCTTGTAATGTTGACACTTCACATCAAGACCAGGAACACGTAAAAAGAAAGTAAATTAGTTACATTTGAATTGAATCTTCATTGATAAACAAGGTGCATGTGGTGTTAATTATTTTGAGAAGGTGTTTTGTCCCTTTAATCATTAATTTCACAAGGGAAAAGCACTCTTCACACTTATAAAGACCTGGAGCAGTTCCCTATGGGACTAAACAGGCATTAGTGTGTCTTAAGTGCACTGTCTTTCTGTGCACAGTTAAACACGAGAACATGTACAGTGGTCTTTTAAATGCCGGATCAACTAATAGGAAGTCTCTACTTGATTTATTTTCACGGAGTAATGCTGGCAGTGATCCACTGAGATGTATTCAGCTGAGATGGTTTTGGTCCGCATAGTAACAGCCTTGGAAGCTCTCATTCATAATTTACTGTGGTGGAAAGATGGAAATATTTCTGCAGTTTAAAGCTGCGTCCATTCACTATAAGGATTATGGGAGTTATGACCATGAGCTCACTGTCCAATACGGTTTAAGGGTTAGGGAGTACCAGCGCTTGAAATACTGTGAGAATATTACCAAGCAATGAAGCACGACTCTACATTTATGACGTACATTCAAATTATAACAAACCAGCAATTTTTTCATAAAAAAGAAACTTAAACGTCATTTATAATTAACTGCAAGACATTTGTGTGGGTGTTTCAAAGCATTTCAAAGTAATTGGTGATAATGATGAGGACTACTGTGTGTTTGTATCACAGCGATCTAAAAGCATGAATCTAGAATTAGTATTTTTTTGCCTTCAAGGGGCGTGCGGAGTGTATTTTCATGCATTACAGTTCATTATTAATAAGCTGGTGACGTCATGTTAAATCTACATTTAGTTATTGGTCAATAGTTGCAAAATTTGTGTGTTGCTTTGTGTTGAATGTTCCTCAGCCGGGTTTTTCTCAAACGTCTTCTTGCCCACATGTTTGTTCTCTTTCTCTGAAATGAAAATTAGGTGTGCATAATAACACTGTACATTTTTATTGCCAAAACATTTGTAGCAGATTCAAAACAAAAAATAAAAGTGCAAACAGCTAATACATCACATAAAAATATTTGATATGCTGTAGAGTATTAAAATAAAATAAACGGATAGCATTACAGCACATCTAATAATAGACATAAGTAACACAAGCGTGTAGCTGGTTGTTTATTTTTTGTGATACTGCGGCAGACAGAAACATACAATGCGTTATTATACTGTGCTACTGTCACAAAGTAGCCTTTATATTCCAATAGTGAGTACAACTGACAGTTTTCACGACAGTATACAGCCACGGGGAAAAAATAAGAGACCATTCTAAATTTTCATAAAAATCAGCATTTCTAGATGTATTGTGTCCATTCCAGTCCAGTGTCTGTTGAATTTCAACAAAACCAAACCTCAGGAGTGAGATAAAGTCATCCAACAGCAATATGAAATGACAGCTCGACAAGACATATGGAAGCTGTGATAAAAAGATTATAACTTAAAATATTTTTTAAACTTGCCCTAAATACATGGAGAAATATTATGTTATGAAACTGACATGAAACAGAACCCAAGTGCAGACAGCTCTCAGTCTCAACAAAAGTACATTTTATTTAACATGGGACAAAACATAACTCAAAATCCCTCAAAGGGAAAACAAGAACGATATACTTGACAAAATAAAACTTGACTAAAACTTAACTTAAAGACAGCCAAGGGGCAACAGGTCAAGACGGGGATGAAGACAAACGATCCAGCACAGGACAGCAAACACAAGGGCATTAAATAGGAGAGGAACAAAAGAGGCATAACAAGGGCAACAGATGAAGGGCGTGAACTGATAATGGAATAATGAATAAGGAAACAAGGGGGCGAGGCTAAGACGCAGGACGGGGAGAGCACATGGCTTCCAAAACAAAACACAAGAAATGGGGCTGTCATGATCCCGTCGGCCAGAACAAGAGAAATAACTGCTAGGAAGGCGAGATCATGACATATTACTGTTGTATTGCTTAAAAGTGAATATGAACTTGTTTCCTTTGCAGTATTTGACGTCTGAAAAATACAGAGCATCTTATCTGTTATTTTGACCTGTTTCTCCAGTTTTCATTTTCTGCAAATATATACGAATAAAAACAATATTTGTTTTTGAAATTAGGAAGAAATATTGTTAGTAGTATTTGACCCTGTCACCTATTTGGTGCATATGTTTTATTTTCTGATAGAAAATGTGCATTTTGGTAATTCTTTTGCAATTTGCTTCAATCGCAAAAGTGAACACAGCCTCCCTACAGCAGCCATGTTTTCATGTGTCTAAAAACAATTAGCGTCCGCTGAGTCTTTGCTGTGTCAATGTGGCTGTCAGTTGTTTGGCTGTTTTCTCTCTCTCTTTCAGACTGAAGGGTCTCAGGTGTATAATGTGGTCTTACTTCATGCCTCTACAAACCAATGGCACGTTGAAAAAAAGAAACTGCATTCAATGTTTTGGTTTAGTTTTGGTGCAGATCAGTGTTTATGGGATGTTGAAACTGTGAGGTTTGCTCATTGATTAATTGCCCCATTTTCTATTTTTGTGTACCTTTATATAGTAACATGGAGAAAATCATACGATGTAGTGCTTGTTACTGAGATAATTGCTCTCCCCTAGGAGAAATGTGCACCTTGAAGCGGATGTGATCGTTTTATTTTTCAATGTTATAAATACTTTCTACTATAACTCTATATAAATGGTTTCCGACATACATTGTCTTAACCAATGGGGTGACTTTGGTGTGGGGAAAATATTGAAAATGAGACTTGGGTGTAATTTGTTGCTGCAAAAAATTATATGCAAGAGATGTGCTTATTCAAATGCTGTTTATTGTTTCTTTCAGACTCATCAGTTAATCATGCATAAATATGTATTAGTATGTGTTTTTTCTGTTCTGTGAGTCATGCTGTGTTTGGCCAAACCCATCAGGTTCTGGCCATGGAAGAGGCCACTTTGGCAGTATTTGTCCTGTGTCCTCTGCCAGACCAGACCTTAGACATCACGTCCCTAACATTTGTAGAGATCTGACAAAGAATGAGCGAAGACATTCTGGTCACAAGAAGCAGAGACTGGTGATGTGATGAGTGTCCTCTCTTATCTATCTTTCCCCCAACATTTTGGTGAAGTGACAGAATATGTTAAGGAATAGCAAGACTAAATAAAAATCCTTAATTTATAGGGAGGGCAAATTTGACTTCTTAGTTCTGACAGTATCACAAGGGTAGAAAAAATGCAAAGGTACATTGGTCAGAACTAAACACGAGGTTAGGGTCTACAACCCACAACTTTGTCTAGGCCAGTTTTTTATCCCCAACAGTGTGACTACACTCTCTACACCCCAATGCCATTCTGTTATAGCCGTTTCTCACTATTTTCTCACATTGGTGACAGAAGTGGGTGGTGCCGATTGGCTGGTTTTAGATACTCGGTTCCAGCGCTGCTGCTTATTACTACCGTATGTCACTTGTGTGGCCACACTTGAGTGACCTTCTTCCTGTCCTACTGTTTAGCATGCATAGTACAGCTAGAGTAAGACACAAAAAAGAAAAATGGCATAAAAAGGTTTTTTTAAGGAATTTCTTTAAAGGGACAGTTCACCCTTGAATTAAATTTTTGCCATAATTAACTCACCCTCATGCCCTCCTAGGTGTACGTGTCTTCCTGTTTTTTGGCGAACACGTTTGGAGTAATAATAATTCAAATCCTGGCTGTTTCTGGCTTTGTAATGCAAGTGAATAGAGACCCAATGACCAACTCCAAAAAGCGTGTATATCCATCATAAATGTAATCCACACGGCTCCAAGGTTAATACATGTCTCATGACACGAAGCAAAACATTTGTCAGCATAAACTGTTAATATTTTGAGCTAATTGAATCATGTTTAGATGAAATATTAATCAAAATATGAATCGTTTTTGCTCACAAATGTATGGTTTTGTGTCATGAGATTTGTGTCATTAACCTTGGACATGTTACCTTGGAGTCGTATGTATTACTTTTGTGACGAATATGCGCTTTTTGGAGCTTGTGGGGTCTCTATCCATTGCTGTTAATTTAAAAGCAAAAATGAATTATCCGATGTATTATCATCTTCTCCAAGCACTGTGATTTCTTTCTATTAAGTTTAGCTAAATGTCTGCAATACTTTTTATATAGTAAAAGTGGATGGGGACCAGGAGCTATCAAACTCCAAAATGCATAAAGAACCATTAAAGTACACAAAAAAAACCTTTTTGACACAATTTTTACAATTTTGTCCACTATTCACTTTTAGTCACATTGACTCATTCATTTTATAGAAAACTTGGATGGTGTGTAGGGTGACCACCACCCAACAAATCAAAAGTGTGACGGGTAATACGTTTGTGTGGGACAATGTGGGACACCACTGAAAGGTAGCGTAAAACTATGATATAATAACGGAATGAAACATTTATATAATAACTTGTTATCTAGTCCATTCCAACTACAACAAAATTAAGGCATAGATAAAATGTTACAGTATATAACAGGGTAACCGTCTCAAGGGATCTCAGTTCTACATTCACCAACCATGAATGTTTCAAAGTTTCTTGGAAATGCTTCAGCATTGAATATCATTGCCTCACACTCCACAGTTGTTCAGACACTCAAATGATTTAATCTTATCAATCAGAGAACCATTTAGATGTGATGTTACGGCTGACTAAATGAGATAAATGCATGTCCTAACGCCGGTAATGGGATAATTAGGAATCGTTGAAATGAAGAGGGCTGCTCAGACAAAGACGTCCTTGACGGCTCTTAGGAAACTTATTGTGACCGCATCATTCACACCTTCCATTTTTAGCAGAAAGAATACGAGGGCCTGGGGCTAGTTGTCACACAGTGACGTTGTAAGAGCGGTTATATCTGAGTAACGATAAGGTTTTGACTAGGACCACACATTTGTGTTTTTACTAGCAGCGTTTTTGTATGTTTTTAAGACATCTGCTTTAAAAACGCACTTCAATTAAAATATTTTAGTGAATCCTGTCTGTCAAACTAAAATGTAATCGTTCGTAATGCATTTTTATAGCTGTTAACTACAGAAGAAAGCAATAAAATAGCCATAGTAGAAGGCAACGGTCAGCAGTAAAATGAATTAATAATTTAATTTATAGGAGCCATTCTTTTGCTGTTTTTGAAGCTTTGATTATGTTTTTTGGGTGTGGATGTTCATGTCTCTAGTTTCAAAAAACGCTTTATATTTCACATATTTCAAGCCTATTGCTCACCGCTGTCCCTCTTCTCACAAAACGACTGGATTTCTTCCGGTCTATATAAAATCCCTCCTTCCGAAATGCTCTGATTGGTAAAGCTGACCAGGTCTGTCGTGATTGGTTCCCCACTTAGAGCGTGTGTCTGAAGATGTCCCACCCATACCATATCAGCGAGCTTCCGCTTCTCAGGCTGTTGTGATTGGTCGGTCCCCCTCTCAGTGCACGTGTATTCATAAACTTTGGCTTTTAGCAATAAACTGTAACAATGGCGTCAACTTCACTTCATCAGTTAAACACATGCGGATCGATTGAAGTGTAACGGAGGTCTGCTAGTGCATGTGCAAACGTCAATCCTTGTTAGAGATCGTAATTTTTTTCCTACTATGGCGAGACAAATGACACAGGACCGATTGGGTCAGACCGGTTATATTAATAAACAATAATAACAGAAGCGTTAGTTTTGCCTTTTTATATTGGACGATAATAAAACAAGCAGATTGACTAGGAGACATTTGCAAGCAGGACTTCAAAGGACGTTTCATAGAAGTGTTTTAGAGGTATGCGCACACACAATATCAGTGTATTACACAGAACTGATGTTAAAGTCATGGAGGCTTTTGACCGTTGGTTATCTCAGAATGTGTGTAGCTGAATTCTTATTACCAGCTGTAGGACTGTGATGAAAGTGAAATCTAATTTACAATCTCTGATAACCAAACACTACTCCAGCGGCTTTTCCTCTTCTCTAAGGAAGACCTCGCCCCTTTTTTGGCGTATTCCTTTGGGCGGAGGTTTTTCAAAAAACTTGGAATCGTGACATAATTTACCCGGGAAGTATAGGGCTGTAGTCTGATTCCAGCCGTTCTCTGTAGTCCTTGATATGCAAATTCTGTTAAAGACAATATCTCGCTTGGCATTGAACTTTAAGCTTTATCATTTTTCAGATATTGTTTATGCTCTAACAGCAACATTACACACTAAAGTTTGAAAATTGGCATCCTGGGGAATGGCCCCTTCAATAATTTAAATAGTAAATTCTTGATTTTTTTATGTTTTGTTTTACGTATAAGTTTAAGAAATGTCAGGTTGGGGAGAGTTGTCATGTTTCATTTTTATGCAATTTATTAATTTCAGTTTATGTTGGACAAAACTAATGGCTATTTATGTTGTGACAGTTTACCCCATAGAGTATAGGGGTTAGTAAGTGTTCAATAGGCTAATTTATAATGTTGCATATAAATATTATATATAAATATGTATTTATATATTTTTGCAAAGAATGTGTGTATGTACAGAAATTGACATAAAACTAAACCTGCCTTAAAATGTATGACATCAGCCCCCAGTCTTACCTGAATAATTCATTTTCTAGACTGAATATTGGTTGCTTTAGCAACAGCTAAACAGCTAATGGATTCATTACGCAACAGTGAATCAGATATCATGTCATGTAATATTCCCAAAACATAATCGGTGACAGAAATGACAGTGTTCATTACCTGTTCACTAATTAATTAAACTGTGTATGTGTATATTTCAATAGGGATTATACTGTAGAGTTTCATCGTCGCATGTACTGCACATGATTGTTTTAAAAGAAAGCTTGACTGGACCATTCTCAAGAGAGATCTGAGAGCCTAAGATAGTTTAGTGTCTCCTTTAGAGTTTCCAAGGCAAGGTCATGAGGTACTGCTCCTATTTCAGCCAAGGGAATCCTGACGTTGTTATGGCAAGAAGTCCCAGAAGATATGATGCATCCCTCATAATTTCCTACCTGTTAGCCCAGGAAGCCTTCCTCCTCTACCTTAACTGGACCTAAAAGAGTTTAACAGCATTTGGCTTTTATAACCGCTTCAGGATCATAAATATGTCAGTTGGAAAACATGCTTGTTGTGTTATCAGACAATGTCTCTTGACAAGGTTCTGTCTTCTGCATTGACTGCTTGCATCAATATCCACATTATAACTTAAAGGAATAAGTAGCACTTTACCATAAGATCTCATTCATTAACATTACTCGAAGGTGTAAATCAGGGGTCTTCAACTACTTTTCTTTGAGGGCCAGATTCCAAAAGTATAAATAGGATGCGGGTCAGTTTTTTACCATATTCTCATTTCTTCTGTTATTTATTGCGTTTTGTTCCTTTTATACTGTTTTTGTTGCTGTTACTTATAGGCCATGATTAAAACATGCACACAAATATTGCATCCAGTATTTGTGCCTTTTCATGATATTAAATTAAAAGGGATATTGTCTTGTATTTTATATTCCTTAATGCGTTACTTTACCCAAAAATTGCTACTAATTTACTCACTCACAGTCCTCCAGTACATCGAGATGTGGGTGGCGTTGTTTTTTCAAGAAGATATTTATGAAGATATTTTGTTGAATTAATTAAAGTCAAATCAATAAAAGTAAAAAACGCAAATACATTCAACACAAAAGTAATCCCTGCCCCTTGTGACGTTAAATTAGCATCTTATAAAGCGAGTCAATTGATCTGTGCAAGAAACTGAACGCTATTATCACATCTTCGGGTGAATTCCGATCGCATTCATGTGCCCCACGCACTTATAGGGCAGATCCTTTGTATAGTGCGAGTTCTGGGGGAGATGAACAGCTGTTTTTCGTAAATATAGCCATTATACATAATGAATGCAGTAATAAAAGATAACCGTTCACGTGGTGTACCCTTCCTACAGTTAGCCTACTTTCAAGGGCACAAAACGCGTTTTAGAACACGACCTATAGTGTGCGCAAACCGATTGCCTGTGGCTGCGCAATGCATTGCTGATTATAACGTTGTAAATAACATTAAGTTTCTTGGACTGACCGATCAAATCGCTTTATAAGACGTAAAACATTATGAGCTGCGGGAATTACTTTCGTTTTGAATGTAGCAGCGTTTTGGGCTTTTAAAGATGTGGCGTCTCAGGAGGACGTGCATTTAAAGCACACCGTTCTTAAAGTCTCTCCACTTATTTGAAATGTTAAGGCGGGCCAGGTAAAGATGATTAACGGGCTGCATTTGGCCCGCGGGCCGCCATTTGACTAGCCCTGGTGTAAATGATAAAAATGCAATATAATATACATAACTATGTCTTCAGAGGTGTATAAATACCTTACATAATGAAGTGTTATGTTTTTATTATCTTAGAATGAGCTATTTCTGTCTACATACACTGCGGATCCCCTTACATGGAATTCACCATGTTGTTTCTACAGTAGCCCTAAACGGACAAACTGCTCTACAGAGTGCGTTTAGTAAACGTATTATCTCCTTCTGCAAAGAAATGAAAACGTGACGACATCTCTTTGGTGGATAGTTAACCAAAGAAGCACAAATCAGCACACAAAAGAAGATATTTTGAAGATGTTGGTAACCAAAGAACATTGGCTCCATTGACTTCCATTGTATGAACACAACATCGCTAAAATGTCTTCATTTGTGTTCTACAGAAGAAAGAGTCAAATGTAGGTTTTAAACAACATGAGGGTGAATAAATTATTCGTTTTATTTTAGGATGAACTATTCCTTTAATCTGTTAGAACAATGTATTAGATGTGAAACATTGACTACCATAGTAAGAAAGATTACAAAAAGTGCCCCAGAACTGTTTGTTTTCCTACATTCTTCAAAATATCTTCTTTTGTAATCAACAGAACAAAGACATTTACAAAGAAATTCTCCCTATACAATGGTAGTCAATGGTGGCCAAGAACTGTTTGGTTACAAGCATTCTTCCAAATATCTTTCTCGGTGTTCATCAGAACAAATGAATTTATACAGGTTTGTAACAACTCGAGGGTGAGTAAATGATGACAGAATTTTTATTTTTGGGTGAACTATCCCTTTAATCTTAACCCATATGCTGTAGCTTTTAATAGAATATTTTTTACAAACCACACGTGTGTGTAAACTTCTCCTTACACATTTACATTTATTCATTTGGCAGAGGCTTTTAGCCAAAAACATAACACATAAGAATTACTAAAGTATGTTCATTTATTGCATGAGCTGCTCTTTTAGGTTACACTGTGGATTCATTCAATCTTGAGCCATAGTAAATCTCAGCTCAGTATTAAGGCAGTTGGGCTCTTTAACCATCATACCCTGCAAACATGTTGATCACAGTCTGTAAGGATCACTAGAAACAAAAGCTGGATGAGGATAAATGCAAGCGAGTCCTGCCACTGGAGGCTTGAAGGTGCTGCAGTAGCTTGACAGCTTTCTGACAGGCGCTTGACGTCAAGCACACGAGTTTCACACTTTCTTGAACACAGGTAGTGCAGCACCAGCACAACTTCTGGAACATTCCTGTCACACAGCAGTGCATTTCACCAACTAATGAAGATAAAAAAGAGAGGTTTAATGAGCACTCCCAACCCAGCAATATGACAAATATACAGCCTCGTGGAGAGTAGGGCTAAAAATAGCTAGTGTTTTACAAGTGATGCTCTCACACCTTTTGCTCTTCTGGTTTCTTAATGGGAAGCATCTGGTTTTATTGACTGGCTTTCAGTGACCCGGAAATCAGAAATCTTCCCTGATTCATGACCAGCGTCTATATGCTTTTTTTTGTACTCAGAGAATCCCCTGTGAATAAAATCCAATCAAAAAGACCAGCGGAAGAAAAATGTTCTTGCTCGGCGGGCAGGTTGAGTTAGAAAAGAAAAATCGATCTTTGAATAATGAAGATCATCTAATTCCATTCAATTACCTTTGAATCAGACATTTACCCCTTTTATTACGTTACTATTAGGTATTTATAGACTTTAATGCGCTTAAGAGTATACGTAAATTAAGGATATCCTTTGCCACATTTGTGTGATTTACATCGCCTCTATGAACGTTGTCATTCTGGGAAAAAATCTATTTTGTTTCGATGCCCTCTGTGTGTTTGTTTCTAAATCAAATCATGCTTTTGAGAGAGGAACATCTATCAGTAAGGCAGAATGAAACTAAAGACCCCCTAAAGCAAAGGACTGATTATTTATTTACTGCTACACAAAAACACAACCAACAGCACATTTAGCAACACCTGGTCCCCTGCTCTGCTACATTTTTCTCAAGCATAAAATGATGAAAATATCAAATTTAAGGTCATGTGATTTAATGTTTAATCATATTTTAAGGTTGCATATATAGTGAATAGGAATTCCTCAAAACGCTTGCTCACAAATGTTCTTATTTTTCAAATAATTTAATTTCCAATGTGTAATTTTTTGGAGGATCTATTGACAGAAATGCAATACAATAAACATAACTGTCTTCAGAGGTGTATTACGAATTTGGGGAAAGAACTATACCTTTAAATTCTGTATTTTATTATAACCCTCGTACAGTCACTTAAACCTAAATAGCCTTGTGCTATCAGTTTCCTATTGATAGATAGAAATGCAGCAGGGCATCGAAGATCCATTTGAGAGAAATGTACCAGACCTGGATTCCTCACAAACCTAAAGAAAAGGTGAACTATCCATCATATTTGAAGAAATGCTGTTGGTATCTTTCCCATTTTTTGGAAATTGTCATGATCCAGTGTGTGTTTGCCCCGTGTATTGTGGATTTTTAGTTACTTCCTGTCTGTGTCATGTATTTTGTAGTCCGCTGTAGTTTTTGTTGTTCATTAGTCTTCCCCAGGTGTGCCTTGTCATCTCGTTATGTTCTCTGTATTTAAGCCCTTGTGTTTCAGTTGTCTGTGGTCCGTTGGTCCACGATGGTGTCTGTGGTCCACGATGGTGTCTGTGGTCCACGATGGTGTCTGTGGTCCACGATGGTGTCTGTGGTCCGTTGGTGTACGATGGTGTCTGTGGTCCGTTGGTGTCTGTGGTCCGTTGGTGTACGATGGTGTCTGTGGTCCGTTGGTGTAGGATGTTGTCTGTGGTCCGTTGGTGTAGGATGTTGGCTGTGGTCCGTTGGTGTACGATGTTGGCTGTGGTCCGTTGGTGTAGGATGTTGTCTGTGGTCCGTTGGTGTAGGATGTTGTCTGTGGTCCGTTGGTGTAGGATGTTGTCTGTGGTCCGTTGGTGTAGGATGTTGTCTGTGGTCCGTTGTTGTACGATGTTGGCTGTGGTCCGTTGTTGTACGATGTTGGCTGTGTTCCGTTGTTGTACGATGTTGTCTGTGGTCCGTTGGTGTACGATGTTGTCTGTGGTCCGTTGGTGTAGGATGTTGGCTGTGGTCCGTTGGTGTAGGATGTTGGCTGTGGTCCGTTGGTGTAGGATGTTGTCTGTGGTCCGTTGGTGTAGGATGTTGTCTGTGGTCCGTTGGTGTAGGATGTTGTCTGTGGTCCGTTGGTGTAGGATGTTGTCTGTGGTCCGTTGGTGTAGGATGTTGTCTGTGGTCCGTTGGTGTAGGATGTTGTCTGTGGTCCGTTGGTGTAGGATGTTGTCTGTGGTCCGTTGGTGTAGGATGTTGTCTGTGGTCCGTTGGTGTAGGATGTTGTCTGTGGTCCGTTGGTGTAGGATGTTGTCTGTGGTCCGTTGGTGTAGGATGTTGTCTGTGGTCCGTTGGTGTAGGATGTTGTCTGTGGTCCGTTGGTGTAGGATGTTGTCTGTGGTCCGTTGGTGTAGGATGTTGTCTGTGGTCCGTTGGTGTAGGATGTTGTCTGTGGTCCGTTGGTGTAGGATGTTGTCTGTGGTCCGTTGGTGTAGGATGTTGTCTGTGGTCCGTTGGTGTAGGATGTTGTCTGTGGTCCGTTGGTGTAGGATGTTGTCTGTGGTCCGTTGGTGTAGGATGTTGTCTGTGGTCCGTTGGTGTAGGATGTTGTCTGTGGTCCGTTGGTGTAGGATGTTGTCTGTGGTCCGTTGGTGTAGGATGTTGTCTGTGGTCCGTTGGTGTAGGATGTTGTCTGTGGTCCGTTGGTGTAGGATGTTGTCTGTGGTCCGTTGGTGTAGGATGTTGTCTGTGGTCCGTTGGTGTAGGATGTTGTCTGTGGTCCGTTGGTGTAGGATGTTGTCTGTGGTCCGTTGGTGTAGGATGTTGTCTGTGGTCCGTTGGTGTAGGATGTTGTCTGTGGTCCGTTGGTGTAGGATGTTGTCTGTGGTCCGTTGGTGTAGGATGTTGTCTGTGGTCCGTTGGTGTAGGATGTTGTCTGTGGTCCGTTGGTGTAGGATGTTGTCTGTGGTCCGTTGGTGTAGGATGTTGTCTGTGGTCCGTTGGTGTAGGATGTTGTCTGTGGTCCGTTGGTGTAGGATGTTGTCTGTGGTCCGTTGGTGTAGGATGTTGTCTGTGGTCCGTTGGTGTAGGATGTTGTCTGTGGTCCGTTGGTGTAGGATGTTGTCTGTGGTCCGTTGGTGTAGGATGTTGTCTGTGGTCCGTTGGTGTAGGATGTTGTCTGTGGTCCGTTGGTGTAGGATGTTGTCTGTGGTCCGTTGGTGTAGGATGTTGTCTGTGGTCCGTTGGTGTAGGATGTTGTCTGTGGTCCGTTGGTGTAGGATGTTGTCTGTGGTCCGTTGGTGTAGGATGTTGTCTGTGGTCCGTTGGTGTAGGATGTTGGCTGTGGTCCGTTGTTGTAGGATGTTGGCTGTGGTCCGTTGTTGTAGGATGCTGGCTGTGGTCCGTTGTTGTAGGATGCTGGCTGTGGTCCGTTGTTGTAGGATGTTGGCTGTGGTCCCTTGTTGTATGATGTTGGCTGTGGTCCTAACTTGTGCTGTTACATTGTACCCTGAGGATTTATATTAAAGACTTTAAACTGCATGTGGATCCGCTGTCCTCCCTGGTTCATTCTACAGCATTACAGAAATAAATTGAAATAAATGACTAAGATATATTTACCAATTGCCAGTTGAACGTTATCCAATAAAAGATGTGATAGAAAACAGTGTTCAAGTGGGAAATGACCCGTTTATTGTGCTTGCTTGAGTCATTTAACTGGCTCACACTGAAGTGCTGCGCATTTGGCTGGATGCGTTTTGTGTTGTATTTTCTGTTATAGTTTTCCTTAGGATTCTTGTTTTGTGTTTCAGAGACATTTCTCAGCTTATCTGATGATGTAACCCGACTGATAGAAGTGTGCTGATTGGATGGATGCTGGCATTTACCAGCATACAGAGGTTAATGGATTCAGTTCCCATAGAACACATACAAAACTAAAAAAAATGAAAGGATATTTTTAAAAAGAACTACTGCTTCCATTGTATCCCATTTGGTTTATATAAACAGCATATATTAATTCAGCTAATGAAATGTGTGGTTAATGGATTTTGTAAATGGACAATTATGTAGATTATTTTGTGATATTTATTTTAAATGATTTAAAACTCTATAGGCATGTGGAGGCATTCAGCATGTGCTCTCTTCAATCATCAGCTCTTACAGCATCTTGTTTTTGATGGATGGATGTTTTTGTGGGAGTAATGCAACATATTTCTTGTCTGCTGATTTTTGTCTGCTAGCCCACAAATATTTGTTGTGTGGTGATCAAGTGGCCTCCAGTCAAGGAATAGTCATTTCTTTAACATTTACTTCCTCTGAGCAATGAAGTATAAATTATGTAACATGATGCATAACAGCTTGCATTGAAATGTTTATACATAAAAAAAGTTTGTATGTGTCTTGTCATGCTGTCAGTCTTTCACATTGCTGTTGGATGACTTTGTCACTCCTGAGGTTTGGTTTTGTTGAAATTCAACAGACACTGGACTGGAATGACCACAAAACATCTAGAAATGCTGAATAAACATTTGGAATGGTCTCTTAATTGAAACAAAGATTGAAAGCATAGTGAAATTAATGTTTCAAATCAAATTTTAATGCATGTTATCTCATGCTTAGATTATAAGACTTTAGCCTGGTTGGTCACATTCATTTCTATAAAACACAATGACTGGGAGGGACTGGAAAAAAACAAATAATTCGAAACGAGGTGCTAAACAACAAGCTTGTTTACTGTACATCATAGTCTCACCTCCAGAGGGTATGGCGAGAGTAACTGGTATCCAGGGGCAAGTATCTCATAAAATTAAGCTACAATGAAACAACAGTTTTCCGTGTTCAACCTGCATGACTCATTTGGCAAATTATTGCTCAAATATCTAAGCCATAATTACAATTTATATTAGCTAAAACACATCAGTAGGCATTGTAAGCCTGATAGTCTTATCACTTTAAAGAGGCAGTAAATGTAATTGCTCATTAATGTTCCCTCATAAAGTGAAGATGCAATATTGCACTGTTATCGGTTAAGTAATAAAACTGAAATTTCCTGTCATTAGAGCTCAAAATTTCCCATCTGCAAAGATGTACCTGTAGCAAAGCTCAATAAAACGGGAAGGAAGGAGGCGGGAACCGGCGAACATTTAACAACAAACTTTAATAAAATAAACAAACAATAATACGGAAGTAAAAGGCCGGCAGCCCCTCATGGACGACTGCCGGCCACACAAACATAAATATAAACAAAACTTAACTAATGTCCGGGCCCGGTCCTCTCTCGCCGTATTCTCCTGCTGTTCGTCCTTTTATGCTTCCGCTCCTCCGTGAGAGATACGAGGCCGGAATGACGCCCAGCTGACACTCATTATCAATCGCGTCCCGGCCTCGCTTCTTCCTCCCACGGCTCTCGTCACGCCTCCCTCGTCACAGTACCCATTCAATTTCTCAACCCATTTTATAAAAGACCCCCTTGCAGAGCCTGTCTTATATAACTGTAATGGGTACACTTACTCATTTACTAACAAGTTTATAAGGCTGATATCCTGGTTTGCTCTAGTTTGTGGAGGTATAAATTTGGACCCTCTCGACTATTTTTCTTCCGTTTGTAACTCAGGACCTCATTCTGCCATAGTGTGATATCCTGAGGATTTATTCCACACAGGTCCTTCTATTCCTGGCACGAAAGATGTAGTGTTTGTGTTCACATACACTTTATTCATTACACTTTATTCATTCATCAGCCATATGGAGAATGTCTTAAAATAGACGATGACTAAGTTCCTTCACAAAGGATCATGGGAAAAGGTGAATGAAAAGCTGCCAGATGTCTGTTCTTTTGTTCAATAGAAGACGTGTAAATGCTGCAGTATTTCTGAAAATGCCTTTACTAAGCCTAATTCACACTGGTCGGACTAATACAAATTGTTGGATTGATTGTCGGATAAGTTTGAAACCTCAGTTGGCAATTATAAAGTTTCATTGGCAGAAGTACGCTGGAAGTTTATGTTTTTTCACTTCCTTGAATTCTATGGAAAATTGTGCATGCTGTTTGTTTCTGGGTCAAAGACGAAAAAGGGTTTAAGCATAAAAACAATAAGTGTATTACTGCTTTAACTTGTTGTTTTCTGTTTAATTTAATTACTTTTTTTTTTTTTGAGCAAAAAATAAATATAATACATTTTTCCCTGATATACAGAGGACAATAAAATGTCGTTCAGTGTAACTGTATTTTGTCAGGCATATTTACAACAAAAATCTATTTAAAACATTTTAAGACTAGTTACTTTAACCCCAGATGCTAATTAGTTGTAATTTTACATTTATTAAATTTGCCACTATCCTAGATTTTGCCCATTTGTCAATAAGAATTTTTACTCATTTAAAGCACAATAAAATGTAATATGCTCCCTTATTCTTTTATATATTTGAATATGTATAAGTCAGAATAAGCATGTTGTTTGAATTTTGACATAAATATTGTGTTACACTGAATGACAATGTAACATTATTTTATTCTTCAAAAACTTAGTTGAAACCATAAAGTAGACATTTTACTTACATTTAATGTGCTTTCTATGGACATAATATCACTTTTGTAAATTTCTTTTGATTTTGAATATCTTAACGTCTTTGACCCTTCTTTATTTAAAGGTCCAGTGTGTAATTTTTTGGAGGATCTATTGACAGACATGCAATATAATATACATAACTATGTGTTCAGAGGTGTATAAAGACCCTTACACAATGAAGCGTTGTGTTTTTATTATCTTAGAATGAGCTATTTCTATCTACATACACCGTGGGTCCCCTTAAATGGAATTCGCCATGTTGTTTCTACAAACTGCTCTACAGACCACGTTTCGTAAATACATTATCTCCTTCTGCAAAGAAGCGAAAACGTGACAACATCTTAGCGCTGTGTCAGCCACCGTAGTGCTTTGAAAAAGGGAGGGGTGGAGTGAGCCATTGGTCACAATTCGCAACCTCACCACTAGATGGCGCTAAATTGAGCCCTGAGACCTTTGACTTCAATTCTCTTTGCTGTCATACTCAATTGACCTTGAGTTTGTGTCTTATACTGCTAGTGAACAGTTCAGTTATATTGGCAGCTGTCACTGGAAATCCAGCATACAGACGGAATCGGTCTGGTGTTGCATTCATTCATCACCTTTATTCTCTACCATAAAGGTCTCAGACCTGTCTGACATTATAACGCCCAGCAGTACTTTGTGATCACAGTTATTAATCTGTCATCTGTGAATTGGGCTCTTTAAAGAAAATTGAGTGCAATATTCCAGTACAATGACGTGACTACTAGAATTGATTTACTTCATTTGCCATCAGATGGCTTGCTTGTGTTGCATGGTATTGTAATAAATAGTTTTGCTGTTTTATTTTCTATCTGAGATGTGTGATTTTTAAAGGGGTGATTTAACGCTGTTTCATGCGTTCTGACTTCTTTACAATGTTAAACGTGCTGGATTCTCATGCTTAACATGGTCAACTTGTCAAAAAATGAGTTGGACGTATGACGTAGTATTTCTGTACTTGATACACTCCCCCAAATAGGTTTCGGAAAGTTTTTTTCGAACATGAATAGGGCTGCAACTAACGATTATTTTGATAATCGATTAGTTGGACGATTATTTCTTTGATTAATTGGATAAAAATGTAATTACATCTTTTGCTTATAATAAGTAAATCAGATATGAGAAAAGTATGCACAACTGAACTCATTAGCCTTCTCCTAAAAATGTTGTGAATGTCTCCATAATTAACACACCTGGTGAGATGATTCATGTGTGTCATATTAGAAGCAACTGACAATAGTCTCTCCCAAACGTGGGAGCGAGGGGAGGGTCGGCCAAGGAAATATTTTTTGTGTGCCATGAAAAGTGAGATATTTGTCATTCAAATGTAGTGAAGTACAGTATAAAGTAAACAGAAAAAGTAATACTTAAGTACAAACACTCAAAAAGTGTACTTAAGTACAGTACTCAAGTAAATGTACTTCGTTACCCACCTCTGAACTAAATAAACCACCAAATCAGGGTATTTAGCCTATTTGCAAAGTGCAAACGCCACAAATTGGGTTTTACTAATATAATCTTTAATTTTGTCATTTAAAACACCTCTCCCCTTTAAACTTTAAAACTGCGCAGCTTGAAGAGATGCATGCAGAACACGTCGGACTTTAAAACTGCGCACCTCGCGCTGCACGGAGAGACACGTGTGACTTTAAAACCGCGCATCTCGCGCTGCACGTAGAGACGCATCCACGGAGAACCACGTCTGACATTTAAAACTGCGCAGCTCATGCTGCACGGAGAGACACTTTTAAAAGGGAAGAAGACGTGCTTGATTTGTAACTGCGCAGCTCGCAAGTGACGTCACAGACCAACTAATCGATAATGAAATTCGTTGACAAATGATATATCGAATTTATCGATTAGTTGTTGCAGCCCTAAACATGAAAAACCGTTACGTAACTACTTTTCTTAGTCCCTTATTGGGCAATTCTCCCAGAAAAGCATGCCCACGGCAAGGCGAAAGAAATAGCCCGCCCACGCATCAACCGACGAGCGAGGAAGACGCGCTTACCATCAAGATTGGCTGCGCTGTGGGCCTGCAGCTGCAGCTTGTTACTCTTGCAATAGAGAGAGAAGTTGAGGTGTGTCTGTTTGTTCACGGCATTTCAGTGATGGATGTTATATAAACGATGGAAATAACGCTGGATTTGCAGATCATTTGAAACGAATAGATGGAGCGGTCCCAGCGCTAAAAGATGCCGGACATGAAGGTAAGTGAAACTAAGTCTGTGTTCTGTTGCCAATCGGCGCGTACGTGCATAATGTAAACAACACGAACTTATAGTGAATCAAAACTGTTATGCAGGGATCATGCGATGATGTATCGTGTGTTCGTGATTTAGTTCCTCCCCCCACACACCCCCAGCATGCCGTCTGTTGTCATAAATAATCGTACAGCTGTATCTATCTCTTATAAATGTGATCAAACTAAATACTCTTTGAAGATACGAAGTATGCAGTACTACTCCTCAAGATTAATATGAGAAACCGCACGTTCAACCGGACCTTTAAAGTCTCCACTTTAGGGCATGATACAGCATAATAGCTGTGAGAACTATTGTGTGTTTTTCTTGTATTAGTCCCCCAGGGTGCGTGTTGTGTGCAGGCAGCTGTCAAGAGCATTTACTGTAGCCTGATGTTCATCTAGAACAGAGACAAACCAGCAGGGCGTTAATATGACCTCCAGTGCCAGCTACAGTGTTTACTGTATACACTCACCTAAAGGATTATTAGGAACACCTGTTCAATTTCTCATTAATGCAATTATCTAATCAACCAATCACATGGCAGTTGCTTCAATGCATTTAGGGGTGTGGTCCTGGTCAAGACAATCTCCTGAACTCCAAACTGAATGTCAGAATGGGAAAGAAAGGTGATTTAAGCAATTTTGAGCGTGGCATGGTTGTTGGTGCCAGACGGGCCGGTCTGAGTATTTCACAATCTGCTCAGTTACTGGGATTTTCACGCACAACCATTTCTAGGGTTTACAAAGAATGGTGTGAAAAGGGAAAAACATCCAGTATGCGGCAGTCCTGTGGGCGAAAATGCCTTGTTGATGCTAGAGGTCAGAGGAGAATGGGCCGACTGATTCAAGCTGATAGAAGAGCAACTTTGACTGAAATAACCACTCGTTACAACCGAGGTATGCAGCAAAGCATTTGTGAAGCCACAACACGCACAACCTTGAGGCAGATGGGCTACAACAGCAGAAGACCCCACCGGGTACCACTCATCTCCACTACAAATAGGAAAAAGAGGCTACAATTTGCACGAGCTCACCAAAATTGGACAGTTGAAGACTGGAAAAATGTTGCCTGGTCTGATGAGTCTCGATTTCTGTTGAGACATTCAAATGGTAGAGTCAGAATTTGGCGTAAACAGAATGAGAACATGGATCCATCATGCCTTGTTACCACTGTGCAGGCTGGTGGTGGTGGTGTAATGGTGTGGGGGATGTTTTCTTGGCACACTTTAGGCCCCTTAGTGCCAATTGGGCATCGTTTAAATGCCACGGCCTTCCTGAGCATTGTTTCTGACCATGTCCATCCCTTTATGACCACCATGTACCCATCCTCTAATGGCTACTTCCAGCAGGATAATGCACCATGTCACAAAGCTCGAATCATTTCAAATTGGTTTCTTGAACATGACAATGAGTTCACTGTACTAGAATGGCCCCCACAGTCACCAGATCTCAACCCGATAGAACATCTTTGGGATGTGGTGGAACGGGAGCTTCGTGCCCTGGATGTGCATCCCACAAATCTCCATCAACTGCAAGATGCTATCCTATCAATATGGGCCAACATTTCTAAAGAATGCTTTCAGCACCTTGTTGAATCAATGCCACGTAGAATTAAGGCAGTTCTGAAGGCGAAAGGGGGTCAAACACCGTATTAGTATGGTGTTCCTAATAATCCTTTAGGTGAGTGTATGTGTGTGTATGTGAAGATTGCTTTCTTGTATGAATGTGATTGCTTTAATAAAATGTACTAAACCAAGTCAAGTAATGTTTATTTTTATTTTACTTTTCACAGAAAGTGGCATGAATTTAAAAGTTAACTTCCGGTATGTGTTTGGTTAAAATATAACAAATGATTTTATATTTAATTTTATGATATTGATATATGACTCTTCTGTGGAACACAGAGAAGATATTCAGAGAAATGTCTCAGTAGTTTTGTGTCCATACAATGAAAGTCAATGGGGTCCAATGTTGTTTGCTTACCAACGTTGTTCAAAATATCTTCTTTTGTGTTCTGCAGAAGAAAAAAGTACTACAGTAATACAGGTTTGGAACGACAAGAAGTCGGAGTAAATGGTGTAAGAATTTTCATTTTTGGGCGAACTATCCTAACAACCCACAACTAGTTGCGGGCGATGCTCCACAGCTGTACAAGATCGACTCACTACCGAATTGACTCTTCAAAATCTGTAAGAAGAGCTTGATTACACCACTTACAGTTGTGTTTAGAAGCAGTTACTGAGCAGGGATGCTGATCGCAGACCAGTTCATTATGTTTATTACCTTCAGCTTGGTGGTAGGCTATAATCTTGATAATGTCCCATCACTTGTGTCAGATTTCGTATTTGAATTTTAGACAGAATCTCATATATTTGCATTGGCGAGTATGTGAGTGGTTGGAAGAGAGAGAGAGAGAGAGATACCTTGAGACCTCAGTTTACTTCAAGTCCCTGAATTGAGAACCACTGTTTTAACAATATATACGACATACAGGTATATTACATTCAGCTTTGGATCCCCATTTAACTTTTATCTGTCATCATTTAAAGCCAATGTCACCATGGCCTCACCTTTCATGTCTAAACTAGACTCGAACTCTAAAACTGTGATGTTCTGGGAGTCGGAGTGCTGCAAACTTTTGGCGTTTCCTTGGAAACTGACTTGCCTCTTCTGTTTTGACTCCCCGCACGTGATTTGTGTATTTCTTCAGTAAAAAGTCACACTCCAAACATGCAGAGTGTGAAAGAGTCTATTCAGGGACACCCCCACGCTGCTGTCTCCCTGTATGAATGTGTGTAAGACTCAGACTATAATTACCCAGCTTTACTTTTACAGTGAAACCCACGCTCGCTGTTTTTCCTGTGAAAGGATTATGTGTAGCATGTAGCTTCAGCAACAAGAAGGTCATTCTGTCACTTGTGTTGTGTTGGAAGAGATGCGTTTCAAACCAACAGAATCAGCAAGCATTGATATGAGTTACAGTTCGTCTGTTAAATGTCTTAAAAATGTAGATTAAATGACATGGTTAAGTAACTTGCGTACGCATGATTTTGTGTTTTTGTGTTGCAATTTCTGTTAGCATGCTAAATCTGATGAGGAGGACACAGACCACTTTTAAACAAAATAATGAATATCGCTGCTGTCGTTCTCTAAACCTCGTATCTCCATATTTATCTTTTGCTATAAATTATTATTATCAGTCACCCTTTATGTTTGTCATTTGGTTTTGCAAATATCTAACCAATAAAATTATTAAAAAGTACTTGTCAACTTTGACAACACAGTATTTAATCATTTAAAAAGTACAGTGTTTTTTCCATTTCCTGAAAAACAGAATTTGGACATACAAGGTTTCAGAAGGACACCAATGATATAAGAAATGTTCACATTCAATATGACAGCCGCATAAAACAAACGTTTGTCTTCAAATTCAAAGGCATCGCCTGCTGTGTTTGCTTGAAAACACACATGCAAAGAAATTCTGGTCTCATTTGAGCTTATAAAGCAAAATGTAAGCTATGATTAAAAACGACTGGGGCTCGCTATTCAAGCTGGCTCACTTTGAAAAAGAGTAACAGGATCTAATTTAAACAAAAAAAAGATCTTTGTGGCTTTTTGAAGTTCAAAACGTCGACAGAAGAAAGTACAAGTTCTAGTTGTGGTAAAGTAAAAGGTTGCAGTTAGTCACATACTGTATGGTATAATGTACAAAGTGGACTATTGAAATAGATTGTGTTGCAGCAAAAATAGTGTTTGGTGGTAGGATTTAGTTTTGTGTGAATAAAATCCGGCAGCTGAGACCCTTTGAAACTGTCATGACACTCAGCGTGCAGCAGCTGGGCAGACAGCCATGACAGTAAAACACCTGGATGTTGCCAACTCTACTTACTGTATGGACACTCAGTTATGAAAGCTGTTTTTTAAACAGTTGGATAAAATTATGTCAAGATGGGAAATATGTTTTATAATATGTGAGACACAGAAATTCTATTAAAAATGTAAAGGTAACACTCATATTCAATTAAAGCTGCAATCCTAAAAAAAACAGTTATTGAGCTGTCAGTGTTTACAATGTTCACAATGATAAGCTTATAACAGTGATTTAAAATTGGAGCTGTCAGGTACGATTTCACATGAAATGTCAGTTTAATGTCATTTGACTTCAACCCACTTAAAAGACAGTTTGTAAAGTAAACTGGACTTCTGTGTTAAAATTATTCTTGTTATAAATTTAGCCTGTTATAGCCTGTTAATTTAGCTCAGTATTTCAGGGCTTGTTTTATCCGTTGGCAGATCTGCAAAAGGAATTTTGTTTTGTTTTTATGAATAGAGTTTGATGTGGCATTGATAAAATTGCTACGCTACATTTTGAATTAATGCCCCTATTACAATCCTGACAGTCAATTAATAAAAGCGCCTACATCTGCATTGATTTATGATGATCATTCTTTGAGTGTTTTGATGGCTCATTGATCTGTTTATAATTAATGTTTCTTTTAATCTTCTTACCTTGTGTTCATTTCATTCAAATCAGCTCATCTACTGTATATTCTTAACAGGAAACATGCAGTGAGACTGCTGTTTCTTTTAAAATTCTACTACCAAATTTGCTAGAGAAACAGATGTTTGCTATAATGTTATAATTAGAATGAAATATATCAATTAGTTAAAGCGGCCCTAACACACGCGGTTTCTGCCAATCTCATATTAATCATGAGTATCTATAGAGTAGTATTGCATACTTCGTATCTTCGACGAGTATTTAGTTTGATCACATTTATAAAAGATTGATACAGCTGTACGATTTTTTTCCGAAAGCATAGGGCGCGTGCGGGGAGGGGGGGTGGGTGGTGGTTGGGGGTTTGGTGTGAGGGGTAGGCTGAACTAAAGGACGTGCGCACCCATTGCCAACAAAACACAGACATCAGTTTCACTCACCGCATGAGGTTCATGTCCGGCATCTTTTCGCGCTGGGACGGCTCCATATATCAGTTTCAAACGATCTCCAAATCCAGCGTTATATCCACCGTTTATATAACATTCATCACCCAAATGCAGTGAACAAACAAACACCTGAACTTCGCGAACGTATGCTCTCTCTCTCTCTCCTGCAAAAAAGTGACGTCTGCGCATGCTCCTTCTCCTGCTCTCCTTGCTGCCGCGTATTTTTCTGGGAGAATTGTCCAATAAGGGACTAAGGAAAATTGTTACATAACAGTTTTATATGTTCGAAAAAAAACTTTCCGAATCCTGTACGATCGCTGGGGGAGTGTATCGAGCACAGAAATACTACGTAATACGCCCAACTCGTTTTTGACAAGTTGACCATGTTAAGCATGAGAAGACGGCACGTTTAACATTGTGAAGAAGTCAGAATGCATGACACACCACCCCTTTAAAAAGAAACCAGGATAGAATAAAGCTAAAGCCAATTGATGTAGCTAGTAATGTGAATTAATCTGCAAACAGTTGGATCTTTACCTAAACTTGCATGATATTTACACCTATATACACCTCAATTTTATTACAATTCCTTAATTTCACATGCAAACATTATTGCAAAAGCAGTCTTTGTTCTCAATGCATTCATGACATTTTAACATGTCAACAGGATTGTGACCTTCAACTTTCATTTGCTTGTGGTGAGGCTGAGTCAGAGATCCAGAAATAGTGCATAAAAAGCAGAAACTCTTGTAGGTTAGTAAGTTATGCCCTTCGATAATATGCTCTGAAACATTTGGCCTTAGGTCAATTGGACTTGTTTGCCCTCTGTGCATAAATCTGTTTTTTGGGGGGGTTGTTCCCTTTAGTGTGAAAAGATTCACATAAAAGATTAGGAGCATGTTTAGTTCTTTATAGGTTGAATGGCTGTCATTGACAGGGAAGTGTGTGTGGCATGATAGCTTTAAATAGAAACTCACCGGTCAATGCAATCGATACAGCTGCACGAAGTGCGAGTCGAACATCAATGAGATGGGCTGTGTGTTTATTTTGATGCATTCTCACTTAAAGCACAGTGCTTGTTCTCTGTCTTTAAGGTTAAAATTTCATTTGTGTAAATTATTAAGGGTGTGGAAAGATTTTCTTATTAGCAGCCAAATCTGTGGGGATTCCTTAAGAAATGAAATGAATTCAAGCTAGTCAATGTAAATGCTCTCAGTCTGCACACATTTTACCTGCCATTACCCATTAGTTTGTAAAAGACCAACCTTGATAAATGGTGATCAAATTTGTTTGTTTTTAATATAAATGTTGATCTACATTGAGTCATGGATAAAGGAAAATCACATAGAATAAGAGATTAAACAGGTTATTACCTCTGTCTGGACATTTTGAGCAGAATAATCCAAATTGAGTAATTCTCAACATAAACCTTTATTTATTTGTTTGTTTTCAGTTTTAAAGCGTATTTCCTCCAGTACTCATGAATCAGTGATTTGCATGTATAAATCCCACCAAGATTGTGGCTATGTTGTGGATATTCGTCTTTGTTATGAATTTTAATTTATTTTAATCACTTCAACAGCGGGATATAAATCGCCATGACATTAAATACAGCTGAAAATGTGCCGTAGCTATTTATAATTACTTTTGGTAAGTAAGATTGTTGCAAAAGCCACCAAGAACTAAAATCTTCAATTCTCACTATTTTCATAAAAACAACTCAAGCAAGTACAACTGACAAAACACTAATTATACGAACGTTGCTAAGCGACAAGATGCATTTTTTAGTGGAAATGTGAAGCGAATTACAGTGATTAAGTACGGTGGTTGCTGAGCTATGACACAGAAGACCGGTACACAGTATGTCATTGAAATAAATGCATGCAACACCCAATAAGGTTGTATTTGTTATATATAATATGAAGTAACAAGCAATACGTCTACAGCCTTTATTCATCTTAGTTCATGTTAATGTTAGCATTTACTAATAGGCCTAGTGTACATGTTTACAATCAAACGTTGAATAATTGTATTGGCATTAACTAACATTAACAAAGATTAAGGGCACCAGGGGAACTGGGGATAGAATGTAAATGTCCCAGGACAATGAAGAAGTACAAGAATAAAGTGTAGAATATACAGTGGGTCTGTATAAAGGCTTCTACACTTCTTTTCCGATGTAATTTGTCAGGACATCGTGCCCTGGGAGAGAGGGGACAATTGATCGTTCTTGTGTAGTGTATCATATGTGTATGTAAGCTACCTTGGGCTAAGTGCTATAACTGGGCAAATCTGAAATACACTCGTCTTTTACTGTAGTGAAGTGTAGGACACGGTGCACTGTTAATGCATCTATTATAAAATCACATTCACATTATTATCTGTGACCTAGACATTTGAGGTCATTCAGGGCCAGTAATATAATTCATGTGCATTGCGTTGCAACAACAGTAGGCTGAAACTTTCATTAATAAAAAAGTACTAAAAATAAAAACATTGTAGGCTATGGACAGGATGTGATGGTATTCTTTGAAATACATTCAAGATGTACAAACATCATAATAGATGAATATGGTCATATTGAAAGTATCAAGTGATATCAATGCACCATGGATCGGTCACAGTTCACCCAAAAAATGACATTTCCTCACCCTCAAGTTGTTCCAAATCTGTGTAAATGTTTTTGTTCTGATGAACACATAGAGAGATATTTGGAAGAAAGCTTATTAGGCTTGTTGCGATAGTCAGTGTCACCGGTGATACACAGTGATCACTTAGTTTAGTTAAAGACCAGACTGCGCATCTGAACGAATCAAAGCATCCTCGGGGATGATTTTTAGACGATCTTTCTCTCCAACGTCCCTCTGCTGAAAAGTATCTCAATCAATTTACTTTATTGTCATCGTACGTAGCACAACGAAATTCTGTCTGGTGAGTCTCAGTTACAAACTACAACAGCTTACATCGACCAACAATCAGCAAAGTTAAGCAGTGGTGCATGTGCTGTCCTTCTGGACCTTCTGAAGTCCACAATAACCTCCTTGGTCTTGTTTGTATTCAAAACCAGATTGTTTGCTGAACACCATAGGTCCAGGTGATGGATCTCCTCCCTGTAGAAAGTCTCATCATTGTTCGATATGAGACCTACTACGGTGGTATCATCGGCAAATTTCACAATAGTGTTGGAGGCATGGATAGAGGTGCAGTCGTGTGTGAAAAGAGTAAAGAGTGAGCACACATCCTTGAGGAGCTCCTGTGTTCAGAATGAGGCCAGATGATGTGTTGTCCCCTATTCTTACTACTTGTGACCTGTTGGTTAGAAAGTCTCTGATCCATAAGCACAATGAGGTGGGCAGGCCCAAATTATAGAGTTTCTGTACCAGTTTGTGGGGGATTATTATAGAAATGTTAAGCGGTAGTATCCACTGATGCAAACTACAAAACGCTGTTTTAAATGGAAAATATGTCATTTACGTGATTCATGTAATGTACACATATGTCACACACATAGGTCCTTATTTCTGGTTTTATTTCAGAAGGGCAACCTTTACATTTCAAGGTAAGAATTAAATTACAATGATTACTTCTCAAGAGAAATAAATGTTAAATTTATAATGTTTTTAATTCAAATGAGACAACCTCGATGACGTATGCTGCAGACAAATGTGACCTCTGGAGGGAGCAGCTCTTGACTGGTCTGTGCTCAAACTTATAAGGGACAGTTGTGTTTTTTATACAACTTTCCACCATCCCATACCCTCTGCAGTTAGTCCACAACATAACCCACACAAAATTGAGAAAAAACCCACAAAAAAAGAGATTGGTTGCAATTCTCAAACTCACCGCTAGTGGCCGCTATGAATCCCACTCTAGACCTTTAAATGAATAGTGATTAAAAAATTTTTTTATTTTAATTGCATTGTTTAATTAAAAATACCAAAAAGGCCCAACACATAAAATACCATTCTTGAATGTAAAACACTGTTTTCATAGCCTGAGGATTTCACAACCTTCAAATGAACTTCAGATGTGCACAGCAGACCTGTAATTGCATTGTGTTTTCAACACTGCAGGGCTACACTAATGATCCAATTAATCCTAAACTTTCACCTTTTCAGTTTCAAACTATCTATCTCCTTTTTATTTTAAACAAGATGTACTCACAGTTAGTAAACAATCCTTGAACATTTTTAAAGCCTTATAAAGACTTTAAATAATTTGAACAGTTTTAATCCTAATTTACATGTTTCAGAAAATAAGATTGTTAGTCAGGCATGTGTGGTCAACTGTGTGACACACACATCTTGTATGTTTGATCTGTAGTTGCGTTGGGAAAAATTGCAATAAACGCAAAATGTAGAGTATAAGATGCAGATTGTTGTGAATGCACAGTTTGAATATAGGAATATAGTCTAAATTATGATAAAATTCCTTGGAGAATTATTATTATTTTATGAATTTTGGCAATGGTTTTCATTGATTCATAGATTGAATGGATTTCAATCTACTCCCGGTTTTTATCACACCTTTAATCCCAATTATTATAATTTTAATATGTACTTTAAATAATTTTATATAATGTAGCCTACTTTAAAACAAGTTCAGGTTTTATACATTTATAATCTGATTCATGACAGATGGGGATATTAAAAGTATAAACCTAATACTTTGTTGGTAAATGTGTTTTTAAAGCTTTAAATCTTTCAGAGTGTAGGGGTTAACGGAAAGCATGTGTCAGTGGTGTTCAGTACTGATAGGTCACCGGGCGGTGGTCTGCTCTCTCGGCATCCCGGGACCGAGTGTAACTCCTCCTCTGAGCGGCAGTGATTGCTTGCCTTCTCCGGTGCCTTGTCACTTGAAGGGGCCGAATAATGAAATGACTGTGTGGTGGGTTTCATACAGAGTATTAGTGCATTCAAAACCGTCCGTTACTCGCTCAGATTGATTTTTGACTGATCACAGACTGAACGAGCGTACTTTACTAAGGCGGTTTCTGCGTTTGCCAGATTTTCGGGTCGGTTTGAGGCGAAATAACTGGACTTTCGGGAGTTTTAATATGTTGCAGCTTCTTTTGCAACACGAGCTGTCAGTCAGGACGTTAGGAGACCGCGCGCGCCGCGCATCGTCACAGGTGAGTGTTTGTTAAAAAGACATGAAAAACTGTTATATTCGCGATTTGTGAGTTTGCTGACCGATTGTTGTGATTTTAGAGAAATATAAGCGCATATTACGCACGTGGGTATAAGGTAAATGCGATGCAGTAATTTGTTTGTTGTTTGTTTTTACGTGTATTTGCGATTTCCTCTGCGTTTGATGCGGTGTGCTTATGATTTTGCGCCGGTAACGTTAGTTGATAAAGTGAAGACTTATATAAACTAACGGACAACTACTATATCACATTTGTCGTGTTGCAGTTGTCATTTCTTTAAATGAAAGGGATGGAGACAGCAGTGATAAATAATGTTAAGTCCACACAGAAGGGTCTGAAAGTAGACATGCATGCTGTGTTCTCACCAAACGCGAATTAAGCGTTTGGCGCGAGTAAATTACATACAGTCAATGCAAAGACGCGCATAGACGCGAACTCGCGGCAGGCAGTGCGAATGACGCGAATCGGGCGGCGCGTTTGAGGGGTTCTTTCGCGCAAGTTGAAAAATGTCAAGTCCAGCTATGAATTCTCGCGAAGAGTTTTCGCGTCACTCACGCGAAAATAACAATCTTTTCCCGCGAGTAATAAAGAGCGTGGTACGCGATTGCTCGCGTTTGGTGTGAACACAGTATAGCGTTCCCACCAAACGCGACATGCGCGAATAAATCGCGCTATTCGCGCGTAGTTGGACGCTTGAACATTTTGAGTTTACTCGCTTCATTCGCGCGAAAAATTCACTTCACAACAGACGCGAATTCGCGTCATGGGAGGGGCTTCTGGCAGGTATCTCCAGTCTCGTATATATACTGTATATATATATATATATATATATATATATTGATTGGTTCAATATATATATACCAGATTGTCCGACCTCCTCACTCACTTTCTTCCAAGCAAGATCCTTTTTATTCCTGTTTCGATAAAAGTAAGATGTATCGTACAGCTCCGGGTATCCACATACAGCGACGATGATTTTGTCCTTCATTGTTGTTTCTCCATCTGCCTCCGCTCGCTACGTCATAATCAAGTCACTACTAGAGCAAGCTCCTGATTGGTTAACGCAGCGCGAATTTTCGCCAATGTTAAGATTTTTCAACTCGCGTGAATCACGCGTTACGCTCGTCAAACGCCCAAAACGCTCAATTCACGCCGCAGGATGTCTTATCGCGTCTTTGCATTGACTTAACATGTAAATCACAAACGCTTAACGCTTCATTCGCGTTTGGTGGGAACGCAGCATTAGCCTCAGCACTTTACTTATGCGCGTGCAAGTGTGAAGGCCTGGGTCAGGTGAGCTTCAGAAATCGGCTCTTCAAAAAGAAAATTGATGGAAATTGTTATAAAAATCTGTGACGTACTTAACAAAATATATATTTTTAAAGCTAAGTACACTAAATAACACAATGAGTTGTGTAATAATATAATGTCTGCTTAGGTGGTTATGTGTCCTCGTGAGATATTTCGTTTTGAAACAGAAAGTTAGGGCTGGTCATGTTGAAGGGCATGATACTCGGCTAGGGACTCTTATGTTGTTGTTTCTTCTTATTTCTGGGAGGTTTTTGAGATGTGAAACCCCACATTTCATAAACGCTGTAACCTGTTATATGGCAGTCAAAATAAAAATGCCCTCTTTATGAGGTTTCTGTAATAAAAACATGGACCAGATTGCACACTTGGTGGAAAAGAAGCATCTGATTGGCTAAGCATGGCGTTGCACAGTCACATTCATTTACAGAGGCTGTCTGTCACCTATACAGGTGTGCTTCCTCAAAACATCTTTGCAACAGTTTGTCAGATTGTCACATTTTCTGTTTCACAATTGCTTATACGACCTCAGTGTTTTCATTTTAAATGTTGACTGTACAGTTTAGTTTATTATGTGTACTCTTTGCCAAGAGACCGGAAATACATTTCATATTGCATGTCGTAGTAGGAGATATTGAACTGAAATGAGAAATGTCAGAATGGCTCAATTCAGTTGGACCACATTCTCTCTAGGGTCACTCTCAGACCACTGCAGTCTCTTTGCCAAGCAGCCGGAAATACTTTTTTTCATTATCAATGTTGCAGTTGAAGGACTTTTAATTTGCATCTTGAATATAGCACACATAACAGTATATCAGAATGTTTCTCTCTCCTGTGAATGCTATCTGAGGATGTGCTCTCTCTCTCTCTCTCTCTCTCTCTCTCTCTCTCTCTCTCTCTCTCTCTCTCTCTCTCTCTCTCTCTCTCTCTCTCTCCCTCTCTCTCTCCCTCTCTCTCTCTCTCTCTCTTTCCTTCGCTTTCTCTTTCTCTCTCTCTCTCTCTCTCTCTCTCTCTCTCTCTCTCTCTCTCGCTCTTCGCCTCTCTCTCTCTCTCTCTCTCTCTCGCTCTCTCGCTCTCTCGCTCTCTCTCTCTCTCTCTCTCTCGCTCTCTCTCTCTCTCGCTTGCTCACACACAGACACTAGAGCCATTGTTGCTTTTGTAACCCTAGCTCTTCCCAGCTGTTGGCTGGCACATGGTAATCTGTGTGTGCTTCACATGAACAGGTGTCCAGTCATATATAAAGATTTTATTTATTGGATGCCAGTGTTTTATTCCGTTAGTTGCTTGCATGCTCTTTGATTCAGTTATGAATAGATATGTGTCGAGTCTTTCTTCAGAGGGAACCATGGGGGGAATTTTTACACCACAGGAATGATTGTGGTAGGATTATAAATGATGTGTCAATCATAACACAACTGTGACAACAGCAGACAGTGTTGTAGTAGAAAAGGGTTATTGAAACCAGACTGTCAACTTCTACCAAACTTAGCCACCAAACCGTCACACACACACACACCACATACCTTCACTGACAGGCACAGACCGCCTCTGAGTCTTCTGATTGGCGAAACAAAATCGTGTTATAGACATGATATTTCAGGACACCTGTTTCAATGATATATGTCAGGTAATAAGGTAATAAACATTTCTCGAAGGACAGAATATTCTGTGAACCAGACAGCTGAATGAAGTCTTAAAGAAAATAGAAGCAGTGTTGTTTTAGGAGTTGACAGTACAGTTTTTCACCGTTGTGCAGTAGGTCAATGGTCGTGCAGCACTTACCATAAGCAAGGCAAGGTTTATGTTGTAAAGAGACGTTGCATCCATTGTGGTAGTGCTGGGCCTCTCTTAGTTTATAAGTAACTGAGCATGTGACATCGGAAACTGCACAGATCCCAACACCATGAAGCGTATTATATGTCATCCATAAACAGTGCAGAAAAAAGAAAAAAAATGGAATATTTTTTTTTTATTTATGGTCTGCAGAAAGTTGTTTTTTTATTGGAGGCAGTGGAGGTGGTTGTGTGTGTTGTGTCTGGTGCTACAGTGAGAGCGAATTAAATGTTTCATCTGCCCGTCCGCTGGCAATAAGACGCTTAGACACAATGGTGACCTGAATAGACGAGCAAATGAAACACTGGCTCATGTTTTCCTTTCAGCACATCACGGCGTCTGTATCCCGCTGAGATGTTTTCCAGCCCACCTTGTTTAAATTTCTACACATGCTAAATTACATAAGCTTACAGAAGAACATCAATGAAGCGGGTGGGGGAGTGAATATTTGTATCCTGTGGAAACTTACTCTCGGTGTAGATTACTGAAAGGATGCACTTTGCAAGTGGAGAAATATGCACTGTAAATTAGAGCGCACTAACAGAAATGTGACCATGAAGGTTGTTTTAGTTTACTAAAATTAGTAAAATTTGTGACCCTGGACAACAAAACCAGTCTTATGGGTCAATTTTTCGAAATTGAGATTTTTACGTAATCTGAAAGCTGAATAAATAAACCTTCGATAGATATATGAGTTGTTAGAATAGGACAATATCTGGCTGAGATACAACCGTTTAAAACTCTGGAATCTGAGAGTGCAAAAAAAATCAAAATATTGAGAAAATCGCCTTTGAAGTTGTTAATCAGGGCACTGTGGCAGACCATCCACTCACAAAAATAAAGTTTTTATATATTTAAGGTAGGAAATTGACAAAATATCTTCATGGAACATGATCTTTACTTAATATCCTAATGATTTTTGGCATAAAAGAAAAATCGATCATTTTGACCCACACAATGTATTTTTGTCTTTTACTAAAAATGTTCCCGTGCTACTTAAGACTGGTTTTGTGATCCAGGGTCACATTTAAACTTTGGAAGCTAAGAATTTTTATTTATTGAAAATCAAATCAAATATTGGCCTAAAAATTATTGGGGAAAAAATTAACTAACATTAACTAACTAATGTTGCCTCAGAAATAATGCATAAATGTGACTTTTAAGTCATCCTGTCTGGATACCATGATTTTTATTTAAATAACAGTATTATATTTGAAGGACATATACTGTATAATAGGGCTGTAGTCAAGTCCACCGTTGTCGAGTCCAAGACAAGTCCAAGTCCAAAGAGGTTCGAGTCCAAGTCAAGTCCAAGTCCATAGAGGTTCAAGTCCAAGTCAAGACCAAGTCCAATTGAGATGGTCAAGACAGAGACAGAAAAAAATCATGACTACAAGACCACATACTTAACTATTGAGAATTTTTGTGATGCAAGAGACAGCATATCTTCTATTTTCATTATTGGTAATGATCAAAAAGACAATTTTATTTTACCTTAAAATAAGGTAATTTTATTTACTTTAGGTATAGAACTAAAGTCACAAAGCCGAAGTGTAACTTCAATTTTTTTTATTGAAGTGTAACAATCCTATTCTGCCAATAGAAAATGTAACAAATAACCAGCAAACACTTGAATATGTTCCCATTCTTGAACTTATGACTTAGTGTCCCCCAAAGTAACCAAACCCCCCCCACACTTTTTTAAGGAACTTTTTAACACCTTCGTGTGCGTGCGTGTGTGCGCCTGCCCGTGCTCGTGCGTGTTCGATAGAGGAGCTGCCAGAAAAAGCAGAGGCCCCACAGCTCGTTTAAAAGCACGTTTCGGTGCCCATACTTAAATAACATGTTCATATCGCAATGACAATAAAAATACGATCAATCTTATCTTGAAGCCCTACTTTCTAAACTCATAACTACTTTATAAAAATATTCAAATGCAATGCTAACTCTGAAACATGGCATTAACTTACCTCTCTTTGTGATGCCTTTGCAGGTTTCTTACAAAATTGGATGTTGTCCCACAGGTTTCGGAGAAAGTTTTGTTGCAAAAAGTTTCCTTTTAAGCGCACTGTCGATAAATTCTTTATGGTTTGTAAAACCAAATGTAATTATGCCGCTGCTCGCTGACATCGTGCCTGATGAATGATTGATGCTGTCCGGTTCGCGCCACGGACGAATCGTTCATTTGAACCAAATGAAATTTGGTTATGCATACACGTGACTCTCGTTCTTGAGTCGAGAGTCGGCAACAGTTTTCGGATCACAAGAAGCATGCTCTATCAATGTTTTGTTTTGAAGGAGAAAATATATATATATATATCTGGACTCGGTCGAGACCAATGACCAAGTCCGAGACAAGTCTGAGTGCAAATACCAACGAGTCCAAGACAAGTCCGAGATCATAAAAAAACGTCTCGAGTCCGGACTCGAGTACTACAGCACTACTGTATAATATTACTTATGTTTTATATATAAAACATAATCTTCTTTCACAACAGTGAGAAGATTTTCACATCACAATATTAAAGGGGTCATATGGCGCGAATACGTGTTTTTCTGTGTCTTTGGTGTGTTATAAGTTGCCCATGCATGAATTAGACACGTAAAGTTGCTAAAAATTAAAGTGTGGGAACAAAAGATGCATTCTATCTAAAAGTGAATGCTCACCCAGACCTGCCTGAAACGCCTCGTGTAACCACACCCCCACAAATCTACGTCAGTTCGTGGTATGATTTGACTAAGACCGCCCAAATGTATACGCAAGTAAGGTGGGCGTACCTGTCAGTACAATTGCTTTGGAACCTGATGTTACAAATATGGTAAGAGGCGTTACATTTCCATCACACGCTTGCAGTATTCCACCAATCACTACGCACTGGTTAACTGGCCAATCATAGCACACCTCGCTTTTCAGAGTGATGAGCTTTGTAAAAAATCTGCCTGTTTCAGAGAGGCGGGGCAAAGAGGTGATATAAACATGCACGGTATGTGGAAAATACAGCGTTTTTGAACCTTAAATCGTGTATACACATTGCATTACATCTAAAACAAACCATAATATTCGTTTTAGACGTGTCATATGACCCCTTTAAGAATTGTGGGGGAACTGCCATGCCATTTCATGTGCTTAACTGCCATGAAAATGGCTCACTTCTCAAAATCTGCAAAATATCAATTTTATGTCGGTGAATATGATTCATACATGTTTCATGTGATTTACCCCAGAAATGTAATTTGCAGATATGGCAAAGAATCTAAACATAACCGAATGACATGGCTTAACAAACGATTTGAATTTGTAATAGGATTGCATTAATATTTTAACCACACGTGTTGTTTTATGTTGCCAACTAATGGTTGTGATTAATGTTGTCCACATCTCTCATCATACATGAATTGCTTTCTAATTAAAGCCTACTCAACTAATCAGAATGAGTGCTACTCATGAGTGTTAATCTACCCTCTCTGCAAGTTACCGTTAAATTTCTCTAAACTGAAGCAGTGCTCGAGAGAGAACCCCGGACCATTCTCGGGTTGGAGAGCTAACTAAGATTAGAGGCACAGCTCTGTGGGCATTGCATGAATCAGAATGTGATTTCCTTCTCAGTCTTTCATCACACGGCCCTTTAGAAATCAGACAGAAATGTTCCCTAAAAATCCAACTGAGTCTCCACAAAGACACACGCTGATGATGAAACAAAACACATCTGTGGTTTGAAAAAAATACTTAGATGAATACATTATTGAAGCTCTATTACTTCAGATGTTGGTTTATGATTGAAAATGTGATTACTCTAATGATTACTAAAGTTTAGGGAGAGTAATAAAAAAAAAGAAACAATCAATGAGAACTGCATTTTTGCATTGATTTTTTTGTCAACTGTCTTTACTTACTAATACAGTACCTGATATCAGTGATGGTAGACATGATATTGAAGAAAAATAGGATAAATAGTGAGATATGCAGTACAATAATCTTCTACACCACACGTCAAAACTTTGATAACTTATGTATTTAAAAGTTTTAAAATAAAGATGTTGCAATATGCACATTGACATGGACATTTCAATAATTTCATTATGTTGTGCAGCCGTATTCTATAATGTGAAGCGTGATAAATGTGATAACGGAGCGGTGTGTCTCAATATTTCGCTCAATGACTGTGCGCTTCGCTCAGCCGCTCACAGACCAAGCAAACGCTCCGCTCACGCTCACCGGTAAACCAAATCCCGCTCAGATCCCGCTCTGACATAAAATGTGTCTATTAAGCCTATTTGTTTTCAGTTTATAATAAACTTCTTGAATAAATGTCTCAGTTTAAGTAGTAGGCTGAAAAAGAGCAGTTATGTTTCAGTCCGACATTCTGTGACATTACAGCCAATATTTTTAGTCATTTTTTATTTAAAGAGTGCCTAAAATAACTGTATAATAACTGATAAAGCATATTTGATTTTCAGTAACTTTATTTCCGTGAACATATAGCTGCCATAGTGCAACATTCAAAATAAACGCACAAAAGATGAAATGCACTATGAACACCTTTATTCTTACTGGGGTTAATAAAGGAAACAGGCTCTAAAGAAATATAGACCAAAACAAGGGGAAATGCGGTCTTAAAACGTCAAACCTCAATCGTTACAACATCTTAGAGCGTACTTTTAGAAACCTGGACAAAGTAGCTGCGTCTTCGAAGGCTGAATGCGTCCTCCGGAGATCACATTTGTCGGCCGAGGCCGGGGGTTTTTCAGAAAAGCAACTGTTACAATAGGTAAGTGACACAATGTCTTCTTAAGAGAAATAAATATAAATGTTATAATGTTTTTTAAACTGAAATGAGCCTGTATCAAACCTCTTGTCTCTCGCGCACCTCCGCAAATGGACGAGGCCTTTGTAGTTGACGCATGCCATTGCCGTGGTGCTATTATTCAGGCTTCAGGCTCATGTGGTGTATATAGGACAATAATCCAGCAGCAAAAAAAGTAAATCACCAAGAGGGCTGAGTGAGCAACTGAGCGTATATTGAGCGAGCGTAGTGGAATTTTCAGAAAGTATTAACGCTTCGCTCACATGCTCTGACTCACACCAAACAAGTCCGGAAGGAGAGAAGACGTGTAAGCACTGTTTATCCACTAGTTATTAGATCACAGATACAGTCATTAGCACGGATGGATAAAACATTTTTTTGACAGCAAATATACTTGGGCGGCCATAAATATACCTGGGCGGGCCACCCAAGTAAATGCATTGTATGGGAAAAGCTGAAAGTATACTACAGATTTTCCTACAGTTTAAAAGTTTACTACAAGTTAATTATATATATCATCTGGTTCAAATTAAGCAGACTTTTATTTTGGCGGGTCGTCGCGAATAGGCTTGAGTTTCAGTGTGTTTGACAGTAGCTTCACTCAAACAGTGAAATACTTGTAAAATAAACCTAGGACAACTCTGTGGATGAAGTTCATGTCCTCGTTTTGTAAGATACAGACAAATCCACGCTTGTAACATGTTAAAGTGTGCAACTCATTTACTCATGCAGAACACATTAGACATGCAGAACAAGCAGAGGACACATTTAACTAGTAGAATTCCGCTTTCGTGATTCCTTTCATGTTTTCCCACGTGGCGCAGATCACAGGCCTCTAGATCAATGGACTCGATGCAGCCGGAAAACAAGTTTTAATTGCAAAAATAAAAGTAAATAGTGGTGCGCCATAAGTTAACCTCACACACGAACAAGCACAACGACAAACGTACTTCACACAAACAAGCGGCTCTGTCTAATGTACCTGCCAAACTGTATCGCACGTGGGCTATATTAAATTTATTCTTATCACAGACCGATTTTTTTCATAGCATGTGCAACATACAGTATATGTCGCACTGTACAGCCCTGTACAATATTACAATACAAGAAATATAAACCAGATGTTGACTTCAACACATGACAGAGACCTTAGAATAGTTTATAATAAAATGAAATTTTAGCCATTGTTTTGGATGGCACGAGGGTGAGTAAACAATGCAGGGCTTGACATTAAGCATAGTCATGTGGTTGTCCGAAGATAAAAAAATATTTCATTTGAAGTGTCAATATAATTGTTTCGGATCCTGATTGGACAAGTTTGCTTATAAGTGGCTTACCTAGTGTCCACTGCGGCCACTTAAATTAAAAAAATACTCCCCATGATTGCTATAGAACAAAGGCAGGGCTGTATGTTAACTTTTTTTGCACATAGCATTGGTGCTACAGAGGCCAAACAGTTATAGCACAAGTATAAAACGTCTGTTGTCATCATTAAAAAAATATGCAAGTGCAGTTCATCACATGAATAGGCAGGTAACTGACAAATGACATTAATTTGACATAAAGATGGATAAATTAGGGCCATATCATTTTTAGTTTACCTAAATTTGTATGTTTTTGTGTTTTTTAAATGTGTATTTTATTTTTTTACTATACAATAGAGGTATATTTGTTCACATAAATTACTGTAGTATACTATAGTTTTAATTAATATAGTAAACTGCCGTAAAATTCCTAGATACTATAGTGTTTTTGAACCTTACTGTCATATACTACAGTGTTTACTACAGATTATCAATTTACTGCAAGAGTACTACAATTTCCTTTAGCAAATACTACAGTATTTGTTCAAGTTAACGGGACTTTTATTTTGACGGGTCGTCAGGAAGACACTTGAGTTTTAGTGTGCGTCTGACGATAGCTGTACTCAAACAGTCAAATGCTCGTAAAATAAACTCTCAGAGCAACCTTGGAGATTAAGTTTTTGTGTTTATATCCTCATACAGAGCAGACGCAGACAAATCCTCGACCATCACTCGTGTAGTATGTTAATCTGTGCTCCTCATCCACTCAGACACGCAGAACAGCTAGATGACAAATAACAGGATTCTGCGTCCGCATCTAGTTACAGTATATAGATTCAATGCGGTGCGCCATTGATTAATGTCACACACAAGCAAGCGCAACCACGACAAACGCAAATCACACAAACACGCAGCTCTGTCTAATGCACCTATTCTTATTATTCTTGGCACAGACAGATTTTTTGTAGCACTGTTATTATTATATATTTTTTTCAAGTTACTTGTCCGGTCGGGCAAGTAAAATTCACTCTCACGTACCCATACAAAACATTCACTTGTCCTGGACAAGCGTTAATGTCGAGCCCTGCAATGGATTAAATTTCATATTTATTTCAGGATCTATTGACAGAAATGCAATATAATATACAGTGCATAACTATGTCTTCAGAAGTGTATAAAGACCTTACATTATGAAGCGTTATGTTTTTATTACCTTAGAATGAGCTATTTCTGTCTACATAGCCTACACCACGGATCCCTTACATGGAATTCACCATGTTGTTTCTACAGTAGCTCTAAACAGACAAACTGCTCTAGAGTGCCTTAAATACGTTATCTCCTTCGGCAAAGAAACGAAAACGTGACAACATCTTTGTCCTGTGCGAGTCACCGTAGTGTTTCGAAAGGGAGGAGTGGAGTGAGCCATTGGTTGCAGTTCGCAATCTCACCAGTAGATGCTGCTAAAATCTCCACAATGCTCCTTTAAGTGAAATAAAATCTATTGACATTTTTCTTAAAAATATCATAGCCAACTGTCCATGGTTTATTCATATTATTGTCCTCCACCTGGGCTGCTCTATTACTGTGTGATGAACAATTATGAACACTGTGTGCACTAATAAATCATAAGAAATATAACCAAGAGCATTTCTTGAGAAAGTAAATGGAGTTAGATTTGTTTTGGTCTGTAGTCTGTGGGATCATATCATTTACATAGATTAACAGTACTCTGGATATTTGCCAGTTAACACAAGACCTCTTCTTCCCTTTCACTTTAAATGATTTATTTAGATTTGTGTGAACTGTTGACTTCTTGTAAGCTTATAACCTTTATATATAGTACGAAAAAAGAATTCTGTACTAAACACAACACACAGTGTCAAGGACATTGGACTCAGAAGCTCAATGACCTGTGAAGAGTGCAGTCTCTTTGACAAATCATTCTGCAGTCAGGTGAGGGAACGGTGAGACAGGGGGATCTCTCAAACTGACCATCACAGACGCAGACATACTGTATCATTCTGACTTAAAAACAAAGCTGTTTCACACTGTAGATGAAGTGAGATCCTGCCCTCTGAGGACTGAAGGTACTTCAGGGCCCGTATTCATCAAGCTTCTGGGAATTACTCACAAGAACACTGCTAACAATTGACTTACAGTAAGAGTAAAAAAATTCTTGGCTCAAAGCTGTGCTTAAAAGTTAGTTATAAAGCAGCTCAGTCGTAATTTAAGTGAAGTGTAGGACTAAATCTTAAGTGTCAGGCTTAGAGATGATTTACGACACTTTGCTGTGCCGCAAATGGGATTTTGGATGACGACATTGGCATGGACCAATCACTGAATAGATTTCCTTATTTAAGAATATTCTCTGATACATTCACGTTGAATGGTGAAATTCCTAAATAGGAGTTTATATTCAACACGCATATGACAATAAAGACTTTTCAAGAGAATACATTATGATATAGACTAGGGCTGCAACTAACGATTATTTTGATAATCGATTAGTTTGCCGATTAGTTTTTTTTTTTTTTTTTTTTTTCTCTCGATTAATCGATTAATCGGATAAAATGTAATTACATCTTTTGCTTATAATAAGTAAATCAGATATGGGAAAAGTATACACAACTGAACTCATTAGCCTTCTCCCAAAATGTTGTGAATGTCTCCATAATTAGCACACCTGGTGAGTTGATTCATGTGTGTCATATTAGGAGCAACTGACAATAGTCTCTCCCAAACGTGGGAGCGAGGGGAGGGTCGGCCAAGGAAATCATTTTTTTGTGCCATGAAAAGTGAGATATTTGTCATTCAAATGTAGTGAAGTACAGTAAAAAGTAAACAGAAAAAGTAATACTTAAGTACAAATACTCAAAAAGTGTACTTAAGTACAGTACTCAATTAAATGTACTTCGTTACCCACCTCTGAACTAAATAAACCACCAAATCAGGGTATTTAGCCTATTATGTACTTATGTATGTTGGGTTTTACTAATATAATATTTAATTTCGTCATTTAAAACACCTCTCCCCTTTAAACTTTAAAACTGCGCAGCTTGAAGAGATGCATGCAGAACACGTCGGACTTTAAAACTGCGCACCTCACGCTGCACGGAGAGACGCACGCACCGAGAGACACGTCTGATTTTAAAACTGCGTACCTCGTGCTGCCCAGAGAGACACGTGTGACTTTCAAACTGCGCACCTCGTGCAGCATGGAGAGACACGTGTGACTTTAAAACTGCGTACCTCGTGCTGCACAGAGAGACACGTGTGACTTTCAAACTGCGCACCTCGTGCAGCATGGAGAGACACGTGTGACTTTAAAACTGCGCAGCTCATGCTGCACGGAGAGACACATCTAAAATGGTCATTTTAAAAGGGAAGAAGACGCGCTTGATTTATAACTGCGCAGCTCGCAAGTGACGTCACAGACCAACTAATCGATAATGAAATTCGTTGACAACGAATTTCATTATCGATTATTATCGATTTTATCGATTAGTTGTTGCAGCCCTAATATAGACATTGGAAATGAAAGATAAACATGTTTCCACCATTTCATAATTACCCATTTTAAACTGGTTCTGAAATTAGTTTTATTTGCTTTAGTCGAGTAGTTTCGCTTTAAATACAATGTTATTTTCAGTATAAATGTTTTCTTGCGTGTGAAATCATACATACCATTGAGAACAAAATACAGCATAACGAGAACGCGCAAAATGAATGCAAATTCATTGCAATAGAGCATAACAAGATGATCCATAGTAATACAGCATAACGAGAACACGCAACAGTACTGATGATCCATAGAGCATAACTCGAATGCGCGCAGCATTAATGACATGTTCGGACTGCGTGCCTTTTATCTTGCGCACAAAGATGTTTGTTAAATGTATAAATTCAATTATGAACAACGATGTGTAGATGGTTTTTTCATTTATAAATGCCTTTCGCAAATTCATACTTTAAAAAAAGTGCCACCCACAATTACGCCTGTGCAGGGGATTACCGAATTTATGAACATAAGGCACTGTATTAGGTAAAAATTTACCATTGAGAACGGGATGCTGCTTAATTTTTTATGACAGACAACAGACACTCATTAATCGCTCAATAAATTGTAATTGTAGATTTGTATTAAATAAAATCGAATGGGTCTCTATGAGCAATTAAAAAATACCAACCAATCTTTTTAGATTATTTCTTTAACCGATTAATCAATCAGAATTCTTCCGATTAATCGATCAAAGTTCTTACTATCGGTTAAGAGTTAATTATATTGATAGCTTCTCTGAGAACATTTCATATTTACTTACCTTTCTGTACAAACGAGTAGCACAAAGAAAGAGTATAGAACTCCATCATACAGCCAGATATCTTACTCCATGAAAAAAATAGGCAAAATTTGATTTTATTATTTATTATATTACATGGTTACATTGCAGAACCAAACATGTGGAAGTATGAATTAAAAATATTGGTATGGTTGCAGTGTCTCAGGAACTTCTGCTGTAAATATATTATTGCATTTCTACGTGACAAAAACGAACTACTGCATTTTTTATTAAAAACAAATCACAGAATAGATCTTACATTTCATATATGAGAAGAACAGTTTGTGGTTTATAAGATAAATAAAGCATAATCATTACTTTTGCACTTTGTTTACGCTTTTAGCAAGCACATTACATCTTTCAAGAATATCAGAGAAGATTAAATCCAAAGAATTCACTTCTTTCCAGTCATTTCTCTTCGTGGTGCTGATAACTCTTTATTTCTTTATCTTTACATTAGGGCTGAAACGATTCCTCAAGTAATTCGAATACAAAAAATCATCAAGGCAATTTTTGTTGCCTCGAAGCCTTGTTTAATCCATTTAACTACAGTACACACGGAGCACTGCGTTTCCCCACGGACCGTTATTACTGACGCACAGCCCGCTAAACTCTATTCATGTTACAGGGCTCTCAAGTCTCACGCATTCACCGAGAGACACACGCATTTTAGTCTGTTCACACGCTCACACGTGTTTCTCATGCTGATAAATAACTGATAGCTTATTGAAATGGTGAGCTGCTATTTTACTTAGTTTTAGTCTATTTTGCGAGTGAAACGTGTTTTCCGGCTGCATTGAGTCCATAAAACTAGATTCGGACTAAGTTAGTGGATGCCGAATCATGTTATTTACACGTCATCTGGCTGTTCTGCGTGTCTGAGTGAATGAACTGCACTTTATGAGGACATGAACACATGAACTTCATCTCCAGAGTTGCTCTGAGAGTTTATATCAGAACATTTTACTGAGTGAAGCTAACGCACTAAAAAATAAGCGTCTTCCGACGACCTGCCAAAATAAAAGTCCGCTTAAATCGGTATTTTTATGTGGACAAATATATTACTATTTAATAGTAAAAAATAAACTAAAACTAATTTAGATAAACTAAATGCATCATGCATAAGCTGAAGTTGTTTACCTTTGAAATTATTCTTTCTATTTTTATTAATGTTTCTTATTTATACATGTGTATTAGGCCTATAATGCATTTTGAATTTAATATGGGAATGGAATGTACTAAATGGGTTTAGTTTTCACAGATATTAATTTATGCAATTTCAGCAATAAATATGTTAATTTTCTAAAAAGGAAACAAATTAGTTGTTCGTTTTAAGAGACCTGTCTTATTTTCTCTTGTATATTTAGTATTGCTCTTTAATAAAGAAAAAGTATTTATTATCCGAATACCTGATTAATCGATGGAAAATTCTGTAGAATACTCGATTACTAAAATAATCAATAGCTACAGCCCTACTTTACATTGTTACATTCAGACTGTTATACGGCTGTATTGTCTATAAAAAGCATCCATTTATCCTCCGGAAAGTTTAAAAACTACTCTTTATCTTGGTTCATTTATTCGAGGACTGTGTACCGCTTTGTCGGAAGCAGTAACCAGCTCTGTACCGTGATTTACAGTGGTGTTAAAAAAAGATAACAAATATGCCCCAGCAGTGCTTTACCTCAGATTCACACACACTGTAAGAATGAGAACCCCAGGGCTCATGCATTTGGTTAATGACCGTAGCAGCGATAACTCTGAGTGTCTGTCACAGAGCAACCCAATCCTGTCCCTACCTGTCAACACAACAGCTCTCTTGCAACCTGACATCTGTACCTATAGCATGATGCTCCTCACGGCCGCTTGCTGCTGTTCCTGAGCTATGAAGTGTAGAATGATCATTAGAAATCAGAAATTCCCTTCAGATTTGAGCTCACTGATGATATAGATCTAGTGACTAAACACATCGCAGCCTTGGTCATTATTTGTAAAAAAAAGCCATCAGTACTGGCGTAGGCCTGAAGAGCACAAATATGGGATGTCAACTGGATTGTATTCGTGTTTCTGTGTGCTGGGTCAGCGGTCAGATTGCTTGGCCCGAGGGATCTTTACATGACTCTCAATGGACTGTTTGCTCCATAGTTCCAGGAAATGCCCAGTGGTCATATTCTATCGCTGTTCTTCAAACCTTTTCATGTATTTTCATGATAACAAAGTACAGTATATTTATAATGATGATGTTTGACCAGTGTTGCTTTTTCAAATGCTCGTTATAAACTATTCAATCTCGTAGTGATTTTAGATCAAGCAGTACTTCCTACTGATCAAAGAGCCATAGTTCATGGAAACACTGTGCATAAAACACAGAATCGAAGCCTTTGCGATTCAGAATCGATTCTACAGGTATAATTAGTGTGAATCGCGATACATCGTCCACAGCCCTAGTATTTTCTATTGTATACTATACTATTTGTAGTATAAAGTATAGTAAATTAAAAGTAAACTAAGGTAAATCTTGTAGTATGTGTTAATGTTGACTGTTTTGCTACATTTTAATATAGTAAAAACTATATATTATTACAGTACACTCTAAAATATTCTGGTTTAATTTAAAACCCAGCGCTTGAAAGTAACCCTGTGTATTTTTTTATGTGGGCATATTGTATAGTAAAAATGGAAAACGTGGACAAATTAAAATGGAAGAAGAAAATAGAATTTTGAGGGGAAATAAGATATAGGAAATATAGGAAGAAAAACAGATTGGAAAGAGCCCTAAAATCAGCTAGAATTTTAAAAAGTTTGTTTAACACATCAGTATATTTTTATAGGCTATTTCCAAATGATTACACTACTTATTTCATTGGTGTCAGAAAAATAGTTCACCTAGAACTTAAAATCCAGTTAATATTGATATTAATATTAATACCGACAGAGAGAGGCATTTTTTATTTGTTTTCGATTGTTTTATTTTGCAATTTAAACAACCAAACATCCTAACCACAGAGACCCCTGTTCAGAGAGTTTATGCAGCGTATGCATTTGTGCATTACTCATATGAATGTGTATGTGTCTGCATCACAATCATTGCGCTGCGTTTTTGTGTTGCATATTCATTTGTGTGTAGGGATGCAGCGATTACTGGATTTATTAACCGCTTTTAAAAACGTCACAGCTCTCATGATGTACATTCTGGATGCGCAAGCTCAAATTCAAAGTCTACTCCTGATGCAAGTTGAACCAATTTAACTTGTTTTTATGTTATTATTTAGCGAATAGGCTTTATATCACGTTGATTAATCCATTATTGTTTGCTGTGAACTAAAACATGAAGGGAAACAAAGTGCATGATCCGTGCGCGCTAGCTCTTAAAGGGACAGCAGCATCATAAATATATCTGTTTTAATGCTCATCAAACAACAAAAAAAACAAAGACAAAACACACTCACTGCTCCTGACAGATAAAGTTTAGATTACAATAGCAATAGATTACATAAGTAAAAAACAACCGAATGACTAGACATTATTATTTATTTATTACTTTTTTGTGGCAGGGCAAGTAAAAAAAATTCAGGGCCAGGAAAAATGTAGAAATGAATGAATGCCATGTCATAATCCTGCAACCATATTTATTCCTCAGACTATAATCAAAATCTATAATCGTTGCATCCCTATTTGTGTGTCTGAGTGATTCGCCTTCCTGTGGCTTGTGTTTAATTGCCTTCTTGTATTTGTATGTGTGGGCCTTTATGCATTTTTAACTATGCCTTTGTGTTAAAGCAATTTACAACTTCATTCACCGGTGTCCTAATTACCAGGCATCCTATCGCCTTACTTTAACCTGTAGGCTGCTGCAGCTCTGTGGGGCAGAGGACTGAGATGCGAAGCATTGTGGGAACAGCACCATCGGGAACCTGACCAGAGAATACACAACCCACAATTCCTGCTACCAATATTACCAACCATCATCTTAAGGCTGAGGAGCAAAGAAGTTCACATTAGTTTTTGTGAGGGAGCACAAGTTAGTGTTTATGAAACTGCCTCAATCCTGCAGTGAAGGTTGGAGTACGGTTTCATTGATAGCCGCCCCTTATGCATGTTTCATTGGCTGGGAGGAGAACAGAGCCATCCTTTGTTATCCAATACCTCCAATCCACCGTCTAAGTGCTGGCCGTAGGCCTCCTCTACCCTTCCTAACACAATTGCATCTATTTTTCCCACCTCCACCATTATTTTCATTCAGACACTGACAGTTGTCTTTTATCAGCCAGTTGTGTGGTTCCTACAAGAAGAAAGAGATCAGTCATCAAGCAAGCTTCTGTCTGGAACTCAGTTTCACAAGGATTTTTAAGTACGTTTTTGGTTTATTTTCCCCTTTTATTTTCACGTCTTCTACAGCCCCAGAGACGCTTAGCGATCCTCCACTTCCACTTGAGCGTTTACCTAGACAACTTGCCAGTTAGCCTCTCACCTTTCCTGGCACCTCGTTCTCGTACCGGGGTGAAGTTCAGTGTATCATCTTAACGGCAATCACAGCGGCAGGGGTGGTGAGCTCGGAGCATGACCGACACCCTTCGACCGCCGTCTTTCCAGGTACATGTCCCCCGGGACGAGCCCAGTCACGGAGAGGAGGATGAGGCCGGGAGCGGAGGCGGACATGACGGTCTCGTCTGGTCCAGCTCCTCCACCCCTACCCTGCGGCGCCGACGTTTAAAGATGAGGCGAATGAAAAAGTTGCCCAGCGAGCGGGAGAGGCTTGAGAACGGGCTCTTGCGGCACCCCAGCTCACGCTCGGCTTCCAAAGAATACCTTCAGCTTCCCTCCATCGAGATCACGCCGTCCAGCGACGAGGACGCCGCCTGGTCCAACAGCTCAACCCCGAGCGCCTCGCCCCGCCGCAAACGCTTCCTGCTTCGCAAGTGGCTGAAGGTGCGAGAGAAAAAGAAGCAAGCCAGTGATAGCAGGTTGGTGGATGTGCAGATGCAAATGTACAGGAGGCTGAATTAAAGTAGGCTATGCCTCTTAAGTTTTTTATTGAGGGAAGAAGTCATGAAATAAATTAAATCCAACGGGTTTTGAGTACAATTTGAGTTTTGTTGCAAAGAATTGTAAACAAATAAAACTTGTTATATAAAAATACAGACTACAGGGAAGAATAGTACATAACTGTACAGAAATGTACACGTCGCAAATGTTTTGTAGTAGTTCATTAGTAATGTTTAGACTGACTTTATGCTGGACATCAAGTTATTTAAGCTGATTCATAAAATAAAGCTAGATAATAACTGTCCAGAAAAGAAACCCTATCGCTAAACTCACAATATCTCACAATAACTCACAGTGTCACAATATACTGTTTTTCATGATAACTTTGATAATAAAAATCATGACTAGTTATATTTTTGTTTATGCTACACGTATGATATTATCGTACAAAATATACAATCGTATAATATTATTGTCTTAAGAATAACAATGGTTATAAACTCTCTTCCTCTCTACCTCCCCATGCTCACATTTTAAAACTGTGTCTCCACCAGATGCGAGACGAAAAAAAGATAATAGAACCCATTATAATTTTACATTTTGTCCACACTGGATGTGGCACCATGGGACATGATGAACCCATTAAGAACAAGCCATTTGTCGTGTTGTGCCAGTCACATCCGATGTAGACATGGTGTATGTGTGATTCATTGCCTACAAAAAGAGAAAACCCAAAACAAACAGATTTAAAGATGAATTTAACTGATAGCATTATTTATTTTTCTAACATTTTGATAGGTATCGTGATAGTACCATTATCGTGATACTTCGCCCACAATAACCGTGCACGGAAAATCTGATATTTTGACAGTCCTATGTAACCTACACAGAGAGTAATGTGACTATTATAAGTATGAATATAATTAACAAGGACGTAACAATATAATCAATATCGTGTTATTGCAATAGCAAAATTGTCTTAATATTATCGTGGTCACATCACTGCATGAAACGATTGGTCTTGTTTCCAAGTCATTAGTTGGTATTTTAAATATTGCAATAAATATCGCAGCGTGGACTTTATGCCGATGTATTGCCGTTGAGTGAGATTTTGATACCGTTACATCCCTAATAATGAATAAATATTTTAATATTGCACAATTTATAGCATGAATTGACACTGATTACTCGACTAGTGATTGGATGTCAACAGCGAGGAACTCAGTAGAGCAGAAGAGGAATGAGCTGGTGTTTGCTTCACTTCTCACTGTGAGAATAATTTGTGGTAGAAAATTGAAAAGCTATAAAATCTGATATTGAAACTGTGATATTACAAATATTTGTTTGCCATAGATGATTTGCATCGTTTCACCTCGAACCCCCTGTGTGAGCTTAAAACTAAAGATTTAAGGGGAAATTCTGGGCAGGGTGTACCTTGGTTTGCTACAGTATTGTGTCCTTTGGCAAAACACTCATCTCCAGTAGGTTGCATTGAATGAAATAGGAATGCTGAGTGGAAACTAGTATAACTAGATCAATCTTTTATTTGAGTTTTTTATTTTTTTATATGTAGTTTAGTGGTTAGAATTGAATTTTGTGGCTCATTTAGATGAGCGAGAGGAAAATACGTTGGTTTATGAAGTCTGTGTTGCCTGTGTGATGAAAATGCCCTGTTAAACTCGAAGCAGGTTTCTTAACTTATCAAGACAAGAAGACTAAGATTGTGAGAAAGAGGAAGAGAGAAAGTGTGGGTAGGAAAGATGTTAGAAAGGGCTTCATTGTTGGAAAAAAAGTGTATAAAACTGTTATGTGCAGGGGAAATGGCAAAGAGAATGAATTTAGTTATTTATGAAACATTTTGGTCTTTTTAAGCTATTGGGCATATTGGACATAAAATTGGCTTGATCAATGGCGTACGTTTGCAACAATGCTTCTTATTTTTAGAACCATGCAAGACAAGGGGAGTGTCATTTTTATAGTTTTTTTAGGTTACATGTTTGTTAATTCGTTATAGCAAAAGTTCAAGTCAAGCCATGAGAGTTTCACATTAACCAGATTGTGCTTGAATGCGAAAACAGAGAAACACAATAGTCAGCATTGTGCTCACTGACCTTTAGACCGTACGGCCGTCACACACAACATCTATAAGAATATAACACATCTATATATAAATCAGTTAAAAACTTGAAGAGAACACTCAGTACTGTTAGTGCATTTGTTAGATTATTCGATTATATGACTCATTTACCAGAATCGGATTTATACATGTTTATAGTAATAGATTTTACCATACCATACCAATTTAATGTGATCAGTATGATTTATTTCATTCGGTGTTTGTATTGTTTGATTTGAACAGGAACTGAACAGCACATGCACAGCTGTACACTTATATAATAACTTGTTCATTTTTAATCTCTTCTGTCATTTTCTAATATGAATCATGCCAGGGCTTTAGGGCCTGTGGCATTCAATACAAAGTAAATTTTGAGTTGTAAAATGAGTTAAATTGACTAAAATTGAGTTGTACATAATCATCTTTTTTTGCACCATTGAAAATGATTCGAGAAAATCACGGCGAAGCGTTACATTATTTAAAATAACAGGTCTGTTTTTGCAAGTTGTTGTTCTGTCCATATGGTGTGTTGATTTTTAGTGTCATCAATTGCACTGTTGGTCATGAGCGGAAACACACCCTCGCGAGAGCGCATTTGTGCTCCGCGAGCGCGCAGAACGTTATCCACGCGCGGAAAAGAATCCTTGCGAGTGCGCATCTCTGCTCCACGTGCCAAAACGCAGTCCGCGAGCAGAGGCTTTGACGAGCGCGTGCACAATTCTCTTTATGCTCTTGCAACTGCTCAACACTTGCTCGCTCGTCGAGTTGTTTTTTGTTGGTTTTTGTGTTTTTTATACTACTTGTTAGTCATATGTTCATGGAAAATTTGAAAAATAACAAAACTGAACATGAACATGAACATGAACTACTAACTATTATTACAAATAACTGATCATTAGTTTTGAGGAATACAATACAGTACAATATCACCTACAGCATCAGTCTCCTGTTCTTTTTAGCAAATGTCCTAACAAATTCATCCATATCTATGCTACTAGTGATGGACTTCTCATGGGCCAATATCACTAATAGACTCTTTCTTTGGTGTAACATGCAGCGACGAAGAGGGGTCAGAACCCGTGACAGACTTGAAAAGGAACTCTCACATGATGCTGAGGACACCCCAATGACAAGGGCAGTTACATACAATTGATGTAACTCTGGAAATGCTTCTTTGAAGCTTTGCAAGTGTTTGCACAAAGTTGAGAGATCTGCTTCACCAGGAAATTTTTTAGCAAGCATAGGTTTGGCAACAATAATTTCATTTGCCAGAATATCTGCATCTGCAGTGCCAGCAAGACAATGGAGAGGGCTCAACAATTTGGCATCTAGAAATGCACTAGATGTTGTAACAAGACAAGACACAGCTTTCATCCAGTCAATGTTTTTTGTGGAAAATCTATTTTCCATTTCAACAATGGCCCTGTCAAGAACAGAAAGCAAGGATCTCTTCAGAGACTGACTAGTAGTTATTGTAGAATTATCATTATCAGTATGGCCCACTCTGGTGAACACAACACTGTCAACAAGTTGTTTATTCAGGGTTCTTCTTCTCTTCGAAGGTTGTAAATCATCACATGCCTGAAACTCATCTTTACGGATTGTCTTTAGGGACTCCAAGGCTGCACTGACAACCTCACCAGCCTTACACATGTCAACTGTCTGTGACTGGAGAATAGCATTAGCTGGTTTCAGGATACCAAGTACCCGGACTAGAAATTTCCCTATTTCAAAAAAATTGTGCCCTTTGATTTGAACTAAAGGGCCTGCTGCTTCAGTGCTCAGATCAGTGGTGGCAAAATCATCATCTGCAATGTTTGAGAGGATGCTAAGAAGACTGTTTTCATTCTCAGCAATGCACCTCGTAATATCGTAATGGCTTGTTCATCTAATTTCCAATAATCGCTTAAGACAAGGAACATCATACTTCTCAGCCACATAGTGGTGATGGAAAAAGCTGTAAAGGGAACCAGTCCTTTTCTAAAGTGTATTCAAACAAGCTAAGGAAGAGGCCAGCAGATTTATCACTGTTTGATGTGGTTTCTGTGGTTCCACGGAACCCTTGCTCATTTACTCAGAGAAATTTAACCACACCACCAATACTTTTGATGTAATATCTGTCTTTTTCCAGCTGGGTTTTGCCCAATAGCACACAGTCTGTAGTTTCCCCAGATGCCTCTCGACGTTTTAATTCGGACCAGGTTGCCATAGACTGTACATGACAGTGGCTGGATGCATGCTTCTGCAAACCCCTGTCGCGTTCCAGTGCTGCTTTACCATTGGTATAACCACGTGAGGTAAAAACGGCATCTCTCTCGTTAGCAACACCGAACTTACGACTGGGGAAACAGAAGCACGCGTCCCGCAATACGCTGTATTCCAGCCACGAACGCGAACGATACCATCCAGCATTAAATGATCGTGAAATTGACCCAAACACACGTTTAGGGCATGCATTTAAAATTGGCTGGGACGGTGCATTTAAATTTAGGTCAAGCATTTCGCCACCACCACCGGCATTAATTTGGGAAAATGAGCTGGAAGGCAATGGGTTTGTTTCAGAAGCGGGAGCTGGTTGTGAAATAACATTATAACCATCACTGTTGCCAGAGCCACTGACCGGCTTCTTCACTGGCACCAAAAATCTATGCATTGAACGCGAATAATTAATTTTCACTCTCGCCTTTCTCTACTGTACTTCTCCGCTAAGGTGTTAGGAAAGACTGAAGCCACTTGCCAGTCGTGAGTAAAGAATGTCAATTCTTTCAGCCAATAAAAAAATAGAAAAATACTGCTATTATCTGGTGGTATTTTTTGATTGGTTGGGGCAGTCTACAGCCCTTCCTCAAGCCTGTCTCAGACAGCCGTTATCTTTCAAATTCAAACAATGCACAAATCAGAAGATAAAGGCAAGCTCTGCATGAATTCTGATAGGTTGGGCAAGACAGGCGTTTCGGTGGGCTTAGCCCACCCCTGCCCATGCCTAGAACCGGCCCTGATTTTAACAAGTGACATTTTGATTTCTTACATCTGTCAACAAAATGTATGTTATATTATATAGTTAAACTTACATTTCATGTATGACCTATTTAAAAAAATGGTAACACTTTACAATAAGGTGCTATTTGTTAACAATTAGTTAATGCATTAGCTAACATGAACTAAAAATGAACAATACTTCTACAGCATTTATTAATATTTATTCATGTTTATTATACATTAATTCATGTTAAGTTTTGCATTTACTAATACATTATTAAAATCAAATGTTGTCACTGTTAACATTAGTTAATGCACCATGAACTAACATGACTAACTGTATCGACGTGAACTAACATTGACATGGATTAATAAATGCTGAAATACTAAATTGTTACAAAAAATGACAATTTAACAAATACTAAAAAATACTGTAATAATAGAATGAACTGGCTCCTGTAGTTATCTAATAAAATTGGTAATGCCTACTGGTATAACCCGTTTTAATATTTTCAAAACAAATAAAGCAAAACAAATAAATTATTTAAATTACATTTAAGTACATTAGTATACATCATATTGTAATTTATAATAACTTGTGCTTTGAGTTATACTGCAGCCATTTAATAATGCTCATTTTATAAAAATTTCATGAAAATGATTAACAAAGCAATTATGAATACACCTACTATTTATTTAATTTTTAACTTCCTGTTAAGATGCCAAATATATAGATCCGTAAAGCCAAGGGCATACATAACACTGTAACCCAAGTTTAAAAACTGTAAAAAAAAGTATTGTGTTATGCCAAACGATGACATTTCTGTACAACAGGTAAGATATAGGTCGTAGACTGTAGGTGAGTGCATGTTAAAAGTGACCAATCAAAGCAGCGGAGAAGTCTGCCATTGTCCCGCCCCCAAAGTCTCAGAAGTCAACTCGACGAGCAAGCGAGTGTTGAGCAGTTGCGAGAGCACAGAGATTCATAACTATTTTACGAGGTGGCTTATGCGTATGAATGTGTACATTGTGAAACGTACAAAAACGTAGGATTACTAGAAAAGAGCAATACTGAAGCGCCACTCCTAACCCCGCCCTTAACCCTAACATCACTGGCACAAAAGCAAATCGGACTAAAATGTACGAATGAGATGGTGCAAATTCAGACGAATTAGCTACATCGAAAAATAGTTACGTTTTTTCCGTGTGATTGTGTTGGTATAGACCACATCGTAAAATGTAAGCAGCGCTAAGCTAGATTAACTTTCTGTTTCAGTATTTAAACATTACACAATGTTTGAACAAAATACAACCAGCAACATTTATAACCGATTAAATATATTTAAGATGTAATTATGAGTGTTAGATAAAAAAATAGGCTATATATATATATATATATATATGTGTATATAATGAAACTGCTGGACAGAGGTGGGTAGTAACGCGCTACATTTACTTCTTTACATTTACTTGAGTAACATTTTGGAAAAAATGTACTTTTTAAGTAAAATTAAAAGTGTGTACTTTTACTCTTACTTGAGTAAATTTCTAATAGAAAATCTGTACTTTTACTTCGTTACATTGCGTGACGTTCCTTCGTTCCTTCATTTTAAAATATGCTTTTTAAAACGCGGTGTTTATTTCAAGGTTGTCGTCTCTTTTTGCGGGCATTCCCGAGTGATCGATTCTTTTGAGTCGATTCTTTTGAAAGCATTAATTGAACAATGGGCAAAACCATTTGAATAGGCTAATGAATCAGTTCAAATGATTTGTTCAGTTCGCAGCACGATCTGAATCATCTGAAGCAGGATTACTCACTCCTCGTAGCGCGAAATTTAAGAACACGCAGAACAAAGAGCGTTGGATGAAGTGGATATTGATCTATATCTATACAATCAAAACTGCAAATGTGTCATATTGTTTGCCAGCAATGATAAATGCCCGCCATATGCGCGCACCCGAGCGACCTGTTCGTCAGACACAGCAACATGCGCGTTACCAGTCAGACACAGAGAAGTGGGCTTGCAGAAATATACAATTGAAGAACAAAAGGAAGAAAACTTGTTGATGGGCGTGTGGTTCACTGTTTACTGTTTGTTTACAAGTAAGAGCGTTTCACAACACACGCGTGACACAACACGAGAAAACAGTTGGCTACTCTACCCACCTCTGCTGCTGGACCAGTGTTTACATTTTGTGAAGTGGTCTATAGCAGGGGTTCCCAAAGTGGGGGTTGCAAGGCCGCGGGGTCGCAAGATGATTTCCAGAAATCATTTTTTTTATTATTAGAAATAGCGTATGTAATCAATAAGTGTAACAAACTATAAAAATATTAGTTAAGTTAAAAATAAAACCAGGCAAATAAAAAGCAGTCAGCCTTAGGAATTTCCCCCTCGATCATGTCCACTGAGATGAATACGTCACATTAACAACATTAGCAACCACATTAGGTTCGGTGCAGCAAATCCATTTCCAGCACCACGTTAAATAGTCCCATGTGCACGCACATTATTTTTCAGGCTTTAAGTTTAGGATATTCTTATTTATCGAATTAAACGTTGATTAATTAAACACAACGCAGGGAGGCCAGCGGCGCAGGGTGGAGAAGCGCCGCAGTCAGAGGGGCCATCGTCCTCAGAAATGAAAAGAGGCCCATCCATCAGCACTCGAATCAGTTTGATGAAATTTGACCATCTGTAGTAATAGTTCATAGTTTTGTAGAACAACAAGTAACGTAATGCGTAAATAACTATAAAGTAATATTATGTTAGACTGTGCTGTGCTCTTTTGTGTTGTCATTATGCGCGTTTGCTAATAGGTGCATGTGCACATTTGTGCGCAATGTATGTATACTCTAGCCACCTCCGAGGATATTGGGGGTCTCGAGTCACTGGCACTGTTATTTTGGGGGTCGTGGGCTAAAAAGTTTGGGAACCCCTGGTCTATAGGATGATGTGCTAGTAACTGTAGTGGTTGATGTGCAACTATACCATTAAAACCCATGCATGTCGCAAGAAATACTGACTATGTGATGGATTTGTTATGCAGGTTAATGTTTTATTTAGAAAGTATATCAATAGTTAAACATATGTGGTGTATACTGACCCGCTGCTCTGTGTGGGGGATCCCATTGCATTCATTATTTGAATGCAAGAGCTGAATTAACCCTTTAAGCCTTCTTTTTTCATTTAATTTGTCATTAAATCTAGTTGATGTTGAACTGATTTTGCTATGCATCATGCTTTGCACCAACTGTTTAAAACTGAGATTCTGCAGCACATTGTTTTTAACAAAAGCTCAGCTCGAAGCATCTTTTTTTACAGCAGCAGTTATTTCAACATAACACCCAATCTTTTTCTGTTCTTCATATCAGACAAGCTGTCCTTGTCTTTGTCTGGGTATTTCATAATATGCGAGTCTCGGTTCAGCGAGGTCTCTTATCTGGGGATGTGTGTGCGACGTCTGGCAGGTCTCGGTACAGTCTGGGAGGGTTGAGGGTTTGCTGGTCTTCTGAGATGTATCCAGACCTCATCCAGCATGCCTTACTCTGATAAGAGCTCCTGCTGCTATTTTAAGACTTACAAGCATGCACTTTCTAGCTGTTAATATTTCACAGGCTTTTATTTAGGTATATAATGCGGGGGCACATTTCTTGTGGTTCTGCTATCAAGTTTGCTGATTGGTCGGCAGCTTTATAGATTATTCTCTCTGATAGGACAGCCTAGAACTTTGGGTATGAACCTTGTGTGTATTTGTTGTTAATCCGAAGTTTGGGCTCTGGAAATAAACATTTGGTTTATTTTCACTATACAGAGGTTGATTTATTACCGTACTGAATAAATCGCTAAACACAGGCAATTATGTTTAATTGCTAAAGAACTACAGTACCCACAATCCACCAGTTATAGAAGTTAAGGTTACCATGGAGACAAAAATTCGTGGCAGTCAGGCACACAATCCCATACAGAATTTCAAATAACATTATTTCTCTACATTTTAGATTTATAGAATTTATCAATTAGATTTATAAAATATTTGAATATTTTGTAATTTACCTCTATGTTGTATTTTGATTTTACTTTTACATTCTATCATTGTTGCTGGGATTGTCATTTTCATAGCTATGACAGTAAAATAAAAGACATTATGGTTTGTTAAATTAATTTTTACTAACGTTGAAGTGATTAAAAAATAAAAATTCTGTCATCATTTACTCATCCTCTTGTCATTTCAAACCTTTATGACTTTCTTTCTTCTGCAGAACACAAAAGAAGATATTTGGAAAAAAGTTGGTTACCGAACAGCAGTGGCCCCCATTCACTTCTATTGTGTGGACACAAAAACAAAGCAAGTGAATGGGGGCCAGTTAACAACATTCTTCAAAATATCTTCTTTTGTGTTCTGCGGTAAAAAGTCATACAGGTTTGAAATGACAAGAGGGTGAGTAAATGATGACAGAATTTTTATTTTGGGGTGAAATATCAGTTTAAGTATTGAAGTTTCTAGTCTTCGTCATATTACTTTTTAGGGTAAGTTCTTTGAAAAATGTCACTCACTGTTAGCATAGGCAGTTCTTGAGAAACTGTGCTCATTGGCTGGTTTGTACTAGATGACTCATGCATATTTTGAAGTTATTTCAGACTCACTTTTGCAAGGATTTGAAAGAGATCTTTGTGGCTAAGAAATGACAAAGCAAGAACCTGTGTTCCCAGTTTCAGGTGTCTTATGACTACAGTGATTCAGCAGTGCTGACAGAAGAAGCTCTGATGAAGAGAAGAAAATCAGTCTATCTGAAAAGATGATATCATCCACTCAACAGGACGGTTCATTGTGCCATTGCTGTGTCACGGCATCTTTTGACTGTCTTTGCTATTTCACATTCAATCTTAGTATTTTGCAGTCTTTCATGTCTGACATGGGACGCTAGCTAACTTGAGATTACTGAAAGCAGCAATACTTGTTAAAGCAAACCTGTACAATTGACTTTTATAGGAACTTTTGAACTATACTGGAATGCTCATTTCAATGCAGTTACCATGAACGGCCAAATTAAAGCCTGGTCCCAATCATTGTCTCAGGGTTTTCTTGCAATAATAATTGGACATTATTTCTTACTTCACTAGCATGACCTTGTACTGCATGTAAATTTCACACAATACATGCAATGATAGCAGGTGTGACATCTGCAAAATAACATTTATAGGAGCTAGGGTTGGACGATGTGTATCAAATTGGCATTGGACGATGTCTACAGTCGACATCGCCCTGCGGCGTTATAAAGTGAGGCGTGTCTTAATACAACGCGGGCTGCGCAGACACGCATCCTCTTTATACAACGTGGGCTGCGCAGACACGAGTCTTCTTTATACAACGCAGGCTGCGCAGACACGCATCCTCTTTATACAACTTGGGTTTCGCAGACAAGCATCCTCTTTATACAACGTGGGCTGCGCAGACACGAGTCTTCTTTATACAACTCAGGCTGCGCAGACACGCATCCTCTTTATACAACTTGGGTTTCGCAGACAAGCATCCTCTTTATACAACGTGGGCTGCGCAGACACGAGTCTTCTTTATACAACTTGGGCTTCGCAGACAAGCATCCTCTTTATACAACGTGGGCTGCGCAGACACGAGTCTTCTTTATACAACTTGGGCTTCGCAGACACGCATCCTCTTTATACAACAGGGGCTGCGCAGACACGAGTCTTCTTTATACAACGCAGGCTGCCCAGAAACGAGTCTTCTTTATACAGTGATAAAGTCAGGCCAGTTTGTACAGCACAAATTTATATGACCCTTAGCCTTGTTCATGTTTTTTTATAACGTGATTTGTAGCACAGAGCATCGAGAGTCACGTGATGAAATTGAAACATTTGTTGGAATCACGATGCCGGCTCAACATCGTGAAGTCTGTCAGCAATCTGCAATGGATGATGACTTTGTCTATCGGCCCAACGCTAATAGGAGCAGACTTTACCTACAGGAAATACTGTAATCTAACATTCTCAGTGATGACCTGTATCATTATGGCTTGTCCACACCGGGAGGGTAATGGCGCGCGTTTATCATCGATGTTTAACGTCTCGTGACTAAACAAAGGGCACCAATAGTGTGCACACCGACCGACGTGCAAAGCGGCTGGCGTAAAAGCGTCATTTAAAAAAAACCGCCTCTAGCTCATTTTTTTGGTTTGACACGCTAAAAACTGGCTGACCAATGAGATTGCTTTTGTTCACTTGCCTGGAGCTGCTTAAGTTACAGTAAAACACGACTTGGTGGCGCTCAAGCACAAAACGGTCTTGCCCGAGCACACATTAGCTGTGTCTCGTTTCGGAAGGCTGCGTCCTCCGGAGGTCTCATTTGAAACCCGCTACCTCATCGAGGCTGTCTCGTTTCATAAAAGCAGGTAGGACACACTGTATGCACCCTTCTAATGCGACCTACTTTCACGAGAATTCAGAGGACACATGAGGTATCCTTCTATGCTAGAGATAACCCACAATTCTTTGCGTCGGCCAACGTCTGTTATTTGAATAAAAGGCAGCAGTTGCACATTCAATCAAATGTGGTGTTTAAATGTTAACAGCTTACAATTTGTGTCAGCAGGCATATGTAGTAAATAGGTGTTTAGTGATTTTTAAACGTTTAAAACAGTAAGGCTATAAATGCTAAATTTGTTTAACTCTTTTGGCGTTGTTTATGGTAGAAAGTAACCAACTTTTTACCTCTAAAGATCATGTAGAAATTCATTTGACAGGTGTGCGAGTGCAACGTGTTTTCATAGCAACGTGGTACTTCTCGTTTCCTTTTCCGCCAGTATGTCCTACGAAGGACATCTTGTTTAATTCTAAGTTGAGGTTCTTCTGTATACCGCATCCTTTAGAGGATGAGACCTCAAGAGGACATAAGGACGCAGCCTTCTGAAACGAGACGCAGCTATTGACGAAGAGGAAGCAAGATGAATTCTTCTTCTGTGTGACAAGCGAGTGCCAGAAGCATAAAGTTGCGCAGCGCCACCGTGTGTACCGGGGTATTTCCGTTTTTCATTAAGCGCCATCTATGTCAGAGGGTGAATTTGCACATTCACTCGGCTGAGTCGGCTCATCGCCAGTGAAAATCACTTAGGTATTAAGTTCGAAAAATGTCTCGAAAAACGCTTGCGATAAGCGCGTGCGATGTTTAACACAGAGCTGTTCACTTGAGTCATGCTGAGCATAAATGAGAGATTTGCTTGCATAGTTTGAATTGCAGATAGGAGCTTTTCTGCCGGTGTGTGCTGTCTGTCACCACCACAAACAAATACCTGCACGCACCTGAGCATGACAATAAATCCCTGGAGCTGATGAAATGAGGATATCTATCCAACCAGCGTGTGGAATAGGATTTGTGTAGTTAACACAAAAAAGACCATCACTGTATGTTACGTTTTTGGCAGCAAGCACCACCCTCATTTTCTTCAGATCTGACCGAATTTTCTTATAGGGATATTAATGTAGTCATTTACTCACGGTTAAGTCATTCTGTACTCAAAGGAGATTTTAGGGAAAAGCCTCAGTAACCATTTTCTATCCTCCAATTTTTTACCAATGAAAGTTAATGGTGACTGACCATCATTCTGGCCCTCATCTCCTGTCGTGTTTCACAGTGGGATGAGAGTCATAGGTGCCCTATTTTAACGATCTAAGCACATGGTCTGAAGCGCACAGCGCAGGTGCACTCCGTGTCCGAATCCACTTTTGCTAGTTTAACGACGGGAAAACGGTCGGCACGCCTAGGCGCATGGTCTAAACAGGTTGTCCCGATTCTCTTAATGAGTAATGGGTGTTTTTTGGGCATTACGTGCAGTAAATCAATCAGAGTCTCATGTCTCATTCCCTTTAAGAGCCAGTTGCGCACGCGCCATGGCAGATTCAATATTTACACGGCGGAATTTGCAAGAGCACTGGACACTTCTCCAGAGAGGAAACGCATCTGCTCGTGCGTGAGGTTAAAACACGCGAGCAGACCATCTACAGGACAAGCCGGATTTTTATCTTTATGTATACAATAATAATCTTTTACATTGTAATCCATTTATTTTTTATATTTGGCATGTTTGTGTGCTGCTGCACTTCCCTCTGTCTACTAAGTAAAGTGAAAGCGCGTTGTGGACCCGCCCAGAGGTGCATTTTTTACTAAAGTGCTCGTTAAATAACAACAAAATATTGTGCTGTTGACTTTAGACTTTAGACCAGGTTTGAGTTGGTCTATGGCGCAGTCTATTCACAGACTGTTCTTAAGACAAAATATAAGATTGTTCTTAAGATAAATTATTGGAAGTTCGTAAGAATGTTTCTAAGTGCAATTCTTAAACATTTCTTAAGAGGTTCTCAAATATTATCTTAAGAACATCTTTCTTTTTTGTAAGAATAAATTCCATGCTTTCTCAATGATTGCCTGCGTGTGATGTAACGGAATATATTTGCCTATACAAAAAAACATACATTTACACGGCATTTACGATCGCATGTTAGCTAAAATGTTAGCAAGCATTACAAAATTCGGTAACACTTTAGTATAAGGACCAATTCTCACTATTAAGTAGTTGTTTATTAGCATGCCTATTATTAGCATATTGGCTGTTTATAAGCACTTATAAAGCACATATTCTACATGACCATACTCTACATCCCTAATCCTACCCAATACCTAAACCTAACAACTACCTTACTAACTATTAATAAGCAACAAATTAAGAGTTAACTAAGCAAAAGTCGTAGTTAATAGTTTACTAAAACCGAGAACTGGACCTTAAAATAAAGTGTGACCCAAAATTCATTTATTATAATACTTTTTGTGTGTTACTATGCTATAATATTTGTGACCCTCACCGTTTCGAGTCACTTTGTTCCGGAATAAATGTAAAAAGCATTCCGTTTTTAATAATGAAAGCTAAAGGAAGAGAGCTAGACCTTATCATTACTGTATCAATATAAAAATTCCTCAATGGCAAGTAAATGTTAAAATTAGGGTTCTAGCTCACGTCACACGTGAAACCACCAAATACATGTATTAAACAGCTTACATTTTGAGATTTAAGACCGTTAGGCTATCTTAATTTTAAGACGATTACAACAGCTTTTGTTTCGAGAATTTGGATTCTTTCTTTCTTGAGAAAAAAAATAAAGAACTGTCTTAAGAAGTTTTTTTTACAGTAATACATAACATTCCCAACTTTTTTCTCAAACTATAATTTAAGAAAAAATATGTCAGTTAACAAGAATTTTCTTCTTAAGAATGTTTTGTGAATCTGGCCTCATGTGCTCAAACCTGACTGGATTTATTATGCTTAAAGAGCAAATGTGATTTTTTTTTAAATACCCCCTTTTGTTTTTTATGCAATCATTCATTGAATTTCATTGTAAAAGAATTGTTCTGAAAAGAATTGAATTGAAACTTTTTCTGCAGATGTTCTGCAGAAAAAGAAAGGCATTAATGAAAAAGTATTTTATCATTTCAGCATATTCAGAAGACTTTATGAAGACTTTAGTTTTTAACAGCGCTGCAATGTAGAGTTTGTGTTTTTCAGCAGTCAACACTTGTTTAAACACATTTGATCCTGAATATTGTTAGCATTGTTAGCGTGATTGGGCCCTCTTGTGGCAAAACTGCAGGTTCACGGTTTTCCAGAGAGAAAGTACCACATCCAAGCTGCCTGATACTCTCAACTTAACTATTTCCCCTAAATATATGCACATCTAAAAACCATATGCACATGCAGTTTCTCAGATGTGTATATTGTGTTGCTGTGGCAGGTTGATTGACACGTGTTAATATCCTTCTTTTGCAGCAGTCAGCAGAGTAGCCAGCAAAGCAGCCAACAGAGTAGCCATGACGACGATTCCAGCCGCTTCCTGACTCCATTCATCCGTGAGGAGAGGTACGCTAAATCCTTTGTGCGTCCCGTGTCACTCTTTAGTAGACAAATATTTCTAAACATTAGTAATGCGTGGGGATTGTAAATGAATTAGTGTGCAAAGATGCACAGCCAATCAGATTCCACCAGCAGCACAGAGATCAAAGGTGAATTAGGATGTAATACTTTCCACTCATGTTTGAAATAAGCTGCCCCAGAGCAATTGCTTTAACAAGCATGAAAGGCATAAAGGTGGATTTAACAGGCAAGCTTTATCTGATGGCTATAAAGTTTGAGGTGGGTGGAGATTTAAATCTCTGCTGTGCCTTGGAGCAGAATACTTTACATTTCATTTGTTCTGAGAGGTCTCTGTGGATCATTTTCTTATGAATACAGAATTTCCAAGTGCAGAGTTAAGAATATCTGAATTGACACCCATAAACAGTTATGATGTAAACGTAATAAAACCACTACTGTTTGTGTCTAATGTAAGGCAAACTGTGGTGCTTTTGGACACCTGAGCCATACTTGAAACAAATGAGCGTCATTAAATTAAATCAACAAAAATGTTAAAGCGGGTAGAATCTGCAAACAAGTAATAGTGGAACTTGGAATACAATTTTACAGTCAGTTTTCCTTTCAACCAACTGGTCCAAAGGTCATTTTCAGTGGTTTTATGAAGTCAGTGGCATGTTTCATAACCAAAAAGTGCATATAACTACTTGAACATTATATCTACTGCACTGTAAAAAAAACGTTACTGTTATTTTTACAGATTTTTAGCGTATTTTTGAAAACAGAAAAAGACTGGAAATTTACAAGAAAAACAGGGAAATTAAAACAATTTATGGATTTTTTTATTTTACAGTATATTTCTGCCGGAAAACTTTTTTTTTTAAATACAGTCAAAAACCGTCAAATTACAGAAAAAAGACCTAAAATTTACAAGACAAATGGATAAAACTATGTAATTTTTCATGGTGAAATTTTTATTTTACAGAGTATTTCCGGCAACCCAGCTTCCAGAAAATTTCGTTTTTTTACAGGATTTTTTTACAGTGTGTTTTAAAAATATATTTTTTAAATTCATTAATTCTTTCACACATACATTTAAGTAGTGTCCATGTTAGTAAGAACACACTGATAAACACTAAGAAGTGTTGCTTTTCTCACATAAGGTGCAGTTAAGAGTTAAGAGTAAAAACCACTTCGGCCCAATCCCAATTCTACCCCTTACCCCTACACTTTCCCCTACCCCTCCGTTTGGCGCGTTCACGTGAAGGGGTAGTGGTGTCTCAATTCTCTTTTGGTTGGAGGGGTAAGGGTAAGGGCCAGATAGCCCTTCAAACGAAGATTTTTCGGGACCTCACTTCAAACGAAGGGCTAAGAGAAATTTCCAACATGGCCGCTCACTCGAGCAAGCAGACCCATAAATGTAAGTAATTTTTGCCATTAATAAGGATTTTTATGACAATTTTTCCTTTTATGTATGTTACATTCAATCTTGTGTTAGTATTTACGGTGATGTTCTTTTAACGTTTGCAAAAAAATCGCTAAAGTTTGCTAGCGGACATCACTGATTGCACGATACTAGAAAATATATTTTTATGTCATATACCCGGTGCATCGGCACATGTCCTCTGACGTGACGAGCTAGCAACGACGTATATGATGACGTATAACAGTGTAGCAGTGGTGTCCCATTTCTTAGCGGAAAATTTGTAGCCCTTCCCCTTGCTACTTTGTTTCAAGAGGCAAGGGGAAGGGGCGAGGGGTAGGCGAAGGGGTAGAAAATAGAATTGGGATTGGGCCTTACTCTGCCTCTTCAAATGTGTGTGTGTGCGAATGTGAAGTTTACTGGAAGTGGTTCTTGTAGTAATCTCGACCTGCAAACAAAACATTTGATGACTGTTTTGTCCAACGTGAGGTTTCTCAAAGCCTTGCTATATTTTTGGAGCCCTGAATACAGTTGCAAGCTTTGGGCTGTCATTGTTTGCCTTTTTTATTGGACAAACAGCAGTGGTCACAATAGCCGGCCGGCCGGGCACAAACAGAGAGCCATGTTCAGACCGGGCTGTCTAGGATTTTAACTGTTTTAACTCTTGATCGCTGTATGGGACCTCTAAATAAAAACCACATTGAAGGTTAAACATCTGACCTGTCATTGCGGGGACAGAGATAAGAATCCATAATTCTCCAGGAAGGTAAGTGGAGACAGAAAAAGACAGATTACATGTTGTAAAGTGTCTGCTGTGGTGGTGTTGTATGTGTTTGTCTGTACCGACACTATTACTGTCACACAGATTTTTTGGTAGTTTCTTAATGCGAATACAGTAGATACCATAAGTGCTATTCTATGGGTGACATACTGGTTATGCACCAAATTGTACCTACACAAAACTTTCAGGTGCTTCAAGAATTTACATGAAGTAAAAAATGTATTTTGTCAAACCGCTCACATGACAGAGAAAACGTAAAATAAATTATCCATTTACATGTATTAAGATTTGCATTAGAAACTTCCCACATTTGACTTGTGTTGAGCTTTTCAGATGAGAATTTAGTCATGCATGTTGAAAAAGTGCAAAAAGGAAAATCTAAATATGGATTAAGTGATGATTTTGATCCTGTTTATGCCTGTATTTAGGACTGTTCCTTTGTGAACGGGTTACACAAGTCCGATCTTAATACCAGGTGTCATAAATACATTGAATTGGATAAATCATGTTGTTTAGAGAAAAATCATTGAGTGTTATATACGCATCAGATATTCTATACGAATGCATAAATACAGAAATTGTGTGATCGGCTTTTAGTGATGCTGTCTGATGTCTTCGGTTCCGTTGGTCTGTTGTGAATGGTTAAGACTGTCGTCTCCTGATCACCAACACATGCCAGTTTAACCAGTTACATGAGGCTTTGCCTTTCTCTTTTGTCTCATTTCATTGGTTGTCTGTGGATTTTGAAAAGCCCACACAACACCACATCACAATGGCACTGCGTGAATGTGCCGATTTAACCGATTGTCTTTTTTCAATACAAGATTAACTTGAACTTTGAGCTCTCCGCACAGTGTTCACTGTTGGACTGCTTTCGCATTATTTCTTTTCTAAATTGCTGCTCGTTTTGGGCTTTTGCACTTTGTTCATACATACAACCGATATAAAAGAAATATGTTACAAATCTACATATTAAATCCTGTATTTGACCATTTATTTCCTGTGAAACACAGGTTTTGTGTTCATACAGTGGAAGTCAATGGTGTCCAATGTTGTTTGGTTACCAACATTCTTCAAAATATCTTCTTTTGTTTGCAGCAGAAGAAATAAAGTCACATGAGTGGGTATGAGCCAAAGGCTTGTGTTCTCTATTGTTAATGTGTATGTGAGTGAGGATCAGCCGCAGACTCTCTCGTTCTCTCTCTAGCTCAAGGGGCAGACCAGAGGAGGAGTGTGGATCCCTCCATCACAGTGGTCATGTCCCTTACTACTCACTCTAACACAACATTTACAGAACTCCTACTCTCCTTCTCTCTGAGCATGTCTCTCTACCTCTCTCTCACAGTCATTCTACGGCACAACTGAAGCCAGCATGTAACAGTACAGCTGCTGTTTTAGATAAACTGAATTTCCAAAGACAAAGTGAAGAAAAAAACGGAAGAGCAGTCAGAGAGAGGTGAGGGAAATGCAGTCTACGCCTTAAGAAAGAGCATTTGTTCAATGGTTCTTTGCAGAACTTTATAATGAGTAATATAGCATCTTACATCAAAAACCATGGTTATACAGTCGACGTGGTTGTTTGAAGATTTGGATGTCCCTTAATATAATCGTTTTTTCCAATAGATTTCTTTCCTCAGTTATGCGAACAGTTGATAGATGACATTAAGGTCTAAATCAATTTATATATGTATGTGGGTAGAGAAGGATAGATTGATGGATGGATTTTTGTATTGATTATGGTCTGTAGATGGCAGTGTGTGATATTGTTTTGATTTATTTCCATTGACAGGTGTTTGGAGGCGAGTGGAAAGATTATAACGTGTTAACAATTATCACGGCTATTTAAAGAAATGAGAGAGAGATGGCGGTTTGTGCATATACCTCAAATTTTGTGACATTGTCATTTTTATTAAGCATGTGGTATGAGGGGAAGGTGCAAATAATATAATGTCACTAACTAAAACCTACTATTTTAGTTTCATTTTTTTAACACTATGCATCTGTGAGACATCTCTCTCTCTCTCTCTCTCTCTCTCTCTCTCTGTATGTGTTGTCTGTTCTCCTCTCTAAGTAGATTAATGCCTCCGGTCTCTGAGGATTTTCCCAGACTTTGTGGTTCCCGCTTGGGTCATTTGTTAGAGCTGAAGGTGGACTCCTCTATCATGGGGACGACTCACCTCTGTCTATTACTCACAGTGCTGCTTATGTGCTAGCTCAGAGCTAGCACATAAAGACTAGATTTATCGAATTCATCCTCTTCTTTTAAATACAGCAACTCAGTACCACTCATCTTCTGCAGTTTTAAAATGGTTCAAAATTCTGGAAAATACTTATTTTTTATTCTGATGTGGCATAAGTTTGACCCTATATTTGATCATCTTTGCCAATATCAGTTTTGCTGAGGCTTATTGTCACAGTCACCAGCTGGAGTGCCCTCTCAAATCCACCAGAGGGCACTCCCCTCATCACTTGGACTGTCATATCACACCACATTACCCATAAACCATTGCCCGGACTCATTATCCATCATTACTTTCACCTGTGTCCTGTTAACTGTTCTTTGTCTGCTTATTTAAACCCAGTCTTCTCAGTTACTCAGGGAATCCGAATCATGTGTCTTCCTGACATATATAGATTTGCACATCAGAGACCAATTTCAGTCCCTTCAGGCTGAGATATGATGAGAAATTGCTGTTGTTATTGGATTTCAATTTCAGTCGAGAACATAACTCCGATTTTGTCTTGACCCCAGTGATTTGAGGGACACAAAAAAATCATAATGGTCTGATAGGTCTTATATTAACTCTTTCCCCGCCAAGGTCTTATATTAATATACGAACCCTCTGTGTAACTGGTGTTGCTTCTATACATGGGTTCCAGCTAGCATGGATTTGTACAGAGTTCATTTATGCATTACTTGTTAAGCATTTTTGCATGTTACTTGAAAAATACTGGATCTAACATCAGTAAGGACACCAACATTTGTCTTGCAGTATATTGCAGATTGCAGTCATATCTCTCAACCTTTCCACAATTGCATCAACCTGAAAATGAAAATCTTACTCTACGTTCATTGTGTGAATTAAATCTTATTGAAAGGAGCTTGACTCTTACGCAGGAGAAGCAGAAGGTGTGAAAGGGTGTTGTGAATGGAAAAGATGGAAGTCTCTTGAGGTCAGCTGTCAGCATGGAGGCTCTTAACTGCTCTGATGGCAGTTAAGCACAATTACTGTGACGTAAATCTGTGTATGCGTGCGTGTGCGAGGCGAGCTTTCATGATGTAAGAGATCTGAATATGACTCGGGGGACATGTGGGTGCTGCTTCTGTTCCTGTGAATTATTCATTCTGAGGTCAGCAGAGGTACTGGAGGAAAAAAGGTTCACACACAGTGTATCACACGTAGCAGACCCCCTGGGTGTCATTCAGATCACCCACCTGGCTTCCCAGCCTGTGAAAAGGATTCTTGGTTTCTCAGGTCAAACTGAGGAGGTCGATGAAAATGATTTGGAGACCATGCGAGTAGGCACTGAACTACACTGACAATTTATTATAATATCATCATTACAACTAGGGTTGGGCGATGTCTAACAAATTTGCATCGGACGATGCCTACAGTGAAACATCGCGATGGACGATGACATCAGGGGGCGAGGCGGGGCGGGGTTATATCAGTTTGCTAGATGGCCATCTGCCAAAACATTAAAAACAATTACTGTATATCAGGGCTCCAGACTGCGACCAAATCGCATTTTGCGCCAATTTTCAAGACGGCGTGAACATTTTTACAAGTACTCGCGCATGTACAATATGCAAATTTGGAATTTCTTCCAGTTGTTATTTCATGTGGAAAGACGAGTAGATCTTGAGCCCACCCGTGTAGGCTGTGTGTGTGTGATTAGTCAACAGGGCGGGTTACGCGTCACTGATGTTTCCCGCTGCCATCGCGGTTGCGTACAGTTCATGTCGTCATTTACAGGTTTACACACACACAACGTGAGCGCAGACGTCATACACAGAGAGAACAAAGAACGTATATAAAACTATATTATATTTTATATTATATTATATTTTAAAAAATATATAAAACTATCAACGCTATAAATTAATTATTTAATTAAATATATAAATATTTTAAATATATGCACCTTTTTATACTAGAATATTTAAAATATATACTAATATATATACTCATCATGGCTATCTTTGTTACATAAAGTGTAGATTTGTTGAGATGTTTGTAAGTGTTATTTTAACGTGTCTACCATGGTATTTTACCAAAATTGTGTTGTGTATATGTATTTGATCACATTGCTAATTTTGAAGGCAGTATTAAACCTCTTTTTTGTTCCTTCTCTGTATGTTCCTTAAAAAATCTACCTTTATTTGGTTTTCTGAAATCTGATTTGCCTTGTATCAGCTTTATTTGCAACAGTTGCTGATGTAGTCATATTAATGGAGACACTTTTAATTCTAGAAACTACTACATTGGTCATAATTTTGGAAACGTGTGTAATACTTTTCAGTACACTACACTATGTTTGATAATTAATTTGCAGCAGAGGATGAAGGTCTGCTGTGACATGAGGTAGAGGTTTAAAATGTTAGGCCCAGTCATATATACATAATAATCATGTAGCCTTTATATATCCCTTTCAAATACACATACATTTTTTTTTTGTTTGTTTCTTTTGACTTTGTTTGCTAAAAGGCCGTGGCTTTCCAAATATTAAAAGAGGTGGAAACGGCCTATCCTGAAAGGCTAATTGTAATTTGGAGAAAGACCTTAAGTCTAAGTTTTCTATGTATTTTTTATGTAAGTAGATTTAAAATGATAATAAGAATTTAAATATGTGAACAATATGCCATGGTGATCCCATTGGGGGGTCACCTAATAAAGCCTTGGAAACCTGCCAGCCTGGGAATCTTGGAGTTTTAAGTCTGGCTCTCTAACCATTAGGCCACAACTATCCTTGACCCAATGCATCAAATATTGCCCAATAAGTGGACAAGAGTAATGATGTGTGATTGCTGTGCAGTTAAAATACTTCACTATTAACATCCTTTAACTGATGGAAATTGTAAGGTGTGTATATTGATCTAGTGATATTTGGAGATGTTTTAATAAACCTAATTCAAAGTATATACAGTATTTAATATAAATACATAAATTTTAACAATAACAGCTTACATTATTTTATTTAAAGATTATTTCATTGTAAAAGGTTAAATAATAAAGTTAATAATAAAATTAGTGGTGAATGCTGAATTGCGATGGGTGAGATTGGAAATGTAGTTGTAATATTAATGTAAAATTATAATATATTATACGTAATCTGTGCTTCACGCCCACTTGACGCTCATCAAAAAAGACAACACCTAAAGCTTAGTAACGTTTCCTTAAAATGAACTAACCCTGGAACATAACTTGATCCGGAGCAGATTATCTTCAGAGAGTGAGTTGCTATGGTTACTTACATACCCTGAAAGTTATCTCCGTTTTTGGAACCGAAAGTTGGGGTTATCAGCTAACTAACCCTTAAATTTACCCGGGTATGTCACATAACCAGCTTTCTGGAATACCCCCCTGCACACACAGCTCATAGTGTATGTGTGTGTGTGCCACTGCTGTGGTTTGCGACAGAAATCGGCCCTCGAAAGCCTGTCACCACATCCCCTGCTGTTTGACCTCTGCGTATGTATGTGTGTGAAAGAGAGAGAGAGAGAGATATGGCACTTGTTGTCATGGTTTAATCGGCCCTGCATGTGGCCTTGAAGTAAATGTAATGGAGCCTGTGACTCCAGTGGTTATGAGGCCCATTAATCTCTATGGAGACTGGCCACTTCTGTTAAAGAACACAGATCTTACTGTATACTGTAGTCTCTTTCTTAATGGTTATAGTTTCCTAATAAGGTTTTACATATTTAAGTCTTGTTTAAAATAAAAAAATACGATTTATCGAATACATTTTTACATTACGAGACTAAAGTGGCTAAAGGTGTGATTTTTTTAAGTTGATTTTGGCAGCCAAAAATCAGCCAATCTGAGCCATGTGTAAGGTCGTGAAAACCTGAGCTGTTTTGACTTTCCATTACAGAACACCCTAGCAACCACTTAACAGTTCCATAGCAACAATCCAGTTGCACCTACAGTAAATAGCAAGAACCACTCAGAACACTTATAATGTGGGCAAGCATCACCCACATGAAACATAACTCTCATTGTCACTTTACAGCTGTTAATTAAACCTCACTGTTTACAAACACACTGTGTTTCATATTTCAATCATTTTACAGCTTTTTACCACATACACTGTGTGAATAACCCACTTGCGCACACACACACACTCTCATCATTATCTGTGTAAAATGGTCTATTCATTTGCATTCACAAGAATAGCTGACTGATGACTGTTTAGAAACATCAACATTTAAAATAGCCACTTCTACAAATATACCAAATAACCTCACACACATTGGTGCAGCTTTCATTATGCAGACTTTCCATAGGCGAAATGAAGAAATCTTTCAGCCTTTTTTACATTCTTAACAAATAATGGATTCTGCATGTTTATTTAGTCATTCGGATTATGAGGACAGCTGGCATCCTGAAACCTGAAAACACACTACATTATCAGAACACTATCAGAGAGTCCTCGTAATGTAGAACAAACCACTACACTCCTTTACCAACACACGCAAGCGCTCACAGAAACATTCCCTACATCTAAAATCACATAGCGAATTAGAACGAAGTGTACGTATCGATCAGTAGAACAGTATGTGTACATTTCAAAAATATACTTCCATGTTTTCATTGTCATGTGAGCAGTGTGTTCTTTGACCTATGATGTATGAACATCAGCCACGAAAATAATTTCCATTTCAAGTTGTTAAACCATGAGGAATACAGTTCTTTGTACCTCTATCATTTACATTACGAAAGCTGCCAGGCTCGTAGTTTTCCACTATTGTTAATGCATTACCTTTTTGACTTTGTCAGCTCCCCAGCTCCCATGGTCTGATGGGATACAATAATGTCCATCAAATGCATACTGTGGAATGTCAGCCAAAGCATTAAATCATTCATTTATTTCTCATTTACTGTTTTGTGCATACTGTTTAGTATACTTTTTTGTCTATAGTTCTGAAGTAGATGATTTCGAATGCAGGGATTTTCTTTCACACACAGAATGTTTCCTCGTATCATCAAAAATGACTCTAGCATGATGCTAGAGAGTTTCTGGATTGTTGCTAAGCTGTTGCTAGCGTTCAAGATTTGTTGCTTAGTGGTTGCCTTGTGGCACAAGTACCCACCCTGAAATGATAATAATATTCTAGTTCCTTGGTTTTTGTTAATGGTCTGCCAGGAGAAATTGACATGTGGTATTTTTTTATTATACATTAGGGTTAGCAGTAGTAAAACTCATGTTTGCTTAAAAAGCACCATGGAATTACTATTACTATTTGGAATTTTAGTATGAGCTTGAAGTTTGTTGAGGTGGGGTGTAATGTGTGATTCCTTCTTAGGTCTTGCATGAGTCTCTCTCTTTCTATTTCTCTCTTTCATTTCTCTTGTCCATTTCTTACTCTCCATTTCATGAATCTGTTGTGTTGACATGTTGTCTTATGTAAACTGAATGTGTTAATCAGGTCTCATTGGCTGACACTGATTGGCTGTTTAGCAGGAGAATAAATATGTTTTCGTATTTCACCTTTACCCCAATCAGCTGTGTATACACATCCACATGGGGATTTTCCGTAAGGATTACTGAACTCTGTGTGTGTGCGTGTGTGTGTTTGAGAGAGAGAGAGAATATTTTCTGTGTGTGTTTCACAGATTACCACGTGCCACCATCCCTACTCTGACACTAAACTGGTGTGACAGTCACCCAGTCAGCTGACAACAAATACTCCCCTCTCATTGGCTGCCGTTGATCAACCTATACAGTTCTAAAAATAATCCAGAATGGTCCCTTAGGCAGGGTGTGTCAAAAAGAGAGAGTGTGAGAAAGACAGATATATAACAAGAGAGTGACTGGCATACATTTGTATTTGATGTTCAACATGATGATTCTGATCTGTATGTTTATATGAGACGCATCATTAAATGTGATGTTAGTCTGAGCATGTGTGGTGTTATCGATCATATGAGTCACATGCATGTAACATGCATACAAGTCAATGTTCATGATGGGGGTTCAGACTGTATGGGGGGCGTTTTAAGCAACAAAAACCTTAAAGAGAATTTTTGGTGTTTTTAAGACCTCGTAAGCTGTCTACCTAGACAACATTTTAAAGCATCACAAGTAAACAGGTGGGGAGCAAAATTATGGCGCTGATTTGCACAAGTGCACAAGCAAAGTATTGATCATTTATAGTTTTATTTTATTTTTATTTTGAAGCAGACTACTTAAAATGAGTATTTTATTACAGTTATTTAACTTACTTTGTCTTTAATCTAGCATCATGATAATTTGAGATGTTTTTCAGGTGTTTTTAAATTTGTGTTCCTCCATCATAGATTATGTGAAAAAAAGTGTGCAACGTGAATCCCAATTGTTTCTGAAACAGCATGCGGAAAATGCGACCTAGAAAACGCTCGGTGTCTCTGTCCCAGTGTAAATGACTTCAATTGAGTAAGGGATGAAGTCATTTTTTAAGAACAGTTAATTATTTTTGTTGTTTGCATGTCATATGGAGGCATTATTTATATATAAATAAAGACAAGATAATATAATATAATAATATAATAATAATAGATAATATAATTGTCTCGGTTTTGTTATGTTGTGTTATGGTTTTGTTTTGTTCTGTGTTCTAGTTTGCCCGTGTTCATCCATTAGTTTCCTTAGTTATTAATTAGATTGTTTCTGTTCTCCCTGATTACGTCAGTATGACCCCAATCAAGTTTTCCTTAGTTAAAAAAAAGGTTCCCTTCATCTCAATGGAATAAGATTTTGCGACTTTTTTACATTTCCTATCTATATTCACATTAAAGAAACTGGGCTTGATTCAGTTGTTCTGAAGGTATTTAAAAATATATATTAATCTGGTATTTGAATTGAAAATGAATGGGAAATGCGGAAAAAAAAAATTTGTAAAACAAAAAAAATCAATCTGGCATAAATCTGAAAATGTCCATACAGAAATTAAGGCCTGGTACTAAAGCACATATGCAATGTAGAAAAGACGCACACACCTCCACAAAATCACAAAGCTGACAATTCAAAATTAATTTACACTCTCACACTCTCTCTCTCACACTCTCACACACACACACACACACACACACACACACACACACACACACACACCTCCACAGGGGCCAGGGAGATCATCAGCAGCACTAGTTACAAAGCTGACTTTTCAAAATGCATCAAAAACTACAAAAATTCAACTATTTGAAAGAATATTTATTTTTAATCTATTTTCTAACTTTTATATATACATACATTCACAAGATGTAGCACAAAAGTTGTGATACAAGCAGTTGGCCACATCCAGTAAAATTAGAGGTTCTCGATGGCCCTCCGCTAGTCAAAACTATTAATTTTATTACTGTAATCCTTTTAGGTTTATCTCTAATCAGCAGATGGCAGAATTCTACACCTAAGACCTAGATCAATATCCAGAAAAAAACTTAAATTAAAATTGGATAATCATTTAAGTGATTTTTTCATAAAAATGCAATATTTCACATTCAAGCTATAGAAATGTTGTGGTAAATAGGTACAAAAATACTTCATATCTCCCAAAACACATCATAAATGTATAGATGAGAAGTAAACAAAAAAGATATGTTATTTGTATGATTAAAAATGTATATTTTTATACAATTACTTCATCAATTGTTGGGGTCATATACCCCAAATACCAGTAGTGTAAACAGGAAACGAGGACCATATGAGGGTTAAGACCTGTGTTTTCCTTTGTGTCCGGTATTGTTTTGATTACGTGTGGTTTATGGTCCTGTGTTTTTTCTTCTGTGGATTTACGTTTATGGAATTATTAAAACAACTCTTTTGGAATTACTCTGGTGTTGTGCGCTCTATATAGGCATTACGTGACAGAATATCGGACCGAAACAAGATTTTACAGCAGCGTTTTTGTTCATTTCTGTTCTTTTCTACTCACCCATGGATCTGCCTGCCATCCAGCTCCTCTGCCTGGAGCAGATGGACTGTTCACTAGAGGACCACACCAGGGACTATTTAGATCTGGCGTGCCTTACTCACTTCCCTGACCGCTCGCTCTGTGTCTTTTACCAAACCAGCCTGAGCGAGCGGTGTAAGGCACGCCTGCCAGCAAATGGTCCCCCAGAGGACTTCGCCACTTTCGTGGAATGGGTGCTGGAGAAAAATGAGACATGAGAAATTTTCTCCATCTGCCCCTCTGGGGATATGTCCAGCCCCACTCCCGAACCAGAGACCAGCCAGCCATCCCGATGCACGAAGTGTCTGCACAAGCCCACCACAAAGGGAGAGCCCGAGCCTGCCATGACATGAGAGTAGCGTGCACAACCGCGACTGAGCCATCATCACCCCAGAGCCCGAGCCTGAGGACCCTTCTGTCCAGGTGCGTGAGCCGGCAACACAGTGCATCACTGTGGGAGTGCTGGTGGAGATCGATGGCTTAGAGCAGGGGTCTCAAACTCGCGGCCCGGGGGCCAATTGAGGCCCGCGGGATGATATTTTGTGGCCCCCTACTTGACATCAAAGTTTAGTGTTAGTGCGGCCCGCACGTTGTTCTCAAACGCTCTTGCCACGCTTTAATTTTTATTTTTTATCACTTACTTTTTCTATCACTTATATCACCTTTTTTAGCATATGCGCTGTTAATGCAGCGTTAGAAAACTCCGTCAGTTTTTTTTTTACTTTCACTTTCTGTATGACTGAAGTATCAACGTTAGTCACTTGGTTGAAATGTGTTCCGGAGTGACACCAAGTGGACGGAAAATATATAGTATCACACAGTTCCAGTCATGTCTCTCTCAAAACGTGCTGTGAAGAGAAAGGTTGGTCGACGAGCACAGGCAATTTCAGGAAAAGTGGGAGACGGAATATTTTTTTGTCGAGCACAGGGGCACCCCTACGTGTCTCATATGCACAGAGAAAGTTGCGGTGTATAAGGAATACAACGTCAGACGTCATTACTCAACTAGACATGCTGAGGAGTATACAAAATACCTGGGAGATGAGAGAAAGAACCGGGTCGCCAATCTTAAAAAATGTCTATTGAGGCAACAAGATTTATTCAAGAAAGCAAGCAAAGAGAATGAAGCAGCACTTAATGCGGCCCAGCCTGACCCAGACTCTACCTCCAGCGGCCCCCAGGTACATTGAGTTTGAGACCCCTGGCTTAGAGAGAAGCCCCGCCCGCACTCCCGCCACTAAGGGTGAGCTGCAACTGGCCTCTGTCATTATGGACTGTGTTATTGAAGACGACCTCCAGTGTTTCCTGTATCTCCCATGTCCCCCGAGTCTCTGCTGATCCCGTTCAGCTCTCCTTCGTCTCCTGAGTCTCCGCTGGTCCCGCCCAGCTCTCCTTCGTCTCCCGAGTCTCTGCTGGTCCTGTCCAGCTCTCCGTCAGCCAGCACATCCTCTCCAGCCTCCAAGAAGGTCCTACCCAGCCTCCCACTCCCGCCTCTGTCTCTGCCAGCCAGTCCATCAGCCCTGGGTCCACTGGCATCTGAACACACCTCAGCACGCCAACACCGTTGGGTAGGATGAGCTTCGGGATCTCCAGCTGCCAGTTACCTCGGTAGTTGAGTATCCCATGTCTCCGAGACCCAGACTCCACCTCGGCCCTCCAACCCATCAGCTACGCCTTGGCTCCTGCCTCCCTCATCGCCACCGTGGCCCGTCATCCCACGTCCCTCTGGCTCCGCCTCGTCACTCAGCCCCTATGGCTCTGTCAGGCTCCTCCTTCCCTCCGGCTCCACCTTCATCTTCGGTCGCTCTGGCTCCGCCGCAGTCTTCCGGATCCCAGCCTCCACCTCGGTCACCTGAGCCGCCGGTTCTGACTTGGCCCTCCGGATCCTCGTTGTCACCCGGGCTCTCTGTCTGCTCCATCTCCACCCTGGGCTCCTACTCCAACGGCTCCGTCTCCGTAACTCGGCCCCAAGGTGTCGTCAGTCCTTCCTCCACCATGGCTCATCCCTCCGGCGACTCCACCGTGGGCCGCCGTACTGGCTGGTCTCAGGACCTCCACCAGGCTCCTCCTGCTCCAGGCCCTCCCTGGCTCCTCCCACCGTCCTCACCACCCTGGCCCCACAGACTGCTACCTCCCCCTGTTGCCTGCCCCTTGCCTTCCCCTCGTCCACCTCCTGAGCCCCACCCTCCCTCTGCTGTTGGACTTTTTCGGCGTGAGGACACACCGTTCCGGGAGGGGGCAAACTGTAACGGTTTTGTTATGTTGTGTTATGGTTTTATTCTGTGTTCTAGTTTGCCCGTGTTCATCCATTAGTTTCCTTAGTTATTAATTAGATCACACCTGTTTCTGTTCTCCCTGATTACGTTCTCCCCTGTATTTAAGACCTGTGTTTTCCTTTGTTCAGTGTCCGGGATTGTTTTGATTACGTGTGGTTTATGTTTCTGTGTTTTCTCTTCTGTGGATTTACGTTTGTGGAATTATTAAAACAACTCCTTTGGGATTACTATGGTGTCGTGCGCTCTATATAGTCATTACGGGACAATAATATAATATTTTTTTTATATTTTATATTACTAAATGAATGCAGTATTAACTGCCACAGTAAACACTGTCCTGTAGACTTAAAGTATGAAACATGCCTGAAGCAGGACGATTCGGATTTTCTGTTTGATTAGGATTGGAACTGTTAGTAAAACATTTGTTTCTAGCAGTACATTAATACCCCGTCTATGTATATTGAATTTATCTGTAGCGTATAGGAGGTGGTATTTGTGTACCATGCAGAGTGGCACTAGCCATTCATGAGATTCTGTCCCACCAGGACACTTCCTTAGAAGATCAGCTGTAGTCAGTGAACAGCTCACTAGAACAGAGCTTGTTTCTTTCCTTGACTAACATTACATGTGATGTGACTGATTACTAGAGTAACTTTCATGTAGGTAGACAAACAGTGTGTCTTAGTATCAGCTGTGATTTGTTGTATGGATTATAATGTAAGGAGCTGTCCATTCAGCACCCCACCCCACTCACCACTGCAACACACTGTGTTACATTTAAGCCAATACATTTAAAGAACATTTACTGTCAATAGTAATAGACATGTGATTGTTGAATTTCAGTTTTGAGTGTTGCTGTGATTTCTTGTCGTATGAAGTTGTATGTCTCTGCCCTAAATGCTGTCTTCGGCCTTTGCACACTTTAGTACAAGTATGCACTTTTTCACCCAATGAGTGGCTTGCTCATGTTGTCACACTTAAACTGGAAAATGTTTTTTGTTTTGGATTGTAGTCTGCAGTAGCTTATGTCTGTTCGCTTGTGTTAATATTGGTGTCTATGCAATGCAGTTATACTGTATGTGTGTTTATCAATGGGTTTATGGGTGTGATTTTGTGTAAGAATTGTGGGCATTTTCCTGGAAAGTGTGTGACTCCTTCAGTACGTGCTAAGCTCATACCATGAACTCTGTAATTAACAGAAATGTCAAGCTGTGCATCTGAACAGAGAACCACATAGGATGGTATGTGACATACACTCTTGGAAATTAGAAAAATATCTTGTTTTTTTCTGGTCATGATATTGTGGTAATGATGGTACTATTTACACTCTATAGTAGTGGCCAAAAGTGAAGTATTAGGGAATCTTGATTTTATTTAAAGATCGGGTAACACAGGCAGTTTCTGCCAATCTCATATTAATCTTGTGTACCTATACAGTAGTATTGCATACGTTGTATCTTCGAAGAGTATTTAGTTTGATCAAATTTAAAGAGAATTTAAATTTCAAGAAAAGAGAGATACAGCTGTACGATTATTTCTGGAAAAACACGAGCTGCTAGAGGCAAGCAAGGGGACAGAACTACAGCACAAGCACAAAATACATCATCGCATTAATCCCTTCGTGTTTTTTTACATTATGCACGTACACGCCGATTGCCAACAAAGCAGAGACGTATGACTTAGTTTGACTTACCGCGTGCAGTTCATGTCCGGCATCTTTTAGCACTGGGACCGCGCCATCTATCAGTTTCAAATGATCTCCAAATCCAGCGCTTTTCCAGGAGAATTGCCCAATAAAAGGAATAGGATCCAGACTTATAAAAAACTTTCCAAAACAAGTTGGAGTGCTGGAGGAGTGTATCAAGCACAGAAATACTACGTCATACGTCCAACTCGTTTTTTAACAAGTTGACCATGTTAAGCATGAGAAGCCAGCACGTTTAACATTGTAAAGAAGTCAGAATGCATGACATAGACATACCCGATCTTAAAATATACAAAAAACATTTACAAATTAAAAAGCTCACAGGTAATCAACCATACATTGAGTACATCTTTAGCTGTTAATATTTGTTGATGCTTTTTGTGGTAATATTTTGCATCCTTTTCCTGGGTCTTGTCTCCATAAGTTTTGAACATGTGTTATGTGTAATTTTTGTCAAGCCTCCTTAAAGGGATACTCCAGCCAAAAATGAAAATTCTGTCATTAATTACTCAACCTCAAGTAGTTACAAACTTGTGTACATTTCTGTTCTACGTTGTTCTTTTGAACACAACGATTTTTAGAATAATGTTAGCAACTGAGATTTCTGGAGTAGTCACAAAATGGTAGTCAAAAGTGCACCCAGAATTGTGTGCATTCCTAAATTCTTCAAAACATCTCTTTTTGTGTTTAACAGAACAAAAACAAATCTAAAATGTTTCTTCTACTATGTTAGTCAATGGTGCTTGAACTTGAGGATGAGTAAATGAAGACAACATTTTCTTTTATGGGTGGACTATCCCTTTAAATTCTTCTTATAGCTGAGGTCCAGTTTACACAAGTTTACACAAGTGCTTGTCAAATTGTCCAATCACAATCACTTTTGCCCACTACTATAAATAACATTAATATGGCAATTTAGTTCTATGGTAAATGTCATATTTCAAAGTACTAATGTATACTATACCATCTGATAATATGGTACAGCTAGAGATGAGGGTGAATAGTCCAACTGGATAACATTACTAATAGAATGATTGACTAGTTTTTCAATAATCAGTTTGATTTATTAAGGTTAAATGGTCTGTTTATCTTGCAGTTTCTTTAGCATTTTTTCAAAAATACGTTGTGATTTTAATTTATATTATTAAAAATAGTATATTCAATAAATAATAGTATTATAGTTTTTATATTATATTATTATTTATTCTAATTTATTATATTATAATACATAGCTTACTTTGGAATTTAAATCATTTATTTAAGTGCCGTACACCATTCTGATTGGCCATAAGTTTGCTGAAAGCCAAGAGCAACATTTGTGACTTTATACAAAGTGGAAAATGACCTTGTACACATAACATTTGAAACATTACATGCAACAAAGATGCAAAAATGCCTAAACTTATCAACTACTATGTACAGTTGCTACAGCGATACAAAAGCATGATTTGAAACACATTAGCCATCTTCATTAAAGGGACAGTTCATCCAAAAATGACAAATCTGTCATCATTTACTCACCCTCAGGTTGTTTCAAACCTTTATAAATTTATTTGTTCCAATGAACACAAAGAAAGATATTCTGAAGAATGTTAGCAATTTTCAGTTCTGGGACATCATCCACTACCACAGTCGGCAAAAGATATTGTATTTTATTTGTTCTGTTGAACATATGAGATATTTTGAAGAATTTAGGATAACAAAGAGTTCTCGGGCACCTTTGACTACCATTCAATTCTTCTTACTATGGTAGTCAATGATGTCCCAGAACTGAAAATGACTAACATTCTTCCAAATATCTTTCTTTGTGTTCATTGGAACAAAGTAATTTATACTGGTATGAAATTACATGAGCGTTAGTAAATGATGACAGAATTTAACACATTTAAAGACTATTACTGTCAATCTTTATGGCATAATCCATTTTTTGTGCACCAGATATGATATGAAGACTATGTATTTGTTGAATGCCTCTCATGTGAGTGAATGTGCTTAGTGTTCATTTATTTCTTTGAAAGCTGATTAGTGTTAGTTGGCCATTACCATAAACCACCCTAAATAAACAGGTACTTTCCATTTTACTAGTTTATTTTAAATATGTTTTTGTTGTATATAGCCGTGTTTTATTTTGTATTGTTTATAAGGGCTTGTGTGCAAGGTGTCCTTATCTGCTCTGCTATCATTCTGCCCTCACACAAAGCATGAAACAGGCATTAAAACACCGCCTGGCTAGGCACCTCTCTAGGTTTTGGAAAAGAGCCGTAGTGTGTGTGCATTATCAGATTAAGATCCCCAGCCAGTGATTGTGTCCTAATTCGTGTTGACGAGAGGCCAACAGGTCCTTGTAATCCCCCCCACAACACCAGAAGACACCCCACCAACCGACACGAGAAACCCACCTCATCTAACCCCCCCTCAGCTCAGCTCCTCAGGCTCACCAGAGGAGACAGTCACAGCTAACCAAACAATATCTCATGTCTGCGAAACGCAAGAGAGAGAGAGAGGAAAAGCTGCAGTGAGCATGCTCAGTACCACTCTCGGCTCAGCGACTGCAGCTTTTAACTGCAGCGGGGGATGAAAGAGACAGAGAGAGAATCAGGGAAAACAAGCGACAGAGAATCGATCGAACAAGTGCAACAGAGAAAGAATGACGGTTGATGTGCTTATGCAACTTCGTGAGACGAGCGTCGCCTGTTTCTGCGTGTGAGTGGACGTTTGTTTTCACAGATTTATTTTCTCCTGACACACATGACACCCATTTTCACTAGGTGAGATCAGCCCAGCAGATTTCTTCTGTCTGGCATCCTGTTAGCGTTAGCTTGGGAAAGTGCGTAGGCTATCGGCTCTCTGAATGGGACGACACAACGGGACACGCTTTCTGCTCAGCGGCTGCCCGTCACCAACATGCAGCCTCACCGGCAGCAGCCACCTGACGCCGTATCCCACAATCTCTCAGCACCGCACCAATGAGAGGCTTCAAACTCGCTTGGTAAGATACGGGACTTGTTCTTGAAGTGTGTGATGGATGAGACTGGATGGTTAGCGCTGGAATGCGGTTTGAATGCATCACAGTTTCTTTCATGTGTTTGTTTTAAGGAAAGGAAATACGGGGGACGTTTTGTGGCTAATTCGCGTGGCCCTCATGTTTTGTAAAGTCTCCTTGCGTCTGTCTGACTGCCGTCACGTGTCGCCAACTGCAGTGCCTCCCTCTTTTTTTCGTGTGATATTTTTCCTCTGCTCCTCCGAACTCAACTCCCTCTTCCTTATTCCATCTTTTGTTCTTTTTTGCACCTGTGCCCCTTTTTCTAAACTCCCTCCCTGCGTCTCTCTCACCCCTCCCCTCCCGTCCTGTGCATGTGTTTGTGAATGCGCCTCAGTCATGTGGTGGATATTTTTAGCCGCAAATCACAGCGTGTAGCGCCGAGGAGAAACTAGCAGCAACGTGCAGCCCGCTTCCTCTCGCATTAATCACTCTCACACTATGCGTGCTGTTCTTTTCCCAGTTTCCCGCTTTTCCATTTTTTGCTAGCGTTCTTTTCCATAGGGGACAACCATCACAAATGAGATCTCTTTAATACCTCAGATGCTTCTTTTAGATGACAGTGAGGTTTAACTAAGAGAAAATTGAGTCTTGAGGAAAAGACTCAGAAGACCCTCAGAAGATGACCCACCTCACATGTGTCCTCTGGTGTTTCCAGAGAACTCTGCTGTGTCGCATGCTTTGCTCACATTTTCCATCATAATTTTTCAGCAGCACATTATCAGTCAAAAAACTCTATAGCAGTGGTTCTCAAACCTTCCCTTTGTGTGGGGTGTATCGCTTTGTGTCCCCCCCCCAAATAAAGACGTATGATCTTAAACATAGAATTTGAATAAAACCACAAAAAATATACATTGCTGTAACATCATTTATTTTGGTTGGTGATCTTATTTTTCTGACGTTTGATTGCACAGAAGTTATCATAAATTTCTATATTTCATAAAATGCCACAAAACTCCCAGTTTGAGAACCACTGCACTAGACTGAAATATAGCAGTTGCATTAGAAATCATTGTAAAATGGCAATAAATGCACAATATGGCCATTTTAATGTGCCAAAATGCTGCATTGTTATATTAAGTTGATTCACAATACTGTGAATATTATTGTATTTTTTCTTTTATGGTATTATCAGTGCTTTATAAAAGCAAGAAGCTAATTCACAGTATAGATAATTACTTTATTGCATACTTCCAAAATGTGAATTTACCTGTAGTAAGTCTATGCGTTTCATTCAGAAGGGCTCATCCCTATACCCTAATCCCTTCGAAGGGTTTTCGATTCCGTAGTGAGAGCTTTGAAAGAATAAATGGTGTAGGGGATCGAATAACTGTTTGTTGAACTGGCCTTTCGCGTCATGTTCCATCTGCATGACGCATGTCTTGACCTGGGGGGCGGGACTATATTGACTGTCCAATGGCCAGGCTTTCAATTTCAGGTGGACCTATCAAATCCCGAAGAATGGAAATTAAAGGTCCATTGTGTCATTTTTTGTAGGATCTATTGACAGAACTGCAATATAATATACATAACTATGTCTTCAGAGGTGTATAAAGACCTTACATAATGAAGCGTTATGTTTTTATTACCTTAGAATGAGCTATTTCTATCTACATACACCGCGGGTCCCCTTACATGGAATTCACCATGTTGTTTCTACAGTGGCCCTAAATGGACAAACTGCTCTGCAGAGCGCATTTCGTAAATACTTTATATTCTTCGGCAATGAAGCGAAACCGTGAAAAGTTTCTCTTCATATATTTACTGTCCTATCTATTAAAGGCACAAAAATGCCCCAAAAATATAACTTTTTAACTTGTGCTTTCTATTATAAGATTTTAGAAAGAAACATCTGAGACACAGTTGATACATAATCATGACTAAAAACTCCATTATACTGTATCTTTATATTTTGAGTGTTTCCTAACTCTCCCACCTTCACCTTTCCGTCCACCTGGTTTGCAGTGAATCAGTTAGAAATTCAATTTTCTCTTATTATATGATTCCTTTGTGAGTCTAATTTTGAAGTGGATCTGTCAGTGTTTAGCAGAGCCCCCTCATGCACTGCTCATTCAGACAGAACAGAAACACTGGTCTGACTCACAGGAAACCTGAAAGCGCTTCAGTTTCAGACAGTTGTGCTCAACTTGGAATAATCAGAGCATTTTCTGTGCTGACTGTATTGAGATTAGACCCAGGTGCTGTTGCTGAACACTGTCGGCTGTTTTTTTCTCAGTTTCTCCTGTTAAATGATGATTAATGAAGCTGAAGCTACGACTGTCGGTTTAAATGAAATGAAGATATTGTTTGTGAATTCAGTGTGTTGGGTCTCAGTTTGCACTGCACGCTCTCGCTCTTGCTCTTCTCTCTCTCTCTCTCTCTCTCTCTCTCTCTCTCTCTCTCTCTCTCTCTCTCTCTCTCTCTTTCTTTCTCTCAAATGCGCCGCTAGATGGCGGGCCAGAACATAGAAGGATAGGCGGGCCAGAAGGATAATTTAAGAAATTAATTGATGAAAAATGCAACTACAATAGCCTACTTTTAAAAATATAGTTATTATATAATTATATATAATTACATAATAGTTATATAATTATTTAACGTAGCCAATTTTTTACACTCGCGTACTAAACTGCATTTTTTTTTTGCCTGCTGGGGGTACGCTAGTACATCGTGTGCAGAGTGATGTTAACATTAAAGCTAGCTAGATGGTGAGAGAAAATGGCACTATCAAAGAGTCTAAAGAGGAAAGTTGAAAGCGAAAATAGGGCTTACAATGAGGAATGGAAAGATGCATTCATCCTACATAGTTTTGTGAATGCAAAGTCGGTGTGTCTTATCTGCAATGAAGTTGTCGCTGTTTGCAAAGAACATAATATTAGACGGCACTACGAGACAAAGCATGGCACCTTCAAAAAAAAGGGAAGCTGAATTTGCTTTGTTATTGTTAACGTGTTTGCTGAGCAGAGCATGTGAGCGAAGCGGAGCGGTGTGTCGCTCCGCTCAATATTTCGCTCAATGACTGTACGCTTCGCTCAGCCGCTCACGGACCAAGCAAACGCTCCGCTCACATTATGCTCACGCTCACCGGTAAACCAAATCCTGCTCAGATCCCGCTCTGACATAAAATGTGTCTAGTAAGCCTATTTGTTTTCAGTTTATAATAAACTTCTTGAATAAATGTCTCAGTTTAAGTAGTAGGCTGAAAAAGAGCAGTTATGTTTCAGTCCGACATTCTGTGACATTACAGCCAAGATTTTTAGTCATTTTTTATTTAAAGAGTGCCTAAAATAACTGTATAATAACTGATAAAGCATATTTGATTTTCGTTACTTTATTTCCATGAACATATAGCTGCCATAGTGCAACGTTCAAAATAAACGCACAAAAGATGAAATGCACTATGAACACCTTTATTCTTACTGGGGTTAATAAAAGAAACAGGCTCTAAAGAAAAATAGATCAAAACAAGGGGAAATGCGGTCTTAAAATGTCAAACCTCAATTGTTACAACATCTTAGAGCGTACTTTTAGAAACTTGGACAAAGTAGCTGCGTCTTCGAAGGCTGCATGCGTCCTCCGGAGATCACATTTGTCGGCCTCGGCCGCATATGACATCAAGGTTTATTCAGGTTTTATTTCAGAAAAGCAATAGTTACATTGGGTAAGTGACACAATGTCTTCTTAAGAGAAATAAATATAAATGTTATAATATTTTTTTAACTGAAATGAGCCTGTATCAAACCTCTTGTCTCCCGCGCACCTCTGCAAATGGACGAGGCCTTTGTAGTTGATGCGCATGCCGTTGCCGTGGTGCTATTATTCAGGCTTCAGGCTCATGCAGTTTACATAGGACAATAATCCAGCAGCAAAAAAGTAAATCACCAAGAGGGCTGAGCGAACGACTCTGAGCGTTTTGACATTTTCAGAAAGGCGCTCTCCACTCCACGTCCATAAGCAAACGTTTCAATGCTACACTGTTAGTTTTTTCATACCCCATATTTCATGACGGCTATTTTAGAAGTGTGTCTAGCGATCGACAGACTCCTTAGAAATATCTTTCAGAACTTTTCAAATTAAAAGCTCTCAATTAATTTCATTCACTAAAGACGTGATTGTGACAGATCTATTTCAGAACCAGCTGCGGGCAAAATAATCAAAATAATGCTGCTGGCGCGGGCCAGATATTATTGCTAGTTGTGGCCCGCGGGCCACCTGTTGCCGACCTCTGCTATAAGGAGATGAAGGACTTGGAAACTTTTGTACTACAGTAGTGTTTCAATTAAGTACTTTGTGCTGTGGTGGAGGATTTTTAACTTTTCGCTGTGTTGATATTCATTTATATTAATTTATATTAATTTATTTTTTATGTATTTTATATTTATAAAAATAATAAGTAACATGAAAATGTAAGTAACACTGGTAAAGTAGCCCGAATGAGTAGTCTGATCGTCCAATCAGAAACAAGCATTGTATTTTTGTTGTGTTAATAGATAGTTTTACCACTGTTTTATACATACAGAATGTAAATTAATAAGCCTGTAGGGCAGTGAATGCTATCTGAGGATGTTCTCTCTCTCTCTCTCTCTCTCTCTCTCTCTCTCTCTCTCTCTCTCTCTCTCTCTCCTCTCTCTCTCTCTCTCTCTCTCTCTCTCTCTCTCTTCTCTTCTCTCTCTCTCTCTCTCTCTCTCTCTCCTCTCTCTCTCTCTCTCTTCTCTCTCTCTCTCTCTCTCTCTCTCTCTCTCTCTCTCTCTCTCTCTCTCTCTCTCTCTCTCTCTCTCTCTCTCTCTCTCTCTCTCTGTCACCTGCATTGGAGGACTTTTTTATCACTCTGATTTCCCTGTGGACGCTGCTGTTCTCTTGCCTCTTTCTGTCTAAGTGACAGCTCTGTCAAGCTTTAAATAGGGCAGCTCATAGAGTTATTGCAGGATTCAGACACAAACTCTGTATGCAGCATCGCAAATTAAAAATGTTGGTTCTTCTGCACTCCATGTTTATGCAAACACATTTGTCTTAGAAGTCTATGAATGCTTTAGTTCTCTAAGACATTCATATTCATATAGAGTTAAATATACAATCCCCGGTTATTCTAAAAATACTAATAAATCTGTAGTTGATGTACTGTATATTCAAATTGATAAATGACCATGAACACCTGCTGTACAGTAGATTCATTTAGACCTCTTCCTGTGCTAGACTCTGAGGGAAGTGGATAGGAAGGAAATGTCTAAACACTTTATAATCTCACACCACGAGACATGGTAGATCGCACGAGCACTACTAATGAGCTCGCTGTGTTGTTTACTGTTGTTGGATCAGTCAGGATCCAGGTCTTGATGTCAACAGCTGCAATGAACAAGAGATGCATTGCTGCTCTGTCATGTGCTTTGTTTTTCTTCTTTTGTCATGCAGTATTTTGTCATGTACTGTATGTTCAAGAGGACTTTTTGAGAAAAAGCTTGCCGTTTACCTTTATTTATTAACAAGCCTTTTACAGCAAGAGTGGTTTTATGTCCCAGTGCAGTTGCTTTTGTTCATTTGCTCAATGCTGGTCATATGGATGGACACAAAACAAAAACACAGTTACAGTTCTCATTTCATTTCGAGCATTTAGCAATAGGTATCACTGCATTCAAAAAAATAACAATAAGTGGAACTAAACCCTCTAGATGAGCTCCAAGGTTCCAGAATGGCTCCAAGTTGTCATTAAGACAGATTGTGTTTCCTATGTGCAGTTCTTTGGGTTACTTTTTGAATGAAATTCCATTTTGTGACCCCATCATTGTTGACCACTCTGCTCCTGCTGTTGATTTTGGGTAGTTTTGGCATCGGAAGCCACTTCTCTTGGCATTTGTGATATATCCAGCATATTGCATGGCAATGATGCTCGCACGCATGACAAACTGCCCCAGGAGCAGCAGGCTGCTGAAATTTCTAAGAGGTATATCATTTTTGTGAGCTCATTTCTCTGCATCCATGCACTGCATATAAATCCTTGCGCACCGAACAAAGCTACATTCAAAGAACAATTGTAGAATTTTCTTTACACAGTCCAAGAGAAAGAAAACATACATCACATTAGAAAAGGTATTTTTCCTTTTTAGATGATGCGTGATGAGCTAAAATGGATTCTATATTAGAAACAGGGGCCGTAGCTGCATGGTGGCCATAGGTGGCCACGGCTACCCCTGAATGATGGATGGCCACCTATCTGGCCACCTCTGTTGTGCGAAGCAGTTTTAAGATGCGTGTCGGAGTTTACGGAGTTCTGCGCAGATCATTTAGCGTATGCACTGATGTCATGCACTGACGCTAACAGTCTGAGCGCTATAGCTGAACAGCTGCTAACCGCTTCGTGACAGTGTACTGTCTGTGTACCATGGAAGTTCATCATGTGCAGAAGGATCAGGTCAGTAAAATCAGTCTTGTTTAACAGGATTTCATTCAATAATTACATTTTCGCGAAAGTTTAAGTTGGGGGTACTGCAATGTTTATTTTCTATGAAAAATGCTAACTTACTGCAAATGATAGCTAGCAAATTATTTTAAAATAATGTTAGCAAATGAAAACATTGCAAATAAATTGTTTACTTTACTTTCTTTGTGTATGTTTTTGACCAGCAAACTATGTGTAATGAAGAATTGGTGTAAATTACAGTAGAAGTTAAAGAATTTCTGTCTGTAAGGAATTTTTGGTCACCCTAATAAAATCACTGGGTCTTACCTGGCCACCTCTAAAAAAAAGTTATGGCTACGCCCCTGATTAGAAACGTTTTTTTATGTAGCGACTGGTGTGGACATGGTGTAAGATTGCTAACTGAATGCTTTTATTGTGCCATTTAAAATTATTAGCATTATTAATTTGACTTTAAAATGATTATTTTCACACACCATATTGTGTTTTGAACTTCTCTGGTTAGATTTCAACAAATCATATTATTCTATATCAATCTATATCATATTTTTCTAATAGTAAAACTTTATTTTACAAAAAAACTTTCTTTTTATCAAATATAACTTTTTATGTTTTTTTTTTTACAATTTATTTGCAAAATATACAAAGAAAAACTGCTAATCTATTTTTGTTGTGCTTTGTCTTCATGGAGTGTGTGATTCAAAACAGCGCCCCCTGCGGGACAACTCATATTCATAGTATCTGTGATCTCAGTATGAGACAGTCTGAACTTTCACACCAATTCACCAGTCTCCAAATCATATTTATTGGTGTGTTTGTGTGCTTGTTGTGTTTTAGAGATTGTTGGTGTTTGTGTCATTCATCCATTCAGAATCACAGAACCTCCGTGTGGACGGCCATCTGTGTCACCATGGATATGGCTCCTCTCTGATATCTGCCGTCACTGGGAACTTCCGACCCAGTCGTGTCCTGCCAAGGCCGGGTTGCCATGACAATGCTGTAAACAGAACAAAGGCAGCTGGCAGCAATGCGATAGTTGCCATGATTCAGATTTAGCACTTTTACTTGAGGACGAATTGCACAGAAACAGTCATGCATCTCACACATGCCGTACACTGTTGGTCTGACGCTGTGATCCGAAGCTGAGCTGTAAAACAGAAAAAGCATTGGGGCTTGTATTTACACATCATTGATTCTACGAATTTGCACTTTTATTGTTGTTTTCGTTGTTTTAAAGCTATAATGTACAAAACTGGATTGTGTGTTATTGTTATTAGCGTTTCAAAGGTCATGCTGTGGCGTATCGATCTGCTATTGGTCACACTTGGTCACACGATATAAATTTTGCAGGTCAGAGTTCACCAAACTTGACCTTGAGAATGCAGCGAAATGCTAAATGTTTGGGCGTGTCCATGGTTTACCGCATTTGCATGCTTATGAATTGAAGTCAATGGTACGAAAAGTTTAGCGTGACCACGGGATCCGTGTGTTTGTGCTAAACCTCTTGTTTTATATTCTGTTACATTAGACAAAAATAGGTGTATTTTGACTTTAAAACACTGGAAACACCTGAGTGAAAGTAAGAGAAATTGTTGAAGGGCCTGTGGAGGTTGAAAAAGCGTGGGGGTTCGGCTTCAGTCATTCTGTTGTCTGAACATCAACATAATTGGCTCCAGATTTAAGTGCTGTTGCTCTACACTGTATTTTTAGAAAGGGATTACGGGATGATTATTATGATTTATAGTATATTTCGCTTGTCCTCATTTGTGAAAGTGGGTTTCTTTCAAAATAGTAATTTCAATAATAGTTCAAATAATCCATGCCTTTCCAAATACATCACTTTAATAGTAATGTGTGTTTTAAATAGATTTTTAGTAAATAATCAACAAATGATAAATTCAGTAAATACATTTTAATAAATAAATCAATTTAAATCCCTCATCAATAAAAAAGAAAAGGTAAAAAAGTAGGGCTGACAAACGATTGCATCCAGAACAAAAGTTTGTTTACATATTATATGTCTGTGTAGGCCTACTGCATATTAATGTTGGAATTATAAATACATACGTATTTATATGTATACATATTTAGGAAATACTTCCATGTATTTATTTATATTTACCAATAATTTAACTTATAAATAAAGGTTTATAAATGTTTATATTTTTCTTTAATATACTGTATATACATGTATGTGTATGTGTTTATAAGTACAAAATTAATATGCGCAGTACACATGCAGACATATATTATGTAAACACAAACTTTTAAGTAACCGTTTGACGGGCCTAAAACACCACAAAACTACAAAATAGTTAGCCTTCCGCAAAGGTTTTGGACCCAAAGAGCATGTGTACTTAACACTCAATTTATGGATACAGTTTTGCTAAATGTTTAGTTTAGTAAAACATTTTATTTATCAGTTTTTTTTATGAGTCAAAGAGTTTGTTGAGTGCTTATTTGTACTTTTAGTTCTTCACAGTGGTCTTTCGCAGTCTTTTAAGTGCACTTTGTAGTACTGTGACATTTCAGGCCTGATTAAATTCTAAATTCGGTAAATTCTAATAGAAATATTTGAGTTACTTGGATTTACTAAATTTTTCATTAAATTTTTCTTACATTTACTCAATTTAAACAGTATATTTCCTTGATTCCACCGCTTTAAAATGTACAAAATTTTCTGATAGTAAATTGTTTTGTGTAAAATCACCGTTAAATTTTTAAAGTGTGTGAAGCAATGCTAAATAATGCACTGTGGGGATGTTTTTGTTATGATCAGCATAAAAATAAGTCATTTAAACCCGGGGGCAGTTGCATAAACATAGCTGCAAGTTAAGACTGTGTCTTAGTCTCACTGACTAGCAATTCGTTAGGATTAATAAATCTTACTTTTTAGATTTTAATTAGACCAATCTACCTTTTTATGTCACTGACTTAAAGAAGTTATGACCAGTTTTGAAGAACAAAAATTGGATGACTAACTTGTAAGACTAGTCTTAGCAGTTTATGCAACTGGGCCCCGGTGTTGCCAGCTCGGCTAATAATTCACTTTCTAAAATGTCTTTGCATTGATATTTCTCAGAAATCCGCTTGTTTACACAAGCTTAGAAAAAGGTCAAATGAGACTCGTGCTGAGAGCGAGAGCAATAATTATCAGACTGATGGTTGTAATTAATTATTATATTATTATCAGATGTCAGTAATAAAACCAGATCTTTAAAAAATGATGAATTATCATAAAAATAAATATTTTTAATAAATGTAATCATCTTGGATGTCCTTGTTATTAGCTCAAATATCATTTAGGTTAAACAACTTTAAACACAGATGCGATATTCTGATCAAAATGTAAATGGATTGTTTTGGGGGATTTAGTGGATTTGAAGCTATTTGTGTATGAGTGTGCTTGTCCTCCGTGTATTTGTGTGTGTGTGGTTTGTAAAGTGAACTGAAAGTGAATGATGTCAGATCTGGTTCTTTCATCAAGACTGAATAATTAACAAGCCAACTGGCTCACAGTACCGAGCCACTAGAATGCATCTCTCTCTCTCCGTCTCGCTCTCCCCCATTGGCTTTTATAAACTCTGGGTTTTGTCTCCGTAATTTTCTCAGCTCTCTCCATGATCCTCGCTTTCTTTATCGTCTCTCTCCATCACCCACTTCAGAAGCGTGTATGATGCATTGCTGTCTCCCGAGCCTAGAGCTCTCAGATGCATTGAAAGACAGTGCCGTGCAGAGAAAGAGAGAGCGAGAGAGAGATGAGCTACAAGCGTGAGTAGAGGGGAAGAGATACCGTCGCAGACAGACCTCTAGATCGCTCATCTTTCATTTGGAAATGCCTCTTTTCTTCTCGTCCTCGGTCTCTCAAACCATCCATCTCTCCCAGATGCTGCGAACACCAACGGATTTGTGATACATGGCAGCCAGGTCAGTCCAAGATGTTGCACCTGTGATTTTCTGTTCAGTATCTATATGTTGTGGATATTTTTACATGGCTTCGTGTCTGTGCGCATAAGCGGGTCGACGCACGGTATCTCTGCGTTGTTATTCAATGGGCTCATGCCGATGCGCTCTCGATGCGCTTCTTCACTTGAATCCGTTAATCGTTCCTTTCCGACATGAGGAGGACCGTGTGTGTGTGTGTGTGTGTGTGTGTGTTTGTTTTGGCTGCATGTGTTGGGTGTGGCGCATGGTCTCTGTCACACCCACGCAGGGTGTCTGTCTGTAGCGGGTGCTCACAGCCATCTGCTCTCCACACCTCTCACGTCTGCTAACTAACAGCTCAGCACATTTCATTTGTATGTGTTTGTTTAGTTGCAAAATATTTGTCTTATTTTGACTCTTGACTTGGCTTTCACCCATACATTTTGTTGTCTTGTTGCCATATGGTTTAATAAACCAAACAATGGTTGTCTGGACTATATTTTGTTTCGGATGTTAGTGCCGGGTTTTGTTTAGATTTCCGTGTTGACACTGACTGACACACAGACTGAGTGATGGTCTGGTCCATCTCGTGATTAAACCTGAGATTTTAGGTGAGACACACACTTTTACAAACCTGTTTCGATTGGAGTGATTTTGTACTTGTTGTATAACAGTGTGGGTCAGTTCTGATTGGTTTCCTCTTTCAAACACGTGTGCGTGTGTGTGTGTGTGTGTGTGTGTGTGTGTGCGTGTGTGTGTGTGTGTGTGTGTGTGGGTGTGTGTGTGTGTGTGTGTGTGTGTGTGTGTGTGTGTGTGTTTTGGGTCCTGGCAGCCGGTCATAATTCAGGCTCAGCCAATACTGCAGAGAAAACACAGGCTTCCGGAACAACCCCGAGACCTTCCCATAGCAAACTGGATGGGGCTGTCATTGTTCGTTCCTGCTATAGTTAAAAAAGGGCCAAAATAGGTGGGGTTTAGGACCCTGTAGAGAATGTGGCAGTGAGATCAATTACTTTTTAGGAGAGCCTGGTTGGCTCTTACAATGTTACTGTGAGTGTTTTTGTATTTGATTTCCTGTTTTCTTTTCAGACAATAATTAGATGGATAGATAGAGTCATGAGTAAACCATTACAAAGTTTTCCCAAGTAAACCATACTATTGTTTCTATCAAAATAACAGGTACCGCAGTTACTACAGTAAATTAAAGGTCCAATGTGTAATTTTTGGGGGATCTATTGAAAGAAATGCAATATAATATACATAACTGTGTTCAGAGGTGTATAAAGACCTTACATATTGAAGCGTTATGTTTTTATTACTTAGAATGAGCTATTTCTATCTACATACACCACGGGTCCCCTAATATGGAATTCACCATGTTGTTTCTACAGTAGCCTTAAACGGACAAACTGCTCTACAGAATGCGTTAACGGCAAATAAGCGAAAACATGACGTCATCTTTGTCTTGTGAGGGCTGCCGTAGTGCTTCGAAAGGAAGGGGTGGAGTGATCCGTTGGTTGCAATTCGCAACCTCGCCGCTAGATGCCGCTAAAATCTCCATATTGCTTCCTTAAATGAACTAAAATAAAATTGGTATTATTAGCTACTTTCAGCAAAGATATTAAACAAGATAACAGGAATAGTTTGAAAGCTTCACTTTAAAAAAGATTCTGTAGAGATTACAGTATTACTGGCAGCAGTTTGCCAGTAATTTACTGTAGATTTACATTTATGTAATTTACTGGCAACAGTTTGTTCAATGATAAATGAACATTAAACATTAACAATTATTTATCTTTACAAAAAATACTATAAAATAACAGCCTCGTGCAAAGCATTCTGGGAACCAAAATAAGAGAAAAAAAACAGAAAAAGGTTGATGAGGATTTCTGGTTCCCAGAAGATATCTTTGAACAAACTGTTGCCAATAAATTAGATAAATATAAATCTACAGTAAGTTACTGGCAATTAGCTGCATAACTACAGCAATTTTTTACAGTGTTCTTAATGTTTAGAGGAGATCCCATATTGTTTAAATGAGGGTTTTATAATAGTAAAATACTGTAACTGTAGTAATGTGAATGAATATGAATGAATGAATTAATTAATTACTTGTTGAAAGTGAAATGAACTTAATATCTTTGTGGTGTTTAGTACTCTAGTCGTGGTGAAAAAAACAAAGAGAGCTGTTATATTTAGTATCGTACTCTGAATATTTTAGCTCACTTTTGTTGCCATAGCAACGCTAATGCTGCTGGGCTGTCATGTCAGGAGTCCTGCATGTGGGGAATGCTAGCACATACACACAGATCAATAGGCACATCAGATTTTGTTTGTTATTGTAGTTTATCAGATACTGCATTAAACACACATTTTGATGACATCATAAGCATTTCCTCGGTGAAGAGAGATGTAACGATGCGGTGCCTCAAGCTCCACCATCTCTCTCTTTCTCCCACTCCCTATCTCTCTGACTCTCTCTCTCTCTTCCCCTTTGGAGTCCAAACACTTCCAAACTTGGCCAGTCCTCCGCTGACTGTTTCCATGGAAACATATTCACTCGTGGTAGGCTACAGAAAGAAGTGTGTGTGTGTGTGTGTGATTCCCATTATTTTGGATTTTCTTGGCTCTCCGCCTGACTACTTCTCAGACAAACAGAAATTCATACTCTTTCACACATTAAGCTTTTAATGTGGATGGAATAATACATTGTTTGTGATTAATAGAGAAATGGCATATTTCGATGAGATGTGATTGGTGAAAAGATGCCGTCAGACAGGAGAAAAGACAGCGTGAAGCAGTTTTGTTAGACTATTAGCCACTCAACCAGTGTGTGATGTGATAAATGATGGTTGACTGAAACCAGATGCATACAAATGATCTGTTTTGTTGTGTGAATGTGAGGGCCAGGTTTGGCCTACATTGTGAGGACTAAAAACATCAAACCACCTACACACCAATGGTCCCCACAAAAACATAATGACTTAATGATTTTCAAAAAATATATGTTAGTTTAGGGGATATCTTTATCTTAGTTTGAAAACAATAGAAGTCAGCGCAACGTTCCCCGCATGATAGAAATACAAATATGCGTTAGGTGGGCAAATGTGTGTTTACTTTGCACTGATTGTTGTTTGTGTATGTGTTGCAACATAATAGACAGACCGTATAAGAAACATGAAAAATAAATAAAAACACTTTATTGCGGTAACATTCATCTAACACGTGCAAATATTCACAAATTTACTGAACTAGTCCTCCATTAACATTTGTCTTACAAATCTAAAAAAGAAATATTTATATTTGGAGGCGCTTTTTGATGATCTGAAAAAGTATCTCTTTCAGAATTCATAATCGTATTAATCTTATTGTTATTAATCGCCCTACAGCCAAAAACCCCAAAATAGTACATAATGTGTGTTTATAACTGTATATGATAGATTATACGATAATGTAGAGTTTGTGATTATATTTCACAGTGACCTCGTTTTTTTTATTGTACTGCAAGTAATGGTTTTATTATTTTGCCCAAATTATTATTTTGACTTCCTAAAAGCTCACTTCAATCTTTGTCATGGCATTACACGATATTAAAGATATCAAGATTATATTTTCACTGAATGTTCTTTACATTATGTAGAGTTATTATTTCATGTAAAAAATACAAAAAAATGGCTTTAGTTGGTGGGTTTTTACAGTCAGGGTCACAATTACAACATTAACATGGACATATTCTTTCAAACTTTATTAGATAACATGAAATCCCAAATGGAAAAGGTTGTTAAAAGTAGTGATTTGCGGTTGTCTACTAAACTGCCTGTGTGAAGCTGTGATTAACATGACAGTCCACAATGGACATCTATGTCCACTAATAACTGTGATCAGCATGCACACACACCACACACACACACACGCACCCACACACACACTTTTTCTCTCTGTCTTTCTAAAGGCCTTGCTGAGACTGTAGAATAGACCTTGTTTTACAATTGTCATTGGCTAGTAGTGATGTACTATGTTACATAAGATCCAGTAATGTGAGTAGGGTCCTGACGTTCAGCTTGAGTGTTTATCATCTATGGGGGCAAGCTGTTTGGTAACATACAGTGGGGGGGAATTATTTAAAACCCTGATGATTTTATACGTTTTCCCACTTCCAGATTGTGTATTACATTGTTATTCGTTGTTTACATTGTGGATCTTTGCCGCTATTCTGAAGAGCTGCTAAACAGTATTTCATAGTTTTTCAGAACAATGACAATAAAGTCTAAAAAAATACAGAAGTCGATCGGTTCACAGGGAACACTTGTAAAATGCGCGTTTTTTGCTGAATGGTTCCATAAAGAACTTTTAACATCCAAAATAACCTTTCAGTTTTATAAAAGTAGGACTGTCAACGTTAACGCGTTAACACAAGCGTTACATTTTTTTCAGATTAACGCGTAAAAAATGTCAACGCAATTAACGCAGCATCCATTTATGTTGTCATTTTTCCTAGCGTTACATAATAAAATCACGCTGTCATTCCTGTAAACGCCTTTAAACCATTTAAGCGCGATTGAAACAGTTGCTTTGACACGTTCAGTATAGATAGACACGAAGGTGGCCCCCGTCTTCGCCGTCTCCCCGCCCGGCTGCCAGTGATCCTTCATCAGAGAAATCAGTTGCAGTACTAATATCAGAATGTTGGCTTTCATTCATAAAATGATGTTGTTAAAGAAATCTGTTGTTTCTACATTAATTTGGAGACTAAACGTGAAATGTTTACGTTTGTTTAAAAACATTAATGTTATGTGCAATTAATCGTGTTTAATCACAGAAAAAATGTGCGATTAATCAGATATATTTTTTTAATCTATTGAATGCACTTTATAAAAGATTCTTTGTAGTGGGAAAAGCCTTTTTACATTTAAGTGATTTAGATTAAGAAATTGGTCTTAGAACCTTTGAACCATAGTTTTTTGGTGAACCAAAACCTTTTTTATGTTGTTTCAGATGTTTTGATACAAACATTTTGAATCAAACATAAATGATGTGGTCATATCTAATGTGTCTGTTATCAACTACGACTTAAAATATGTCTGTTTCTCTTTCAATCTCCAGCACTGCCAGTAACTCTAACCGGAGTTCCCCTGCCTGCTCTCCGGTTCTGCGGAAGCGCTGTCGGTCTCCCACTCTGCAGAACGTAGAGACAGATAACATGGTGGAAAAAGGCTCCGAGCAGTCCGACACCTCCAAATCCCCCTCCACACCCGAACAGCTGGTCACACGCACCCTGTCCGGGCAGTCTACACGCAGCGGGGGCAAGAACTCCAAGGTATGACCCTTTCTCAGCCCGACCCACCTGTTAGGTCCTTCTTTGGTTCTCCTCCATCCTTCTGATGATCCTTGTCAACACCAGCACACATGAGTCACCTCAGTCAAGTCGCTCGTGCTTGTCACCTAGCTTCCTGTGTCCAGTCATAACATGCGTTCAGCTGATTTGGTAGTACAGGTACCGTGTGATATGGTCATCATCATTTGTAACAATTACCTAAGCATATGGTGAAGTCAACTAAAATCGAGCCACTTTGGTTAATGGTCTAAAATCCTATCAAATTAAAGGGTTCACCCAAAAATAAAAATTCTGTTATCATTTACTCAACCTTAGAGTTGTTCCAAATCTGTTTATTTTGTTTGTTCTGATAAACACAGAGAAAGATATTTGGAAGAATGCTTATAACCAAACAGTTCTATGGCAGTCAATGGGGAAGATATTTTGAAGAATGTAGGACAGCAAACAGTTCTGGGGCACTTGTCTACCATTGACTACCATTGTCATTTTTCCCACTGGTTGTCACAATCACAATCTGGAGTGCCCTCCCAGGTCCACTAGAGGGCACTCCCCACATCAACCAGACTGTTGTCATTCAACTGGACTACATTACCCATAAACCATTGCCCGGACTCATTATCCATCATTACTTTCACCTGTGTCCTGTTAACTGTTGTTTGTCTGCTTACTTAAACCAGGTTTTCTCAAAGTTTTATCTAGTGTTGCACTGCAATTCTAAGTGGTCTTTCTGTCTGGAGTTTGTTTTTGTCTTGCCTTGAGGTCTTTTGTATTACTCTGTTTGCCTTTGCCCTGTGGATTTGTTTGGACTGACCACCTGTGTTTGGGTATATGCCTGTTTTTTGGATTTTGATTTTGGATTACCCCTTTAATAAACTGCATTTGGATCCTCATCCGTGTGTCTTCGTGCAGCCCGTGACAATGGTAGTCAGTGGGGTCCAAGAACTATTCTTCCACATATCTTTCTCTGTGTTCAACCAAACAAAGAAGTTTATACAGGTTTGGAACAACTAGAAATTGAGTAATTCATGACAGAATTTTTGGGTAAACTATCCCTTTAAGTGGCCACAACATTAAATCATGTTTCTTTTCGTAATGTCAGTTCTTTTGTGTCACTTTTTAAAGGTAATGTGTTTTAAAAAGTAATGTTGTTCTAACAATTACAATTTACCTAACCACACATATCTTGTCTGTTATTATCTTAGAATAAAACGTTTTTGCAAGCATTTGTCCCACCATGAGGGGATAAATCCCCTAAAATTCAGAAAAAAACTCTGTTATGATTAAATGGTAAAATGTAATTTTAAAATGGAAATGTCACAGCGTAATTAGGTTAAACATTGTAGGAACAAAAACATTTTTTAAAACAAAGCATTAAAATTGATTTTAAAGCTGTAAAATTGTAGAGGTACATTTTTTTATAAAATATTTTTAAATTCAGTTAAATGTAAACAAAAAGTATGAAAAATATAGAAATGTATATACATTTATTATAATTAAAAAAAACGTACCTCTCCTTACATCTTAATTTATAACGTAAGCTTATTACATAGGGCTTTCAAACGATTAATCGTGACTAATTGTATGCAAAATAAAAGTTTTTGTTTACGCAATATATGTCTGTGTACTGTGTATAATAATTATGCATATATAAACTAGGGCTGCGCGATAATTTACCGTGATACCACTAAATCCTATTGTAATCGAGCTGGCTGCGATATGCAATGTGTCGATATTTTTTTAATGCGTAGCTTGTCCGTGAAGCACGGCTCTGGGATCAGTAGGAAATGCTGCTGGATCTAAAAGCAGCGCGAGTTTGAGTCGCTTATAATCAGGGCCGGATTATCCAATGGGCATTATGGGCACAGGCCCAGGGGCCCATACGTGCTTGGGGCCCAAGAAAGGGGGAGAAAATGTTTTCGCTATATTCATTCTGCCGTGTGCCTCTCTGGCCGCACACACGCAAGTGCGCACACAAAACCGTGTTTCTAACGTACGCAAGTCTGTCTCTTGATTTAGTAACTTTTACAAGCCCTTTAGCAGCTTTTGTTCAGAAGCACAATGCGATAAATCAAGCGACTTTCCGATAAACTTTTTACATGTATTTGGTGTGTCTTCGCCAATAATTAATTTTATATTGATGTTGATCAGGTCTATCTGCCTTAATTTACCGATTTTTAGCCTAAGTTATTAGAAAATCCAGAGTGCTTTTACATACATTGCAAAATGTTTACTTAAACACAGACTCGTAACAGTATAACTAATATTCGTTAATGCCGTTTACCATTACACGCTTGCATAAGAACGTGAGTCGCGAAGTGCTTGTTACACAAATAAAGTTGAACAAATGGACAAATTACTCTTATAGTATAATCATTGACAAAGTCTGCCCTTTTATTCTTAGAAAAATGAATATGTTTATGTATGTGGGGGGGGGTCTACAAGACACTTGTGCCCAGGGGCCCCTGAATTCTTAATCCGGGCCTGCTTATAATGTGCATTTCACAAAGCAACACCTGTCAAACATGATCATTATAAATATACTTTATTATCATAAAATACCTGATGAGGCTTGAGTAACAGTGATAAAAAGATGTCCATAGGCATTTCCTAGATTCTAGAACTGTTATGGTCTTCTTCTGCAGTGCGTATTTGGAGTTTCTGCACGAGAGCGCCCTCTGGCTTTCGGGTGCAGCAGCATTTTCTCGTACTTCACTCAAAAGCTGTGCATAAATCACGTGATATTTATCGTCGATTTATCGCGACAGCCCTAATAAATACATACACATTAAGAAATATTTACACGTGTGTGTGTGTGTGTGTGTATATATATATATATATATATATAGTATATAAATATTAATATTTAATATATATATATATATATATTCTTAAAATACACATAATTATTATACATAGTACACACACATACTGTATATTGTGTAAACAAAAACTTTTCTTTTGCATACGATTAGTGACGATTAATCGTTTGACAGCCCTATTAATATATATCTCATAACAGCTTAATATGATTTTGATGATTTATAATTTGAGAAATGACAGTTTGATGTAATTTGACTTAAGCCCACATAAAGACAACTGCAGCTTTATGTTTCACGCAGAGATGGCGAGAGAGATGTAAAAGTTACAGATTGCAAAATTTGTTTTTGTTTTCTTTTAATAAAACTACTGCTACTGTATCCATGCCTGCCAATTAACAGGAATAATTGTATGAGTAGATGTACATTACAGAATGAATTAATGCCTGAGTGGGTGAGAGGATGAATAAATGGATCAAATAAAAATGGATGAATGAATGTGCAAGCGAATATATTTCTGCATTCATTTGTTCTCAGCGTCTCATAACATGATTCTGTCTGTCCGTCTCATCTCAGCAATGGCTTTCAAATATTGTGTTCGAGTCGCTTGTTCTTCCTGTTTGCTTTTCATTTTTCACTCGACTGATTTTTTCTGGAGTTTGATATTTTTGCTGATATCATGTAAAATGTCTCTGATCTAATCTTGACTCTTGTGTTTTTTCTGGCTGTTTGTGGTTCGTTCTGATTTGTGTTCAGTTCTCTGATTTGTGTTTCTCTCCTCAATGCATGCTAGTCTCACAAGCGACTTTCCAAAGTAAGCATTTCTCTCTTCTGTTCTGAGTTCACTTCATCTCTCGCCCTCTTTACACCCTCTGTGTAAAAGTATTTATGCCCGCTTCAGTGTCCATCTTGTTGTTTCCTTGATATTGATTTGCCTGTATGATCTAGCATTGTCTGTCTCCACCTGTTTGTGTTTGTCTGTGTGTTTAAGCAAATACTCGCGCTCGCCCTCTCTGTACACTTTTCTTGTTAACTAATAAATATTTTGAATAAAGTCTGAAGTGCATCCTGGAAACTGAGAGCCAATAGATCAAACCTCTTCACAGTCATGTTTCTAAGGACCGATGCCTTTTCTGAATGAAATACAAGTGTATTTAAAATATAGACAGTTCTCTCCATAAACCATCTTGAAAAAAATATGTCTTGTTGCAATGCATTCTGGGATTGTAGTGAAGAATATATGTGATGTTGCCTATAGAACCAAGTCAAGAACCGAGTTCTTTTTATTTTTTCTACTAATTTATTGAAGATCCTAGATGATAAATGATTGCACTTCTTGTCATTTTTTCATTAGTTGTTTTCTAGTTAGGCAGTTCACCATGTAGTTTACTAGAAATAACTTATTCATTTACAGGGAATCTTATGGATTTCCTCACATTAAATTACCTTGACAAGCTTACCGGATGTAAATTCACAAAGGCTTGCTTTTCTTTTGTTAATTCATCATGTTTTGGTTGTTTTACAGTATGACAGATTAAACCTGATTAAAGTAAGCATTTCATGTTGTTCTACATCTGACCCCTGAACTAATACTTTGTCAAGTGTTAGTTCATCAGTGTTAATGTCCCCAATCAATACCTCCAAGCCCTTCCCCAGCTGTCTCTCCTTCTCTCATTGTACACACATGACCTGTTTCACACCTCTAAAATGAGATCAGATTACCTCACATTAAACCATCCAATCCTAAAGCGTTGGCAGATTTGATCAATATGTGTGTTAGGGGGTGTTCGGTATGTGAGGTCTAGACACGCAAATTACACACAATGGGTTCTGTTTTTTCAGCCTTTATCACCTGACACACCTTTCCTGTCATTTCATCTGTTCATATTAAACTAGGCCAGTATACAAAGAGACACATGTGTCATTAGGTTTTTTATAAGTAATACAGCATCCGTTTGTCCACTTTTATGTGATTCTCCCATTTTCTCCAATTCAGATGGTGTCTGTAATAAATAAGACATGCAAAGTCATTTTCTGGAATTTTCAGTGTCCATTTTTGGACAGATTAGCATTGCACAATAAGGTTTTGTTGACCAGGGCATTTTATTTTATGTCTTTTTAAGGCATATAATCATGAACTTAAGATAAATGATAAATGCACTTTTGTTTACTTTTTTCCTTTCGAAACAGGACATTTGGGATGAGACATATCAACGGATTTGTCCTTATTTAACCAGTTAAATAGCTAATAGCCTTATAGTTTACATGACAGCCCAACCAAATCCTAATCTACACTCAAAAAATTGAGTACATTTTAAAGCAATTAGATCAATCAATAAGAATTAGCCCAAAAATATTAAGTGTAAAGACCGTTTCATCGAACGCGCGCGCCTGACCCCCAGTTAACGGTTTGTGTTTGGCTAATGTCTAATAATATATTGATTTATATTTTATTTAATTTATGTTAACATTAATTTGTATTATTATTTTACTGTATATTAATTGTATTAAATAAACGATTTGTTAAATTTTGTTGTATGTTCATTTTATGAAATAAACTATTTGTTGAATGGGTCATGTAGTTTTGATGCATTTAAAGAAACCGTATGGTACATTGACATCTAGTGGTTGAGCTTGGTATCGCAGTCTAAATTCAAAATATTGGAGAGGCAAGTTTAGCCAAGGAATGTTTTTTTTTCTCGGTTTCTTTTAGTTGTTATCAGAAATAATCTACAGGCACTCTATTGTTTGTGAATGTGTACCGGAAGTTCAGCTGGGGTCAAAAAAGTGCGCATGGCGCAGTAACGTTTGTTTATATTTTTGAGATGAAACCATCTATAGAGGGTATGCATTGACGTCACTTTCCCACGTGAACATGTCGGGATCGCCCTGGGACACGCTCCCCTGGGTGGCAAAACACCCAGCAAAATGGCTGAGGAGAATAGGAGAAACAAAGAAACCGGGACTAAAACACGAAATTATTTGCTGAAATTACAAGCAGCTGGATTTGACAGTGATCCTTACAACTTACGAAGGAATCAGGTGTTCCTGGACACTGAAATGGAATTGTTTTGCCACCCGTGTGCTCACATGGTGTTCATGTGGCAAAGTGATGACACGTCCATACACTTTATATTAAAAATATAATTTGTTAATTAAATACTTAATTCTTTTCATTAAATAAACTTATATAAATATATGTACATTTTTGAGAAATTAACTGTTGGATTTTTAATCAGTCACTTAAATTATTTTAAAAGATGTTATTAAGTTTATACAGTATAGCTGTTTATTTTTGTGATATTTACTTAGCCACTGAATTGTTTTTTAGAGTGCACTACAAATTAATGTTATGCAGATACAGGTGGTATTTATGACATTCTTATTCCAGAGAGCATTTTATTGTACAGGAAATGTCATAAACATTTTTTGTCTATTTTTTGGACAGGAAAGACTATGCGTAAATGCACATATCTGCTAAAAGTTTATTTGACTTATAATACACTTCTCTTTAACCCCTTAGCATTCCCAAGGTCTCATTTTGAGTGGTATTTGTACCGTGGGCGGGACAGTGGAGCGCTAAGGGTTAACAGGAAAACTTCTGGATGTATAAGTGGCATTAAAACTAACAGACATGGACTATTAAGTACGAAACTTTAGCTTTGAAGGTCTTTAAAGTAAATGTTTGGCACAAGTGAACCAGTATCCACGATCAATTAAACTCACCTGTAGATTAGGTTGTGTTTGGTTGTCAATAGAATGTTAATAATGTCAGTTTGTCCCGTACACAAAAACCCCTCAAAGGTCTTTTTATGTTGCTATTTTGATACACCCGGGTGTGCACTTGGCTTTTTCCCAAAACATTAAGATCAGACGATGTATATGTCTGTTATTATCCAGTCAGGGGAAATGTCATTCTATCAGACTTCACCAGCTGCCACATGTCTTGGCCAGAGCTCACGGTCTGTAAATAAACACGGCTGTACACACATAATGATGGGCATGGTCACTCTTTCACGCTTCCTAATAGTTTCCCTCTCCTTCTCTTTCAGAAAAGCCAGAGCTGGTACAATGTAAGTCACAGTTTCTTTATTGGAAATATAAATGCTTGTTTTTATGTATGTTGTTATATTTATATATTTATATTCAAATGTATTATAGTTATACAGTGCTTAACAAATTTATAAGACCACCGCCCAATGTAAGGTTTGTGCAACAGCTAACAGTATGTGTAAGCTCTTAATCACATTTCTAATGCTTAAATATAGTTATTGTTGTTATCTAGGAATTTTCAAATGTACTGTTTTTTTACAAAGGCAGAAAAAAGGACTTTATTCATTTTTTATTCAGATGACCAATTACAGTTTTTACAGTATTTGCAGTCCTTAATAAAAAATAAATTTGAATGGTTAAATGTTTTACTTCTTATGAAGAAAAGTTGAATCTGCTGGCTCAAATTTGAATATAAAACGTGAATAAAGATTTAGTTGTTTAAGTTTGTTATTTGCCTAAATAATGCCAATAAAAAGTTTTTGACTGATTTCTAAAATAATTTTAGTTATATATTTTTTTATCATAGCAGGTGGTCTAATAAATGTAAGCACTGCACAGTAATTGTATGTGTGTATGTGTGCATCAGAGATTTTTTATTTATTTTTTGTGCCTGGTGTTATTACACGGCTCGTTGGAATGCTTCATTCTGATTGGCCAGTCGCGACATTTGCAGGTTCGTTATTCCCAGATAACAACCTCTCAAAACTAATAACACACGGTAACCCGGATGCAGCAAATCATTTTGAGAGGTTTTTTGACAAATTAAATATAAATATGTCTTTTAATAACATATATGACATTATATTTACAAACTATTAAACCAAATTGCCTGTTCGTGACATTTGAACATCGTTTCTTACCTTAAAACCGAAACTAAACGGCTTTTCCTCACGGAAGGTCTGCAATCTGTAAAAATGAGCTAATAAAATATTTCAAATTCACATTTGATGTCCAGTTTTCTCATGTGGCAAGTAGCCGTGTAATAAGCGGGATAATGTACAAGCAGCCGGCTGTTATCGCGAGATAAGCCCCTTCAGCGTGAAACCTGATCACACTGTCGGGGCTTAATTCTGCGATAACAACCGGCTGCCTGTACATTATCCCTTACTTAATCAGATCTGTGTTGTTACTATGACATTTTCAGCTTCAAAATCTTATCTTACTCTTGAGTCTTAACTATATCTTGATGTCAGTTTCCTCATTTTCACATCTCTGCAAAAACATGATAGATCACAGTCAACTGTCTCTTCAGTATGGGGAACACCTTGCACGGTGTCAGACATTTACACATTACACTTTTGTACTTTGTACCACTCTAAGATTAATGAAATCAAAGAAACACAAAGCCAGAAAAACCTTTTCACTTTCTGTACATGTCCTCTACAAGATTTTGGGATTTAGTGCTCAATAGGTGATCATTTCAAAATGTGTTTAGCCACAAGAGGGGGTAGTTTTTATTCCACAGTATTTTCCCTCTATTTAACCCTTTTTTATGGTTTTATTTGTCTGCTCTTTGCCTCTTTAGCATGAGAGACAGCACATCCTCAGAGTAAGCATGATTTTACAGCCCTCGACTCCTGTCTCCTCTCTAAAAATGTCTCTCACAAAATTCCTTTCCATACTAAAGTGCAGTACAGAAATAATGACTGAAATGAACCTCGAAGGCTTCTGTAGTGTTAGTGATGGCTTCATGTATGTGCTAAACTAATAGTGGAATCATAACACTTTCATTATAGACCCCATGAAATCATTAAAACGCTGTTTACTTTCCTGTGTTGTTGTAATACTAGCAAAAAATGGGGCAAGACAGTATAAAAGGTTCATCACTTTTTCTGAAATAGCCAAGAGGCTATAGTTTACAAAAAAGTATTTACCTACGGTTGTAAGATAAGTCATCAATTATTTTGCATTTATGTTTGATTTAGTTATGTCATTTAAAAAAATCCCTATAAAATTAATATTAAATGAACTAAACAATAATGTTGATTCTCGATAATATTGATAGTGTTCAAGCTTACATAATTTGGTATTTAATCATTTGATTTGAATATTCCAATGGAAATCTTTGGTATTTCTATAAAATATAATGATCTCATCTGCAAAAAGAAACGTCCCTTAAATTTATCAGACGTGAACCAAAAACTCCCATTTTTTATTTCATGGGGTCTTGAATTCTTACCAGCTGTTCTTATGATCAATAAATAGGATTACCCAGTGAACTTTGTTCACTGCACTAATCTGAATGCTACAACTGCAAATGCATGACATGAATACCTGCATGGCAGCATTAGAGATTCAACAACACATTCTCGGTAGTGTGATGGGTTGGTTGATCGCACTGCTGTCTGGCTGGCTCTCTGAAGCATCCCAGCTGCATATTGGACTCGAAAGCAGGATTGACAGGTTGACATTTTATTGTCATGAATTCTTTATGCACGGCTCAGTCCTGTTTATTTTTAATTGTACTGTCTGTCAAGTGTGTGTGTGCGTGCGTGCATGTGTGTATGTGTTCATATGGGCAGTGATGATCTCCCATGGCCCTGAGAGCTCTGTGATTACATCTCAACCGTCCTGACGTGAGTTCTGAGCCTGTAACCATACAGACCGCTGCAGTGAATGCTTACTCGCCCATTGTGCTGCCATAAGGGTTTATTATGGTTGGCTTTCAGAAGACCACCGATCATCAGTTTAAAGGCCTCTGACACCCTTACAGAGAGAGAGAGAGAGAGTACACTGAAAAAAGTTGACTGTACTCAGTTGATTAAGTAAACTTTTAAATAGTTTTTTATAGCTTTTATAGTTTTAGTTCACTTAACTTAAAGAATCACCTGAAAAAGAATCTTACTGTAAGACAACATCAATAATACTGGAAAGTTCAAACCTATATGACCTTTCATAAGCAACTATTTAGCTGCAAAGGCTTAGGAAGTTCATTGCACTTAAATGGATTTTGAAGGTTAACTGAATGAACCCAAAATGTAGTTATGATTACTTGTTTTTTTAAGCACAAACAACATTAGGGCTTACAGTAAGTTTTAATATTAACTATATTCGATTTCATCAGTCGCATGCGCCTGGCCCAAAGTGTGTTTGGTTACAATATAACAACTTTTTTTTATGTTTAATTTAAAATCAATATTCATTCATATTTCACAATTATATTTTGTGCATTTTAATTGTATTAATTTAAATTAAAACTACTTAACAGTTATCGATTCTTTGTGGAGGTGTACCAGACGTTAGGTTTGGGCCACATAACGTTTGTTTACGTTGCTGCCACTGAAACCGTCTATAGGGTAGTTTTACACAAAAGCTTCTTCTTAAATATACTGCAAAAATCAGCTCTCGGACACATTTTAACTCTGGAATGTGATAAGTCATGACCATGTCGTCATTATGTTAAGGAAATGAATCATGTTACTCAATTCTCCACATGCATTACACTTGTAAATTATCATATGTTATTTCGGTTAGGTTTTTATTTGTCATTCATATGAATAAAGAAAATGGTGCGATAATGGTAATGATTAAATGACTCACTGGTACAGTACTATATTAAAAGACCCTTGTTTGTAACCCACTAATAAAAATGAAAAAAGAGTCATAGAATCAACGAAAATGTACCAGCAGACTGTATTTTTATTCAAAATCTATTAGTAGTTTTAAAAAATAATATATAATATAGCTAACACAGAAGATAAGGAGAATAAAGAGATATGTGAAATGAAGGAGGAAATGATGAAGACCGAGGAGCTAGCCTTGTGCGTATATAAGCGTTCACATAGTTATTTAAAACTGTAGAAAGAAATGTCGGTTAATTCTGACAAAAAATGACATAAAATACTTGAATTAAATATTTTGTTTTTATTTCTGTTAAAGTTTGGATGTGAAAAAAAATAAAAAGCAACATGTGTGTGAGAGAGAGAGAGAGGGGGGAGAGCGAGAGAGAGACAGAGATGACATTATTGGAGTTGTCACACCCCTTTATCTTGGTACCAGCCACAGGCGGCACACAATATTTACTCAATTTGTTAATATGTAACTACCTTTACATACTCATCATTAAAGATAAACACACACACAGATACATTCTCATCTACACACTCATCCAGCTCGGTATAAACCAGCAGAGCGGACTGTCATCCAGAGAGCTTCATATCACCTCAGGTTCTGTTCTGTACTGATCAAGACCTGGATTGTGATTTGGCATATGTGACTCTTTTGGGATTCATTTGCATACCTTCGCAGAAGCAACAATCTATATCTCCTTGGTTTATGGATGATCTGTATATACGTGTCCGGTGAGAGAATACTTCTTGGCGCTTGCGAAAGCCTCACGACTGCTGTGGATCAGATGTCACGCTTTGGGTTATCTTTAGGTTCACCACAACACAAATAAGAGAGAACCGAGCCTGGGGTTGTGTGATTCGAACGTAGCCTTTGACGCTTTCGAAACCTAAGGGATCCATATCAACGGGGCATTTTTGACACCCTTATCCTAAATAATCCTTTTTACACTTGTAGAAGATCTCACCTCTCGAAGATCGTTCGACACATTTGAAGACCAGCAACCAATAAGCAGAAGAAGAGCTGACACACAAGAATTCATTTCTTGCGGAAGTGACTGATGTTCCTTTTCTGCCGGCTGTTTCGAACAGAAGCGAAGTGTTTATAGTCGAAGAACCAAAATTGAATATTTCACGCCACAAATACAAACACTTTCCCCACCGACTGGAACAACCGGCAGCATAATACACTATCTGTCTGTCGAGGTTACTAAAGGGCACTTGCGTGTGAGCCTGTTTTTATGGAGCGAACTGGAATCATGTGGCGCTAGTCGGAAGAAACCAATACTCACCCACGGAAGATCTGTGAGAGCCTACGGATAACCATAAACCCACCGGAGGAGCGTCTGGATTTGAGATCATTATCTGTTAACGCAATTTATGTTATCTGGAGGAATCTCACAACCTGAAGTTTCATTGATGAACTTCTCGATCCTCAATCGACACAGCGGCTGTGGTGCGGACAGAAACACAAACATGGATTCGTCTCTTAGCTCTCAGGAGGACTGGGAGACCCTCATGGAGCTGGAGGAGGCTTTGGCCGGGTGGTTAATTCAGGGTTCAGACTGGAATCAAGACTGGCTATGGGGTTCCAGAGCAAACCCTTACCAGGATGAGGAAATACCAGCTGTGAGTCAGGAATCTTGTGAAATACGTAGAAATACATATTAGTTCAAGATCTTTTTTACAGTCATGTTTTCATGATCCGTTTTATTTGGGGGCTTTATAATTGCTTTTTCTAATAATCGTTTTTTTAACACTTTGCATTGTACCAATTCATAAGAACAAGCCACATAGTTACAAGCTGGGACACTAAAATAGTTGTCCAAAGACCAAAATTATAGTGAATGTCATTGTCTTTTTGTGTCATTGAGGTGTACGTTTGTTCTTCAGTTGGGGTCTAGCATGTGTCTTTAAATGAAAGGTGATGTTAGATGAGTCGGCTGGCTTCAGCTGTGCAATGGGAATGGACTCATCATGGCTCAACTCAGGCTGCTGCATGGCAAAGCTAAACCAGCGTTTGACTTGCGTGGACGAATGAAAAACGAATGTTTGTTGAGTTTGGATGTTTGGGTATGCTGCTGTTTCTTACCTATTGAGTCATTTGTTTTGTAGGTACTCAGTCCCACGTATAAGCAACGCAATGAAGACTTCAGGAAGCTCTTTAAGCAGTTGCCAGACACAGAACGTCTTATCGTGGGTAAGAAATCTCAATTACAATGTAGGAGTATTGGAAGAAAGAGTGTGGTAGACAGAAGAAAGTGGCGTGTATTTGTTCAAAAGGATAGCACAAGCACTTTTTTAGTAAAACTCGACACCTGTATGGACTTAAAAGGAAACTGACTTCATACAGCCACTTAAGACCACCTACACACCAAAAGGTTAAAAGTCATTGCAAAAATGAAAAGCTAGTTATGACATTTCTGATATTTTCTTACCAAGTGGCATATTCCGCTGCAGAAAAAATAAGAATGTAAGAATCAGAATGTACTATTTCTAGGTATGTGTTTAGGTAAAATAATCATTTTTGTTTCATTCTGTGAACTACTAACAACATTTCTCCCAAATTTCAAATAAAAATATTGTTTCTATTTGCATTTATTTGCAGAAAATGAAAACTGGACAAACAGGTCAAAACGCTCTGTATTTTTTCAGACCTCTAATGCTGCAAAGAAAACAAGTTCATATTCACTTTTAAGCAACACAACAGTAATATTTGTACATGTATTTAGAAACATATTTAAAAAAATGTATGAGATAAGCTGGATTTTTATCACCAGTTTCATGTATCTTGTCATGCTGTCAGTCTTTCACATTGCTGTTGGATGACTTTTCTGTCACTCCTGATGTTTGATTTAGTTGAAATTCAACAGACACTGGACTGGAATGACCACAATACATCTCAAAATGCTGAATGCTGAACATTTGTATTGTCTTTTAATTTTTTCTCTAGCTGTATCTCACAGTCCAGTTGTGTCAACACTGAGTCTATAAAGTGAGACCCTTGACCTCTGTTGTGTATATCTACAGATAGGAAAGTCAACAGTGTTACTTGTTTTGCGTGGTGATGCGATAAGGTTTGTAATCTGATGGATTGTGAATAATGTCTTTTGACCTTTGACCTTGTCCTCTCATTGGCAGACTACTCGTGCGCTCTTCAGCGGGACATTCTCCTGCAGGGCCGTCTCTACCTCTCCGAAAACTGGATCTGTTTTTACAGCAACATCTTTCGCTGGGAGACGCTGGTATGGTTTATTACTTAAATCTTGTTTTGTAGTATTTATATTTGACCTTTTTTAGAAGGATTTACAGTACGTTATTTTGTGTGTTCACTGGGAATCAGACCCATCATGGTGGTGCTGTGCTATATCAGTTGACATTAAGAAGCGGGTTGTGTTTTGTTGACGATGTGTACATGTGTGCAGCTCACAGTGCGGCTGAAAGACATCTGCTCCATGACGAAAGAGAAAACGGCGCGTCTCATTCCTAATGCCATTCAGGTGTGCACAGACACTGAGAAGGTGAGAGACCTCAGACACCACAGACAGCCTCCATTAAACAACACCTGTTACCTGTTCTCATTTTTTTTCTCTTCAGCACTTTTTCACATCGTTTGGTACGAGGGACAGAACGTACATGATGATGTTCAGACTCTGGCAGAATGCACTGCTGGATAAGGTATCAGTGGTTTGTAATGGATATTACTACATTTTGTACTATGCGATCATGCATCCTTTAATGTTCCTGGAGCAAATGATTTCAAATGATCTTATCTCTAATCGTAAGCCCACCCATGTGATCAGTGGACTATAAATGCTGGTCCAAGAACACGTAGGACCCTGTGCAAAATCATATTAAGCGGATGTGGCGTGTTTGAGTTGTATCTAATCTAATCTAAATATTAAAGTGATAGTTCACCTGAAAAGTACATTTCTGTCAATATTTTCTCACCCTCAGATTGTTCCAAGCCTGTATAAATGTCTTTGTTCTGTTAAACACAAAGGAAGATATTTGGTGGAATGTCAGTAACCAAACAGATCTCATCCCTCGTTGACTCCCGTAGTATTCATTTTCCCTACTATGGCAGTAAAACGATCTGTTTGCTTGCTGACATTCTTCCAAATATCTTCTTTTGTGTTTAGCAGAAGAAAGAAATTTATACAGATTTGGAACAATCTGGGGGTGAGTTAATGATAACAGAATTTTCATTTTTGGGTGAACTATCTCTTGAAGTTACATTTACAATAGATTTACAATTTTGGCAGACGTTTTTATCCAAAGCATGTGGGGTATAGTTTTTTTAGTTCATGCATTCCTAGCACCATGCTCTTTGTTCTGTCTGTCTGAAGCCACTCTGCCCTAAAGAGCTCTGGCACTTTGTGCATCAATGCTATGGCAATGAGCTGGGACTCACCAGTGACGATGAAGACTACGTCCCCCCTGATGATGATTTCAACACCATGGGGTGAGACACACTGGACACATACAGTATATATGTGCATTCATAGGGAATAAGCTCCTAAACCCTAACATTGTGTGTGTGTGTGGTTCAGGTACTGTGAGGAGATCCCAGCCGAAGAGAATGAGGTCATGAATGATAACTCATCTAAGAGCAGCGGTGAGAACAAACTTGACAACAGTTCTCCTCCTGCACACAAGAGATCCATCACCCACTCCTCCATCACCTCCACCACACCTCCTAGCAGCACTGACTCACCACTGTCTGTGAGTATACACAACATTACACTCATACACGCTTCACAGTGCACTAGCATTGAGCAACAGATTTTAAAAGTGCGCCCCCTGTTGGCCGCAGTTTGACATTGGAGCCGAGGAGTACACAGACTGCCTGCCTGACAGCGATCTGCTGCCTCTTCCTCTGCTGGCCGAGGAGAGGAACTCTGAGCCGGCTAGCCCTCTGGCTCCAGCGCCCTCGCCTTCCCTTGACTTCAATGACAATGAGGATATACCCACCGACCTCAGTGATTCTTCAGTGACTGATGAAGGTTTGCTCTGTCAATTACACAGTCATATGTTTTTATTACTGTATATCTCGGAGAGATCAAATTTATAAAAAATGACATTTTAATGATAAGAAAAATCTACACATTGTGTAAAGCAGTGGGTCTCAAACGTTTTTGTTGTAAGGCCCCCTTTGTGTAGAGCAGGGGTGTTCAACTGGGGGTCCGCGGTGGAACTGCAAGGGGTCCGCTAATTACTGTTTACTCACAGGCAAATTTGTTAAAGCTGTAAAGCGCTAATTTGACAGCCAAATGAGACCACACCGCTTCTGCATTGTAAACTCTGACAGAACTATCGTACGTGTTTAAAATCAATGAAACGCGCACCGTGTAGTGCTGATGGTGCACGTCAAACAAGTTGCTCTGAAAATAACGCGGACTCGTTGCATCATGCTCTGCAGAAAAAAACTTGTGTTCATTTTCGTGTAACAGCCGCGACAATTGCTGATCCACGAGGAAGACAACGGAGCTCAGAATTATAAAATAGCGGTGTGTTCTGCAACACACAGAAAAGCGGAAGAAAAAAAACAATGACACTTAATAAAACAGCCTGATTTACACATTTTGTATAAGTGGGTCCCTGCTCCATGCATCTCTCATCTAAGGGGTCCTTGCCTTGCCCCGAAAAACGTTGAAGACCCCTGGTGTAGAGTGCACCGCTTTGCTGCCCCCCAAATAAAGATCTTAAACTTAAAATTTAATTAAACCAATAACATATTTAGTTATACAATGCTGAAACATCAATTCTTTTGGTTGGTGGGCTTATTTTTCTTTTGTTTAATTGCATAAAATGTAAAATTTCTATATTTCATAAAATGTCACAAAATCTGTGGTCCCCTCAATCCCCAGTTTGAGAACCACTGGTGTAAAGACGTGTAAAATGAAAATGCTTTATTTGGGTGCAGATTTATACATTATCAAAACATCTAAAATGTTTTCAATAGACTGAAAGCAGCAGAAAGCAATATCAATTTGTTTATCATTTAGTTATTAAATACATGTAAATAGTCAGAAACAACATCGGGACATTAAGTCTCTCTGTGTCATACACATTTGATTGGGCACAATTTGAAAGCTTACACATAATGTAAACCTGATTATTATCTTACTTTATTACTGTAAAAAATATGTTTTGTATGTTTGTATGTGTACTCTTCAGATGAAGTTCAAGCATTCCACGAAGATCTGAATGGCCGGCAGTACATTAATGAAGTGTATAAGTTCAGTGTTGATAAACTGTATGATATTCTCTTCACTGAGTCCCAGTTCATGACTGACTTTATGGAACAGAGGAGATTCACAGGTGAAAGACACTTTGAAAACATTTTATTAGTTATATTATTTATTTGTTTTTATTATTAGCTATAGATTGAAATTATAGACTCCAATAATAATCCATTTTCAATATAAAATATTATGGCTGTCAAACGATTAATTGCGATTTATCGCATCCAGAATAAAACTTTGGGTTTATGTAATATATGTTTAACAGAATGACTGTAATGAAGCGCATGACGAGGAAGATAATCCAAAAATAGAACTTTAATGTATAAACCAAAACAGGAGACTACAACCACACGCAACAATAATCAAAAGCAGACAAAGAACTCAGGAACAGACAGGGCTACAGAGGGAAACATAGGGAAATATAATTAGGCTGATACAGAGGGAAACATAATTAGGCTGAACAGAAAGGTGTGGGACCAATTAACTAATAATGAACACAGGTAAGGAACACAGAAGACAAAACCAAAACTGAAGATAACTGTGACATTACAACACCCCCCCCCCCCAGAAAGGAGTGTCCACACGCCATAAAAGTCCAACTGAGGAGGGAGGGCTGCCATAAAAGTCCAACTGAGGAGGGAGGGAGGGTGGGGGTTCAGGAGGCGGGCGTGGAGCAGGCAAGGGACGGGTGATGTGAAGGAGTCCAGAGGTAGGGGCCCGGAGCAGGAGGAGCCAAATGGAGACTCAGAGGCCAACCAGCCGGTGGAGGAGGAGGAGCCCAGGGTGGAGATGAGCAGATGGAGAGCCAGGGTGACGCCGAGGATCTGGAGGGCCAAAGCGGAGCTGGTGGCTGAGGTGACCGAGGTGGAGGCGGGGATCCGGAAGCCCGTGGCAGAGCCAGAGCGGCCGAGGATGCAGGTGGAGCCGGAGGGAAGGAGGAGCCTGACAGGGCCATAGGACCAGAGTAATGAGGCGCAGCCATAGGATTGGAGTCCCAAGGTGGCAGATGGTCGACGACTGACCAAGGCGGAGCCGGAGGGATGAGGGAGCCTGGTAGAGCTGGTGTGGTGACGGGCCACGGCGAAGATGAGGGAGCCAAGGTGAACTCGATGGGTCAGAGGACCGAGGTGGAGTCCGGGTCTCGGAGGTAGCTAGTGGCTGGAGATCCCAAAGCTCAACAGACCCAACGGCGCAGCATGCAGAAGGTGAGCAGAGGTGTCTCCAGGTGCCAGTGAACCCAGGGCTGAAGAACTGGCTGGCAGCGGTAGAGGAGGTGGGAGAGGGAGGCTGGGCCGGACCTTTTTGGAGGCTGGAGAGGAGGTGTGCTGGCTTACGGAGAGCTGGACGAGACCAGCGGAGACGTGGAAGATGAGGAAGAGCAGAGCTGGACAGGACCAGTGGATAAAGGAGCATCCATAAATCTTCTTCATTAGCCCAGTCTATAATGGCAGAGTCCAGTTATAACTCACCCTCTGTGGCGGGAGTGTGGGCGGGGCTTCCCTCTAGCCCCTCGAACTCCACTAGGTCTCCCACGGTGATACACAGTGTTGCCGGCTCACACACCTGGTCAGACGTTTAATAAGGCTCGGGGGCGATGACGGCTCAGTTATGGGCTCGTGGACTGCCGCTTGTGTCATAGCGGGCTCAGGCTCTCCGTCTGCAGTAGGCTCTGGCTGATGCTCCGTGAGGTGGGGTGATGGCTGACTGGCCTCGAGGGTTGGGAGTGGGGCTGGAGATGTCCTCAGTCTGGCACACGGAGAAAAAGAGTCCATTTCTCTCCAGTGCCCACTTTACAAAAGCAGCAAAATCCTCTTTGGGACCATCTGCTGGAAGACACTCCCTCAGGTCGTGGTGGTAGAATACGCAGAGCGAGCAATCCAGGAAGTTGGTTAGGCATGCCAGATCCAAAAAGTCCAGAGTGTGATTTTCCAGCGGACAGTCTCCCTGCTCCAAGCACAGGAGCTGAACGGCAGGGGAAGCCATCCGGGAGAGGAAAAAAACTAAAACACCAACGGGGAAAAAAGAAAAGGAAAACGCCACTATGCTTTTCTGTAACGGAATGGCTGTAATGAAGCACACGACGAAGAAGATCATCAAAAAATAGAACTTTAATGTATAAACCAAAACAGGAGACTACAACCACACGCAACAAAAATCAAAAGCAGACAAAGAACTCAGGAACAGAATACAGAGGGGAACATATTAGGCTGAACAGAAACAGGTGTGGGACTAATTAACTTATAATGAACACAGGCAAGGAACACAGAAGACAAAACCAAAACTGAAGATAACTGTGACAATATGTTTGTGTACTGTGCATATAAATGTTTTATTTATAAAAACATATACTATACATGCATGTTTTTATTTAAGAAAAATGTATTTAAATAAACATGTAAATATTTCTTAAATATGTATACATGTATGGGGATGTGTTTATAAATACAAAATTAATATGCACAGTGCACAGACATACATTATGTAAACACAACCTTTATTTTGATGCGATTAATCGTAATCGTTTGACAGCACTATATGATGTTTTATCAACAAGGTTCGGTAGGAGCACGTGCAGATAATTAACTCTCTGGCTTTCGATAAAAAAATCACAGCAATCATCCTTTCAGCCCTATAAATAGTCAAGCTGCCATACCTCCATTCTCTCGAATGTCTGAAATAGAGATCCGCACCACTGGCCCTCCCGCACAGCTTCCCGCACTCCCAGATGCCAAAACGCTCCGTCGCTTTCACCTCCAAGGCGCCCGCCGACTTCTCCGGCGTCCTCTTACGCTTCGGTCCTCCCCTCCTTCCCTGCCATCGAAAAATGGACCGTCCTGGGCCTCAGGCAGGCAGGCCCTTTCCAACGCCGACATCCACTTCTCACAGCAGGTAAACAAGGCGGAGCTGTACAGCCTGTACTGCTCAATCCATCAGGAAACTCTTTCCCCCAAACACGTTTCTCCTAAGGAAGCCACCCCCCCCATCAAGCCAAGCCCACAAATCCCCATACACCACTGTCTGTCAGCGAAGAGTCTCCAACCTCCTTCAAAACACCGCAGCAGGCCCTCGGTCAGCCTGAGTCGCCCACCCGACTCCCTGTTGGACAACCCCGGCACCTCACAAGCTCCGAAGTCTGCGAGCCGTCCCAGCGACGCGAGCATGCCTCCGCCAGCAGCTCCGATTTTGTCCCAACCCCCCCTTCCCTACCTCCCTCCCGGCCAGTGGCTGGCCGCCCCTCCATCGAACTGTAGGGCGAGGCTGCCTCCAATTGCGGCACAGGCCCAGGCTTTCTTCCCTCCTAACTTCTTTTCCACCTTTGCCCCAGGAGCCGACCCTTGCTACCTCATGCTAATCGCCGAGCTCGCGCTATCCCACGGAACCTCTCACTTTTAAACCTACCACCGGCTTATTCGAACGAATCGCAGACGCTGGTTCGCCCCCATGTGGCCCCCGCAACTTTGCAACCTACCAGAGGCCCTCTCGTCCTCCGCACTGTTCAAGCTATACCCTTTAGTCGCCGCAGCCATTTTGTGGGGGAAAGAATTGTCCTCCACCAGCATCTTCGTACACTGCAACAATGAAGCAACCGTGCACTGTATTAGTAAAGGTTGTTCCCACTACCCCGCACAAATCCCTTTCTGAGACACCTCATATAGATCTCAGCCTGCGACCAATTCATTCTCACCGCTAAACACGTGCCGGCGCTGCCAAAACCAAAAAGCTGACTCGCTCTCTCGATTTGCCTTTCAGAAATTCAGGCAGCTGGCGCCGGACGCAGACCCACTTCCAACCCCGGTTCCTCCATATTCAGCACTCATATTCCCATAAACGACCCGCTAAAAGCCCTTCTAGATGCCTCCCTCGACTCTGTCCTCCAAGCCGTTTCTCCCAGGACCCTCCAATCCTACCTAACCACATGGAGGAGCTTCGATGCTTTCCACCCAACCTACAGCCTGCCCTTTACCCACTTTTCCCTGCTCACCATCACTTCCTTCATCTCCCACCTCAACACTGTGAAAAATCCTTCAAGCCAGCTCCAATAAAGGGTACCTAAGTGGAATCCAATTTTTCCATATACTCACCTTCGGCTCACCTTCCCCATCTATTACCAACTCCCAGACATTGATGCTCATCAAAGGGATCAAGAGAGCCCAGCCCACCCTCCCAGACCCCAGGCAACCCATCACCCTGGAGGTCCTATCCAAATGCATTTCCACCCTCCATAACGTCTACCACTCAGTCCACACCGCATGCACGCTTGACACCATGTTAATCCTGGCCTTTTTCGGCTTCCTCCGATGCTCAGAGCTCACCATCACGTCCAGTTTCAAACCAAATCTCCATCCAACTTTCCCAACCTATCCGTCCTAGACCTCGAAACCATCTCCTTCTCATCAATTATAGCAAGACCAATCAAACAAACAAAGGTCACCACATCTATAGTCCATATAGTCCAGTCCCCCATCCAACCATACCAAACCCTCTCAGCCTACCTGCATCTCCGCCACCCACAGATCAAACTCCCTCGGGGAGAATCACCGAGCTCTGAGCCCTCACCCCCGGGACAGCACGCCAAATATGCATACTATCCATCCCACTTTATTATCTGTGAGGCAAACTCGTGAAAAAAAAACTTTTAAATACAAACATGAAGTACTGATGAATAAGAAAAAAGCAAATTTTAAAAAAGGTTTCATTTTAAAATTTGATTGAAAATTTTGATCAAATGAATTGTAAGAAAAGAAATAGGTTATAATTATAGCTACAATGAATGGGATGGGTAAAAAATAATGATGTATCATTTTATGTATTAAACAGATTTTATTGTTTTTGTAGTATTTTAAGTCTATTCTTACAAGCACATATTCATCTACAGATGTTGTGCATCACCCCTGGAAGAAGGAGGAGGCAGGAGACCAGACGAGGGAGATAATGTACACCATCTCCCTGTCCAACCCACTGGCCCCTAAAACAGCTACTGTCACTGAAACTCAGGTGAAATCATTATTAATTTTTTTAGGACTTTCTTGGCCTTTGTATGGCTTTATTGACAGGATGCTAGAGACAGGATGACAGGAAACTTGTGGGAGAAAGAGGGGAACAGGAGTCGGAAAAGGTAGATGATTCGGGACTTGAACATGGGTCACCCAAAGCATCGATGCTAAAAAAAAATAGAAACCCAGTACAAACCATCACAAAAATTCTAATGATTTCCATTAAAATACCCTTATGAACTATTAGCTTTTTCTATTAAAACCATTAAAAAAAATCATTTTGTAATGTTATTTGTACATTATTTCAATAGGATTCATTGGCCAGATAAAACCCCACCAATAGAATCCATCTCATACCCGTAAACACCATTATAGTTTCCATTAAAACCAGTACCAATAAGTGTGTGTTGAAAATGTAATTTCGCTCTGTTTTAGACTCTGTATAAGGCCAGTCAAGAGAGCGAGTGTTACATCATCGACGCAGAGGTCATTACTCACGATGTGCCGTATCATGACTACTTCTACACCATGAACCGCTACATGCTAACACGTGTGGCCAAGAACAAGTGTCGGCTGAGGTAATGAGGAACAAGACAATACATCCTTCAGCTTTTGTGCTTTTATGCGATTCACAAGTACGTTACGCATGTGTTAATGGACTGTGATTTTATTCGTCTGGCCTTCAGGGTTTCAACAGAACTTAGATACAGAAAACAACCTTGGGGTTTGGTGAAGAGTTTCATTGAGAAGAACTTTTGGAGTGGGCTGAATCAGAACTTTAAAAGCCTCGGTAGGACATCATCTGAACATCTTAAGTTTAGCTCCACCCATAGCCATGTTGAGCAGTTAAATTTTAACACTGATGTTGGGCCACACCCACAACCTTCCCAAGCTCCACCCACAATTATATTTTAGTCATATTTTGGTCATTTCTGACTTAAAAAATTCCAATACCACGTTAAATCAAAATGCTTTTGTTTTGTCAGAGCTGGAGTTGGCAAAGATGGAGGATGCTCAAATAGAGTCCCAAAGGCCGTCTCCTAAAGCTAAAGCGTTGAAAAACTCCATCCTGAGGAGAAGAAATAGACCCCTAACACACCTCCGGACGGCCCATCTAGATGAGACCCTCAGCCCTGTTACCACACCAACAGATGAAGACGTCGCCCAACGCATCAAACACGTGGCAGGTCTGTTTATGCACACATCCAAACACACACAATAAAATCTCACAGACTCACAGTTCCCGAGTGCAGTTTCACTTGGTTTGATTTGCATTTGCTCTGCCCACAGGTTCCACCCAGACAAAACACATTCCTGAGCACACGTCAGGGGGCGGAGTCTTCTGCAACCTCTCCAAACCATTACTCATCATCAGCTTTGTGTGAGTACCAAACATCTCCCTCTTTTTATTCTCTTACAGTAGCTAGTACTAAAACTGTTACTTAGTCTGTAACATTTTTTGTTTACTTAATGACATTACTTAATAGTTCACCCAAAAATGAAAATTCTGTCATCATTTACTCACCCTCTTGTCATTTCAAACCTGTATGACTTACTGTAACACAAAAGAAGATATTTTGAAGAACGCTGGTACCCGAACCATGGTGGTACCCATTGACTCCCATTGGTTTTGTTTCCATACAATAGAAAGTCAATAGAAACTGCCGTTTTTCAGTTATCAACATTCTTCAAAATACCTTCTTTTGTGTTCTGCAGAAGAAACAAAGTCATAGAGGTTTGAAATGACAAGAGGATGAGTAAATGATGACAGAATTTTCATTTTTGGGTGAACTGTCACAGTGTATTTTTATCTTTGTTTTTATATTTTTTACTTAGCGGTTAACTCTGTTTTTTTTTCTTTTGTCTTTTGCGGCTGACCTTAGGATCTGTGTAAGGTACATTCCTTTACTGAAATCAAATATTGATCCGACAATATCCCATTCCTAACATTCCATTTTAGTAGCGTTCAGTAGTATTCTCTCTCTGTCACATCCCCTTTCTGTCATCAGTTCTATTCTAAAACCCAATGAACTAGCCAGACAGCATCATCGACGTAGTGTACTTTTAACACACAATTATAACAGAGAAGACAATCCCAGAATGCAATGTGACAAATAAGTGAAATAATCTGAGATAATTAAATGTACTGTAAAGTAATTATTAAAAACCTGTAAGATTAAAATAGTTATGCGATTAAAAACTCATACAGGTTTTAATGACGTGACGATAAAAAAAGATTACATAGTTTTTATTTTTGCGTGAACTGTCCCTATAAGGGAGTTGTTGCCTGTGTTGAGTGTTTAAAATCAGTGATTATTAGTGTTTACCCGTTCCATATGTTGTCCTGTCTAACATGAGATAAGTCCCATATCACAACCTCATCAACCCATGACATCACTCAGTCACTGAATATTGAATTATTTTTCTCTGTCGGTGTTCAGATTTGTCATGCGCAGAGGTGGACGAAGTACACAACTTCCTTACTTGAGTGAAAGTACAGATACTACTGGTCAAATATTACTCCACTACAAGTAAAAGTTGTAAAGACAGATTCTTACTTGAGTAAAAGTACAGAAGTACGTGCTTTTAAAAGTACTCAAGTATTAAAAGTAAATTTCCTTTATGTCAGTTGTGCATTGTTTTATTTGTCATATTATGCCTCTGAAGCAACCTACTGAATACACTGAGTAGCTCACAGTATCAGTGGTATTAAGAGCTTCATATGTTTAGCACATATATGTTTAGTTTAGATATAATCCTGTATGATCACTTAGCCTAATTATCCTCATTAGCCCCCTAGGCCTATATATATGTATTTATGAGCAGTGTTTAGTTTTTGTATATTCCCTTTACCAGTTTCAGCAGCAATTTACCAGTAAATAGTAAGGTTCTTGTAAATAGTAAAATGTAAAAACCATATGTTGTTTGTTGGATTTATTACCATTTGTATTACCATAGTTTAACTACAAACATAAACTATAGCTACTATAATGGAACTATGGTACATTTTTAGTTACTGTGGTTGTACTAAAAATAGCTTAATTGGAGTATGGCTACTATATAGAGAAAATTGTAAATTTGTGGATACTGTGGTTTTACTGCGAATACCATCCCTGCTGAAAAAAAACATTGAATTTGTGAATTAGAATTAGATTTTTCTATTAAATTCCTCTTTGTAGTGTGTTTTGGGTTTTATTCCAATAGGATTTACCATCCCACCAATAGAATCCATCACATACAAGTAGACAACAAGTATCCATAGTACAATTCCCATTATAACCATTAAATCCATTACATTTTATGTTGTATTTTGGGCAGGGTTCTATTGTTTTTAATTCAACAGGAATACTTCAACTATAGTTACTAATTAATAAAACATAATTAATTTTCCAAACGGCTTTAAATGATATAGCAGCAGAGCAGAAGTTAACGTGCACGCACACTTCCTTAACTCTGGCTATGCGATCTCGTGAAATTTCGAATGAAAACTTTACATTTTCCATTTTCTCTGTCATTTAGCTCAAGGTGTATGTGATGTTTATTTACCCTTTAGCCGTTATGCCGATCATTTTCATGACAATGTCATCTTCTATGATCTTTCACTGATCGTAGCCCTCGTTCTAAGCAATGCATCACACATACAGTAGTTGACCCCACAGGTGATTACAACACCACACTTTAAAATGTGCCTTTTTCGTCTTTTATATTTGCCTTTTTAGGGCGCTTTCAGCTGTGTAGTAGCACTGCCGTTTACATTAGTTTAGCGGGGAAGATCCCAGGGTTGCCAGATTTGCGTAAAACAATCAGCCAAATGGCCATTCAAAGCTGGCCTGAAAACCGCGAGCTTAGAAAAACTGAAATACTTGTTACATAGAAACGACTTCCTACTTTTGGGCCTTTTTATAAATGTAGTGGAGTAAAAAGTATGATATTTGTCATTCAAATGTAGTGAAGTTAAAGTCACAAGTACTCAGAAAAAATAATACTCAAGTAAAGTACTGATACTCAAAAAGTGTACTTAAGTACAGTACTCAGGTAAATTTACTTCGCTACTGTCCACATCTGGTCATGCGTTTGTTGTTTGTTTTCTGCAGTCTCTTACTGCTGGTGTTTCTGAATATCATGCTGTTCTATAAACTCTGGATGCTGGAGTATTCTGCTCAGAGCCTCACCAGCTGGCAGGGTTTACGCTTACATGACAGGTACACACCATCACACATTCACTGACTTTTTATCACATGTTCTGTTTAGGTAATAATATTTCGACATTTATTTATATTTTGTGCAATGCTATGTTATGTTTGTAAGGATCTGTGTGTTCATTTGTGCATGTGTGTGTTTTAGCAGTAAACTACCGCAGACTCAGGTGGAATGGGCTCAGCTCCTGGAGTCCCAGCAACGTTATCACGACGCAGAGCTGCAGAAATGGAAAGAGATCATCAAATCATCAGTACTGTTACTGGATCAGGTAGACAAAACACACACACACAGATGTGATTTAACCATGGTAAAAATTTGTGAATGTATGTATGTCTTCATACAGATGAAAGACTCCTTGCTGAGTCTTCAGAAAGGTGTGGGATTGCGGGATTACAGCTCCGATTCAGAAGAGAAGAGTCGTCGGTATTACTGACAATTACTCTCCCGGCCACCAGGGCGCGCTGTGCAATGTAGAGCCACGTATGTGAGTCTGTGTCTACAAATGTGCGTAGTAGTCCACGACAGGCAAAAAACAAAGGGCCCGTATGTACGTGTATGACTATGCATACCAAACAAAAGAAACACTTGACGGAGACAAGAGAAAGAGACCATTTACTGCCATCGACCGTTCAAAACGGACAGTCAACGGACCTCTGTACCTGTGGAATTGTGGGAAGGAGTGGTTTTTCTTTCAGATTCTCATTCTGAGGATGTGTAACGTGTATGCTCTGGTCAGAGGAACAAAATGAAATGGATATTTAAAAAAATGAGGAGCACGCTCTTGAAATGTAAACCCCCCTAGCGCACTCACTTATTATGAAGTGGTTTTAATTTCATTGTTTTATACAAAGAACGAGGAAAAGAAAACATATGTATTTTAGGGCTTGAATCTCCTGGTTTGACCTGTAATGGTAAAGCCGCAGTGTCCCTTTTTCACAGTGTATGAGATTATGAGGACATTATAATATCTAGCTCAATGATGGTGTATCACGGCTGGTTTCCTTGATAATGTTGAGCTAGAAGGTTTCATGTCGCAATTCACTACAGATCAAGTTTTCTAATATTGGTATAGGCAGACCAACATTGAAAACTATTTTGGGCGTAAGAGCATAAGGCTGATACCTGCCTCAAAATCCATGCAGAAAATGTGAAACACGAAATGTGACGTCTAAAGGTGCGTCGCCTCGCTTACCACATTTGCAAAAGAGGCCACTGACGTAACCACAAACCTTTGGTTTTTTGTTAAATGCACATTATGTAGTGCTGTGACAGAATTGCACTATGACAGGCCAGTAAATGTGAAAAGGGACACCGCAGCCAGGAGTCGGATGAATTTACTAAACTGTGAGATCTTCTGATTTGAAGATGTAGAAAAATCTATGAATATGTTTCAAATATATACTTTATTCAAAATGTAATATATATTTCAATAGAGAGAGAGAGAGATCATTGCAGATATTTATTGTTAATTTATGTACATATACTGTAGGACACTTATCAAAGCTCTAGACAGGCTAAAGAGTTTATATTGATTAAACTGCGTTTTCTTCATCAACACGCACAAGCACGTTTGACACGTGACTGTGTGCATGCGCACGCATGCGTGTGCGTATTGTAAGCATATACACAAGTGATGTCTATTTTGGTGAATGTATGTGTACAAGTGTGTTCGTGAAAAGTTTTCAATCATTCCACTTTGTATGTCTTGTGTCTTCCTACTGGCACATGAAGCCAAACTGCCTTTTCTTCTTGCCCAGTAGCTCAGTCCGATGGGCGTCTGTTTACACATCTGCCTGGCTTCAGAAAGCTGAGCGGTCAAAATTTGGCAGATTTGTTTTGAACATCTTTAGCTCACACACGTTTCCTGCTGTGGCACCCTTTGTTCTTTGAGGTGATCGACGTTGCACTGCAGGAAACGGTACATGAAGTTCACTGAAAGCCCATTTCTGTCATCTGTTAAATCTGATCTAGGTAAAGCAAAGTTAGAGATGAGACGTGGTGATGATATACTGTATGTTTTTTCTTTTTTTATAGAGCCAAAGTGCTCTAGCCTAAACCAAATATAGTATTTATGGAAGGTAAAATTATTTATATATGAAATGCAATTGTTCCCTTTTTATGCAGATTGGGGCCAATGTAAGTAAGATGTGAAGAGAGGAGGCACTTTATGTCCGAACATTTTATGACGAAAAGCCTAATATAAGTATGTTTACTGGCACGTTGCCGGTCGGACTTGATATTACACTCCAGCTAAAAGATGCTGTTGTATTGATGAATGTATGTGAGAAAGGTATTTTGTCATGAATTATAAATCACTTGAGAATCAGGATCTTTAGTGTTTCTTTCTTCACTCTTCAGTGAAGCAGGTATTTTATTCCAGAGCTGACATTTCTTGCAGTTGAGCTATTGAGATACAAGTCTGACTTTCTCTCACTGGTTGCATCTCTGTATTAAAATCTTCTCATTTACAAATCATAACAGTAGGATTAGTTGAACGTTTTTTTGCATTAGAGTGCATATTCTGCAACACGGTTTTGATTTTATTTCAGCGTTTAGATGAGGGTGTAGATGGATTGCTTGCTAATGGTTTGGAAATGAAGAAAACTACTATAATTTTACAAAGCAAATGAAATCACTGTTACAATCATATTCACTGTACTGTTTGTACATGAATACCTCATGTGAAATTATTTTTAATACATTTGTATGATTTTTTTGTGGTCCACCTATTATTATTTATTTACAGATGAAACATGGCTCTGTGACATTAGCACAACATGACTGAATGAAATTTCCGTCTGATGATTATTTTGTTTTTGTGCAGCAAATTCTCTTGACATATTTGACCAAAGATTCGACCAAGTTTTGCAACTGAAAATTGTGCTGTCACGGTTAGAGATTTGGCAATCAAAATTCAGCCTCAATGCAGATATAAGACCCATTTTTATTTTCAATGCACTGTCAGATTTCAATGGATCATAATACAAATGTAAGTCATTTCCACTGTACCTGTGCTCTTATTCCATTATTGACACTATACCAAAGCATGGATGTGTTTTGGACAAGCTCACAAATCAACATAACATTTTATTTTCTTGACAAAGTTTTGATTCTTTTTTAACTGTTCACCAACTTGTGTAGCATTGACTTGTTTTAAGATCTTTTTTTCTCTAGACCAGGCCGATTTGTACATGAATCCATATGCACTTTTTGTCAATGATGAAATCTGCAGTGTTCACTGACATAGGAAACAGAGCTGTGCTGTGCACAGTTTCCACCCTACCTACAACTCTGTTAGAGACTCTGATTCAGAGGCTTTCTGATCTATGTAAAGTAGACAGATAAAAATAATAATAAAAAAATGAGAAAAGACCTTGTGTTTCTTTGATGAATTGTCGTGTGCCTTTAAACCTGGTATTTCCTATTATCTACGATGTTTTATCTTTATCTTACACTACATATCATGCAAACATACAGATAATTTATTTAAGATTCCGTTAGTATATACAATAGTATATTATATATAATTTGGTTAGTATATATCATACTGTATAATCATTTTTTATACCTATGGTTTTGTATGTTGCTCAGTTCAGTTTTTTTGCACGTTTGGGTATCCAGTCAGCAGATTTCCTTTGGTGCAGATCTGGCCCAAATAAACTCCTGACCTGTGGCCCATTTAAGAAAGTGTTCACCGGCCCAGATCTGGTCCACATCTTCTCAGCCACAACTCAACCAGATCTGTGCCATAGTTCCTCCAACAGTGAACCATATAATAAAGAATGATGTGGACCTTATATGTAAAAAGAATTATGTGGACCTTATGTGTCATTCTTATGTTCAGTATAGGACTGACGGCCCCTGTGTGGGCCACATGTGGCTGATAGACCAAAAGCCAGAATTATCCTAGATTTTAACTTTATTTACACCACAACATTTTTTTATTCAAAATATTCAATAAACACAATCAAACAATATTAAACACAAACACTGATTCTCAAAATTGATTTTTTTTTATTAAAGATCATGCAAAAGCCCAACTACACAAAAGCATTCAAAATTATTTGCTTTTGTCATGTTACGTGTACTCAAATATCTACAGGTACTCTGTATTTATTTGTAATCCGTTTTTTTAATAATATGTAACATTCAAAGAGTCTTATCTTGCATTTCTGTACACTAAAACATTCTAAGAGTAAATACTAGTTACATCACGAATAACGTTATTAAAAATAAACATAATTTAGACAATAAACATAATTTATAAATTAGACATTTATATACTTCATTTAAACACTGATTTTGTTGGTAAGTCCTTCACATAAGAATTAAAACATCTCGGTTACATTTGTAACCTCGGTTCCCTGATGGAGGGAACGAGACGTTTTGTCGAACCGACAGATGGGGTTCGTCCCTGAGAACCAATCGTTTCCGACTACTTAGAAAAGGCCAATGAAAATTGGCAAATGAAATTTGCATGCCGGACTCCGCCCCGGAAATCCGGGTATAAAAGGGAGACGGCGTGCATCATTCATTCACCTTAGTTCTGAGGAGCCTGAGACCTCTCACGACTGCTGCAGAGGACAGCACGTGTTGTGGCAAGAGGACACAACATCTCGTTCCCTCCATCAGGGAACCGAGGTTACAAACATAACCGAGACGTTCCCTTTCTGTCGGTCTCTCGACGTTGTGTCGAACCGACAGATGGGGTTCTAATGGAAAACGGCATAACACTGTGCCCTGTCACAATCTCAACGAAGCGACGGTGACTGGCCTGGGCGTGTCAGCCGTGAGCGCTACCGCAAAATTGTAACCTACCAGTGGGTAGGTAGGGGGTCCCAGAGCTTTCTTGAAAGGTGGGAAGGCCCCTACCTTCGGCCTCACAGGCGGCGGCCTTGTTTCTCTAACAGCGAGAAGCCGCCTGGAACCGTAAGGCCACTGGGTAAGCGCTACTTCCTCAAGTGGGTGATGCGCTACAGAGACCACTTCCTACCGCAGGGAGGAGTCTAGTGGAGATACCAACATGGTCTCACCGATGGGGGAGAACTCATGGGAAGAAAGTGCGGCTGAAGAGTAAACCGCGAGGTGGAGGTCCACCTGGGGAGGTCATGGGTTACCAAGGTGGGAACCAGCATGAGGATACATGAGACGGAACCGCCCTACTGGGGGGTTGCAACGTCTGGTAGCACTAGGTCTGGTTAGAGCTATGTTGCGAATAACTCCGGAGATACCCGGCCTAAGGGGCAGGGCTGCTCTGCCCAGCCCGCCCCAGAAGGTGCTTGCTTAGTGATGGATGGAGTGCCTGTTCTTCGCCCAGTGGGGAAAGAAGGGAGGCTGAATCGGTATACTGACCCACTCGAGAGAGGGGGAAAAGAACCGAAAAGGCGTACACCCTTCCAGTTGCCGGTCCTATATGTGGCCATGCAGGACGCGGGCTGACACCGGCTCTACGCGGAGGTTGTAAAACCTCGCGAAGGTGTTGGGTGTAGCCCAACCCGCAGCTCTGCAAATGTCTGCGAGAGAGGCCGCTCCATACCCTCTTGGGACCTGGATGTAGCCCTGACAGGTCTCACCAGGCCCCCCTTCGAGCCCCTAGGGGATGCCTCTCTTCCTCATCTCACGATGAAGACGGTTCTCCTTATGGCGCTCGCCTCCATCAAGAGGGTAGGGGATCTAAGGCTTTCTCCGTGTCCCCTGACTGCCTGAATTCGGACCCAGGGATTCTCACGTTATCCTGAGACCTCGGCCCGGCTACGTGCCCAAGGTTCCCACCCTCCCTTTCGGGACCAGGTGGTGAACTTACAGGCGCTCCCCAGGGGAGGAAGACCCAACCCCGTCCGTGTTGTGTCCAGTAGCGCGCTGCGCCTTTACTTAGACCGCACACAGAGCTTCAGGAGCTCGGATCAGCTCTTTGTCTGTTTCGGAGGTCAGCACAGGGGAGAGCTGTCTCCAAGCAGAGGTTGGCCCACTGGATTGTGGACGCTGTCAAGGCAGCTTACCAATCCCTAAATCGCCCGTGCCCCCTAGGAGTGAGGGCCCACTCCACCCGGGGTGTAGCCTCCTCTTGGGCTCTGGCACGGGG